>NC_080096.1:69616788-70221232 GCF_950005125.1 Chionomys nivalis
CATCTTTTCAGTCAATAACAGTTTTTTTTTTCCTTCTCTAGATAAACTCTTTGTTTTTCTTTAAGTCTTGCTTATCTGGTTATAGCCATATTAATCTTGTAGGTGTTACCCAGCATACTCCAATTTTAATCTTTACTCTTGAATTTTTCTCTGAATACCTGGCCAGATACCCTATGAATAGTTACCCTAACTTTCATTGGGGGCTTGTGTTGGTTTTAAAGAAAATAGCCCCCACAGAGAGTGGCATTATTAAGAGGTATGCCCTTGTTGGAGGAAGTATATCTCTGTGGGGGCAGGCTCTAGGGTCTTTTTTGTTCAAGATTTCCTCATTGTGATTATCAGTTGACTTCTTGTTTCCTGCAAGATGTAGTACTCTCAGCTACAGCATCACATCTGCCTCCATAATCCCTGTCATAATGATAATGGACTGAACCTCTAAAACTGTAAGAGATCATCCCAATTAAGTATTTTGCTTTATAAGAGTCGCTGTGCTCAGGATGTCTTTTCACAGCAATAAAAACCCCAACTAAGACATGGCTATTACTCAAATGTGACTGGTGCGGGAGAATTGTCTGTATTCTGTCAATCGTGTTTTAAATAAATGCTGATTGGCTGATAGCCAGGCAGGAAGTATAGGCGAGAAAACCAGACAGGAAGTAGAGGTGGGGCAATGAGAACAGGAGTATGCTGGGAAGAAAGAAGCTCTTCCCAGAGTCCTGTCCAGATCATAGAGGAAGCAAGATGTGACCTACCCCGCTGAAAGAGGTACCAAGCCATGTGGCTAACATATACTAGAATAATCGGCTAATATAAGTTATAAGAGCTAATATGAAGCCTGAGCTAATGGGCCAATCAGTTTATCATTAATATAGACTTCTGTGTAACTTCTTTAGGGCTTACTGGCTGTGGGAATTGGGCAGAACAGAAACCACAATGAGCAGGCCCTCATGTTACATGTGACCTTTAGGGTAGACTTCTTTGACCATCTTGGATTCTACAAATTCTTTACTCTCAATCTTTAATGTTTTGCCTACCTAGCACATTTCATTGCTCATATGTAGTGTATGTGGTCTCTCTCTGTGTATATGTGTGATATTTGCTTCCTTCTGCTACATCTTGTGCCATAAAAGAAAATATTTTATTTATTTCCTATGGTAGTCCAGCATTTTATCTGAACTATAAGATAACAATTAGAAATATTATTTTATGAAATATTGAAAAATATCTTAGTTTGAAATTTTGTTCTTTCTTCTTCACCAGATCCTGGCCATCCATTAAAAGAAAATCCTTCAAAAATTTAAGTTTCTTTTCATACAGGTCTTCCAGTTGTTTGGTTAGAGTTACTCTGAGATGTTTTATGCTATTTGTGGGTTTGTGTAGGGTGATGTTTCTTTGATTTCTTTCTCAACCCTTTTATTATCTGTGTAAAGAAGGGCTACTAATTTTTTTAGTTAATCTTGTATCATGCTACATTACTGAAGGTGTTTATGAGTTGTAGAAATTTCTTGGCAGAATTATTGGGGTTGCTTATGAAAATTATCATATCATCAGCAAACAGTGAGAGTTTGACTTCTTCTTTTCCCCTTGATCTCCTTTTGTTGTCTTATAGCTTTAGCTAGAACCTCAATAACTATGTTGAATAGATATGGAGAGAGTGAAAAACCTTGTCTTGTTCCTTATTTCAGTGGGATCGCTTTGAGTTTCTCTCCATTTAAGTTGATGTTGGCTGTTGAAATGCTGTATATTGTCTTTATTTTGTTTATATGTGTTCTCTGTATCCCTGCTCTTTCTAAGACCTTTATGATGAAGGGATGTTGTATTTTGTCAAATGCTTTTTCAGCATCTAATGAGATGATCATGTGGCTTTTTTTTAGTTTTTTATATGAGAAATTACATTGACAGATTTTTATATGCTGAGCCATCCCTGCATCTCTGGCATGAAGCCAACTTGATAATGTTCGATAATTTTTCTGATGTGTTCTTGGATTCAGTTTGACAGTATTTTATTGTATATGTTTTCATCAATGTTCATGAGTGAGACTGGTCTGTAATTCTCTTTCTCAGTAACATCTTTGAGGGGGTTGGGTATCAGGGTAATTGTAGCCTCATAAAAAGAGTTTGGCAGAAATCAAAGAAGACACCAGAAAATGGAAAGATCCTCCAAGTTCTTGAATAGGAAGAATTAACATAGTAAAAATTGCAATCTTATCAAAAGAAATCTACAGATTCAATGCAATGCCCATCAAAATCCCAGCAAGATTCTTCACAAACCTCAAAAGAACAACAGTCAACTTCATATGGAAAAGCAAAAATCCCACGGTAGGCAAAACAATCCTGTACAATAAAGGAACTTCTGGAGGCATCACAATCCTGGACTTCAAATTCTACTACAGAGATACAGTACTGAAAACATCCTGGTATTGGCACAAGAACAAAATGGAGGACCAATGGATCTGAATCAAAGTCCCAAATATCAATCCACATACCTACCAATACCTGATTTTTGACAAAAAAAAGCAAAAAAAAATATAAAATGGAAAAAAGATAGCATATTCAACAATTGGTGTTGGATTAAGTGGACATCAACATGTAGAAGAATGAAAATAGATCCATATCTATAACCACACACAAAACTCAAGTCCAAGTGGATCAAAGGCCTCAACATAAAGTCAACCACAGTGAACCTAATAAAAATAAAGTAGGAAGTACAATTGAATGCATTGGAACAGGAGGCCACTTCCTAAATATAACCCCAGCAGCAGAGACACTGGGAGAAACAATTAATAAATGGGACCTCCTGAAACTGAAAAGCTTCTGTAAAGCAAAAGACATGGTCAGCAAGACAAAATGGCAGCCTGAAGAATGGTAAATGATCTTTACCAACCCCACATCAAAGAGAGGGCTGATCACCAAAATATACAAAGATCTCTAGAAAATGGTCATCAAAAGAACAAATAATCCAATAAATAATTGGGGTATAGACCTAAACATAGAACTCTCAACAGAGGAATCTAAAATAACTGAAAGACACTTAAGGAAATGCTCAACGTCTTTAGCTACCTAAGAAATGCAAATCAAAACAACTTTGAGGTTCCATCTTACAAGATCAAAAACACTGATGACAAGTTATGCTGGAGAGAATGTAGTGTAAAGGGAACACTTCTGCATTGCTGGTGAGAGTGCAAATTGGTATAGCCCTTTGAGTATCAGTATAGAGATTTCTCAGAAAATTAGAAAACAACCTTCCTCGATACCCAGTAATACCACATTTGGGTATATACCCAAAGGATGTTCAATTGTACCACTAGGACATGTGTTCAACTATGTTCATAGCAACACTGTTTGTCGTAGCTGGAAACTGGAAACAACCTACATGCCCCTGAATAAAAAAAAAATGGATAAGGAAAATGTGGTACATTTACACAATGGAGTACAACACAGAAGAAAAAAAAATAATGACATCTTGAAATTTGCAAGAAAATAGAAGGAGCTAGGAAATATCATATTGAGTGAGGTAACCTAGACCCACAAAGACAGATATCATATGTACTCACAAGTGGCTTTTAGACATAAAGCAAAAAAAAAAAAAAATAAAAAAAAAATAAAAAAAAAGAAGTCTCTGGACAAAGGAAACCAATGGGATGTGACTATTAAATAAATTATTACATCCTAGATTCTTTTGAAGGTATTAGAAAATGGAAAGAGAGAATGAAGTAACAATAGATAATTTGTGGAGTTCAGGTAATATTTTGTTGATGGTGATTTCTTAATGGAGATAAATATGCCGTAGTAATAATGCAATACTAACTAAAGTGGGGCAGGGTCTCTGCAAACATCTACAATCATCTTTGGAGCTTTTGTGCACTCAACCAGGAACCAGATTTCTTTCTTAATGTAAAATTAAACATTAATTAAAAATAAAGAGAAATAAAAGATTCACCTTAATTTAAACTTGATTCTTTTTTTTTTTTTTTTTTTTTTTTTTGGTTTTTTGAGACAGGGTTTCTCTGTGGTTTTGGAGCCTGTCCTGGAACTAGCTCTGTAGACCAGGCTGGTCTCAGACTCACAGAGATCCACCTGCCTCTGCCTCCCAAGTGCTGGGACTAAAGGTGTGTGCCACCATCGCCCGGCTAACTTGATTTAATTTTATAACTACCAAAACAAAATGCTTGAGAGAAGGCTATTCAGGTTCCTGCAATTTTAATAAGTCTCTGGAAACTTCTGATGCTCTAGGTCACAAATTATATAATACAAAAGAATATATAAGGAAGTAGTTAACATACCATTATGAATATCATCCTTGATTTGATTGCTAATTTTGTGTTTACTTGATGTCATTATTTTGTTCCTGTTACTATACTTAATTCAATTACCAAAAGCAACTTGGGGAGGAAAGGGTTTGTTGCATCTTACCAGTTATTGTTCATCAACCATAAAAATAAAAGCAGGAATTCAACATGATAATCAAGAGGCAAGAACTGAACCAGAGACCATGGAGTACATATGCTATCGTGAGTTATAGAATATTTAAATGACTTAGATTCTTCAGACTTATGAAAAGTAGTTAATATTATTATATGATGATAGAAACTTCAGGTTATTTGGAAATAAGCATTGGTTAGTTTTGATCAGCTTGATATAGCATCATGTGGAATGTGGGAATCCTAATTGAGAAGATGTCTCCACCAGACTGTCCTGTGTCTGTTGGTTGTTTTGCCAGTTTTTGACTTATGTAGAAGGCCCAGGTACTCTGGGTGGTGCCAGTCCTGGGTAGATGATTCTGAATTTTGTCAAAAGCAAACTGAGCAAGCTATGGAGAGAAAGCCAGTAAATAAATTTATTTTATCATTTTTCCTTGGCTCCTGCTTGAGTTCCTGTTATGACTTTCCTTGAATGTGATCAGGTTGTATAAAAAAACTAAACCATTTCTTTCCAAGTTACTTTCTTAATAGTTATTATCACAGCAATAAAAAACAAACTAGGACATCATATTCATCAAAAAGGCTAATTTTTTTTTAACAGAACTTGCCTCAAGTTTATTTGTAAAAACAGCATAAGGTCCTGAACATCTGCAAATACTGTGTAGGTGTTCACACCAGTCCATCTGTCTTCACATTGGCAGACTGAGACCTTTTTTATGGGGCCTTCACAGGGGCCTGGGCACCTTTGGGAGCCTGAGCTGCAGCTGAGGCCTCTGCCTTGGCTTGAACCTTGGGCTTTGTTTTTTGGAGCCTACGACCCTTGGCCATGTAGCTTCTAATCCGCTTCCCAAGCTTGGGGTGAGCAATTAAAGCCAGGCGGGTGAGTTTGCGGCTGGGGCCCTTTGGCACCTTGGGCTTCACCACCTGGGGCTTCACCAGGGCCTTGATGGCCTCCGCACGTGCGCTCATGGCCTTTGCATTATTTGCCTGCATCTTCTTCAGGCCTTTCTTGTTGTGCTTCTTGGCAAAGCGCATGTTCCTCAGGAACTTGGGGTCAATCCCCTTGAGAGGTTCGTATCTTTGTGACCGGGGTTTCTTGATGCCATTTCTGTGCCATTTCCGGGACTGATTGTGTGTGGTGTGGTTCTTGGACTTGGCCATGGCTGGACTGCAATCGGCGGCTCCCGAAGCGCCTGCGACCGGAAGAGCCAAAAAGGCTAATTTATCCATTCATTCATTCACTCACTCAAGATTCTGAAGTACTGTAGGATCAGAATCACAAATATAGTTCCTTGGAAGCAGCACCATAATGATACTCAGGAGCACCAGCTTAATGTCATGGTATTGTGTTCCTAGACTCATTAAATAGCTAAAGAATTATAATATTATGACCAGGTAGCTTTCTATTGAAAATAGGAGGTGGTAACAGTTTGGGGAATAGCACTATTTTTGAATTGGGAACTGATATCAATAGTGTCACTGTATACAGCACTCATATAACATGCTCAGGCTATGCAGTAAAATTGAATAAAATTGTCTGACATATTCACCACAGCTGTTACCTGAACTGGAATGTAATGGAGAAAATTAGTATTTTTTAAGCTTAAGTCACAATCAAGAACAACATTATCATTTTCTGTCATTGAAGTCTTAGGAAGCATATCACATCATATTTCTTCTCATATAGTGTCTCTATAAAATCTTAGAAGATTACTGAAGGCATGAGCAACCTAGTTTAGCCAGAATGATACTAGTATTAATTGTAGCTAAAACATTTAGTGTTAGGGAATGTAACACCACTGTAATTCCATACTAATCCTTTGCTATGAAAATCTTATTGGATCCCCATGCATTAAATCCAAGAATGGCCCCGTGGATATTGAAAAATAATATTATATATGGACATATGTGTGTAAATATATGTATATACGTGCATGCATTTATATGTGTGTATATGTATATATGTGTATATATATTTAACAAAATATGCAGCCTATTTCTTTTCTCACTGTCAATCATAAATCACATTTCTGTAGCAAAATTGGAGCTGTTTGTAGTTAATGGGCTCTCCTAAGGAATAGAGGTGCAAATATCATTTGAAAAAGGGTGTGTGTGTCTATCCAGTAATCCATAAAGCAACCTGTTTATCTATTCATTATGTGGCATTTTCTCACAAGTGTAGTAACTATCCTGCATGGTTTGTCTTTTCTCCCACTGTAGAACTTAGTTACATAGAAATTATTTAAAGGTGCAGTCTGACTTAAAAAAAATGTTTCTAGATTAAAAATTACTAAACATCAGAAGACCATTTTCAGTGACCCAATTTTAAAATCAGCAATTAATTAATTATACATAGAAATGTCAGTTCAAGGGAAACCTTTGTCAATATTCTAAAATTTCTTTTATAGAGTTGCTATTAACTTCTAATTATAGATTAATCACCCTCTTCATTATCACAGAGGATCTATATGTTGATGCCAAGGAGACAAGTGTGGATGTAATGCACTCCTGTACTATTTAATGTGTTTGCATCTCCATGTGAGTAAAGGAAAAAAGGGACAAAGATAGCCCCTATGTTACCTCAGTAGTAAAGCTAGAAGCTGAAGAATCTCAGTATTAAAATTCAGAGTTTTTAGGTATGGGCAAATAATGACAATAGACATCTTGATTTTAGTACAAAGAGAAGCTTATGCACATTGAAAAGGAGGAAAAATGATGTTATTTCAGCAGCTCTAAGAAGGGGAGTGTGTGTGTGTGTGTGTGTGTGTGTGTGTGTGTATGTGAAAGAGTGAGAGAGAGAAATACAGAGAAACAAGGAAAGAGAGACAGTATCCATGTTTGTTTCAAGGCAAATTATTTGTTTTTGATTTCGTTTTTTGGTTTTGTTTTATTTTTTATAAAATAAAATGCAAGTTTATATAGAGCACCAAGTCATATTTTCATTATGGAGGAAGAATAATTCCAGTATATTTAATAGCAAATTTTTGGTGACATTTATGCGATCTTGATGAATTTCATCACATTCTTTTACAATTGTGATTCATCTTCCACTTAAGGTCTGTACTCTCAAATATTGAAAGTCATTTCTTGCTTCATTAAAGTCAACTAGAAAGACAAAACATCCAGCTAGTTATATTTGATTAAAAATAAGGCAAAATGCTTTCAGTTTTCCTGGACCTCATGGCACTATATAGGAAATATCTATGAAAAGTTGGACACCCTTTCATTGAAAAAGTGGTGTTGAGGGTTTTTGCGAACCTATTCTCTTTGGATAGATACCTTGCTAAGCCTAGGTATAGTAGGGAGGGCCTTGGAACTTCCACAAAGCAATGTGCCTTACCCTCTCTGAGGATTGGATGGGGCTGGGGTGGGAGGCTAAGTGGAGGGAATGGGAGGAGGTGAAGGAGTGGGAACTTGGACTTGTATGTATGTATAATAAAATTAAATTTAAAAAATAAGAAAAAAAAAAGAGAAAGAGTAGGGTTGAAAGATAGTCATCCATCTCCTAGAATATAAACTTCTAGGATTTTCTAAAGTCTTAATTGTTTCCAATAATGCAGCTAAATACAGAGCATAGCATCTTGTTCTCATTAGATAATAAACATTTTTAAATTAAATGTGTATATATTTTGATTAACTTATACTCTACAAAGAAGTGACAAAAACTCTCTTACACACACACACACACACACACACACACACAGTGCTAACTATTATATTGGTGAGACTTTTCTCAGGGTCCTAGAATCATGATAGAGGGGCTGCCTCTGGATCAGGTAAAGGCAGAGTGCAAGCTGCATCTTTTTCTGCAGGAGTAGGATTTGGGGGGAAAAAAGGAAGAGTCTGTAATAGTATGAGGTGGTCAAGTACTAAATGGACATTTTAGCCAGCATAAGCAAATAATGAATTTTGTACCAAATAACCCACACAAAGAAAAAGTTTATTCTGCCTGACTGCTTTGGAGAATTTAGTAAATAAATGGTTAATTTCATTGCTGTGGATCTGGGTATGTACTCTCAGGAATGAGTCAGTGGCTAAATAAAGGAATAGACCTTAGTGGCTAGTTTTAGGGGGGTAATATAGTGGTTTAGCAAGGGAGAGGGATGCGGGATGGGAAAACCTGCCTGCAGTGCTTGGACCTGTTAGACATTCTTTCATAACTAAGCTTAGTCATCTAACTAAAATGCTTTGTGATGTGTGGCACTTCAAATCTTGAATATATCCCTTTGTTTTGTGGCATTTGGATAGAGACATGTGACAATCTAGTACTCTTTTCCTTGTGGCCAGGACACAAGAGAGGTAGGAGATCAGGGTAACATAATCATCTTCAAAGAGACAAGTGCAGTATCCTAAAGTCCTCCCAGGCAGTTTGTTCTAAAAGGTTTATACCGCCTTCCAATCTGTGTTTTAATTCCCTTCATCATGGGCCTTTAGGAGACAGTAAGATGAAGATTATGGTACTTACCACTGAGACATAATAAAAACCCACTTATCTGGGCATGGTGTTACACACTTTTAATCCCAGTATCTGGAGTGTGGGAAAAGGCAGGAGGATATTTTGAATTCAAGGCCAGTCTGATTGACATAATGAGCTCTAGAACATTTAGGACTATATAAAGAGGACTGTCTCAAAACTAAAGAAAAGAAAAGAAAAGAAAAAAGAAAGAAAGAAAGGAAGGAAGAAAGAAAGAAAAGATGAACAACAAAACCTGCCATTACCACTTTCTTTCCAGTCACTTTTCTAAATCCAGTTAAGATTCTACTCTTAGTTCATCTTTTTTTTTCTGTCAATCCTGACTGTCATTTCCTGCTAAATAGGATATTTTAATATTCTGGCCCCTTTGGTCTCTTCAACTCTAGTAGTTTTACCTTCATGAGTCAGTCATTTGTACCACATTCATTCTTTTCATTTCAAACTGCTCTATTGCAAAAATCTCAACTTCATTCATTCTTCTTTTTCTTCTATGTTTCATACATAGCACTAGCAGTTTAATTAAATAAGACTTAAACACATTAAGTCCCTGTCCCAGTAAGCATTAACCGTAATAGCCTAGAATCACCTGAAGAAGAAAAAGAATCTCAATTGGGGTAATTTTCTTTATTTTTTCCGGTAAGTTTATTGACATGTCTGTGAAGGATTTTATTGATAATTAATTGATGCAGGAGGGACCAGCTTACTATGTGTAGTACTGTCCCTGGTCACATAATATGAAGCAGTATAAGGAAGTTAGTGAGCAAGACAGAGAGTTAGTTAGCAAGTAGTAATTCTCAATATATTCTATCTTCAGCTTCCTGCTTTGCGTTCTTCCCATGACTTCTTTCAAAAATGAATAATGGACTGTGATTTGAAACTGCAAAATGAAATAAGCCTTTTCCTTCTCTAAATTCTTTTATGTCAAAGTGTTCTTATCTGAGAAATAGATAGAGGCCACATAGTCTTTAACAACCCCAACATGGTCTAAACATGAAAGTGCCTTCTAAGACTCAAGACCACCTTCAAAATATATTTTCTAAAAATAGCGAAGTGGAGTCCTATATTTACAATATAGAAAAGTACTGATTAAATATTCTTATCCTTAATGGAGGAATGTAAGAAAGACAAGGAAAGACAGGACTAAAGAAAGGTCAAACCCCAGAAGGATGAATACTAAATTCTAAAGCTCCATAGGTAGCTTATGATGGATTGTAATAGTATTACATAGCCCTAATCTTCACTTTTGCCACATGTGGCAATACAGATTTTCTTTTGGGCTAGCTCCACTCATTGCCTATAGCTTTTCTTGGCAGATATTACACATTCTTGGTATCTTCACCATCTTGACATCTTTATTTCTATTCAGGTTCTCCTGGAATCTTTTTGAAAGATGTGGTATCTTTTTGTAAGTTGTAGAACTCTTAGCTTCTTCTCCAGCACTGTCTGCTTTCTTGTCTCCATGTCTCACCATGATAATGATGGGTCTGAACCTGTGAACTATAAGCCACCCAATTAAATGTTTTCCTTTATAAGATTTTCTGTGGTCATTGTGTCTCTTCACAGCAAAAATACCCTAACAAAGACACTTGCTTATTTAGATTTAATCCATTATTTTCAATAGTGCCACAAATAGGATTATTTTCTTGATATAGTTCTTGCTGTATTTGTCATTTTTGAGAAACTTTTCAATGACCTGTTACATTTGTTTTAATGATGCAAAGATGTGTTGCACTCTTTGATGCTACATTTCTTTAACTCTGTGAAGCTGTGTTATGTTGCCTGTCTAAAATATCTGATTGGTTTAATAAGGAGTAGAATGGCCAGTAGCAAGACAGGAGAAAGGATAGGCATGGCTGGCACACAGAGGGAATAAATAGACAGAGGAAATGAGAGAAAAAGAGATCAAGGAGCAAGAAAAGGATGAGAGAGGACACCAGGAGCCACCAACCCAGCTACACATCTAACCACTATGTAAGAAGTAAAGAAAAGTACATAGATAAAATTCCAGAGGCAAAAAGTAGATGGGAAAACATAAGTTAAGAAAATTTTGCTAACAAAAGTCAAATTCAGGCAGGGCATTCATAAGAAAGAATAAGCCTATGTGTGTGATTTATTAGGGAGCTGGGTCATGGGTCTCCCAAAAGAGCCAAAGAGTGGAAAAAAAATCAGTCTCATACATGTTGGTGCCCAATAGGGGACTGGAATTTCCATAGGGCCTTTGGAAGCTTAAAACAAACAAATGAACAAAAATGGATATGGCTTCTTTAAGAAATTCTATTATACATAGACAGCCTTTTTCATACTGAATAGAATCAAAAAGTTAAGTAAAAAATGTCTGCCACAGTGTGAGACACTGACATTCCATAGTTGGGGGACTGACTGCAGTTCCTGTTCATACACCTCTGACTGGGCCATGAGCTTTAGGCTTGGTTTTCACAACCTGAGAAAAAGGCAGAGTCAGCCTCATAGAACAGCACAGAGGGCCTAGCTATAGCTTACCAGTATAAAGTTTGCTCACATGGTCAAAGAAGACAAAAGATACACAGTAAACTAGGTCCAGATTGGAAAAAAAAAAAAAAAACCTTTAAACAGATTCCAGTATGTTTTATAATGTGCATAGACTTAAGAAAAAAAAATGTGTATAGACAGTCATAGAAAGAAAGAAATCACTTAATAATAATAAAGTCTTTAAAGAGAGAGTAAAGTAATATAAGAAGAGTAAGTCATATATCAATGGGAAATATACATGCTATTTGGATCCCTTATGCTGCTGTGTTGATTTTGAATTTTATGATTGCTAATAAGCAAAGGACAATTGTTAAGAAACCTGGAATTGAAACTTATGTCTTTTGCTTTTTCAATTTACTTGGAACTAGTTTTCTATCCTTTCACCTTAAGGTGGTGTTCATTGATAGTGAGGTCTGTTTCTTGGAGTCTGTTTCTCTTTATAGATGTACTGAGAATGTTAATATTCAAAACTATTATTTAACAAGGTTAATTTATTCACATTTTCCTTGTCCTCTTTTGGTTTACATGAACTTGCTTATTATGTGAGTGAAAATTGCTATTGGAAGTTCTAGGCACATGGGTAAATCTATAAAATCCTAGAACTTATTATCAGTATATTAAATATTATATAACCTCAAAGACATAATTGGTGAATTTTAGATTCCTTATAGGATTATACGGTCACATATCCTTTTGAAAAATATTCCACAAAGGTACAACATTCATCCAATAAACTGTACAGTGCAACAAAAGTCACCACATAGCTTAGTAAAAATTAAAAAAAATTCAGAACTGAATATAAAGACTATGCCATTAGATAAAGATTCTCATGTCTCCTTTATTCTTTAGATTTTGAAGTCTTTTGTCTGCCTCCTAGTTGCTGTTACGAATCAGTGTTTCTCTCACTAAAATTTAGCAAACAGTGATGAATGTATACGGCGTAATAACCAGGCTAGCTTAATATGAAACAGCAAATTTTAATGATGGGACAGCTTACAACACCAGGGATCCAGCGATGGGCAGCAAATACAAAAGGGCAGCGGGGCTCACACCCACCAGATTTATACGTAAACATTAGCCCGAGGCGAACACACCCCCCATTGGGCTGGGCTTCCCTTACAGATGATTCCATATAGCTATTCTCTGGCTGGACTGATTTCTGTATAGATTACATCTGACCATTGATAAAGTAAGGACTTAAAAGTTCTATCTTTTCAATGGATTGTATATCGTTAAATCATGAATCACTTTACAAGAGACATGTAGTTTCTCAAACCTGAGATTCAATTTCTATGTTTTTGTTACATTGTTTCTCAACATGCAGAAATAGTGTATTTGTAGGAATGTGGGAATAAATAAGTGAGATGGAGGAGATTTCAGGAGTACATGAATCATAGTGCAGGCAGAGATATATTGCAGTGGCAAAGGACTTCAAAGCATGACTCCAATAATCAAGAAAATAATTATCTCCATGAGTAGGCTTGCATGTTCCAATAGTTGCGCTCCACTGCATGGAGAAATGACTTTTTATCTGTTTCCCATTCATACTCTTCTACTTTCTTTTTATATTATAAGTTCGTAACTTTTCCATCTTTTATTTTCATGAATTACATGTCCTTTAATTAAAAGCATTATTTACTAAATAAAATCCTCACTAAAATGAATCATAATCAATTTGATTTGGGGTCTTTTTTTTCTTCAAAAGTTATTCAAACTACACTTTTTAAAATGAATCTTCCCCCATGAAGGACTGATATCTTTTCATCTACCCATCCTCTCTGTGTCTGGTATGAGACAGTAATATCAGCCTCTGCAGGAGCACCGTAGTGTTTCTGATGGACCACCCAGTAATGTGAAAAACTGGACCTCCCACAGGGCAGAGAAACCTGCTTGCTCTTTGGGCTGAGGAGGAAGGAAGACTTGATGGGGGGAGGGGGAGGGAATGGGAGGTGGTGGCGGGGAAGAGGCAGAAATCTTTAATAATTAAATAAATTAATTAATAAAAAAAATAAAAAAAAACCAAACCAAACCAAACAAACAAGCCAATAGAAGATTTCAATGTTCCAATATTATTAAAATGTACATTCTATCCCCCTGTGACAGAAATTGTGAACCTGTTTTATCAGAGAAATCTGCTTTGTGATAAATTCTATTGAATATTATGTAAAATAATATGGTAAGTCTAGAATGTAGAGAGGGTAAAGACTGATGGTTATGAGGAATAATAACCATGCCAACCCTTCTTTCTTCTTCCATATCGCCTATCTCCATATAGAAATATAGTTTTCTATTTAAGGAAACCTTAGCAGAATCTTGTTCTTGGTGTGCTCAGGGAACAAACTGATCATCTTGGTTCAAAAGTTTGGAAGAGGCATATATGGAAGAAGACTTGGACCTTAGGGAAGACATTTGTTTGACAGCAAGGAAGGAATGAATAGAATCATCTGGCAATCTGATAGATGACTAACGTGTCATGAACAGTCAAAATACATATGTAAAAATTTGTACATTTCCTATGAACCGTCTGAGAAATGTAAAGTGTGGTACCAGAGAAAAGTCTATACTTCCATGATTATATAGAAGAAGGTCTTGAATTATTACCCATTAGGCATAAAAGGAAAATGAGAAAATTCATAGAAAAAGATGAATTTCTGAAGTACTGATTAAAGTATTCTGATATTTACTGATTAAACAGGAAAGAATAAAAATGAGCAGTAAATAAAACCTCTTCATAGTTGATTTGCAAATCAAGATAATTGAGCATGATTGTATTGTGAAGAAGCAGAAGTGCAGGTTATACATGTACATTAAACTGCACTGCTGGTAAGAAATTGAGATTACCTGAGACATTGTGAGACAAAATCTTTTCTTCTGCTTCTTTTTTTAAGAACTTACGCTCTGTGAGAGCACTGAAATTCCACATGTATTAAATGCTTGTCACACTACTTTGACAGAAGACCTCATAGAACAACTTATGGAAGGAAATGCTTATTTTGTCTTATGATTTCACAAACTCCATTCTTTCATTTCAGGGAAAGTATGATGGAATGACTTCATTGCGGTTAGAAAATGTGGCAAGGCTCTTCAAATCAAGTCTGCACAAGAGAACAGGAATAAACAGACCAAAGACAGGCTGGCTTACACTTGTTAGCAATGGCTCACCCAAAATTTCAAATAAAAGTATTTTGAGTGTAATAGATAGCAATTGCATCTATTAAGAAATTAAGTCATACACTCACAGAAATAATGATGATATCAATAACATATAGCAAATACGCTTTTCTTGATATTGATATGTCAGTTATGGGATGGTTGTTGTATCTTATCTATCCCAAACTCTTAAGGAGATTAACTTCTTGAATGTGTAGGTTAGTGAAACAAGTGGCAAGGGAAATAGAGTTGTGTATTATTTTAAATCGCATTTACATTTTATTGGCAAAAGAGAATCAAATGATCTTAACTAACTTCAATGGGGTGGGAAATGTAATCCTATCTTGTATACCAAAAATAGAAAAAAAAAGTATATAAATGAATAGAAATAAAAATAGTAGTGCTCACAATAAAAAATTGGTAACTGCACAATAACTACTTAATAATTTGATCCAATATAAGAAAATTATAAATGCCTATGAATTAATATGTGGATATCTTGGTGCCTGTGTGTGTACACACTTGTGTATAGTGATAATTTAAATATGGAGCCTGAATATAAACTTTACAAGAGCTCATTCTGTAAGCAATTGATTACAGGAATATTTTTCTTATCTAACACTGTGGCTGTTCACTAACACTTCTTTAATGAGATGAAATACAATAGATAAGTGAAGAAGTAAAATATATTTCTTTTTTTCTCATAATTGACTCATGTATGGACTTGTATATTTTTTCTCATGCTTATATATTAACAAAACCATGCTGATACAAATGCATTTTAATGATTCAGTATGTTTCAGTTAAAAATGATCATGCCATACTATTATAAAAATTTTAAAATTTTGACATTTTGTTGCTTATTTCCAGTTAAAAATTTAAACCATATTTTTTTGGAGAAAATCCACAATCTTTTACTCTGTATATATCTTAAAGTTGTGTGTCATTGAATTAATTATATTTAAATAATATCTTTCCATTATTAATTGGGGTACTTAATAATGCTTATTATATTAATTATAAGTTTTTGATTAATACATAATATGATACATTATTGGAGGCAGAATCTAACTGTAAGAAGGAGGTCACTGTGATAAAGTCCTGTCTTTTACGGCTTCTCTTCTCACTTCATAGCTGCCATTGGGTCAGGAGTTCTATTCTACTGTATTCTCTTTCTCATGATATTGTTTCACTACCCCTGTGGAATTAAAATCACTGTAGCCATTAATGAGGCATTTTCTCCTTTAAATTCATTACAGAGACAAAGAAATTTGCTAATACACCAGCTAAAATTCTCTCCAAGTGTTTATACACCCATGTCATTATATTTTATTTATATTTTAATAAATAAAGCTTGGTTGAAGATCAATATGCAAAACAAACACACAAACAAACAAACATGCTTGTCAGCCATACAGATCAGGCAGTCATAGCACACACCTTTAATCCCATCAGGCACATTAGTTAGCGATAGAATCCGGGCCATCGTGGCACATGCCTTTAAACCAGCCCTAGAGAGGGATATAAGATAGGATAAGAGAAGAACTAGCTCTCTTTCAGCCTGAAAATTTCATAGAGTAAGAGTTCTCTAGTGGATTGGCTGCTTTGCTTTTCTGATCTTCAGGTTGAACCCCAATATCCATCTCTGGATTTTTATTATTTGTGCTACAATTTGTGCCCAATGTTTGAGGTACCAATTCACAAAAACGCTGATGGTCTATGGCTTTTTAGCCACCAGCACAGGCTAAAGCTGCACATGGGGATCCAGCCCCACCCAGCTAGGCTTTCTTTGTTTTTGTTTTTTTTCCCCCAAGACCTTGAGTGAGTATGAGATTTTCCTATTTTAGACCCTCTGAAACAATCTCTAGCTGCCACCCAAACTCCAGAAGCACCTGGTCTCCAAACACATGCGCCCTTTTTCTCTCTCTTCATTATGAGTTGTGGCTCTTCCTGAATCATCTACTTAAGCTGCTGCCAAAATAGGAAGCTGCCTTGAATTCCAGTCACTCCTTTACTGCTCTATGTGACATCAACAAGCCTCACATATTCATCAACATTATTGATAGATTTGGTAAGAAACTTTGAAATTTTTAAAGTGAGGAATTAGTTAAAAGACAGAATTTTTTTCCGCATTAAAAACTAGGAAAAACCATTACAATGGAGGGATTTGGGTCTCTGTGTGATAATGTTCTAGATTGTTCAAAAATGGTATGTTTAAATGAGAGGATATCTAATTTAGATGGGATTTATGTAATGCCAATTTTAAACATTATCAGCTTTATCATTTTTGTCTTATCACTAAAAAGGTTGGTTCATGTGAGTGCTAAGATACAGGCCTTAGAAAAGCCTAACAAAACAGATCACAAATATATTCAAATTCAGATAGAATAATTTAATAGAGAACCAATTTCAGCAACACATTATAAGAATAGAGAGGAATAGCTTAAGGTTTTCAAACAATCATCCTTAATATATCCAGTAACCTTTGAAGAATTGCCAATGACAATTACAGCTAACTATATTCCTGTGCCAATATTAGATTTAAGGAGATTCTAGGAAGCAATAATCTCATATAGCAAACTTTCATCTTTTGTGAAATAAATTTTAAACTTGTATTCACTTTGTAATAGAATTATCACTAAAGACTGGATAGAATTGGTTAATGGTGTTTTAGAACTTGGCCCACAATTACAGTGGGATACTTGACTCAGAAATGAGGATAACATTATTGAATAACACAGTAAAGCTAGAGGTATAAAACTCTCCCAAGATCAAGCTTTTGGAGAAGGACACTATGTGACTATAGAAAAGCAAGCTCTACATAATCACCACACCCTGGATTTATGCCATGCAGCAGTTTTGAATGCTTAGTACAGACTTGGAGAAATAGTTAAGAAAATTGAGCTATTTACTAATTTTATGTAGGGCCAAAAGGAAGCCTTTATGGATTTCCTCAAAGATTGACTTCAGATGTAAATAGAATGACACCCAATTCAAAAGTTAGACAAGTTATAATTGAATCTCTGGCTTCTGAAAATTCCTATTCTCTATGTAAAATGATAGTTAGGCTATTAAGACAAGGTCAGCATCATTTGAGGAAAGGATTCAAGGTACAATAAACATTGATCCCCATGACTATGATGATGCATGGTTAAGAGGGGTTATTTCCAGAGGTTTCAGAAAAAATCTAAATGTCAAATGTTATAATTATGGCAAACAAGATCATTTTTAAAAGTGTTATATACAGGCTGTTCCTAGAAAAAAAATGTTTATTTCTAAGAATATTCTATTTAGATTTCCCCTTTCTTCTGGATTATGCAGAGGTATGGTAAAGGCACCCTTTGGACTGATCAACAACAAATATTCAAGGTAATACTTTGCCATCACGAAACCCCATGAGGAGCATCTCAACGTTCCCTATGCCAAATCTGCTTCAGGCATTTCCTGCCATTATGAAGGAAACTCTTTCCCAGGGTAATTAAAGATCCTAATGCCTATTGTGAGAAAGCATACTGCTTTGGATAATAGAACAGCTATAGAAGACAGAATAAAAAAAATTAGAAGAAACCTTAAAGTGAGTATTTTGGCAACTTTCTATAAATGAAAAAAAGAATTAAAAATACAAATAGATGATGTTGTCATTGAAAGTCTCAGAGACACAAGTGTGGATTTAACAACAATTTTATTAGAATCTTGTTTCCAAAGTGTTCTCTTCAGGACATAAGTGTTCAGTTTTTAATGATCAGAATTTTATTTCAGGAAAAGCAGAACACTAGATGAGTGAAATATATAAGGCCAGAAGGACAGAGAGAAAAATTAAAGACATATGTAGATAATATAGCAATAAATTTGTGGGAAAGCAATTTGTTACAGTGATGGAATACTCAGATTAACATCCCCCCTTCCAGTGTGGGAGGTCCTTCTATCTATGTGTTGCTTTTATTGGTTAATGAATAAAGAAACTGCCTTGGCCTGTTGATAGGTCAGAACTTAGGTAGCCGGGGGGGGGGGGGAGAACTGGACTAAATGCTGGGAGAAGGAGGTTGGGGAGGAGACAATATGGAGCCTGCTGAAGATATACATGCTGAATACAGTTTCTATGTGATTATTTCAATTCTGGGCAGCTGGGAGGAACAAGCGGCTCCTTGAAACAACTGGTACCCATGTGCCCAACTAAAATCCATGTAAAAATCTGAGAAAGCTTAAAAATTAATTCTAGACACAAAAGAACAGAGTTAAGCATGGTTTCCTAGCAGCATTTTCTTGGATGGGCTCTGTTTGCTAGAAGCAAGCAGAGGCATGGCTCCTTTAAGAGAGGTTTTTCTGATTCAGCCATAGTAAAATAAAAAGGCATGCAGTTTTAAACTGTGGCTTTCTGGGCCATTCTGCCAGCACAAACTCCAGCCATGAAGCTTTTCAATGGCGTTTGTGGGCCTGGGTGTTTGTGTGCCTAGTTGGGGTCAGGAGGAAAGTAGCTGAAACCATGCCCATGGATCAGTGCTCCCCACCTGGAAAGGTGGCAGGATCAGGTCTACTAGGCTTGCACAGGCAGGAGAGCATGGCAGAATCCTGCCACCATACACAGAGATATTTCCAGACTGCACAGTGCTCTGCATGGCAGATTTAGATATTACTCAAATAAAAAAAGGTTTATGTGCTGCACACTCATTCTCAGAGTTAAAGTTCTTAGTGTGGCTCCTGCCTGGTGGCCCCAGAACCTCCAGAATTTTAAAAGTGTGGAGAGGTGGAGCCAAGATCCAGGGCAGCTTCAACCAAGCTGCTTACAATTTTTAAAGATCTTCAAGACAGTAAAGAATTACAGATAATACAATAAGGACAGATTCAGACATAAAAGAACTCTAAAGGGGTCACAGTGTTGGATAAATGTACATAGGCTTGGAAGAGAGAATAAAATGAGTGTAGATAGTTAGAAAAGGAAGTAAATGGTTTATAAAAATAAAGCAAAGCCTTTCAAGAGACAGGAGTACAAACAATCATAGATTAAAGGAGTAAAGATAGTTAAATAAATATTTAAAATTAATAGAGTAAAAACAAACCACAGAAAGATAGAATATACACAGAGAGTCTGGGTTATGAAAATTATTGTGTTTTCTTTGAATATTTTGATTGTGAAGGAGCTACGCACAGAGAGACATTTTGTTGTATGGGCTGCTAAGCTAAAACAGCTTTTATATTTTAAAGGTATCATGACTTCCAAATTTGGGTCTATGGATATGTTGCTTTGGAAAAGAGGTTCTTCTTATGCTTCCATAGAGGATGAGAACCTGTGGATTGCTTCCAGACTGGTGTGGTTTGATGGAACAAGACCCCCCAAAAGTTGCCTTGAACACCCCTCAAAAATTACTTTGCCCAATAATCAGCAAGAAGAAGTTTAGACAAAACTATTCCCATATTCCAAAATATTGTTTGTAAATGTTTCTTTTCATTTAAAGGGGGATATGCAATAAAGATGGATACTTTGCATTGGTATGAATCTTGGTTTATTGATGCAAATTTAAGATCAATTTTGTTGTATATATTTCTGATCTTAATTAAGGTATTGTGTTTGTGTAACTCATTTAAAAATGTAGTGTATAATTAAGAAATATAAGTTAATAGATACTTATCTATAATATTCAAGCTTGAAGTCAGGTTAGTTGGATGTTCTAAATGTATAGAGATATATTTTGATTAGAAAGGTATTCTTCAAATCTTTCATAGACCTTCAGAATATGGCATTTAAAATGTTTAAGAATTTAGGACTTTTCATGACAATGAGACACATCTGTTCCTGGCATCACCAATTACTTCAAGATGAAGATGGGCATTGAAGAGGCTCCTTATGAAGTTTGCTAGCCATTTGGGAAAGAAATTGCTTTTGCTTGGGCTGCTTAACTGGACATGCAGGACCCACAGAGAAATGACTGCTGAATCTGCCTAAAAAATGAGATGATCCTTCAGGGTTTCTGCTTCATGAGTTTGCTAGACATTTTCCAAGACCAGAAGAAAGTGACTGGCAAAACTGCCAATATAGGTATAACAGTCTTTGAAATGTCCTGCTTCATAGAAAAATCTGCTGGATACTATGGGCCAGTAGGCTGAAGATGGATGCCCCAATGGTACAGAAGAATTTTGGGTGACTGTTCAGGCAGCAAAATATCTGTCAATTCTAGAGTTTTGGAAATTGCTTGCAATGTACTTCTTATTTATTTAGTTAACATTATAACATTATATCCTTCTGGAGTCTTTGAGGGAGTTAAAGGATTTATAGTTATAGTCTTCCTTAGTTATGATAAAAGATAAAGTTGATATAAATATTATATTTGTAATTCTTACTTGATAAATGTTTTGCTATATGTACTTTTACTATTTTAAATTTAAAGCCTTCCTTTTTGTTTAAAGAGAAAAGTGGAAATGGTGTGGGAGGTCCTTCTGTCTATTTGTTGCTTTTATTAAAGAAATAAAGAATAAAGAAACTTCCATGGTCTATTGATAGGGCAGAACTTAGGTAAGTAAAGAAAACTGGACTGAATGCTGGGAGAAGGAAGGTGGGGAGGAGACACTGTGGAGCTGCCAGTGATAGATGCTGAATACAGTTTCTGTGTGATTATTTCAGTTCTGGGTAGCCAGGATGAACAAGTGGCTCCTTCCAACACTCCCATAATCTTAGATACAAACCATAATTTAATGTAAATTACTTGAAAAAAATTATTACAAGATAGTATAAAGAAGAGTAACCAACTATTCAGGTTGTACAAGAAAAAGACACAGTAGCTGCTGATATTTAAAAGACACCAACAGTCCTACCTTTAAAATGGTTGACAGAAAAACCTGTTTGAGTTAAACAATGGACTTCAGAAATAGAGAACTTTAGGTGTTAGAATAGCTGGTACAGGAGCAACTAGATGCTTAGCAGATTGGAGAATCAACCAGCCATTGAAATTCTCCTGTATTTGCTATAAAAAAGGAAATCTGAAAAATGGAGAATGGTAGCAGATCTAAGAGCTGTTAATAAAGTGATTCAGCCAATGCACTCCTTACAACCTGGAATTCCTTTGTCTTCTTTATTGCCTAAAGGATAATCTCTTATAGTTATTGGTTTAAAATATAGTTTTTTTCACTACATCTGTACAAGGAAAGACAAAGAAAAATTTGCCTTCCTAGTGCCTACTTATAACAATTTTCAGTCTGCTAAAAATATCAATGTAAGAGTCTCCCACAGGGAATATTAAATAGCCCCACCCTGTGCCAACATTTGGTAAGTCAGACATTGGAAATAATATGTAATTAGTTTCTGGAATCTATACTATATCATTTCGTGGATGACATTTGCTATCTGATTGAAATGTAGATTCTTTGGAAAGATTCTTTGAGAAAGTTGGGGACTACAAATTGCTCCTAAAATAGAGAAAGTGAAGATTCTATTAATTATGTAGGTTACAAAATATGTTTGCACAAAATTATACTTCAAAAGGTAGAAATTAGGCTAGATCAATTGTAGACAACCAAAAGACTTAATGAATTCCAAAGACTGCTAGAATACACTTTCCATCTATAATACATTATTAGGATCAGTCCTGATGACCTGATAAATTTAAACAAAACTTTAGATGGTGTAAAGTGCTTAAATAATTCCAGAGAATTAACAGCTTAAGAGAGAGAATTGGCTTTGATTGAAAACAAATTAAAGAAAGCCATTTTATGGATCATGTGGATCCAAATCTTAACAGCATTCTGATCATATTACCCTCCACATATTCTCTTCCAAGAATTTTAATGCAGAGGAAACATATCATTTTAGAATCTTCATTTTACTACATAAACCGAGTTACAGAAATAAAAAGTTATTTGTAAAAGGTTTCTGAGTTAATTCTTTTTTTTTATTCTTTTTTAATTAAAATTTCCACCTGCTCCCCGTTTCCCATTTCCCTCCCCTCCTCCCAAATATTGCCCCCTCCCCCCACTCCCCTCCCCCTATCCCCACTCCTCTTCTCCTCCCTCCACACCATTCCCCCTCCCTCTCGATACTGAAGAGCAGTCCAAATTCTCTGCCCTGCAGGAAGACGAAGGTCTTCTATCTACGTCCAGGAAGGTGAGCATCTAAACTTAGTCTGAGTTAATTCTTAAAGAAAAATTGTGACTTTGTCAATTACAGGAAGAGACAGCAAAAATTATAGTACCTTTTAATAATGATAAAATTGATAAATTATGGGCAGAAAGGGAATTCTGGCAAAGAGCTTTTAGCAACTTCTTTAAAGAGATTAACTACTGCTATCCCAAAAGCAAGAGAATTCAACTTATAAAGAAAACTAACAGGATCCTTCCTCATTATGGGACACGCCAATGACTGGAGAACATACATTTTTAACTGATGCAAATAAATTAGAAAAGATAGATTACAAGTCAGAAAACTTAAGTAAAGTAGTGTTGTAATATGAGCGGCAGGGACTGCGTCTCCGGCACCCGGCCGCCCACATGGCTAGCTTATGCCCCGAAATAATTACACAGAAACTGTATTCTTTTAAACATTGCCTGGCCCATTAGTGCCAGCCTCTTATTGGCTAGCTCTTACATATTGATCTAACCCATTTCTAATATTCTATGTAGCGCCATGAGCTGGCTTACCAGGAAAGATCTTAACCTGCGTCTGTCTGGAGTGGGAGAATCATGGCGACTCCTGACTCGGCTTCTTTCTCCCAGCATTCTGTCTGTTTACTCCACCCACCTAAGGGCTGGCCTATAAATGGGCCAAGGCAGTTTCTTTATTAAATGAAAGTAATTCCTCCATCATTTCCCCTTTTTTTTGTTTAAACAAAAAAGAAAGACTTTAACTTTAACATAGTAAAATTGCATATAACAAAATGGTTATCAAGCAAGAATTACAATTACAATATTTATATCTGTTTTATCTTTTATCATAACTAAGGAAAACTATAACTATCTATCCATTCTTTAACTCCATCAAAGACTCCAGAAGGATATAATATTACCTAAGTAAACAAGAGATCCCAAACTCTAGAAATGATAGAGACATCTTGCTGCCTGGACAGTCACCCAAAGTTCCTCTGTACCGTTGGGGCATCCATCTTTAGCCTTCAGGCCCATAGTATCCAGCAGACATTTTCATCAAGCAGGAAATTCCAAAGACAGTTTAGTCACTTTTTGCTGTGTCCTGCAGAATGTCTTGCAGACTCTTTTATGAGTCAGGAACCCCGAAAAACCATCTCACCTTTAGGCAAGTTTAGCAGTCCTCTTTCTGCGGGTTCTCTGTGTCCAGTTTATGTAATAGTCCAGGCAAGAACAGTTTCTTGCCCAAGTGGCTATCAAACTCCATAAGGATCCTCTTCGATGCCCATCTTTCTCTTGAAGTAGATTGGTGCTGACAGGAGCAGATGTGTCTCATTGTCATGAAAAGCCCTAAGTTATTAAAATATTTTAAATGCCATGTTTTGTAGTCTTTGAAAGATATGAAGAATGCCTATCTAATTGAAATATATCTCTATATATCTAGAAAATCTAACTAACGTGACTACAAGTTTGACTATTGATGATTATCCATTAACCTATATTTCTTAATTATACATTATATTTTTAAATGAACTACACAATCACAATACCTTAATCAAGATCAGAAATACATATACACATAACAAAATTGACTTTATAATCCATACCAATGCAAATTATTTATATCTATATCATATCCCCCTTTAAATGTAAAAGAACATTTATAAACAATATTTGGGAATATGGGCGCAGTTCTTAACCTGCGTCTGTCTGGAGTGGGAGAATCATGGCGACTCCTGACTCGGCTTCTTTCTCCCAGCATTCTGTCTGTTTACTCCACCCACCTAAGGGCTGGCCTATAAATGGGCCAAGACAGTTTCTTTATTAAATGAAAGTAATTCCTCCATCAAAGTAGATCAAAGCTCTTCATGATTCTGTTCAAAAATTTAAATTACATGCTAATCTCATGGTACTAAAGGATTTTAAAGAACCTCTCAACATGGCTACTGATTCTCAAAATGCAGAAAGAGTTGTTTTTCATATTAAAACTGTTGAATTTTTATCAGATAATACATAATTGAATTTATTATTTATTCAGTTACAGGAAATAATCAGGAATAGGAATCATCCTATATATATAACATACATATGATTCCAAATGGGTCTGAAAAGTCCTCTAGCACAAAGTAATGCAGAAACTGATCAAATATTGACTGAAAATTTGGTGAAGGCCTCAGAAATATAAAAGAAATCATGTCAATTGCAAATATTTTAAAAAAAGACTTTTTCATCCCATTCAATAATCCAAGATAATTATAAGGAAATATCCTACTTGTTCTTTATATAACCAAACACCAATACCTTCAAGAAGTAACTCAAAGGGTACTCAAAGGAATGATCTCTGGCAAATGGATGTGTTCCATTTTGTAGAATTTGGAAAACTAAATATGTACACCACACCATTGATATCTCTTCAGGTTTTCAATGGGCAACTGTTTTGAGTTCAAAAATTCCTGATTTGATAATCACATATTTTGTATAAATTATGGCCATCATGGGTATACCTTTACAAATAAAGATAGATAATGCTCCTGCATATATCTGTAAGAAAATAAAACAACGTTTTGCTTATTATAATATAAAGCATATTACAGGTATAATACACTATCCTATAGGACCAATAGTTATAGAAAGGTCAAATCAGACTCTAAAGGATATGTTAAATAAACAGAAAAGGATGATAAATACCCCATCAATAGATTGTACAATACTTTATTAATTTTTAGTTTTCTAGATGCTAATGATAAAGGAACAACAGCTGTGAAGAGACATTGGATAGCAGGAAAAAAAATACAAATTAAATCAGCCATTATACTTTAAAGATGTACTGACCTGAGAGTAGAAATCAGAACTTGTTTTATACTGGGGAAGGGGTTTTTCTTTTGTTTCCACTGGAGAAGAAAATTTATGGATGCCACCAAAATTGATAAAGATTCTATTTGAACAAGAGACACTTCTTAGTTAGAAGTGATAATAGTTTATCAAACAGCATGGTTGTTTACTCTAAACTTTTCATTTGATCATATATACCTTGTGAAAAAGGAATCATCCTAAACTTAGGGTTGGGGGTGTTTTTTTCCTGTCTTTTTAGGAGAATAAAGGTATCAAGTTACAGAAAATGAAGAGCATGAGAGAAATGAAGCAAAAGACAAATCACCTAGAACAAATATGTCTCAAGAAGAGTGATAAATGATACATTTGTATATCAAATTTCAAACAAGATAAAATTTCAGAAATATTCACAGATGTTTGTTTCTGCTATTATATATAGACTTATTATGCAAGTGGTCTTTTTGTAATCCTAGTCCAATTAAAGCTTGAAGTTGGCTTTGAAGTTGGATTGTCACTCTCTCCTTCTCTGGACCCAAGCATACTTGCTAAAGTAAAATCTGAAATGTCTGTCTCATGACAGAAAAGCCACCTGATATGATAAAGAAAAAACAAATATTCAAGGACTATTATATTGTCACTAATCTCATAATCCTTTAGTCCTATACTGACTCTTAAGCAGTTTTTCTTAAGGTATAAGATTTATAAGTGTTGTATAAGACTGCTTGTTGGTTCCTGGCTGCCCAGATCTGAAGGATATAGATATGATAAGATAAAAGGTATATTATTGAATCTGTATTTAAAAGTAACTACTAGTTTTAAATGTTTTACATTGGATTAGACTTTTGTATATTCAATATAAATTTTGTATATTGATACAAATTTGAGATGAATTTTGTTATAACATACTGTACCTATGTATCTAATCTTATTCAAAGTATTATACCCATACAGCTTATTTAACAATGTAATACATATTTCTAGTTAATGAGAGTCATTATTATCAACTTATTTAAGATAGTAAGGAAATGCAAGCTAGTAGCTAGTCACCTATTATAATCAAACTTGTAGTCATATTAGGTGCAGCTTCTAGTTGTTATTTCATTTTCTCCTTTCAAGACAGACTGACTTATTTCTTAGATCAAAACTTTACTGGCATCTCTTTGTGCTATCACCTCTACTCTCCTACTGTTTTTTAGGGAGGGGTTGATTTTATATTCATTATAGTCACTTAAAAAGACTTTCAGAAGAAAACAATGAAAACTTTCTCTTTTCACTTCTCTTAAGTGGAAGACTAAAACAATATTCTTCAATTTCCAGAATTTCTTTTGATATAAAGTTTAACATTAATACTGAAAGCTTATAGCACATAAATTTTAAATAGTCTAGCTTATTCCAAGTTTAATTTTTGCTCAGTTTATTAAGTGAATATTAAAGATCCCTGCACACCCATCTATCATACACTTTTATAGAATCTTTTTTATCTCTTTCTTAAGAGGTTCAAAATTTCCATTGAAGAGATTTTTCATTTCTTTGATTAGATTTATTCTGAGATTTTCTTTTTGAGATTTCTATGAATGGGAGTATGTCCTTGATCTCCTTTATAAATTTTCTGGTGGTGTGTACAGAGGCTATTGATTTGACCAGGTTGATTTTGTATTTTGCAATATTGCTGAATTTGATTATCATCTTTAGTGTCTTCCTGTAGAATTTTTGGATCTCTAATTATAATATTATGACATCTACAAAGAGGGATGGTTTGACTTCTTTCCTGATCAGTATTTATTTAAGTTTCTGTTCTTGCACTAAAGCTCCTCCTCATGCTTTATGTACAATATTAAACAGCAGTGTGGCCACTGTACATTCCTGTTTCCTTCTTGACTTGGTTGGTATTGCTTCAATCCTTTTACCATTTATGATGATGTTTGTGTGTTTTTCATACATATCTTTAAGTGTGTTGATCTCCTTTTCTTCTACCCCTAAATTCTCTCAACTTTTATGTAAAGACACGTTGGATTTTGTCGAAGGTTTTTACTGTGTCTCTGAGATGATCATGTTATTTATGTCTTTAACCTATATAGTTTATTACATTTATTGTCTTGTGGATATTGAGATATGCTTGCATTTCATGGATAATTCCAGCTTTGTCATGGTGTCTAATCCTTTTTATGTATGTCTTGCCACAAATATTAAATAACATTGAGTTTTTGTGTCTCAATTCAATGACAATCTTTTAACTAACTGATTCTGTATGTGTTACATCACTGATTACTCAATCATACCCTCTCTTACCAGTGGGAAATTAGTATAATCCTACAAAGATGTATAAAGTAGAGTTTTCCTCCCTGATGGTAGGGAAGAGAGGCATCAGACAAAAAATAAAGCAATGTGCACAAAACAAATATGAGTCAGAAATCATTGTATTAAGAGCATTGAAAAAAAGAACAAATGAATTATTATAGGTTTTCCATTTTAAAAATGTGAAAGGAAGAGATTAGAAGCAAGGAAGAAACTCAGTGGTTTCTGAGACTCTTTAATCTATGTAACCTGTTTGCTGTCCAGCTGGGCTTTGCAAGCACTGGCTGGTATCATGTCCAATTCAGTATGTTTGCTCAATGGTATAGAATGTGTTTATTTCCCATTGTTATGTTATTATAAATTAAAGTTCCAAAGTAACAGATGCAATTTTTTAATTGCTACAGTTTGCTATAATGAGAACAACAAAAGTTAGGCATAATGTATGTTCTCAGTTTGACAACTTCAAATTTAACATGTCATGTATTCTTAATGTTTTCTACTTAAGGAAATATGGACATGTAGAGAGTGGGTGTATGTGCATTCATGTGTGTGAGGAGTATGTATATATGTGCATGCATTTTTTGCATATGATGTGCTTAAAGGTACTATTGATATGATGAGATTAGAGGAACAGATTTTCTGATTTCTTTATTGTATCTAGAGTGGCAAATACATGTTTATGGATACCTGTATACATACACAGAGACACACACACAGACATAGACAGAGAGAGACAGCGAGAGATAAAAAGAGAAAGAGAGAGAGCATTTATCCAACTCAGGACAATGAAAGAAGGCAGACTTATCTTTCTTCATAGAAATGCTAGAAAACATCTACTAGACCACTAGCTAAATTGTAAAGAAAAAGTACCCTGAAGTACAAATTGCAATGAAAGGAAATAAGCAACTGGCCCAAAAATTAGTCACATCTAATTTATTCCTTCAGCTTTACCCATCTAAAAATTAACATTAAGCATTATTGCATAATATAATAAGCTTAAACATGGACATGATGGTTGCAAGGACATGATTTTTCTAACATAATCTCTTAGATTGTGGATCACAACCTTACATGCTGCATGACTGAATGTGGGAGTCATGAGAAATTGGGAAGCAGTAACAGGGTTTATAATGCATAGTAAACAAAACTAAAATCATAATCAAATTTATAATTAATCCCAGATGTTTCAGGAATCAACAACACAGTTTCATTGTAATTGGTCTGAACAAATGGCAGTAAGCTTTCAAATGTGTATTTCCTTACAAACAACCCTGACAAACATTGTTTAATTTGTGAACTGTTATGAATTAAATGATTTTACTGCATATATCAGGTTTACTGCACTTATAGAAACATGAGTATATAATTTTTTTTACCTTCAATTTCTTTATTTTATTGTGACACAGGGTCTCACTATTTCATCCTGACCATCCTGGAACTCACTATGTAAATCAGTCCTTATCTCAAAAAAAAATCAAAAACAAAAATAATTCATAACAGGAATAAACATAATGAGTATATAATTATGGACAACAAAGAGTCAATAGTTTTCTACTCTAATTAAAAATACAAGAACTTATCATGAATGTTTGAGAATCTTATGGAAATCTTTTCCTTCAGGTAAAACAAAGTAGAGAAACTGATACAAGAAATAGGAATTGATTCTGAAAGTTTTCTCTGCAGAATTTATTGTGGCAATGAAAAAGGTGTAAGTTTTTCTATCTTGTTCACATTGCTGCAGCAAAGTACCAGGAAACCATTTCTCATGGTTCTAGTACCTTGTAAATCCAGAATGACACAGCAGCAATGAAATACTGTTTAAAGAGTCAGTGATTGTGCTACCTACTATGTCTTCATATGGTGGGAAGGACCAGGTAGCTCCTGAGGTTTCCTAATAATAATATTTTTAATTTATGTGACCCAATAACTTTCCTAAAATGCCACATCCTATGTCATCACCATCATAGTCCATTTGTGCAACAAAATACAGGAGACTATGTAATTTAGGTAGAACAAAAATTTATTAACTCACTTCTCAGTGCCTGGCAGTTCATGATCAAGGAATTTGACATTTGTTATGATAAGAGCCTTTGGGCTACAGCAATGCATTTTGGAAAGTGGAAAGTCAAGCAAGTGAAATGCTAGAAAAAGACTTTGTAATAAGTCCTTGCTCTTATTAAAGAGGAGTAGCTTTAATTATGGGTCATATGGCAGCATAGTCTCACTATATGACCCATGTTGAAAACTGGATCTCAGAAAAATATACTGGGAGGAAATCAGCTTTCAAAACGCAATGCTATTAGCTCAGTAACCTTGAGCAACTTCCCTGAATGCAGGTATCCTTATCTGTAAATAGTACTCATGATACCCATAGTTTAAGGTCAGAATTGAATTGACCATGTAGGAAAAACATTTGACTCATTATCTGGCATGGAGTTAATAATCAATGCCAACTACTATTATTTTTCTTTAAGAAACTTTGGTGATTTATCGGTCTAATATAGAATCAAGAGTGTGAAAACATTTTTATTTTTCTTAATTTTAATTATTATTATTATTTTATTACTTAAAAAAAACAATCCAAATTCTCACTCTCTCCCTGACTCCCACTACCTCCACACATCCTCCCACCCTTTGCCCCTCCAATCCTAAGAGATGACAAGACACCTTACCCTGTGTAAAGTCCAAGGCCCTCCCTACTACATCTAGATTGAGCAAGGTATACATCCAAAGAGAATAGGATCCCAAAAGACCAGTACATGCAGTAGATACAAATCCCAGTGCCACTGTCAGTGACCTCTCAGTATGCCCCAACTGTTATCCACATTCAGAGGGACTAGTTTGATCCCATGCTTGTTCAATCCCAGTCCAGTTGGAGTTCATGAGTTCCCATTATCTCAGGCAAACTGTCTCAATGGGTAAACCCCTCATGGTCTTGACCTCCTTGCTCATATTCTCACTCCTTTCACTCTTCAATTGGACCCTGGGAGCTCAGTCCAGTGCTCCGATGTGGTTCTCTGCCTCTGTTTCCATCTGTTGTTGGATGAAGGTTCTATTGTGATAGTTAAGATAATTATCAGTCTGATTATAGGGCAAGACCAGTTCAGGCACCCTCTCCTTTATTGCTTAAGGTCATAGCTGGGATCATCCTTATGGATTCCCGGGATGATTTCTAGATCCAGGTTTCTTGTTAACCCCATAATGGCTCCCTCAATCAAGATATATCTTTCCTTGCTCTCATATCTGTCCTTCCTCCATCTCAACTATCCCATTCCCTCAAGTTCTCAACCTGCTCCTTCTCCTCCCCTCCCCCCGCTCTCAATTTTCTCAGGCAATCTTGTCTGCTTCCAATTACCAGGTGGATCTACATATGTTTTTCTTTGGGTTCAACTTATTACTTAGCTTCTCTTGTATCATGACCTATAGGCTCAATGTCCTTTGTTTATGGCTAGTATTCACTAATGAGTTAGTACATACCATATTCACTTTCTTGGGTCTGGGTTACCTCACTCAGGATAGTGTTTTCTAATTCTATCCATTTGCATGCAAAATTTAAGGTGTCATTGTTTTTTTTTTTCTTCTGAGTAGTACTCTAATGTATAAATGTGCCACACTTTCTTTATCCATTCTTCAGTCAAGGAGCATCTAGGTTGTTTCCAGGTTCTGGCTATTACAAATAATGCTGCTATTAACATAGCTGAAAAAATGCTTACTAACTCATTAGTGAATACTAGCCATAAACAAAGGACATTGAGCCTATAGGTCATGATACAAGAGAAGCTAAGTAATCCTAAGAGTGGTATTGCTGGATCCTGAGGTGGATTGATTCCCAATTTTCTGAGAAACACAATACTGATTTCCAAAGTGGTTGCACAATTTTATATTCCTACCAGCAATAGATGAGTGTTCTCTGTACTCCACATCCTCTCCAGCATAAGATATTATTGGTGTTTTTGATATTAGTCATTCTGACAGGTGTAAGATGGTAGCTCAGAGTTGTTTTGATTTTCATTTCCCTGATAGCTAAGAAAGTTGATAATGTCCTTAAATATATTTTGGCCATTTGAACTTCTTCTGTTGAGAATTATCTGTTAATTTCAGTACTCCATTTTTAAATTGGGTTATTCAGAATTTTAATGTTTAATTTCTTGAGTTCTTTATATGTTTTGGAGACAGTCCTTTGTCTGATGTGGGGTTGGTGAAGATCATTTCCCATTCAGTAGGCTCCCTTTTTGTCTTATTGACTGTGTCCTTTGCTCTACAGAAGCTTCTCAGTATCAGGAGGTCTCATTTATTTATTGTTGCTGCCATTGTTTATGCTACTGGGGTTATATTTAGAAAGTGGTCTCCTGTGTCAATGCAATGAAGGATACTTTCTACTTTCTCCTCTATAAGGTTCAGTGTGGTCAGATTTATATTGAAGTCTTTAAAGCATTTGGGCTTGAGTTTTGTGCATGGTGATAAATGTGGATCTATTTTCAGTCTTCTTCAGATTGACATTCAGTTATGCCAGCAACATTTGTTGAAGATGCTTTCCTTTTTCCATTGGATAATTTTAGTTTCTTTGTCAAAAATCAGGTGTTCATAGGTATGTGGGTTAATATACAGGTCTTTAATTTGATCTCATTGGTCAATGTCTCAGTTTTCATGCCAATACCAAGCTGTTTTGATTACTGTAGCTCTGTAATTGAGCATGATGTCAGAGATGGTAATGCCTCCAGAAGTTCCTTTATTGTATAGGATTGTTTAGGCTATCCTGGGTTTTTTGATTTTTTTTAAGTTCAGAAATACTTATTCACCTTTATTTTATTTAACTTTAAGTATTTCTTGCTTTATTTTTTTTTATTGAAAAAAAATTTCCCACTTCCTCCTTGCCTCCCATTTCCCTCCCCCTCCTCCCGCTCCTCTCCCCCTCCCCCCACTCCTCTTCTCCTCCCTCTCCAGTTCCAAGAGCAGTCAGGGTTCCCTGTCCTGTGGAAAGTCCAAGGTCCATCTCCCTCCATCCAGGTCTAGAAAGGTGACCATCCAAACTGTCTAGGCTCCCACAAAGCCAGAACATGAAGTAGGATCAAAACCCTGTGCCATTCTCCTTGGCCTCTCGTCAGCTCTCATTGTCCACCATGTTCAGAGAGTCCAGATTTATCCCATGCTTTTTCAGTCACAGTCCAGCTGGCCTTGGTGAGCTCCCAATAGATTAGCCCCACTGTCTCAGTGGGTGGGTGCACCCCTCATGGTCCTGACTTCATTGTTCATGTTCTTCCTCCTTCTGCTCCTCATTAGAACCTTGGGAGCTCAGTCCGGTGCTCCAGTGTGGGTCTCTGTCTCTATCTCCATCCATCACTAGATGAAGGTTCTATGGTGATATGCAAGATATTCATCAGTATGGTTATAGGATAGGTTCATTTCACGTTCCCTATCCTCAGGTGCCCCAAGGAACTAACTGGGGACATTGCCCTGGGCACCTGGTAGCCATTCCAAGTTCAAGTCTCTTGCCAACCCTTAGGTGGCTCCCTTAACTAAGATATTCCCTGCTCCCCTATCCAACCTTCCTTTATCCCCAATCACCCTGATTTCCCCAGTTCCGCTCTTTTCTCTCCCCATCTCCCCTCACTCCCATCCCACCCTACCCCCAAGATTCCAATATTTTGCCCGGCAATCTTGTCTATTTCCCATAGCTGGGAGGATAACTATATGTTTTTCCTTGGGTTTACCCTCTTGTTTAGCTTCCTTAGGATCACAAATTATAGACTCAGTGGCCACTATCCATGGCTAGAAACCAATTATGAGTGAGTACATCCCATGATCTTCTTTTTGGGTCTGGGTTACCTCACTCAGGATAGTATTTTCTATTTCCATCCATTTGCATGCAAAATTCGAGAAATCATTGTTTTTTTACCGCAGAGTAGTACTCTAATGTGTATATATTCCACACTTTCTTCATCCATTCTTCCATTGAAGGACATCTAGGTTGCTTCCAGGTTCTGGCTATTACAAATAATGCTGCTATGAACATAGTTGAACAAATGCTTTTGTCATATGATAGGGCATCTCTTGGGTATATTCCCAAGAGTGGTATTGCTGGGTCCAGGGGTAGGTTGATCCCAATTTTTCTGAGAAACTGCCACACTGATTTCCAAAGTGGTTGCACAAGTTTGCAGTCCCACCAGCAATGGATGAGGGTCCCCCTTTCTCCACAACCTCTCCAGCAAAGGCTATCCTTGGTGTTTTTGATTTTAGCCATTCTGACAGGTGTAAGATGATATCTCAAAGTTGTTTTGATTTGCATTTCTCTGATCGCTAAGGAGGTTGAGCATGACCTTAAGTATCTTTTGGCCATTTGAACTTCTTCTATTGAGAATTCTCTGTTCAGTTCAGTGCCCCATTTTTTAATTGGGTTAATTATCATTTTAAAGTCTAGTTTCTTGAGTTCTTTATATATTTTGGAGATCAGATATGAAGTTGATTATTGTTCTTTCAAAGTCTGTGGAGAATTGTGTTGGGATTTTATGGGGATTGTATTGAATCTATAGATTGCTTTGGGTCGGATTGCCATTCTTACTATGTTGATCCTTTCTATGCAAGAGCATGTGAGATCTTTCCATTTCCTGGTGTCCTCTTCAATTTCTTCCTTCAAAGACTTGAAGTTCTTGTCAAATAGATATTTCATTTCCTTGGTTAGTATTACCCCAATATATTTTCTGTTATTTATGGCTATTATGAAAGTCCATGTTTCTCTGATTTCCTTCCTTCTTTATCCCTTGTATATAGGAGGGCTACTGATGTATTTTTAGTTGATCTTGTGTCCTGCCATATCACTGATGGTATTTATCGGCTGTAGGAGTTTTTTGGTAGAGTTTTGGGGGTCGCTTATGTACACTATCATATCATCTGCAAATAACAAAAGTTTGACTTCTTCCTTTCCAATTTGAATTTCTTTGATCTCCTTTTGTATGTTGAATTAGCCCTTTATCCCTCTGGCATGAAGCCAACTTGATCATGATTGATGATTTTTAGATGTGTTCTTGGATTCCATTTGCCAGTATTTTATTAAGGATTTTTGCATCCATGTTCCTAAGTGAGATTGATCTGTAAATCGTATTCATGGTTGAGTCTTTGTGAGGTTTGGTATCAGGGTAACTGTAGCTTCATTAAAAGAGTTTGGTGAGCCAGGTGGTGGTGGCGCACGCTTTTAATCCCATCACTAGGGAGGCAGAGGCAGGCAGATCTCTGGGAGTTCAAGGCCAGCCTGGTCTACAAGAGCTAGTTCCAGGACAGGAACCAAAAAGCTACAGAGAAACTCTGTCTTGAAAAAAAAAAGAGTTTGGTGTTGAGCCTTCTGTTTCTATTATATTGAACCCTTTGAGGAGTATAGGTATTAGCTCTTCTTGAAAGTTCTTGTAGAATTCTGTACTAAAACCACCCATCCCTGGACTTTTTTTGATTGGGAAGTTTTTGATGATAAATACCTCCTCATGGTTTATAGGTCTATTTAAAATGCTCACCTGGTCTTGATTTAATTTTGGTACATTGCATTATCTAAAAAATTATCCATTTCTTTTACATTTTCCAGTTTTTGTGGAGTACAGTTTTTTTGTAGTAGGACCTAATGATTCTCTGAATTTCCTACATGTCCATTGTTATGTCCCCCTTTTCATTTCTGATTTTGTTAATTTGAATGTTCTCTCTTTGCCTTTTGATTAGTTTGGATAAAGGTTTATTAATCTTGTTGATTTTCTCAAAGAACCAGCTCTTTGTTTCATTGATTCTTTGTATGGTTTTCTATTTTGTTGATTTCAGCCCTCAATTTGATTATTTCCTGTCTTCTATTCCTCCTGGGTGAGTCTGCTTCTTTCTTTTTTCTGGAGGTTTCAGGCATGCTGTTATGTCACTGATTTGTGCTTTCTCTATTTTCTGTATATGGGCACTTGGTGCTATGACCTTTCCTTTTAGCACTGCTTTCATAGTGTCCCGTAGGTTTGAATATGTTGTGTCTTCATTTTCATTGAATTCAAGAAAGGTTTTAATTTCTTTATTTCTTTCTTGACCCAGGAGTGGTTCAGTAGTTGACTATTCAGTTTCCATGAGTTTGTAGGCTTTCTGCGAGTAGTATTGTTGTTGAATTCTAACTTTACTCCATGGTGATCTGATAAGACACAGTGGATTACTCCAATTTCTTTGTATCTGTGGATGTTTGCTTTGTTACTGAGAATGTGATCCAATTTTGAAAAGGTTCTATGAGGTGCTGAGAAGAAGGTATATTCTCTTTTGTTTAACTGGAATGTTCTATAGATGTCCGTTAAGTCCATTTGATTCATTACAACTGTTATTTCTCTTATTTCTCTGTTAAGTTTCTTTCTGATGACCTGTCCATTGTTGAGAGAAGAGTGTTGAGATCTCCTGCTATTAGTGTGTGGGGTTTGATGTGAGATTTAAGTTTTAGTAATGTTTCTTTTACATATGTGTGTGCTTTTATATTAGGGGCATAGATATTCAGGATTGAGATTTCATCTTGATGAATTGTTCCTGCTATGAGTATAAAGTGTCCTTCTCCATCTCTTCTGACTGATTTCAGCTTCAAATCAATTTTGTTAGATATTTGAATAGCCACCCCCAGTTGTTTCTCACATCCATTTTATTGAAACCTTTTCCCAACCCTTTAGTCTGAGGTAGTATCTGTCTTTGAAGTTGAGGCGTGTTTCGTGTAAACAGAAGAATGCTGGTTCCTGTTTTCATATCCATTCTCTTAGCCTGTGTCTTTTTATAGGTGAATTGAGTCCATTGATATTAAGCAATATTAATAACCAATGGTATCTTTTGGTAGTAATGTTTGTGTGTTTCCCTTCTTTGGGTTATGGTTGTGGTGGGGTTATCAGATGTCTGTGTTATTGTGGGTGTAGTTAGCTTCCTTGGGTTGAGGTTTTCCTTCTAGTACTTTCTGTAAGGCTGGGATTTTGAATATGCATTGTTTAAATCTCTTTTTGTCATTGAATATCCTGTTTTCTCCATCAATGGTGAATGAAAGCTTTGCTGGATATAGTATTCTGGGCTTGCATCCATAGTCTCTTAGTGTCACAGCACATCTATCCAGGACCTTCTGGCTTTCATGGTTTCCATTGAGAAGTCAGGTGTAATTCTGATAAGTTTACCTTTATATGTTACTTGACATTTTTCCTTTCAGCTGTTAATATTCTTTCTTTGTTTGTATGTTTTGTGTTTTCATTATTATATGTCAAAGGGATTTTTTTTGATCCAGTCTATTTAGTGTTCTGTAAGCTTCTTGTACCTTCATAAGGATATCCTTCTGTTGGTTAAGAAAGTTCTCTTCTATTATTTTGTTGAATATGTTTTCTGTGCCTTTGAGCTGGAGTTCTTCTCCTTCTTCTACCCCTATTATTCTTATGTTTGGTCTTTTCATGGTGTCCAGATTTCTTGAATGTTTTGTGTTAAGAATTTGTTGAATTTAGTGTTTACTTTTACCAATGAGTCTATTTTCTTAATAGTATCTTTAGCACCTGAGATTCTTTCTTCTATCTCTTGTATTCTGTTGGTTATATTTGTCTCTGTAGTTCCTGTTCATTTACACAGATTTTCCATTTCCTGAGTTTCCTTGGTTTGTGTTTTCTTTATTATCTCTACTTCAATCTTTAAGTCTTGAACTGTTTCTTTCACCTGTTTGATTATTTTTTTCTTGGTTTTCTTTGAGGGATTTATTAATTTCTTCCAGTTTTTTGCTTGTCTTCTCTATTTTTAAGGGAGTTTTTACTTCCTTTTTAAAGGTCTTCATCATTTTTATAAAGTTATGATGAAGTCATTTTCTTCTACTTCTTCTGGTTAGGATGATCAAGTCTTCCTTTTGTATGTCCACTGGGTTCTGTTGTTACCATGTTATTTTTTAGGATGTTGAAGGGATTCTTGCATTGGTGCCTACCCATCTCTTCCTTCAAATGAGGCCAGCAGTGTCTCCACTTCTTGGTTCACTCTTTGCTGTGGCTGTCTCTTAGGTCCACTCAGTATTGGACCAGGCCCTAGGTCCACTCAGTTTTGTCACAGGCTGTGGTTCCCAAGGTTCCATGAAGCTTGCAGGGAATGAAAGCTGGGGGTGGGGTAGATTGAGGGCTACCAGGGAAGCTTCCCTGCTGGCAGCTAGAAAGCTGAGGGACCTCTTATGTCCCCCAAGAATTGGGGCAGAATGTATGACAGGGTTGAATGGAGCTTGCAGGGAACAGTGGGTTAGTGGTGGGGTGGATTGAGGGCTAGCAGGCAGGCTCCCTGCTGACTGCTGGAAATACCTAGGGACCTGTGGAGGGGACCCTGGTTTTGCTCACAAGTGGAAGTCTTGGGGAGTTGGGGGTCTGGGGCCAGAGAGCCACTGCCTACTTACCTCTTATGTCCCCCAAGTATGGGTGCAGGTTGTATGACCACTTCTTGTATTTTCATATGCATATCTTTCTTTAGGTTAGGAAAGTTTACAATTTTTTTAAATATATTTTCTGTGATTTTCAGTTGGACTTTTCCTTCTACTATCCATATTATTCTTAGGTTTAGTCTTTTCATAGTGTCCTATATTTCCTGGATATTTTGGATTAAGCTTTTTTTAGATTTGAGGTTTTCTTTGATTACTCTATTTCCTCTGTCATATCTTCAATGCCTGAGTTTATATCTTCCATGCCTTGTATTCTGCTAGTTTTGCTTGCATTTTTGATTCCTGATTATTTTTTCATATATTTTTGTTTCCACATTTTTTTGGTTTGTGTTTTCTTTATTGTCTCTATTTTGGTTACCAAGTCTTGAATTGTTTCCTTCATCTGTTTAATTGCTTTCATTTTTTTTTGTATTCTTCAGTGGATTTGTTGATTTCTTCCAAATTTTTGTTTGTCTTTTTTTCCCATTTTTTGAGAGAATTTCTTATTTCCTCTTTAAAGGCCTAAAACATTCTCCTAAAGTTATTTTTTAGGTCCTTTCTTCCACTTCGTTCTTATTGGGGTGTTCAATTCTTGCTATTTTAGAGACACTAGTTTTTGTTGGTGTCATGTTGCTCTTTGTGGTGTTCAGTGTATTCTTTCCTTATCTATTCATCTTTTCCTCCAATTGGAATTGTTGGGTCTGTGTCTCTGGTGATTACTTTTCCAGGTGCCAGTGGATCTAAGGTTCAGATAGCTGATCCTCTTGGTGAAGTTGAAGCTATGTTTCCAGTCATCCTGGAGGTTATTTGGCATTCCCAGAAGTTGCCAGGTGCTCCCACAGGTTTTTCTTCAATACCAGTGGCAATTTGTGCCTGTTCCCATGTAGGTCAATTCTGTTCCCATGTAAGTCACTTGCTTGGACCTGCTTTCTGTTACTTTGCTGAGTTGGGTTTCCTCCTGAAGAGGTTTCTGACTCAAATCTGGTTCCACAGAGGTGATTCGCTCAGGCATGTTCTTGTGGAGATCTTTGGCTCAGGCCTGCTCAGGTGGAGGTCATTAGCTTGGGCCTGTTCCAGCAGAGGCTGCCAGCTAGGGCCTACTCCAATGGAGGTCATTGGCTCAGGCCTACTCCAGCAAATATCCCTGACTCAGTCCTGTTTCTGTGGGGTCACTGGCTGAGGCCTGGTCCTGAAGAAGTCACTGACTCGTGCCTACTTCCTTGAAGGTCACTTATTCTGGGATTCCCCTCTGTGCTGTGATTATCATTAATAAATAAAGAAACTGCTTTGGATCTGCAAGGCAGAACTTAGGTAGGCAGGGAAAGCTAGGCTGAATGCTGGAAGAAAGAAGTACAGAGTCAGAGAGAATCAATGGAGCTGCTGGCTGGAGACAGATGTTGGGAACTTTAGCTGGTAAGCCACAGCCATGTGGAGATACACAGATTACTAGAAATGGAATAAATTAAGATGTAAGAGTTAGCCAATAAGAAGCTTGAACTAATGGGCCAATCAGTGATTTAAATAATATAGTTGCTGTGTGGTTATTTTGACTTTGGAAGCTGGATGAACAAGCAGCCTTCCTTCAACAGTCACTCCTTTGTCCCTGGTCTGTCTAATCAGTTTTACTTTAAAATGTTCATTGCAATAAGTCATTGGTCTGGTTTAAGGCCTTTGGCTTCTGGTGTACCATCATCACTGGATGCTCACTGAAACTCCTATGGGATATCCAGTGGCTACCCTGAGCTTTGGAGTTCCTGTAGTTATTATTCCACAGAACCAGTCCCTTCATGAATCCAATCACATCATAGATTGGGTAGATATTAGAGTGGGTCAAATCAAAGAACTCAGTGTGTGCCTTGTTGATACCTGATCTAGTCAGTCTTGGCCACTATTGCCACCCAAATCAGGAGAGGGTGAGAGCAAGCTCTTCTATACCCACACCATTAGAGCTCAATTTCCCATTCCCATGGTGAAGAGTGTGGCCATTTATACTGTGTGGGGGGGTCAGTTCTACCATAAGTATTAAAGAGAGTTCTCTTGCTTCAGTGTCCAGTGAAGGTGCAATGCCATCTTTCCCAGGGCCAACAATGGGACACCTTGGCACAGTCCTTTGATTCCATCACTCTTGGCTCCTTTGGTTCCTTGTGGTGACATGGGCCACAGACTTCAACACAGACCCCATCTACAGCAGGACCATGGCCCTCAGCAGCAGCTTGGTTACAGATGCCACCATAGATCTGGGTGGCATCACTGGTCACTCAGATCAACATGGCTCTGGTAGTGGTAGGAACCAAGATACCAAAAAGGCCAAAGGTTGCAACCCAGATGATAGGCTTTCATGTGGTCTTTGGTGGCAGCCTGTGCCTTGAACTTCAGCACAGACCTCCGGCTTCCACATGGCATTTAGTGGTAACCTGGGTCAAAGACATTAACATAGACTTTAGCTTCAATATGATCTCAGACCCAGACATAGTCTTAGGCAACAGCCCAGGCTTGGAGGGCTCCATGGGCCAAGCGGCAGGGTAGGCCATTCAGATCAGTATGACACAGTTCTAGCATGACTCTTGGAAACCAACAGGGCCGTAGATTGCTGGTCAGAACCCAAACACCCACACAGCCTTTTTGTGGTAACTGGAGCCAGGGACATCTATTTAGACCCTAGCTGCAATAGGGCCATGGACCCAGACATAGGCCTCAGTTGTAGCTCTGTCCAAGATGTTCCCATGCATTGGGTTGCATCTCAGGCCATTAAAATTGGTATGGTCATGGTGGTGACAGAACCCTCAGTCACCTACATGGACATAAGTGGCAGCCCAGACACTGAGCATCATAGTGGCCTTTGGTGCTACCAGCATCCATGGATGTCAACAAAGATGCTCGGTGTAATAGGACCATGAATAAACACGTGTCCCTTTGTGTCAGTCAAGGCACAGATGTCTCTATGGCCCTGGGTGAGAAGCAATCCATTGTATAAATGTACTCATCACCTCTTTCACTTCTTTCTTTACATCACATGAACCATTTTGTTCCTTTCTCTCCCATTTCTCCATTTTACATTTGCTAAACATAAGGACACCTACCCACCCAGTGGAACAAGGTACCTGGTAGGCCCATGGATGGTTTCAAGGCTGTATATGCCTTAATAGTCCAGGCTGGCCTATAGATGACTAGCTTGTATCTGAGCTGAATAGTAGAAAGTTGGCCTATGGATTTCTTCTCACCAGACCTGGCCTTGAGGACCCAAACTTTTATGTGCATGGCTTTCACCTGTGAGTGAAACAACATCAAGTGGGCCCATGGACGCCTTCCTGCCAGCCCAGCTCTTGAGGACCCAACTAGTAATGTCTTATTTTTTCTTTCTTTCCTTTTTTTATTAAGAATTTCTTAGTAAAATCTTTTCTCATTTTACATCCCCATTTCCACTCCCCCACTTTCCCAGCTCACCCTCTCACTCCACTATCCAATCCACTCCTCAGAAAGGATAAAGCTTCCCATGGGGCAACAACAAAAGTCTGACACTTCACTTCCAGGCAGTACCAAGCCCCCACCTCAATACTTATATTGAGCAAGTTAGTCCTCCAAAGAGAATATGCTCCGAGACACCAGTTCAAGCATTAGGAATAAATCCTGGTCTCAGTGCCAGTGGCCCCATAGACTGTCCAAGCCTTACAAGTGTCCCCCACATTCAGTGGGCCTAATTTGATTCTATACAGGTTCACACACTATCAGTCCAGAATCAATGAGCTATCACTAGCTCAGGTCACTTTTTTCTGTGCTTATCACTATCATGGTCTTGATCCCATTGCTCATATTATCATTCCCTTGTCTCTTGGACTTGTCTCTGGTAGCTTAGCCTACTGAAACGTTGCTGATCTCTGTATCTGCTTCCATCAGTTGCTAGATGAAGTTTATATGATGACAATTAAGGTAGTCATCAATCTGATTACAGAAGAAGGCCAGTTTAGGTGTCCTCTCCACTGTTGCTTAGAGTCTTAGCTGGGGTTATCCCTGTGGGTTCTTGGAAATTTCCTTACTGCCAAGTCCAGGGGCTTTTATATAAAACGACACATCGTTTGGATAGTCTTAATAGTTTACAGATTTAATGCTTGCCTGAAAGGTTTTTATGAAATATCTAATAAAAATTGTTTTAAAAATACTACTTTTTAAAAAATACATCATAAAATTTATACTGATGCTTTTAAGTAAAAAAGATATTCCATTATGTAAAAAGGGAATAAGAAGAAATTGAGGGACTGACTGTGGCCACAGTCCACACTCGCACTCAGAAATATCATAATAATTTTTTTTTTACATTGTATAATGAATGCTACATGAAATCCTGGCCCATTCTTTCAGATGTGTGCAGTCAAACATGTTGTCTTCCTTCTCCAGATCTCGGTTTCATAATCCATGCAATGAGGCCATAAGGCTGGATTGGGCAATTTTGCTGGCTAAAGAAGCACATAGACACTCAGCAAACTCACATCTATCTCCATAGTTACAATCTCTTCCCTTTTATGAAATTTCAGCTGGATCAAAAATAGTTGTTGTTTTCCTTTTTGCTTGTTTCTGGAGCTGTAGGAAAAATTTTTGAAGCTCGTGTGGCTCTTTGGAAACTCCTCTTCCAGTCAACTTGTTCAGATTCACTTTGTCTTACATTTTTTATTGATTTTTATTGAGCTCGACATTTTTCTCTGCTTACGTCCCTGCTTCTCCCCTCCCACATCAACTCTCCCCCAAGGTCTCTATGTTTCCAATTTACTAAGGAGATCTTGTCTTTTTCTATTTCCCATGTGGATGAGATCTATGTAAGACTTTCTTAGTATCCTTAATGTTGTCTAAGTTCTCTGGGATTGTGGTTTGTAGCTAGTTTTCTTTGCTTTATATTTAAAACCCACCTATGAGTGAGTACATGTGATAATTGTCTTTCTGTGTCTGGATTACCTCACTCAAAATAATGTTTTCTAGCTCCATCCATGTTCCGGCAAAATTCAAGCTGGTGTTTTTGATTTTAGCCATTCTGACAGGTGTAAGATGGTATCTCAAAGTTGTTTTAATTTGCATTTCCCTGATCACTATGGAGTATGAGAATGACCTTAAGTGTCTTTTGGCCATTTGAACTTTTTCTGTTGAGAATTCTCTGTTCAGTTCAGTGCCCCATTTTTTAAATTGGGTTAATTAGCATTTTAACATCTAGTTTCTTGAGTTCTTTATATATTTTGGAGATCAAACCTTTGTCTGTTGCAGGGTTGGTGAAGATCTTCTTCCAGTCAGTGGGTTGCCTATTTGTCTTAGTGACAGTGTCCTTTGCTTTACAGAAGCTTCTCAGTTTCAGGAGGTCCCATTTATTCAATGTTGCCCTTAATGTCTGTGCTGCTGGGGTTATATGTAGGAAGTGGTCTCCTGTGCCCATATGTTGTAGAGAACTTCCCACTTTCTCTTCTATCAGGTTCAGTGTGTTCAGACTGATATTGAGATCTTTAATCCATGTGGACTTGAGTTTTGTACATGGTGATAGATATGGATCTATTTTCATTCTTCTACAGGTTGACAACCAGTTCTGCCAGCACCATTTGTTGAAGATGCTCTCTTTCTTCCATTGTATACTTTTAGCTCCTTTTTCAAAAATCAGGTGTTCATAGGTTTGTGGGTTAAAATCTGGGTCTTCTGCTCAATTCCATTGATTGACTTCTCTGTTTTTATGCCAATACCAAGCTGTTTTCAATAATGTAGCTCCCTAATAGAGTTTGAAGTCCAGGATGGTAATGCCTCCAGACGTTATTGTATAAGATTGTTTTGGTTATCCTGGGTTTTTTGTTTTTCCATATTGTCCTCTCAAGGTCTGTGAAGAATTTTGATGGGATTTTGATGGGGGTTGCATTGAATCTATTGATTGCTTTTGGTAGAATTGCCATTTTTACTATGTTGATCCTCCCAATCCAAGAGCAAGTGAGATTCTTCCATTTTCTTGTGTCCTCTTCAATTTCTTTCTTCAAAGACTTAAAGTTCTTGTCAAATAGATCTTTCACTTCCTTGGTCAGAGTTACCCCAAGATATTTTATGCTATTTGTGGCTATGGTGAAAGGTGATGATTCTCTGAATTCCCTCTCTGAATCCTTACCCATAGTGTATAGGAGGGCAACTGATTTTTTGGAGTTGATCTTGTATCCTGCCACATCACTAAAGGTGTTTATCAGCTGTAGGAGTTCTTTGGAAGAGTTTTGGGGTCGCTTATGTATACTATCGTATCATCTGCAAATAACAAAAGTTTAACTTCTTCCTTTCCAATTCAAATCCCCTTGATCCCCTTATGTTGTCTTGTTGCTATTGCTAGAACTGCAAGCACTATATTGAAGAGTTATGGAGAGAGTGGACAACCTTGTAATGTTCCTGATTTTAGTGGGATGGCTTTGAGTATCTCTCCATTTAATTTGATTTTAGCTGTAGGCTTGCTGTAAATAGCTTTTGTTATATATAGATATGACCCTTGTATCCCTACTCTCTCCAAGACCTTTATCATAAAGGGATGTTGAATTTTGTCATATGCTTTTTCAGCATCTAATGAAATGATCATATGGTTTTTTTCTTTCAGTTTATTTATATGATGGATTACCTTGATAGATTTGTGTATTTTGAACCAGCCCTGCATCTCTGCGATGAAGCCTACTTGATCATATTGGATAATTTTTCTAATGTGTTCTTGGATTCTGTTTGCCAGTATTATATTGAGAATTTTTGAGTCCATGTTCATGAGTGAGATTGGTCTGTAATTCTCTTTCTTGGCTAAGTCTTTGTGTGGTTTTGGTATCAGGGTAACTGTAGCTTCATAAAAGGAATTTGGCAATGACTCTTCTGTTTCTCTATTTTGAAATACATTAAGGAGTATAGGTATTAGGTCTTTTTGGAAGTTCTGGTAGAATTCTGCATAGAAATCATCTGGTCCTGGGCTTTTTTTGGAAGGGAGGTTTTTGATAACAGTTTCTAACTCTTCACGACTAACAGGTCTATTTAGATTGTTCACCTGGTCTTGGTTTAACTTTGGTATATGGTACTTATCTAAAAAGATGTCCATTTTTGCATTTTCCAGTTTTGTGGCATACAGGCTTTTGTAGTAAGAGCTAAAGATTCTCTGAATTTCCTCTGTGTCTGTAGTTATGTCCCCCCTTTCATTTCTGATCTTGTTAATTTGTGTGTTCTCTCTCTGACGTTTGTTTAGTTTGGATAGGGGTTTGTCAATCTTGTTGACTTTCTCCAAGAACCAACTTTTTGTTTCAATGATTCTTTGAAATGTTTTCTGTGTTTCAGTTTTGTTGATTTCAGCCCTCAGTTTGATTATTTCCAGTCTTCTACTCCTTCTGGGTGAGTCTGCTTCTTTTTTTTTTTCTAGAGCTTTCGGGTATTCTGTTAATTCTCCAATATGTGCTTTCTCCATTTTTTTTATGTGGGCACTTAGTGCTATGAACTTTCCTCTTAGCACTGCTTTCACAGTGTCCCATATGTTTGAGTATGTTATCTCTTCATTTTCATTAAATTCAAGGAAGACTTTAATTTCTGTCTTTGTTTCTTCCTTGACCCAGGTGTGGTTCAGTAGTTGACTGTTCAGTTTCCATGAGTTTGTAGGCTTTCTGGGGCTAGCCTCATTGTTGAATTCTAACTTTAATCCATGGTGATCCGATAAAACACATGTGGTCACTAAAATTTTTTGTATCTGTGGAGGTTTGCTTTGTTACCGAGTATGTGGTCAATTTTCGAGAAGGTTCCATGAGCTGCAGAGAAGAAGGTATATTCTTTCTTATTTGGGTGGAATGTCCTATAGATGTCTGTTAAGTCCAATTCCTTCATTACCTCCATTAATTCTCTTATTTCTCTATTAGGTTTCTGTCTGATTGTCCTGTCCTTTGATGAGAGAGGTGTGTTGAAGTCTCCTACTATTAGTGTGTGTGATTTGATGACTGCCTTGAGTTCTATAAATGTTTCTTTTACATAAGTGGGTTCTTTTATATTAGGGGCATAGAAATTCAGGATTGAGACTTAATCTTGATGAATTGTTCTTGTTATCAGTATAAAACGACCATCTCTATCTCTTCTGATTGATTTTAGTTTGAAGTCAGTTTTGTTAGAAATTAGTATGGCCACACCCGCTTGTTTCTTAGGTCCATTTGCTTGAAAAACCTTTGCCCAACCCTTTACTCTGAGTAGATGTCTGTCTTTGTGGTTGAGGCATGTTTCTTATAAACAGCAGAATGTTGGATCCTGTTTTTGTATCCAATCTCTCAGCCTGTGCCTTTTTATAAGTGAATTGAGTCCATTGATATTAAGTGATATTAATGACCAGTGGTTGTTGACTCCGGTAGTTATTATTTTTTTGGTAGTAGAGTTTGTGTGTTTCCCTTCTTTGAGTTGTGGTGATGAAGGGTCGCTAATTATCTGAGTTATTATAGGCAGTGTTGGCAATGTTGGATTCCTTGGGTTGTGATTTTCATTCTATTACTTTCTGTAAGGCTGGGTTTGTGGCTAAGTATTGTTTAAATTTGTTCTTATCATGGAATATTTTGTTTTCTTCATTGATAGTGAATGATAGCTTGGCTGGGTATAGTTGTCTGGGCTTGCATCTATGGTCTTTTAGTTTCTGCTGTACCTCAATCCAGGACCTTCTGGCTTTCATGGTTTCCGTAGAGAAGTCCAGTGTAAGTCTGATAGGTTTACCTTTATAAGTTACTTGACCTTTTTCCTTTGCAGCTCTTAATATTCTTTCTTTAATCTGTATGTTTTGTGTTTTGATTATTATATGGTGAGGGTATGATTTTTTTTTGATCCAGTCGATTTGGTGTTCTGTATGCTTCTTGAATATTCAAAGGAATATCTTTCTTTATGTTGGGAAAGTTTTCTTCCATAATTTTGTTAAATAAATTTTCTGGTCCTTTGAGCTGTAATTCTTCTCCTTCTTCTATCCCTATTATTCTTAGGTTTGGTCTTTTTATTGTGTCCCATATTTCCTGAATGTTTTGTGATGAGAATTTGTTGGATTTCCTGTTTTCTTTGATCAGTGCGTTTATTTTCTCAATGGTGTCTTCAGAGTCTGACATTCTTTCTTCTATCTCTTGTATTCTATTAGTTATGCTTGTTTCTGTAGTCTCTGTTCATTTTCCTAGATTTTCCATATCCAGTCGGCCTTCGGTTTGTGTTTTCTTCCTTGCCTCCATTTCAGTTTTCAATTCTTGAACTGTTTCCATTACCTGTTTTTTGTTTTTTTCTTGGTTTCCCAGGATATTTTTTACATATTTATTCATTTCTTCAAACTTTTTGTTATACTTCTCATCCATTTCTATAAGGGAGTTTTTTACATGCTGTTTAAGGGATTCTATCACTTTCATAATGTCAATTTCTTCCCCTTCGTCTGGATTAGGGTGTTCAAGACGTTCTGTTGTCTGATCACTGGGTTCTGGTGTTTTCATGTTGTTTTTCAGATTGTTCGGTGAATTCTTGCCTTGGCGCCTGCCCATCTCTTTCTTCAAATGCTATCCTATGGATCTTATGGAACAGGATCAGGTTTGCTTGGTGGCCAGGAATGTCGTTAACAAAGGACCTACCTTGCTGAAGACAGGCTATTAAAGCCAAGCAATTCCCGCCGGCCCCGTTGCCCTCAGCATCCCATCCCAGCACCCAAACAGGCTGAGCTGGTGGATCCTGTGGCCCCGCAGAAGGGAGGAAGAAGGGAGGAGGTTCCTGGGTGCAAACTGGGATGGGTTAGCGAGAGACAGCACCCAGCAGAGGGGAGCAGCCCCTGCTGAATGCCTGGGGAACAAAGGGGGTTGGGGGTGATTTTCATTTGTCTGATGACTAAGGATGTGGAACATTTCCTTTAGTGTCTTTCAGCCATTTTAGATCCCTCTGTTTAGAGTTCTCTGTTTAGGTTTGTACTCTTTTTTTTTTTTAATTGGATTCTGTGTTCTTTTGGTGACCAATTTCTTGAGTTCTTTGTATATTTTGGAGATCAGACCTCTGTCTGCTGTGGGGTTAGTGAAGATCTTTTCCCATTCTCTAGGTGTCATTTTGTCTTGTTGACTGTGTCCTTTGCTTTATAGAAGCTTTTCAGTTTCAGGAGGTCCCATTTATTAATTGTTTCTCTCAGTGTCTGTGCTGCTGGGGTTATATTTAGGAAGTGGTCTCTTGTGCCAATGCATTCAAGTGTACTTCCCAGTTTCTCTTCTATTTTCTTTCTTTTTTGCTTTCTAGTTGAATATTATTTTTATTTCTTTCGCTTTGTTTTTAATTCTACTTTTTGCCAGCTTGAATTCTCTTCAGTGTTTTTATCACTTTACTGAATCCCATTTTCAAGTCCTGAACTGTCTTTGCCATTTTCACCAGTTTTTTGTTTGTGTGTCCCTGTGCATCAATCACTCATTTGTACACCTTAAGCTTTTTTCTTTGATTTCATTGAGCTCTTTCCTTGTATCTTCCTTAAAGTGTTTAAATGCTTCTGAAAGGTTTATGATTGATCTTTCAATTTTGTGCCCTGGAGTTATCTATGTAAATAACATTGTCAAGCATCTTTACAGGTCTGGTAGTTTTAGAAAGAAGTCACTGTATTTATCTTTCATATGTTGGTATTCCTGCAATGAAATCTGAACAAGTAGTATTCCTTTGTTACTTTTAAGTTTGTTTTGGATGGAGCATCGAGTGTGAGAAGGGAGAATGTGGGTTGGATTAGATCTAGAGTTGGAAATAGTTTGGGAAGAATCAGTCAGGTAAGTAGAAAGGAATGCAGGGTATTCCTATTCCAAGCTGGAAGTGTGGGAGTAGAAAGCTCTAAATAGAAAGATTTTTTTATAAAGTGAATGAGTCCTTTGGTTTGAGAGAAAGGTAGAGAGGATATTGCCCCAAGACTTGAGGTCTTCTGCTTTATAGGTAGGGAAGGCCAGACTAGGCATGCATATTGGTTATGGAACCTAGGCTAAATCCAGTAGATTATGGAGCAGTAGCTGATAGTATAGATGTAAATCTTGTAGACTATAGAGAAGAGTTTAGAATACTCTGGAAGTTAGACCCTGAAAAAGGACATAGGAAATCTGGGTATGTAGTGGCATGGTGAGTGCTACACAAATGGTCGTTTGGATTGACATAGGCTGGGCAGGTCAGGGTGTATTCCTAGATGTTGGTTACAGCACAGAAGGAAATGTTGAGACTAGGTCAGTGTGTGGCTTTGGGAACTTTGTGCAAGTCTATAGGCTGCCCCTTCAAAGCATGGATGGCTCATTAAGCCGAGGCACTGGTTTGGGAACTGGGATATACTCACAGAGATGTGGGGAAAAATAAATATAATTTGTGGGCAGGATTTACTCACCAGGCTAGTCATTGGAGGAGAATGTGGAAAGTCTTTGTATGGAATGACATAGTCAAAATTTCACTTTCTTTAAAACACCCAAAGTCTCTCTGAAAGCCAAAAGTCTTTCCAAAATACCTAAGGGCTGTCTATATTCAAAAATTTCTCTAAGATATCCAAAGTTTTTGTAAAATATTCACAGTATCTCTAAAATTCAAAGTTCTTTGTAAAATTTCAAAGTGTTTTTAAGGGTTCAAAGTCTCCAAACTGTGGGATCCTGTATAATCAAAAATAAGTCCTGTACCTTCTTATTCCAGTAGGAGAGAATCACTGCATAGTCATAATCAAATGAGAGAAAAACTAAATTCCAACAATACAAAAACATTGGTGATTGATATCTTGGGCCCTCCCATGATTCTGTAGATTCCAAATGGATCCATTTCTCCATCTCTGCCATCAGCAGGATGGGAAACTTGTCTTTTAGGTTCAGGAGGCTCCACTCCACAGCTCCTGCTGTCTGTGGTATTTGTTTCGTAATACCGGCATTTCTAAAATGCTGGAGTCTTCTGCTGTAAGTGGATGGGACATTTACTGGTAGACTCCTTTGGATCTCTTCAGGAATTCTGTCCCTGCAATATGGTGCCAAGCCTCCACTTCTCTCCATTACTCATTTAATACCAAGCCTTCTACCAAGACAGTGACTAAGGTTGCATCTCACCAAAGGCTTCTATTGACCTCTATTTAGGGACTCCAGCCCTGGCAAAAAGTGCCACACTCCAGTTGCTCTCCATGATTCTGTGATGTCAACACTTACTTACTTATTAAGTTCAGAAGCCAGGAGAAGATGTACGTAGCATTTGATGGCTCTGCAGATTAGGTTTTCTGTGCTGACCCTGAGGAAATGTTCATAGACTTACATTCTTCAGTGATTCTTGCCTCTTTCTAATTATTACTAACAGCTAAGCTCCAGCTAAGCAGCCTAAGTTATGTCAGAAAGCACAAGATTTACTTCAGTGATGTTGATTTCTTGTTAGTCACAGTCAACTTTTTAGCTGCACTTGACCAGGCACCACACTAGATTCTTAATTCAAAATATTGATTGTTCCCAACAGTGGATTCAAGGGACTTTCAGATTTCCCCCTGAAACTTAACGAGTCAGGTTTTCATAATCTGTATTTCTCATAAGTTTATCTTCTAGTTCCCACAAAGGAACACCAATTTCTGAATAATTGTGGCTTTTCCATCCTAAAGTTCAAATTAACAGAAATCCTTCCAGTGATACACAATCAGGTCTATCACAGCAATCCTACAAAATCTGGGATTTATTTCAATCTTAGCTTGTATTGCTACTGCTGTGATAAAACACCATTTCCAAAATCAACTTGAAAAGGCAAATGTTTATTTCATTTTGCAATCTATAATCCAACTTCAATTAATTCAGGTCAAGAACTTGAAGGTCATAGCTGATGTAGAAGCCATGGAAGGTTGCTGTTTATTGCCTTATTTCCCATGGCTTTTTCAGCTTGCTTTCTTACAGCACCCAGAACCACCAGTCCAGGGTTAGCACTTCTCACAATTTTTCTGAGCTCTCCTATATCAAATGCACCACACACTTGTCCACAGGTCAATTTGGTGGAGGCATTTTCTCAATTGAGGTTCCTTATTCTCAAATGAGTAACTTGTGTCAAGTTGACAATAAATCAGTCAGGACACTTACCATTTCTGATTCTTCTGTGCAGCTAAGACGTGTGAATCATTCAAGTCATGGACAATAGCACACAAGGCTCTTAGGGCTGATATCCAAGAGGTTATTTATTTTCATTCAGAGGTCATATTGGCATTTGGCGTAAGCTGTCATCTGATGGTTTTTGATTTACGGTCTCAGTCTAGAGAGCTTTACTCTTTCCACAAGGCATGTTTAATAAAATCATCATAATAAAACAATACATATACACTTTAGGATTAACATAGGCTATTCCCTTGAAATAAAATATAATTGAAACTTCAAAATTACTTCTGTCATATTATATTATATTATATTACAATAACTTGAGTCACATTTCTGTGATTAAGAATTTCTCATTTAAAGTACACTCATGAGAAATGATGCTAAAAGGGACTTAGAATAGAGTTCTGAAAATATCTGAACCAGAAGTCAATCATTATAAAGTCATTTTCTGTAAACATGGAACACACTACATTTTTTGACTGCTTCTCAAATTATTTGTGAGGACTCAATAAGATAGTGATGTGAAAGTGTTTAATGTCTGTGAAGAGAAACCTGTTACTATCATCAAAGCTATTGTTACAACCATCTCCAGAGAATGTCAGAATGACTTCTTAGAGGCACATATTATTAACTAGTGTTTCTTATTGATCACAGTTCTCTAAAATAATACACCTAAACAGAGATGCAGCTTACAGAATATCAGGAAAAAAAAAAAAAAGAACACTGGTGTACTTTAGGCTTCAAGAACCACAAAAAAAAATGAGACTGTTCAATGACGTATATTCCCATGAAGTCATAAATATTACAGTATGTTTTATTTCTTCCTAGATAAAGAAAACACACTAGTTAGTGAGCTAATTAAAATGCATTGTAGGAAAAGGAGTTTCAACAAAGGTATATGTGGGTAATACTTTCCTAAAAAGACTTGAGTTATGAAAAGGAATTGGCAGTTTAAAAGGGCATAGTTGGGGGTCATAGAAGAAGGAAAGATACAAAAGAGATGATTTGGTGGTATTGTAATTAAAAAAAAATAAAAGTACTTGTTTAAAACAAAAGAACCTATTGCTGAAGATACAACACATTTTGGTTGCAGAAAATAGAGAAAGCAAACTATGAACTTCCTCTCTGCTGGCTAACATTAAAAGTGCCATGCAATCTGCTGTGGTGAAAAAGAGAAAATCATCAATGGCATTACCCAGTCAGAAACCCCAAATACTAAAATATCAACCTGTTAGGCAAAAGACTCTTACTAGTGCAAAAATGGCATGCATGTTAAGGGTAACAGTTGGAATTCTGACTGGCTTTGCAGTCTGCTACACAGGAGGAATTCATATTTGGTATTATAAATGTGGTCCACAGTTGGGGAATTCGCAGGGCATATGGGAGAATTTATTACTATTGTTTTGCTAAATGGACATATCACATAGCCATATAAATATATACATTTATACCCATAGACTAGTGTTCTAAAGCGTGACCATATATACTTCTTTTTGCACAAGCAGCAGCTAATCCTGAAATTCATAAGTGAAGTCTCCAGAATAAGTGACCATTGAATGTTCAGCTCTAAGAGGGACATCTATATCACCCCTCCCAAATATTAGGGAACATTGTGATAGAGGGGATACAAAGAGCTGCAGATGGGGTAGAGTGCTGTGAAATTTTGTCTTCTGTATATAACACAGTCATTATACTCATTAACTCATGACACCTATTCATAACTACATAAAATCAAACCAACAAGATAAGTGAATGTTTCAGTCAATACTACAATTTTGACTTAATGGGTTATAAAATAAAAAGGAGAAGACTTGGAAATAGGAGGAGGTATATGGGGTACTTGAGGGGAGCATGGGGGAGACAATTGGGGTGGATAGTATAAAGATACACAAATAAAATAAATAAGAAATAAAATATATTCTAAAATAGAAAACTGAATCTGTGCTTTAATTATGAAGTGATATAGGGAGAATATTGGTGCATGCTCTTCTTTTTATTTGTTTGTTCCTTAAAATAAAGTTTTAATAATAAAATATGAACAAAGGGAATGTAAACCCCCTCATCTCTACCTTTGAAAGTTGGAGAAGAAGACTTGATTCAATCAACATCTTCTAGTACTCCTGAGTCTGTAGAGCCACTCTGAGCAGCCTGAGACACCAATGGGGACTCTGACGGGAGAGGAGGAAGTGCAGGATGTGTCTGCCAAGGGTTGCAGTATCTACACAACACCTAAACTAGGAAAGGTCTCAGGGAAAGATGTTTTTAAACGCTTGTGAACTTGTAGTAAAAGATGGGAGAGCAGGGTCACATATGGAATGGAGAGAACAGAAACTAGAGATGCAGAATCTGTGACTGTGATGGACTGGGGAGCATGCTATTGCTGAGTGTAGCAGACAGGGTGGTTAGCAGTTCACCTGGGCTCTGCTCCTGTAGGTGATGCCAATCCACATGATCACTCTTTGACACCAGATATGTTTCTCTGTTCCCAGAAGTCCTGCTAGGTCAGTATATCAGTATATCTTCCACCCGGAGGTCCCCACAGCCAATTATAAAATAAACACTCAGAAGCTAATATTAGTTACAGTTGCCTGGCCAATTGCTTCGTTTTCTTACTGGTTAGCTCCACATATAAATTAATCCATTTTTGGTTATCTGTATATCACCACATGTCCCATGGCTTACTGGAAATGCTCTGGCATCTTGTTCCCCTAATGGCTGCAGTCACCTCTTAGGCAGCTGGCTTGCCTTCCTTTCAGATCTTCCTTTCTTTTCCTGTATATCTGTTTGGATTTCCTACCTAGCTTTATTCTTCCTCACCATAGGCCAAAGCAGCTCTATTTATCAACCAATGGGAGGAACATATATTTACAGTAGACAGAAGGAAATCTTACCTCAAGCTCTGGTTCTAAGTAGCAACAAGATATCTTAGATGGAAATAGTTCATTTTCTGGATTAAACCTTTTTTAAAGACCTCCATGATCCATGTGGCTGCTGGAGACCAAGCTGGTGTCTGTGGTATTGGCAACAGCTGGAGGTTATGCTAGTGTCTCTAGTCAGTGTTGCTACTACAGGCTGTGCTGTTGTGTTGTACCAGTGGTTCATGTTGCTACCAGAGGCCATATGGATGTCCATGTCCTGTGCTAACATTGAAGGACATGCTGAAGTCCACAGTCCATGCTATCCCTGAGGTCCACTGGTCTTCATGAGACCACTTTTGTATCTGTAGTCTGCACTGCTACCTAAGAACATGGTGATAGCTGTGATTGTGGCTGCTGGGGAGACAATGTTGTTGCCTGTGGTTTGTGCTGTCACTGTAAGCCATGTTTAAGTCCATGATCCATGCTGCCCCTAGTCAACCTGGTGAAGTCCATATACAGAGCTGCTCCAAGAGGCCATGGGGATGCATGTGGTCCATGCTGTCACAGGACACCGTGTAGAATTTCATGATTCTATGATCAATCAGTGTGTGCTGTAACTGCCTGTTATGAGCAGGAAAGCTTCCTTTTCAGCAGCATCAATGACTGCAGACTCATAATTAAGCATGAGAAACATTTAAGGATCTCCTCCACCCTAAAAAAATAGATAAAAAAAAATAAAAAGCCTAGACAAGAAACCATTGAAGAGAGTCCTTTAAAATGTGATAAAGATGCTGAAGTATAACTCTTCACTATTGACAGCTTCTGGCAGGAGGACAGTAAGGGGAGTATTCAATTTTCTTTAAGGGGCTGGCCACTGGGAGTTCCAATGATGATAAAGGAAACACAAATTGGAGTGGGTGGTTTTTTTTTTTCTTTTTTGGTGAAGGATATAAGGGTGGGAGGGTAGATGTGGGAAGAATGGGGAGTGAGTGTGGCCAGGGTGCATGATCTGTAATTCTAAAATAATCTATAAAAACATTATGTTGGAAAAAAGAAAGTTGGAGAAGGATATGCAGATGTTCATGGTGATGCGTTTCCATTGAAAGTTGGAGAATGATATATAGATGCTCATGACAATGAGGTTATAAAGGAAGCAATATAGAGTACAATATTGTTCTTGGCTAAAATTAAAGGAAGAATTTCTGTCTTCTACTGCATTTATAAAGTTACTAGTAAAGGGCATGATTTACCACTTCACTAGAAACAATTACAAAACATAACTGAATGTGTGATACAATGGTTTTCTCATATTAGATGATATACAAACTGTGATCACTGTGAGACAGTGAACAATGAGAGTCCTCTGAGTGAAAATGATTTCTACCTGAAACCACATTTCAGATGTGGACCTGCATGAGACAGCCCAAGTAAAGAGCAACTAGCTACTATATCTCTTTATACAAAACATAGTTTTGATGCTATTGTACAATCCTTTCTTGATTTCTAAATTAAAGCTACCATTGTCAGAAATACAGTTGTCTAATTCCACAGTATTGTTTTAGAAATCCTAATATTTCTGTAGGAAGAACATGAGCATATTGTTTTGAACACATTCGTAGTATTTAATTGCACATGATATGCAATATAGTTAAAGTACAAATTTTAATACACACAATTATATGTATATATATATATATATATATGAGTCTCTGAACACAGAAGAATTAAAAGATGTTAGTCAACTTGAACTGCTACCAAAAAATGAAAATAGTAGGTGAGTACTTTAGACAGCACATGATATTGCCAGGTTTTCTCAAAATGTCACTTCACAATACTTCGTGTCCTATTCTTTAGTACTGATACATAACCAAGCAGCCAGGCAAAACAGTGAATGGCAGTTTCTTTGTCTAACTGATACCAAGAAAGTTTGTGAATGTTTTCCTTGCTTCCAACTCCATTTCCATTTGAACCAAAGGGTGGAGAACAGAGTGTATTTCTCCTATTCCCTTTTCATACAGCAATTTCTATAACTCACTGAGTACCCTACTTAATATTTTCCATCATCAAAAATAGTCAAACAAGCTCAGATCCACTCACAACAGAAATTAGCAAAATCTGGAAAAGAAGAAGCATTCTGTTAATTTCAATCTTGGAAGATGTAAGTGCTTTGTTTTCTATGTGGGTGATTTTACTATAATATCTGAATACCATCAGTAATCTCAATAAGCCTCTCTGTATCTCCTTATGTTCTTAAAACATCTCAGTTTGGGATATCTTTTATATTCCTGTCTTGTACCCTCAAGTAAATATGTAGTTTGTTTAATAATAGAAGAACATGCATGAAGCTTGATCCTTAAACCTGATCATATTCTTAGTGCTTTTCTATTATTAAGCTACATAAGAAATCCAGGAAGCCTGGATGAACAAATATATTCTTACTATTTTGGTGAACAATACAAACCCAACTCAAAGAATTAGTATTTAGGAGTGCTGCTGTTGTGTTACAGGCTTTTCTGGGGGCTTGCAACACAGAAGTCTACACACTCTGTATAGGGAACCCAAGACCAGTGTTGTATAGATATCACTGAAGTCCAACTTGATAAACCAAAGAGTTTTACTGTGGTCACTTAGAGAAATATGAGTAACAGGTTTCTTACAGCAGTAGAAAATGACTCAAAGACATCTGTTTCATCAAGGCTCATTTCAGTGTGGATGGCAGCTGGAAACCTGGAGAAAAGATGGCAGATAGCAAAACAGATAGGAAAGCCCTTTCCAAGGGACTCAGTTGAGCCTCTTCCAAGAAACACAAGTTGTATTGGTTTATTCTAGGCACTTTAGCTTCTTTCTATTTCTCTTAAGCTGCTTTGTGGATCTCTACTTCTTTGATCCAGTCTCCTAAACTTGCTTCTGCTTCTTCCAGGTTGCTAAGCTTTGCTTGTAGATTAGCTTTTTCTTTTAATTTATTTTTAGTTTTTTTTTTTAATTTATTTTTATTGAGCTCTACATTTTTCTCTAAGAGTTACTTCTGCAGTCATTACTGCTTACATACTCTTGGGGAAGTTGTGGGTGAGCCTTCATGAATCTGATTAGTTTCAGGAACTTCCTGAAGCTATTTTCAGTTGCTAACTTCCTGTTGTAAGGCAGTTCCCTGTAATGTTTCACCTCCCCTTAAAACATACCATAGTTTCCCCTTTCTATAAGCATCCTGTCTTAAAAAATTGCCTTTAAAGTTGGAAAATTCGAATCTTAGAGGAAAAGTGTTATATAACTGTGGCTAAAAGACTGAATTATTTTTGTAAGTTTTATTTATTTATTTTAAGAAATGCTCTTCTATTCACATGCAGTTCTAAAACAGGTGATTTTACTTAGTGTCTCTCAATTCTTTCTGGGTATGCAAGCATTTACAAGCTTCTTGTAGAATAAATGGGTCTTATGATTATCCAAGAAATTTTCATTTAAAGGCCTTTGGAACTCTGCTACACAACTGAAGTTTGCCAGATATCAGTACATAGTGCAAAGTATTTTTGCAGACTCCTTAAGAAAATAATCCGTTCTTTACTTTTATGCTGATAAAGTACTTAGAACTTATAAGTACTTAGTACTTAAAAGGTAGGCAGAAAAAAAGGTAATTTAAAAATTATGTGAAGCAAAGAGTTTAATAGGAATGCTTAAATGTCTGTCTCTTGAACCTGTGTTCAAAATCTAATGAGATGAATTGGTGAAAAATAAATTGGATGGTGTTGTATCTCTAATGACTAAAGGAGAAAACATACTTAGGTAAATGGCAAAGTGTTAAGGTAATTATTCTTGACTTTGGAGGGCCTTGTTGCTTTAAGTGCAACACTGTGGTTATTTAATTTTAGATAGAAAATAAACAGCTGTTTAGAGTTTCAAAATCAGGAAGGAAAATCTCTTGTCTATATGAAGTTAAAACTTTTGCAAAAACCCCAATAGAAGTTATGTGATACCAAATATCAGAATAAATAAGAGTTTTTATAGGTCACTTTCATTTAAACAATTAATAACATTCTCAGTACATAAAGCCCTCCTGTCTTCACATCCAAGGTGTAAAGTGTAAAAGAATGAAGTTTTAGAGTTGACCAAGTGGGATTCATAGATAACTGTTGGTATCAAATGATAGTCTGTATGATATCCATCAATGCATATGTAATCTTGTTCCAAAGAAAGCTGAAAAAAAGCACCTGGAAGAGGCTACCAATGTTTATCTGAGGTTTTGTATTTTACTCTGTAGATAAAATTGCTGGGCTTTAGTGATGGCAATCTTTCCAAAGATCTTTCATACTGTATATTACTCAGTGCTAATGTCAACACTCTTTGTCTTGGAATAACCATGAAAAATTTCCAATATAAGCAAACAGTATTCTTCAAAGTCATGCACACCTGAACAAATCAATCACCACATGTTAGCTTCACACAATGTTTTTATATGAGCTTAGCACATTTTTGTCACTAGTCAGGATTTGACTCTTTGACAATTTATTTTATATTTCCTAGTTCTTTGGTGTGGTTATATAATGGTATGTTTCTATCTATTTCAGATGCATTTTGGTAAAATGCAATTTCTGGCACAAGAAAATGACCCAGTAAGCAAATGTACTTAATATCAATCCTGGTGGCAAACGAAATATATCAGGATCCACATGGTAGAAAAGAGAAATGATTAATCAAAGTTGTCCTCTGACCTTGACCTTGGGCAGTATCATAAGTGTACCAACTCACATGCATATCAATCAATAAATATAATAATAAGTGTAATAATTTTGAAAATTAAGGAATTATAAAAAAGAATATTTTGATTTTTAACAATGTACTGAATAAGAAATCTGCAGTGCAATAAGTGCAGTAATGAAAATTGTGTATTAGGAACCAAGGAAAGGATGTTTTCTTCATTAGGGTGTCTATTGCTATGAAGAGACACCAGGAGCACAGCAACTCTTATAATAAAAACATCCCATTGAGAGGTCAGTTTACTGTTTCAGAGGTTTAGTGTCATCATGACATGGAGCATGGCAGACTACAGGCAGACATGGTTCTGGCTATGTATTGATCAGAAGGTAACAAGAAATGGTCTCAATATCACTGAAGGAAGCTTGAGAAAAAGTAACCTCAAAACCCATCCCCTCAGTGACACACTTCCTTCAAGAGACAGCACCTACTCCACTAACATCACTCCTCTTAATAGTGCCACTCCCTATGAGTTTATGGCGGTCAATTATATTCAAATTACCATAGATGTATATAATGGAAGACATAAAAATACTCTACAGAATAATTCAGGTAAATTCCAGAATTCAAATTATTTTATGTGGATGAGTCATTGCGAATTATTAGTAAAAATAAAATAGAGGAAACATTTTAGATTTTGTGAATTCCCATCTCTATCTCAACAACTTGTTAATATATATTTTCATTAGTTCTTTGGAAATTTAATAAATGTATTTTGATCTTATTCATTCCTACATCCATCCCCTTTCTCTTCCCACTCAACTTTATGTCCTTTATTTTCATATTAAGCCCAATTTATGATACCTAAATAATCTTGGATATATGGTTATCTACTGGATATTGGTTGACCTATCAGAAGCTACTATCTTAGAGAATAGTGATCTTTCCTTTCCTGCAACAAAACTAATAATAGCTCCTCAGCTAGAAGTAGATATTCTTTCTCAGCTCCTTTCTCCATGTTGGGATTAGGTACAACATAACTTTAAAAAGTTCTGTAAATGCTGCCACAATCGCTGCGACATCTTATGTGCAGGTACCCTGCAATGCCCAACAGAAAGCTTCTTTATAGTCATCTCCCTTTTCTGCCTCTTACCAGCTCTTACACTCCTCTTCCACAATGATTTCTGAGCCTTTAGATGAGGACACATGGCCGATAAGTTCCACTTAGGGATGGGCATTCTATAATCTAGCATTTTTCAAACTTTGGTCATTTGTAGGTCTCTGTGTTAATCATGATCTACTACAAACAGCTCCTCTCTGATGAGGGATGAGAGATGTCTTAATCAATGGTATCAGATATAATCTTAGGAGTTAGTATAATATTATGTCCATTGGCAGAATAATAAGAGATTTTTTTTTAAGGACTGTAATTTATCTTGTAAGAGTTACTGGTCCAATAACGGTACCAGAGAGGGGCTTATTCTTTCAGAACAGACCTTAAAATAAATCATAAGTGGTTGATTATTCTCACTTGTGACCCTATTGCACCTGTGAGCATATCTTGCAAGGCCAACCATTACTGTAACTCACAGGATTCACAACTGTTTAAGACTGATACTTGCTTCTCTACTCATAGTATTATTAGCACCATCAAGTGCTCTGAAATCTAAAGAGTATGGATGAAGCCTTCAGATTAGCAGCACCTTAATTTTTCCATGTTCTGTGAACTTCAGGATGCTATCAGTAGTGTCCTACTGTCAAGCTCTGGAGGACAACCAATAGAATTTTTAATAGCCAGTAATGCTTTGAGTCTTTGGAACCTCACTAGTCAAACATACCTAACAGAAGTAACCCCCTTCTGTTTTAGTGTCTCTAAATTTTTATTTGAATTCCTAAATTTTTTAGTTTAATGTTAATTTAAATTTGTCTTTTCTTCAGAGATGTTTTTTGTTGCATTTTTTTTATATCTTAACATGTTTAAGTATTTGATTCAACTATTTATGCTTTTGAAATCTTCATTCTGGCATTTTAACTTTGAGTAATTGATCATGTTTATTGTTGCTATTTTGATCTTACTGTACTGTGAATTATTAGAATCTAGAACAATGGTCCCTGGAGACATTACCATGAAACTACCCATTTTTGAAAAATATAACTTTGTTTGTTCATATTTGTGTATTCATATTGTGTAGGACATAGGCATTTAAAGTTAGGTAATTAGTAGTATTTTGGTACATTAATCCTGTCTCTACATTATTGAGTAGGTATTTAAAGCTCTGTTTCCTTTATTCCAATATATCAGGTGATTTACCAGCAATGTTGGTGTTAGGATTCAATCTTTGAGCAATTCAGTTTTGAAGGTAGAATAGGGTATCATAAGTAGTCCTGGGTCATCTTGAGCTTAGTGAGGTTTCTTAACCTGGAAACAGACATTCATAAAATCAGAAGATTCTCAGAGCCACTCATCAGGAATCGTGTAGAGGTACTTTGTTTTCAATAGGCCGTAAGTACGTGTGGAATTGATGTGTGTCTTGGCTCTCTATGAGGAAAGAAGGGATAAGAGGGGGAAGTCATAAGACTTGTGGTTCTTAGGCAGCCTTTGTGAATGGGTGGAATTGTTGGTGGGGAACTAATGTCCCTTTCTGGAGCAGTTTCCTTGGGTTCCTGGAATGGGATGAGTTGATGACACGCGTCTTGAGTTTTTTCTAGAAAAGGGGCCAGATATGAGTGTCGGGGATTGATAGAGATAGGGTGTTGTGAGGAGGTAGATAGAGTTATGGGTGCAAGTGTACCTAGGCTGACTGTCTAGATATGAGGGTAGGTACATGGGCACTTAAACCCATTTATTATCAGTTACACAATTATCAGTGAAACTAGCTGATGAATTATCAGCGGGACCCTACATGAAGGAGATGTCCCAAAATGGGCCTCAAAGGTAGACATGGGATACATGGTCTTCTGGAAACTAACACAATATTGTGTGTGTGTGTGTTAAATGCACTTCCATAGTAAGTAGTTTCATAAAACACAGAGTAAATGCAAAAGAGTAGAAACCATTAAACAATGGTATAGATGATTTAGAAGCTTAGTTTTGTGTTGATTTGTTGAGGGATTCTGCTAAGATTTTATAGGGATGACATTCTTTTCAATATACCTCAACCATGAAAGAAAGCTATACCCTAGCCAAAATGGAATACCAAATGCTTAATAGTGCGAATTTAAAAACAATAACTATTTTGACTTTGGTACTTTCCCAAAAATATATCTTCTATGTATAACTGTCTCACCAAAACAAAACAGTTCCAAAGCTATGATCTCCTTAATTTAGGCAAATTAAATTCAAAGTTTAAGTTATTTATTCAGTTGTATTTTGTGTCAACCATGCACTTATTCTGATTTAAGCATTACCACCAAAATGCAACTCCATTTTTATCCATAATCCATTGTCCTACAAGGAATCTCTCTCTCTGTCTTTCTGTCTCTCTCTCTCCCTTCCTTCACTCCCTCCTTTCTTCCTTCCTTCTTTCCTTCCTTTCTTCCTTTCTTTCATTTCTAGAGCCTGATAAGCAGACAATTAAAAGCATTTTTATATTTTCAATTCTATATTACAGTAACCATGGATATTTGAAAATGTTAAGTGTATAAAAATGGACATTTTAAATATTTAATTGTGGTCTTAGGCAAGCCTTATTTATCTTTGATCTTGCCAATATAAAGTAATACAAGATTTTTTCATATACTGTTCAAATCCAAATAAATACCAACATCAGATACAGACTATAAAGCCAGGCTGTTGGGGAGGAAATGATGATATTAAAGTATTTTTTAGTAAGTTCCTTTGTATTTATAGTTTATTTGTTAATCTGTTACCTAATAAAGCAGAGAAAATCTTCTTAAGAACTAATTGTTCTATTGTGTGCAGGTTATTATTTTTCTCATGTCAATTTGATTCCTTTTCCCCAAGGGTGTATGTGTGCAGTAATAAATTAGGTAGTATAACAACAGTCTGTCACATAAAACTGTCTCCAGAGCTTATTCTACATATATATATTAATCTTGTTGAATCAAATTCATTTGGTTAGTATTACCAACTTACTTTTCCCAAAGGTTATTATTCTCCACCAACTTTCCAACCTCCAAAAAATTCTTTCATTAATGCTCCACATATTATAGTTCCTAAACATGTATTCACAAGATTCAACTTTCAAGTTTTTTAAAAACACTCCCAAATTATCTAAGCATATAAAATATTTAGATCCAGTATTTAGAGAATAGATATTTTAAGGATGTTTTCAAGATGTCTACTATCCAGTCAGTCAAGATGATATAATACTGAATATCACTGATTTAGGGAACTTTCATGAAGTCCACTGGGAAAATATGTTTGAATAAAATAGATAATACAGACAAGGTATTAAATTCATTATATTAATTCAGATGATTTTTTTCAGCTCACAAATTAGTTATTATCTGAAAAACTCACAGTATGTTCCTATCAGAAAAATCAAAAACTTAAATATATCAAAGATAGACAGGTGAATGTAAAAAAGTGAGGCTAGATGAGTAGAACATCCTTCTCACTTAACTGTGATTACAGAAACATTTCTGCAACTCTATTTCATATTCTTATTACCTCTTTGAAAAAAAGCAGCACTGGGACAGATATGCCGATTAAGCTTCCAGACAACAAGCTCTGTGAAGTAAAAAGAATACAGATATTGAAATCTGAAAGCTTTCTGTCATGTCAAGGAGTAGCTTGTACTCAACTCTCCATAATTTGGATGGTTGCTTTGAGGGCTCTATGTGGAAATGAATATAAAGCAATAACTATATTTCCTGATAGAAAAATACGCTTGATAAAAAGTTCTTTAATTTTTGCTATATGTTTTTATGTGTATATGGAGATCATTAAACAACCTTAATTTTTTTTATCTTCACCATTCATCTTGCTTTGAATAGGTTTCAATTTTTGTTGTTCGCTACTGCAGGTTTCCAGAGATTTCAGTAGTTCTACCATCTATCTTGCCTCGAAAATTTTGGAATGGGTACAGCCATGTCAATCTTGATATAGCATCAGGAAATATGAATTCAGATGTACATTCTTATGTGGTAAGCAGTTAATTCCTAGGTCACTTCACTACCATTAATGTTATCCTTTTACACCCTTGATTCTATGAGGCTTTTAGAAGAGAGGTTGCTTATTTCAGTCATGCATTTCATTATAAAACTGAAGCAACTCGGGGAGTATATTAAATTCTGCTGTCTCTCTAATTGTTTTGGAAACATCTCACTTGAGATTTAAATAGCAGTTAGACATTAAATGATTTTCTACGATTTTGTTCTCTTCAGAAACCATAACATTTGGAGGTATCATTTTGAAGCAAAAATTCATGATGTCATTTCTCTCTTGACAGAACTTAGAATGTTTCTGGTATTTTTCTCTAGGCTATCTGATATCAATAAGCACATACATTTAAAAAATCATGACATTGTAATTATTACCAGGTTTTGAGAATTATAGTTTGTAACAATTTTCTTTTTCTAAGAAAAAGATTTTGTAAAAAGAGAACCTTGTTCTCATATATAGGAAGTAATTTTCTAGTTTGATAATCTAGAAAAAGTCAAAAGAATTAATAGCAAGACCTTTTTTATTAGTCATTTATTCTCCAAAAATGATTTTAATTGAGAATACAGTCAATTACATAGGGAAAACAGCCAGAAAATTATTTCCACTAGCAAGTGATCCTGTTTTATTCATTTTAAGAATCACATAATGATGCATGAAGAACTTGAGACTTGACAATTACCTTTTGAAGACATCTGATGACCTTCTCATGTGATCATGTATACTATCTACACTTAAGACCTGAAAAGTAAGGAGGAAATGTATTATATTATATTCAATCATACTTGATTAGTCATTCCATTTTGCATTTTTAAATTAATTTTTATTGAGCTCTACAGTTTTTTCTGCTCTGCTCCCTACTGTTCCCCTCCCCTCCAACCCTCTCCCAAGGTCCCCATGGTCCAATTAGTCATTCTTATCTTTAGAAGTTTTGCAGTCATCTCCCCTTGTATCAATGTCTCCAGAATTACATTAATACAAATACAATGATGATTTTTACAATCGCTGATGTGGGTACTATTATTTATTATTTATCTCTTTCTACTATTAGTATTTTTCCATTTACTTATATTTCATACTCTTTCAAATAGTAAAAAAAAAAACCTATCATTTAAAATCATTTAAATGCACTTTCTATTTTTCATTGGTAATCTAATTACAGCAGGGATTTGGATATGACCATTTAAGAGAGATCTATAGCTAGCCTTTAAGAATACATAAGCATGGTGCTCACCATTTGTGGCTTTTGCCTCAGCATAAAACATTCAGAGTATGGCGGTCAATGAAGACTGATGAGAAGCCAAGGACAATGGCACTAGGTTTCGATCCTAATACATGAACTGGCTTTGTGGGAGCTTAGCCTGTTTGGACTCTCACCTTTCTGGACGTAGATAAAAGGACCTTGGTCTTCCCGCAGGGCAGGGAATTTGGACTGCTCTTCAGTATCGAGAGGGAGGGGGAATGGAGTGGGGGGAGGAGAAGAGGAGTGGGGATGGGGGAGGGAAGCGGGGGGAGGGGGCAATATTTGGGAGGAGGGGAGGGAAATGGGAAACGGGGAGCAGGTGGAAATTTTAATTAAAATAGAATAAAAAAAAACAAACAGAGTAATACTTAGAGAGTTATTGGACACTCTAATAATTACCTTAATGTGTAAATCACCTTGGCATATTTCTTGAAAATAAGTTGATATATATATGTATTTAAATTATTGTATTTATTTGCATTTAAATTATTATAGCAATACTACGACATAAATTATTTTTATTCTTTTAACATTATAAGAAAATTTTAAGCCTTTTAGTGTAAATTACTTACCTCTTTCAAAAATATTATGCTGTTTTAATTTTGGTTCTATGTAATTTTTAAAATGTTCTTGGGATTTTGTTCACTATCTACATCACTTTGAGGGAAGTTGATTGTCTTACAAAATTGATTTTTTTAAACTATGAATGTGGTACATTTATTTCAAACTCCTGTTCTGCTTCCTTTAGCAATATTTATAACTTTCAGAATTAATATTTTTATATCATTTTTTCCTATTTTTTTAACATTATTGTGAATGAACTTATGACTTAACTTATTTTTAAATTAATTTTGTGAATTAATCTGTTTTGAAAACTTTCTATTAGTTGAGATTCTTAAAGGCATTTTGTGGGTTCATCGTAGTAGTTTCTGTAAGAATGATGAAAAGAAAAATTTAATCTCTTTTTTCATACAGTTTTATTTATTCTTTTACTTGTTTCATTTCATTGACTAGGATCTCCAACAATATGTTAAGAAAAGTGATATCCATGATCTCTTATAGGAAGCTTGAAGACTACTTACCCTTGAGTATGAAGTCTCGAATAGACTTTTCTATCTGTCATAACTCAGACTTAAGTACATCCCACTGATTCTGAGGCTTCTGAGAATTCTTTATTGCAAATGATCATGACAGTTGTCTGATCTTTTTCCTTTTCTTTCTGAAATACCTCATTTTATTAGTTGATGGAGGAGTTACTTTCATTTAATAAAGAAACTGCCTTGGCCCATTTATAGGCCAGCCCTTAGGTGGGTGGAGTAAACAGACAGAATGCTGGGAGAAAGAAGCCGAGTCAGGGAGTCGCCATGATTCTCCCATTCCAGACAGACGCAGGTTAAGATCTTCCCTGGTAAGCCAACTCGTTGTGCTACACAGAATATTAGAAATGGGTTAGATCAATATGTAAGAGCTAGCCAATAAGAGGCTGGAACTAATGGGCCAGGCAGTGTTCAAAAGAATACAGTTTCCATGTAATTATTTCGGGGCATAAGCTAGCCATGTGGGCGGCTGGGTGCCTGAGACGCAGCCCTGCCGCTCTTATTACAACAATTAGTATACAAGTAACAGTTTTTTATTGGAATTTGCATTTATACTAAATTACAGTGGCACCAGCTTCTCCTCTCCCATCTATGTGCCTCTCCTCTCTGTCCTCCTATGGCCCTTTCCTCTTTCACATCACATGTTCAATTTTCCACCATAATTTTCCTCCATGCCTATTTTTCCTTCTCCTGCATCTTATTCCAATATCCTGATCTCCAATCTCGTCACTCATATAAATATCTGAAACCAGTACACACATATGGAAAAGAGGATGTGGTATTTGTGTTTCTAAATTCATGTTCCCTCATGGAACATAATGTGATCCAATCCCATCCATTTTCATCTCAATGTCATAATCTTATCTTTCTTTACATTTAAATAAAATTTGAATTGTTTCGGTGGCACATTTTCTTTCCTGACTCATTTGTTGGCTGGCATCTAAACTGGTTCCATTTCCTCACTGTTAATAAAAATCAATGAACATGGATATTGAGAAAGATTCAGAGTCTTTTGTATATATTCCTAGGAATAAGATAAATAGATAATGTGAAGTTATATTTTTAATTTTTATAGCAATAACATTGATTTTCAAAATGTTTGCATCATCAAATAAAGTTTCCCTTTTACTCACATCCTTACTAATTTTTTTTGTCATTTCTTTTCTTAATGATAGGGATGATAGAACTCTCATAAAAATTCTAAATTGATTTTCCTTGATGGTTAATAATATTAAATAAACTTTTCTTTGGAAATTTATTTTTTAGATGATAAGTGAAACAATTCTTCTTTCCCTTTCCTCTCTCTAAACACAGTATATACCCCTCCCTGCACTTCTTCACATTCATAGTCTTTCTTTTCACTGACAGTTACTGCATGCATATACATATATGCATATACATATATATTCCTACCTCTTCAATCATATAAGGTTATTTCTATGCATGGATTCAGGGATGCTGTCCATTTGTCACTGGACAGTGAGTTCGTGTGCTTTTACCTGGGGAAGATCACCTTTCTTACTTCTTTTTTTCACTTCTCTGAAATAATTTTAATAGGGTTAAGGCTTCAATGGTTTTTCTTTGTCCACTTTGACAAGTCTATCCATTTCATTCTTATTCAATTGCCATTTGGGCAGTCAGGTTTAATATATTTAAGAAATATTTATTAGTAATTTTAATACTTGATGTTCAACTACCATCTTACATATAACTTTTTGTTATTTTAATTAAATTTTGGAAATTTCTATCATATCTCTAATATTTTTTTTGTTATATTTTATCCTTTATAGTGGTATATCATTTATGTTTTAATAAATGAAGATCAGTGCTGAATAATGTGACTGTTTTGCACTGCTCTTCATGCAAGCTTTATTTAATCCCAGTAGCCACACTAGTTAGCCTTAGAGGCTGTACAGTGTTGGTGCATGCCTTTAATTCCAGGACTAGAGAGGAATATAAAACTGAAAGAGACAGGTCTCACACACAGACTCATCCTGAGGATTTGTGGAGGCAGGATTTCCCATCTTTGGCCTGAGGTAGAGGTAAGAGCCAGTGACTGGGTGTTTTGCTTTTCTGGTCTTCAACTTGAACCAAAATGTCTGTCTCTGGGTTTTTATTATTTGTGCTACATTTGGTGCCCAATGTTTGGGGTAAGAATTCACAAAAAAAGCCATTTGCCTATGACTTTACAGCCACCAGCATAGGCCAGAGCGACATGTGGCCTGAGTTACTGTCCTACTGGCTAGGTTTGTCTTTCTTTATTTCTTCCTTTTTTTTCTCCTTGCAGGTTCTCCCTGAACACCTTTCTCAGGTGTAACTAGGTAGTAAGGTTTTTACTCTTCTACACAGCAGCAATAAGCCTCTCACATCTTCATCAACATCAGCGGCAGATTTGGTAAGAAAACTGCGAATTCTTAAAAGTAGGAATTAGTTAAGAGAGAGTTTTCCCACATAAAATGGAAAACACCATTATATTGAACATATTTGTGCCTCTGTATGATAATACATTGGACAGTTTGAAAATGGAACAATTAAATAAGAGAATAACTAATTTAAATGGGATTTATGTAACGTCATTTACACATTATCAGCATTTTAATTTTTGTTTTATCACTAAAAACAATAGTTAATTTGGGGCTAAGGCACAGGCCTCAGAAAAACCTAATGAAACAGATCACAGAGGTATTCAAATCAAGAGATAGGAAATTAATGGAGAACCAATTTCAGCTTTGCATTGAAGGAATAGAGAAGAAAAACCTAAGGGTTTTAACCGCCCCCCCCCCACACACACACATATAACCTTACAGGAATTGCCACATGGCAGAGGCTCTGTTACACCATCTTGGTCCTCCCTCACCAACCAAGACTCAGGTGGCTGGTTTGACCCTGACTTTCTTCATGGCACCTGGTGGCAACTTAAACCACGCATGTCAATCAAAAACCATGGCCCCTAAAGGGCCATGGACCCAGACATGGCCTTCAGCGGCATTCCATGCACAGATGACACCCTGGTCCTGGTTGATAAAACAGGCCACCCATGTCTGTATGGCCCCTGCTGTGGTGTGGCCCCCTTATTCCACCCAAGCTGCAAGCTCAGGACCAGGTCGTGGGCCTCTATATAGACCCTAAAGGTAATCTGTGCCACAGAATTTGAGGCAGAATCTAGATACAGGTGAACCAAGGACCCAGACATGGCCTCTGGCAGCACCTTGGCCTGGTCAACATTCTTGTTCTAAGTGATAGCTCCAGGGACTCCCATCGAGATGGTTCTGAGTACAGCATGGGTCCTGAACACCATGAAGGCCCCAGGATGTGGCCTAGACTTCAGGCTTCATGTGGTGGCACTGTGAGGGCATGGGCATCAATATAGACTTTAGCTGTCACAGGACCATTGGCACAGACATGGTCCTGGGTAGCAACCTATGCCTGGATGTTACTATGGCCCCAGGTGACACCAAAAGACGTGCAGATCAGTATGGCCCCGGTGGCCTCATGACTCATGAACCCAGGAAGCAGCCCAGCCCATTGCAGCCAACATGGCACTCAACGGCAATGGGGCCATTGATATAAACTAGGACCAGAGACCCACATAAGACCCTTGGTAGTCATCTTATCTAGATATTGCCATAGTCGTGATGGCAAGCAATCTCCTTCCTTCGCCTACTCTTCACCAAAGTCATCATGTACCTAGGTGGCAAGCTGGCCTCCAATATTTGCCTAATCTTCTACCCTTACCTTTCTTCCTTCATGTGTTTTTCCATAGTGTATGAACCATTCCGCTTCTTGAACTCTCCCAATACTTCCAATACATAGGGGCAGGCCCTTGACTGTCTTCCTGCCAGCCTGGGGCCAGTGACCTGAGCTGGTTTTCTTCTGTCTGCTGGGAAGATCTTAGTCTTTGTGAAATACGCATCTGTCTTCCTCCATAGCTTGTTTTTAGGCTGGTAGGAAAGCACTCTCTTAAAATAAGCTATCTCTCCAGCATCTTCACATTTAACCAGTTTTCATTAGTTTTTATCAACTTGATATGAGCCATTGTGATTTGACAAGAGAAGACTTCAGTTGAGAAAATTCTTTCAATTAAATTGTCTCATAAGCAAGTGTGTGAGACATATTCTTGATCAATGACTGATATGGAGGACCTGGACCATTGTATCTGGCACCACTTCTGGGCTAATGGTGTTATAGAATAAGAGGATGGGCTCCCCAATCCCCAGAGAGCAGACTAGTAAGCACCATTGCTCCATGGCTGTGAGGAGACACCATGACTAAGGCAACTTATAAAAGGATGCACTTAACTGGGGGGCTTGCTTGCAATTTAAGTTTAATCCATGCTTATTATATGGCAGGGGACATGGCCACAGGTACACAGTCATGGTGCTGGAGAAATAGCTGAGAGCTTCCTGTTATGCCCAGATCTGCCGAGTCCCCCAAAAACTGAAGAAAAAGAGTCATTCTTTTTTGAGTTTGAACTTGGACTCTCCAAGGGCCCAAAGCATTGGCATGATCAGAAAACCCTGAGCTCAGTTAGGGTAGGGATTTTATAATAGTAGAGTTTGGGGTGAGGAACTTCAAAGGTTCAGGACCCCTGATTGGCTGACATTTGCCTAGGGGTGTCATGGAAAAAAAGCTATGTGTGAGTGCTGGTAGGTGATTCTACTTACAAAGCGTGGAATGTTAGGAACTTCCTTTAAATAGTTTGTTCTTGGGTGTTACCTAAATAGTCTCAGTTTGTGGTCTTTCATGGAACCAGGTATTACCTTAGGGTTAACTACTGTGATCCAGGCCTCTATTGAGCTTATCATGGCTGAACCCTATATTCCTCCTTCATTAGTACCAATGACAGGACCCAATCATGGCTCCTGCTTGTCCAGGGGCTTAAGGGGATGGTACTGTCATCTAAGAATAATTTTCATTAATAAATCTGTTTATTGGCACCTCTGGGCCTATTTTGGGGGGATATGTCAGTGGACATTATAGGGAGCCATGATAGTCTTTTTGTCCCACATGTCAGAGAGCATTTACATCCTAATCCAGAGGTAAAAAGTAAAGATAGAGAAAGCAAGATTAGGTTGGTGTGGGTTTTTGAAACCTCTAAAAGTGACCACCTCCATGACACACTTTCTCCAACAAGGCTATACTGCCTTATCTTTCTAAATAGTCCATGAACTAAGAACCAAATATTCAACTATATGAGCCGAGGGGAGCCATTCTTATCTAAACCATGACAATTAGCTGACCTCTGTCAATATATGAAAAGGTGACATTCTCAACAAATACAAAATCTGATGGTACTTTGACTTTGAATATCCCATATCTAACAATCACAGGTTATAAATTAATTTCTGTTGTTTATAAATGATCTAAGTCATAGAATTTTATTATTGTTCTAATGCATTAATGTAAAACCTCTCTGAAAGAATGCTTTCTAGGAACTCTACAACCCTGCATTAAATGTCGTGTTCAGACAAAATGAAATATATATATTTATTTACAGGATGATCCAATTTTAATTTAAATATTGGGATGACATGATTTATGTAAATGCATATTAATTGTACACAGTGTACTGATAAAAATAAAATGCTGCAGGTTCCCTGAGACCATTACACATAGTAATTCATTGATTGAATACTGCATGTCAATATTAGCTAATGAAATTCAGATAAATATGCAACAAAGATACAAGGTTTAAAAAATATCTACTTTACAGGGAGTTTATATGGGACTGACATAAACCCTTTGCACATGTTACAATTGTGTAACGTGGTCTTTTATGAGACTCCTGACAGTGAGAGTAGAGGCTGCCTTTGATGTGTTGCTTGCTTTTGTGACATATTCCTCTTAACAGGTTGCTTCATTCAACCTTAATAGAAAAGGATGTGCCCAATCTTACTGTAAGTAATTATTCTAGCCACATGTTTTTTATTGGTGAATGCATAAATATAAAGAAAATTACTCATAGAAAGAGTAGATTTGTCAATATCTAGCATATAATAATAAGATCAGAGGAACCACTATACATATATAAAGAAGATCAGGTTAATAGTATGTATTTTCAGGAGTGTTTTATGAGGAAAGATCTTGTACATACACAGATTAGTTCCATCTTTATTCAATAAGCAGTTCTCTAAGTGCTTAGGAGCAGCATTAGGGCAGTGAGCAACATCAAGAAAGAGAAGAAAGTTCCCGACTTTTGTCAGTGACTTATGTATTAAATAATGGCCAGATCTGAAATAATGACTATAAGAGTGGGAAGTTCAGCAGGGGATATTGAAACATATAGATAGAATAATGAAGAGTGATCTTAACTAATCTTAATAATAAAAACCTGGAGTCAAATATCAGGGTAAGCCAAAAGATCAGAGAAGCAAAGGGACAGCCACAGTCAATAATCAACTAGTGGCTAACTTCTCCCTCTAATCTCCAGGCAAACTCTATCCATTAGAACACATACAAAATATAACATCATTTTTGCCTTTTGTCTCAGTTAAAAAGAGGTTATAAATAACACAGAAAATATAAGTATAATAGAAACCATCATTTTGAGTGAGGTAACCCATACACAGAAAGACAATTATCACATGTATTCACTCATAAGTGTTTTTAATCATAAAGCCAAGAAAACCAGCCTACAAATCACAATCCCAGAGAACTTAGACAACAATGAAAACACTAAGAGAGACATACATAGATCTAATCTACATGGGAAGTAGAAAAAGACAAGATCTCCCGAATAAATTGGGAGCATGGAGACCTTGGGAAAGCGTTGAAGGGGAGAGGAGAGGCAGGGAGGGGAGCAGAGAAAAATGTAGAGCTTAATAAAATCAATGAAATAAAAAAACAATGATATACAAATATATACAGGCAGGGCTGGAGAGATGGCTCAGAGGTTAAGAGCATTGCCTGGTCTTCCAAAGGTCCTGAGTCCAATTCCCAGCAACCACATAGTGGCTCACAACCATCTGTAATGAGGTCTGGTGCCCTCTTCTGGCCTGCAGGCATACACACTGACAGAATATTGTATAAATAATAAATAAATATTTTAAAAACATATATATATATATAGGCAATAATTATATTAACAATGTCTAATCCATTAGCATGTGACAAATTCAGAGAAAATACTCCATTTGGTAAGTCCAAAATGCTGTACCTAATTCACTTTCCATTCTAATTTGCATTTCCATCCCCAAACTATCTTTTGATGTCTCTCAACCCTAAACACTTTATACTTCTTTATATGAGTTTCTTTTTTTAATTTACTTTTTTACTCAACATTTTGTTTTCTCATTTTACATACCAACCACAGAATCCCCTCCCCGCTCTCCTCCTGCCTCATTCCCCATCCCCTCTCATCCCTTCTACCCACTCCTCCATCTCCATTCAGGTGGAGTAAGGCCTCCCATGGGAATCAACAAAGCATGCAAAGTCAAGTTGAGGCAGGACCAAGCTCCTCCCCAAGGTACCAAGGCTGAACAAGGCATTCCACCATAGGGAATAGGCTCCAGAGAACCATCTCAAATATCAGGGACAGGCACTGGTCCCACCTTCAAGGCAACAACAACAACAACAACAACAAAAGAAACCACATGCCACACAAATGTCACCCAGACGTGGAAGGAGTTCCTTTTCTGAATTTGTTAACAAGCCAAAGCTATAACTATTTAGTCTTCAATTCCATCAGGGATCTGAGAAGGATATTGCCTAATTAAGCAGGAAGTGCAATAAGTGAGTTTCAAAAAACTTGAGAAATAATAGAAATAGCTGAATGCCTGGACAGACACCCAAGGTTCCTCTGTAACACTGGGGCATCCATCTTATGCCTACAGGCCTACAATATCTGACAGACTTGTCTGTGAATCAGGATATTCTGAAGTATTGTCCTACCTTGTCTTGATCATGTTCTGGAGTCACTTTCTTATGTGTTCTTCATGTTCAATTTGAACAAGATACTGTCAGCAATTGAGGCAAGGGCATTTTCTTGTCCAGTGGCTAACTTTTGCCACAAAGAGAGTAAATTCCATGTGGAGTTTCTCCATTGCTCATCATCTTCTCTGAAGTAGATTGGTGCTGCCAGAAGTAGATAGGTCTCACTGTCGGAAAAAAACAACAACAACAACAAAAAAAAAAAACTATGTTATTAAAACACCTTAAATGCCATATTCTGTAGATCTCTGAAGTGTTTGAAGACCACCTATCTATCTAAAATACAGCTGTTTGACCTTGAAGGCATACCTAGGATGACAATTTTGATTGTAATAGTTGACTATCTACTCATCTGCATTTCTATATTATCCTTGATATTTTGTAATAATAATTTTAAAGGACTAGAAATTTGCATTACATTGTTAAATGAGCTGTATAGATACATTAACTTGAATAAAATTAGAAATGTATGCACAGAATGTTCTAAGAAAAATAATCTTAAATTTGTTTCATTATGCAAAAATCAATATCAATGTAAAATATTTAAAACTCATAGTTACATTTTTGGTTTAAAAGTGCATTAAATAATATACTTTTTGTTCTATCATTTCTATAACGTATACACAGTAAAACAAAAAAACTCAATTTTGTATCTATTTGTCAAAATATAAGCCAATGTAAAATAATGTAGTTGCTTTTTTTGACTTAAAAGTAGATTAAATAGTCTACCCTTTTATCCTTAAATGATGGCAAATATCTATAACTAATTGAATGACCATGCAGCAAATCTCAAAGAGTTTAAATGATCAATATTTGTTATGTACATTCAGAGTACAAAAACTTAATTCTTACTTACCTGATAGAGACTCAAATCTGAAATCATGTACAGAAAGCCAAATGAAGCTTTTTTCTAGAACTAGCTAGTACTCTATATGACCATTAATATCATGACAAAAAGTTTAAAATATACATTATTATTATTAATAACATATTAATAATAAATTTTGAGATAATATTTATACCTTAAAAAGTTTTAAAGAGTCAAAATAAAACTAAAAGATTATGAAACTAGTGACAATAAAATAATTCATAAATTTTGTTTTTCTTGTGTCCCTTATCAGGTGGCTTTTCTGACATGAGACAGAGATTTTGGATTTTATCTTATCAAACATGTTTGGGCTTAGAGAAGAAGAGAGTCAGAATCCAACTCCAAAGCAAGGTATAATTTCTAATTGGACTGGCACTACAAAATACCATTTGCATTATCTGTCTGTATAGAACAGCAGAAAGAAACAACTGAGAAGATGTGTGGAATTTTATCCTGTTGTATATGGAATATGACAATTTACTCTTCTTGGAACATTTTTTTTCTGGATAATTTGTTCATTTTCTTCAGCTGTCTCATTTGTTGAGTGGTCTCCAGATTTCGTAGCTGGATGCATTCATTCTCCTGAGGAAAAAAGAAAAAAAAAAAGAACCATGCCTCATCTTAACTTTGAGAATGTTCTCTTTTGGCAAGTTATATCCAATCAAATGAAAAGAATTTCTTAGTTTTATAAGTTAGCTTTCATTGAATTGTCATGCTGTTTGATAAACTATCAGCTCTTCTAATTAAGATGTCTCCCTAGCTCAAGTCTAATCTTTATAATATTTGCTTTTTGATGTCTCTTCAAAATTTTGTTTTATATTCTAAAGCTGTTCTGTCATCCATAGCAGTATATTTTTACAATAGGCACTAAGTTCTTTAATTGTTCTGCAAAGGAGTTTCCCCCAGGATCAAAGGAAATTATTGAACCAAATTTGATAGGGGTGTCTGCAAAAGTCCTGGCAAAGTATTTCTTAGTAACAAAGGAGTACCTTGTCTGTCCCTTGTGGATCTACATTTCTTAGTCCAATGTCAGCCTTTGCCATACTTTCCGCATGCTCCAGAAGGGGGGATGTTCTGTTTGGATTATTCTTTGGGGAAAAAAAAAAAAAAACATTGTTTCTAGGAAACCCCTGACTATAATCCTGTTTTAGGTGACCTTGTTTGACACAATTAAAACACCTGACATTTTGACTTTTATTCAAGCCTCTGGAAAGCACCTCTCCTATCCAAGAACCATCCTGGTTTTGAGATTCAATATTGACTGTATCTTGGATCAACTCCTGTATGGGTGGTAGTCTTGCCTTCTATGGCCTAATCACCCATCTGCATTGTGAATTAGCATTTTCAAAGGCCAATGACTCAATTATTAATTGTCTATCTTCTGAAATTGATATTCTGTTTACTGATGAAGTCAATTTTTTGTAAAAAAATAGTTAAAGTCTCTTTAGGGTCCTCTATAACTTTAGTAAATGCTTCAGGTCTCATTACAACTTCTTCAATTCTGTCACAAACATCCAAACCTGCTGCATGGTGTAAAACTAAAGTGTGGTAATCAGGTCATCCTATGCAGACTATCTTTGTATATTAGCTTAATCACCCTCTCCAATACCCAAGTCCATTTAGCTCTTACATAGCCTTGGGAATACCTGTTGTTTGACAGTTCCTGTTAAGGTTGGCAGTTTGAAAGTCTTTTGTTATTTGTCTCTACCCTTATAATGCAATGCCAAGATTGGTTTGCCTTTAAATCCCTCTGTAAGAATCTAAATATCTCTATGATCTATTTTAATTTTTTATTAGAATTGTATCTTGGAACTCATATTAACCAATGCTTTTAGGGATAAAGCAAGAATGATCAAACCAATAATATTTATAATTGACATTACATAAATACCATCTAAGTTAATTATCTTTTGATTTAATTGTTCCATTTTTATTTTTTTATTGTTTATTTATTTATTAAAGATTTCTGCCTTCTCCCCGCCACCACCTCCCATTTCCCTCCCCCTGCCTCATCATGTCCCCCTCCCTCATCATCCCTAAGAGTAATCCGGGTTCCCTGCCCTGTGGGAAGTCCAAGGACCACCCACCTCCATCCAGGTCTAGTAAGGTGAGCATCCAAATTGCCTAGGCTCCCACAAAGCCAGTACGTGCAGTAGGATCAAAAACCCATTGCCATTGTTTTTGAGTTCTCAGTAGTCCTCATTGTCCAGTATGTTCAGCAAGTCCGGTTTTAAAAGGGCAACCCACTGACTGGGAGAAGATCTTCACCAACCCTGCAATAGACAAAGGTCTGATCTCCAAAATATATAGAGAACTCAAGAAAGTAGACCGTAAAGGGCTAATCAACCCAATTAAAAAATGGGGCACTGAGCTGAACAGAGAATTCTCAACAGAAGAACTTCGAATGGCCAAAAGACATTTAAGGTCATGCTCAACTTCCCAAGCGATCAGGGAAATGCAAATCAAGACAACTTTGAGATACCATCTTACACCTGTCAGAATGGCTAAAATAAAAAACACCAATGATAACCTTTGCTGGAGAGGTTGTGGAGAAAGGGGTACACTCATCCATTGCTGGTGGGAATGCAAACTTGTGCAACCACTTTGGAAAACAGTGTGGCGGTTTCTCAGGAATTTCGGGATCCATCTACCCCTGGACCCAGCAATACCACTCTTGGGAATATACCCAAGAAATGCCCTATCATACAACAAAAGTATATGCTCAACTATGTTCATAGCAGCATTGTTTGTAATAGCCAGAACCTGGAAACAACCTAGATGCCCTTCGATGGAAGAATGGATGAAGAAAGTATGGAATATATACATATTAGAGTACTACTCAGCAGTAATTGTTCCATTTTTAAATCATCCATTGTGTAATCATACAGAGACCTAACTCCCCCATCATAATATTGCTTCCCATTTTCTAATGTGGGAAAATACTCTCTCTCTCTCTTTTTAACTAATTCCCGCATTTAAGAATTCCCAAAGCTGCTGCTGCTGAAGAGGATGGTGAATTTAGATGCTGACTGCTATTTTATAAAACAGTAGAAACCCGAGTGGGTGTTCAAGGCAGATACCTAGTTTGGCAGCATCCCAAGGAGGAGTTCCAGGAAAAGTCAACAACCCACCTGGACAGAGAGGCCGCTGTCCAAATGCACACAGGGGATCATGGGGAAGAGGCACATGCATCTAGAGCTCCCTAAAGGCAGAGCTAGCCAGTGCTAAGAGGCTAACTCTGGCAGCACTTGGAGCCCACGAGCCTGTAGAGTTTGTTGCAGAAAGGCTACAACAGAAAAATCCAAGACTTGTTCATAGGACTTCGGAAAATAAAAATAAAAGCCTACCTGACAGGGTGGTAGTTATTGACTGTGTACAGTTCAGTCCTGTTTTGGTAGCTGCAAAGCCACAGAAAAAGTTTTTTCATAAATTCATGACCCAAAGTTGGATGCTAGGTGAATCCTGATCCTCAATAATCTTATTAATAAAAACCTGGATTCAAATATCGGTGTAAAAGTTGAAAGATCAGAGTAGCAAAGGAACTGGCACAATTACTTCTTACCTCTCTGAATGTTCAGACCAAAAGGGGCTGAGCTCTTGTTTCTACCTTGCCTTATCACTTTATCTCTCTGCCCAGCCTTATCACTTCCTGTCTTTCTGTATAGACCTCTGTTATTAACTAGTAGCTTTTATGATTTTTTTTTTTTAATGCTGGCGAGATCCCTGCAGCTGGTGACAGGAAATGATGGCTGGTCCCCGGAGCAGGAGCAGCCAGTCCCAGGCAGAGACTCACAGGTCCCAGGAGAGCCACCCAAGTGGGCCAGTGTGAGCAGGCTTTGAGCTCACAGAGCAGTGGGGCGGGCTGCTCGCCATGCAGTGAGTGACTGAGCAGGTTCCCAACAGTGAGTGGGCGCTTGGGTGGGGACATGTAATAGACAACATCGTATGGATCAGAACTGGACATTGATTACTTAGAGGAGAGAGAGAGAGGAGAGAGAGAGTAGGGAGAGAAGGAGAAGAGAAAGGAGAGAGACAGAGAGAAGGGCCTGAGAGACAGAGAAACATACACACACCAGGAGAGGACAGAGAGAGATCCACGATGGTGACAAGTGGTCAGGGGTCGCCGGGAGTGGGCATGGCTTGCCTCTTAAAGGGACCAGGGTCCAAAACCATAACATTCCCAGGTCTTCCTTATAATAAACAGCAGGAGATTAGACACCACCATTTGAAGGAATTGGGATGACGAATTCTCAAGACTGCTTCCGGCTTATTTGTGGGTGTTGTCTTTGGGGGAAAGGAACCTGAGGGAAGGCTGTGTGCTGGCCACATTCTGGCTTAGCTGGTCTCTTTGCTCCCGACTGGGTGTCTGTGGCATGGAGATGTCTGATGTCTTTTATCCTATTTAAGGTATTGGCAGAAGTTAAATTAAGGAAAAAAAAATAAGACCAGGGAATTGAGGGGGTATCTGACCTGTTTAAGGTGGATTCTTTAATTCGGCTCCCTGGAACTCACAAGAACTCCTTAGGTCTGTGAAAACAGAAGTTTTAGACACATAATAACTATGGCATATTTTTGTACCATGAAAAGTATTTTTTTAAGACTATGGAAGAGCATAAGAGAGAAATTTGATTTGAAATTTATTTGGCGAGGTAACCTGGCAAAACCTCTCAGTTATCAGATTGTATCAGAAATCTTTGAGAAGGATAAGATTTTACATGAGTTACTAATTAAAAAATGACAGAGAACTTACTTGGTTGGCACCTAGAGCTACTCTTTTTTGGGGTCCTCCATGGTCACTGAAGGTTGCACTTGACCTTTGCTGTTTAGCGCAGGTCTGCCAGGCTCTAGAAGACCCTGTGGGCTAAGAAATCTGTAGGAAGAAGGCCTACCTTGACCTGAGCAACTAGGTTGTTGATTACAGTGATTCTGTCCATGTCTAGAGGTGTTTAGTTTAGATGAAAGGCAGTTTTTCCCTATGGTCAGCACTCGGCAGTCGAAGCGAACTGCAGAAGGACATTGTTCTGTGTGCCTGTTTGTCTTCTGTGTGTGTGTGGGGGGGGGGGCAGGGTATACATAAGAATGGGAGAACTTGGTTATGTGGCCTGGCTCTCAGTCAAGATGGTGGTAAAGTCACCTGACCCCAGTCAACATGGCAGCGACCACGTGTTGCAAGAAAAAGTCACAATTTTTGAGCTGTAAGGATTTTAAGCTTAATGAGAGGGACCTAAAGGCGTGAACTACTCTGTTGACACAAGCCGCAGGGGCGGGGGCAAAAGGCTGGAACTGAAAAAAACTGCACCATGCCATGGCTGGAACTGAAAAAACTGCACCATGCCATGGCTGAAATTGAAAAGCTGGCTGGAATTTTAAAAAGTCGGGGAGCCGTGGAGCTGGTTGCTATCTTATCCAGAGCCAAAATCGTGAAAATAAGCGAAATAATGGCATCCAAGGCCTATAGTAGAATGTCTTCTAGAGATAGGCAGGATGTAAATCGGCCGCTCTGAGTGGCGTTTATTTTGATGGGAGAAGAGAAAAAGGAAAGAGAAGAAATGAAAAAAAAAAGATAAAGAAACTGAGGACCGTGGGTCTCCAGTCGAATGCACTGCAGGTGGAGTGTGCAGTGCTAATGGGCCGACTGACTCCCGGGATCAGTCCAAACATGATTCTGGTAAAGGAAAGCAACCATAGCAGAATGGAGAGACTCAGAGATTGAAGCCAACCTGGTTCAGGATCCTGACCCTGGCAGAGGAGTTTTGGGCAGGAGCGCCTCTCCAGTCATGGCAACAATTTTATGATTTAAAAAAAAAAAATGCTGGTGAGATTCCTGCAGCTGGCATCAGGAAATGCTGGCTGGTCCCCAGAGCAGGAGCAGGCAGGCCCACAGAGCAGCCAGTCCCAGTCAGAGACTCACGGGTCTCGGGAGAGCCACCCAAGTGGGCCAGTGTGAGCAGGCGGCGAGCTCACAGAGCAGTGGGCGGGCTGCTCGCCATGCAGTGAGTGACTGAGCAGGTTCCCAACAGCGAGTGGGCACTTGGGTAGGGACATGTAACAGACACATGGTATGCATCAGAACTGGAAATTTATTACTGAGAGGAGAGAGAGAGAGAGAGAAAGAGAGAGACAGAGAGAGAGAGAGAGACAGAGAGAGAGAGAGAGAAGGGAGAGAAGGAGAAGAGAAAGGAGAGAGACAGAGAAACACAAGCATGTGCCAGGAGAGAACAGAGAGAGATCCACTATGGTGACAAAAGGTCAAGGGTCGCCGGGAGTGGGCGTGGCTTACCTCTTAAAGGGACCAGGGACCAAAACCATAACAGTAGCTATCTCCATCTTCTGATCACAAAGCAAGTTTTATTTGTCAGAAGCCAAAGAACCACAATAGAATATAGTATAACACTATTAACTCTGTTTTCTTGCTTCATATGCATCATTTATTTTTATTCTAAGAAATAGCACAACTGTGGGTATTTAGTGCATGTGGATATTAGAAGAATTTCTACATCTTTGCACTTAGCCATACTTGTTATTTCCCTGTTTCTTATTCTTATATATCCCTTGCCTTACACATGGATGTAGTAGGGGCTGTGGGCCTCTTCCCACAGCCCAGCTCATGGCTGCCTAGCTAGCTTATGCCCCAAATAATTACACGGAAACTGTATTCTTTTAAACACTGCTTGGCCCATTTCTATTCATGTGTGTAGCACCCCAAGGTGTGCTTACCGGGAAGATTCTAGCCTACGTCCATCCTGGGTCGGAGCTTCATCGTGTCTGCTAGGGAGAGGGGAGCATGGCATCTGCTCCAGAGAGCAGAGCTGTCGAGTCTGAGCTCACTTCCTCTTCCTCCCAGCATTCTGTTTGTTTACTCCACCCACCTAAGGGCTGGCCTATAAATGGGCCAAGGCAGTTTCTTTATTAAATGAAAGTAACTCCTCCATCACATGGATCCTGTTTGGGAGTATAGAAGTCAGAAATAAGTTTGAAGCTCCTACTATGCTTGCTTAGAGCTCTTAAAAATGAAAACATATCAAAGATTCTCCATGTTTTTTGTTTCAGCAGTTTAGCTTCTGTCTCTCTGGTGCTTCTACCGTAGCTGTTGTCATTCTTCTCTCCATCTCTTCCTTCCCACAGGAATGTTCAAAGAAAGAAATTTCTATCACAATTCCTGCATCTTGCTAAATAAATATCTAAGGTGTTGTTTTTGGCAGCTTTTCTGATATGGTAAGATCAGAAGCACTGTGATTTTCAGCAATAGGAGGTTTGATATATGACATACAATTGGGTTCAAGCTTCTACATAATCTCCCTGTTGGAATTCTGCCAGCTAAGTTGGCCTTACCTGACTTCCTTTCAACATGCTGGCTGTGCTTGCTTAGTAGTCATTAAAACTATTCATTCAAATACATATAGAAGAACAGCTGAGGAAAGTAAAACAAATTCGTGGAATCTAAGGTTAGAAAAAATTAGTTGTTTTGTTATCAGGGGGCTCTCATAAAGAATTTTCTGCTGTAATTCATAACTCCTTTTAATTTGAATTGTGTGGCTGTGTAACTAAACTTTTGAGTAACTGCTTTAGCCTGTCACCATCTGTATCAAGATGATAACTGATGTCACTAATTTGCTTCATCTGTAGTGCTATTATCATTCACATCAAGAAGTATTTTTCAATATAACAGTGTGAGGCAGTTGTTCTACTAAATTTGGACATTCAGTTACACTGGCAAGAAGAAAAATTACCAAAATAGTGAGATGGTTATTTATATAAAGGAGAAACTAGGTGGCCTTCACAAACTCATTGGAAGATGCTCTACAGAAGCATCTTCAAAAACATGTCTATACAGGGGTAATCCAGATATTCAGTAACATGTTTAAGAAAATACAACAGGAAAAAGACTGAATATGAGGGCTGGTGTTGTTAAAAGTAACCAATTTTCACTTCTTCTTTGTATAACCACACATTAAATTAGAAAGTTCTAGTGTTAGAGACAGTAGACCTCACTAATTCCCTGGGGAATTGTTATGTATAGATTAAAATACAGAAAATAATTGAGGCATTATATGATGAAACAGACACTCTGACCTGGTCATGATGGATCTACTAAAATTTATAGAAAGTTGAAAAGCTCCAAGCCGCATTAAGAGCAGAGTTCAGACATGTACCAAGAACAGACAAAAAAAAAAAAAAAAAAAAAAAAAAAAAAAGCAAAAATCAGGTTACTCAGAAAGGCTTTGCTATTCTCTCAATATTAGCCATGGGTTTGCAACTGGGTTCTCTAGTAAACTGCAATAAAAATTCTCTTTTATTTGAATATCTTTAGAGTCATCTTTTTTACAAATGAAAATTTCTTAACTATAAAAGTTTTTGAATATTTTTGTCAGTTAAGAAAAGGTCATGAGATTTTAACTCTCGCTGGCACTGTAAAATTCTAGAGGAAATAACTCTACTTAGTTCATTATTATATATTCATTTAGCAAGTGTCCTGTATTGTCATGGTTCCTCATTCAACTGGTTAGAGGTTTTGAGAGAGAAAAGGTTTACAAATTGGACACACACACACATACATACATACACACATACATACACACACACACACACCCCTATATGTGTCTGTGTGATTGATAGATGATAGACATAGATGATATGGAAATAACCTCACAAGACTATGAAGGATGTGCAGCTGGCAATTGTGATGCCTTATTTTCATTGACAACTTGGCCCAATCTTGAACCATCTGGGAGGGGAGTCTAAATTAATAATTGTCTAGATTAGACTGGCCTGTCGGTGGAAGACAACTTGATTATATTGTTGGAAACCTGAATATACTCTCAATGTGGTACCATTTCCTAAGAAAGGGGTCCTAAATTCTTCAAGAGTGGAATGATGAGAGCAAGCTGAGTGAGAACAAATGCTCTTTGCTCTCTTCTGACTGTAGGCTTCATATGGCCAATCCTCTCAGGCCTCGTGTTGTGACTTCCCTGCTGTGAAGGACTGTAATCTGGAATTTTGAGCTGAAGTAAAACCTTTCCCTGACACACTGCTTTTGTCAGAATCTTTTGTGGTAGCTACTGGAAACAAACTTTAAGCAACAAGCCAGAGACACACAATGTAGAGCTGCTTTCTGGGTCCTGTTTTGTTCTGGAGACAGGGTCTGACTCTGTAGCCCAAGTATATTTCAACTTCAGGATTTTATGATTTGAAACTCTAATGATTATAATCATATAATTCAAACCCAGCAGGAATTCCATTTTAGTAAGGCCTTTGATCTAGTAATATGTTTGGTTGAATGAGATCTATTACATTAGAGAAAGAATCTACACTATGAAAAATTCTTAAATGGGAAGAGGCAGAAATATTTAATAATTAAATAAATTAATTAATATTAAAAAAAATGTTAATTTCATTCAGAAGCAGCCACTCAGACATTCAACACATATAATGACCCAGTTAAGTTTACATATAAAATTGGAAATTGTTCTTATTTGATAGCTCTCTTTTTCCTTCATAGACGGTTATAGTATTCATTTACTTTAACAGAAGACATGGGGGCTCCTAAGATCACTGAAGAAACCACCTACTTTCAAGATATACTTCTTACTGTGTTGTGTAGAAAGAGCTCATTTTCTTCGGCATAGTATCACTCACCTCCCTAGTGTCACAAACTCTTCTTTGTCTGTTGGGTACCTTCTAAGAATAACACAAAATGATAATATATACAAATTTTAATGGAGTGAACCATTGCTTCTGCTAATGAAAGCATGCAATTTTTGATCTAATACTCAGAAATTGGCAGAGTCTAAATAGTACAAATCTTTGCTGTGGAATCAGTGGGGTAGCAGATAAAAAAACATTCCCATATCATTTTTAAAAGATTGTTTAAAATTGTGCATGTTAATACAAGTTTGTGTGTGGATTTGTACATGTGTGAATATAGGTGCCTATGGGGTCTACCAGAAGGCATTTGATTTTCTGGAATTGGAATTATAGATGGTAGGCCACCATGTAAGACCTGAGAACCAAACATTGATCTTTTGCAGGAGCATCATGCACTCTTAACCATTGGGGCATTTCTCCAGCCCCAATAGTCATTTTTAGTCCTTGAATCTTAAACCTATAAATTTCATGTTCTTAAGAAATATAAATATGTTCTACTAGTAGAAAATGTAAGCTTCATCCCACTCTACATAGTACCTCATGTAGTATCATTACTGAATTTCTAAAGATATTTGATGATCCTGTAATATTAATTCCTTCAGCAAGATTGTTAGTATAATATGACCACTACTTCTGAAGCTAAATAATTTTTATAAGAAACAGTAATGTTTTGTGAAAAACCCAAGACACTGAATAAGGCATTTTGGAAATATAGGAACAGTGACAGGAATGATAAATTGATATCCGTAATATATATCTATTCATTGAGCAAATGTTGCCATTTCCTCTATGAAAATTAATTCAGTATAAGTGGCCCATGTCTTCTTTCAGAAATAGTGATGTTTTGAGGCCTTAGTGACAGTTAGTGCTATTACTAGTTTGGTCACTCAGTAGTGATTGAAGCCTCGTTGGTCTTTTTAAGTGGAAGTCCATGTATGGCTTTTTCTTGATTCTGTAGTCATCTTTAACATTGGGCTACTAGACATGAGAAGTGAAAACATGGGGAAAAATAACTAAAATCCACAGCATAGATTTACTTTTCCCTGTAATTATGAAGACCCACCTTTTCTGAAGATACTTTTTAGTAAACCATCACATGGGGCAAAAATTAATACTTTCTTCCTAATTTGCAGAGGCACTATCATATTCTAATTTCTCAAATTCTATTTAATACTCAGATTTTCATTGTCTTGCTTCCAAGTCTCTATCATAATAAGCACATAAATTAGTGTAGACTTATAAAATATATATATATATATATATATATTTGATAAAATTAACAACAAAAATACATTATTTTAACAGAAGAAGGAAGAGCTGGCAAAGAACTTTTCTTCTCCATTGTAGTAGACATTAAAGAATGACAATTTCAGATCATTTGGGAGGTGAAGTTCATTTTCTATGGAAACATGGAAAGGCAGTTGGCAATTCAACTAATCCAGCCTCTAACAATAAGGAGTTTGTTTGATTGGAGTGTAGCTGGTACTCAGAATGTCCCTTGTGACTTAAGTAATAGATTGTTCTAGCATACTCCTAGTCACCAACATCTCCAGCTTTACATACTTTTACTATGAGAAATGAAGAAAATTAACTACCTCCCAGGTGAATTTGTAAGTGGATTAAGTGGAATTGTTTTTCTATGCATCCAGTTATTTCAAAGAAGCAAATTCCATGCCCATTGTACATTGTAGAAAAAAAGAAAGTTTAGGGAATGAAGTGTACTTTTCTACTCCAATAATCGTATGTTCTCTCCAAGAATTTCTGTGCTTTACCCAAGGAATTTGATGCTTTATCTATAACATCAAATGATATGCAGAAAGGCCTTGGTGGACGTGTATTATACATCTTTATTTGACTCAGATTGCATGGTGTTTAAAAGCTTGACTAAAATACCACATTCCTACATCCCATTGGAGATATTTTTATAAACTCTGGCATAAAATCCCGAAATAAGTGTATATTTCTTCCTCAATGGATTCAAGAAATATATTGATATTAATAAAAGCAAATCAGCCATTTAAAACATGGGTTATAAAACTGAACAGAGGATTCCCAAAATAAGAAATAGAAATAGATAGAAAAGATGTCAAAAAGTTCTATTATTTTAATTATTATTTTATTAAAATGTAAATGAAAACAATTTAAAAATTTTATCTTACCGTAGCCAGAACGGCAAAGTTCAACAAAACAATTCCCACCAGTAAATTATGTCAAGGATCTAAGAAAAGGAGAGTTCACATTCTCGGTGGGATTACAAGGTGGGGGCAGTCATGCTGAATATGAGTGAGGAGGAATCTCACAAAACTAAAACTGTATCTAGCTATATCTGTGTTCTGCTCTACAAATACTTGCTCACTCAAATTGCTGCTCTACTCACAATACAGAGGAAATAGAAACTAGATTTTCTTCAGCTGAAAAACAGATAATGAAAATGTGGTAAACATGCACAATGGAATTTTATTCAGGTATAAAGAAAACTGAATTCATGAAAATTTCGTCTAAATAGATGGAATTAGAAAATATGTTGACTGAAGTAAGCAACTTCAGCCAATCCTGATATCCTTTCTAATCTGTAATTCCTAGTTCTAAATACTCAACTGTGAATGCAAAACTTGGTGTAATCACAGAAACTTAGAAATTAAAATGTAACCATGAATAGGAGGAGGCACTGGCCAGAGTAGCAGGATACATGTGATACGAAGGAGAAAGTGAAAAATTTCAGCATGTTAGTGCTTTATCCACAAAGGGAAAAGGGAAGTCAATACAGAAAGAGAGAAAGGGAGGAAGGTAAAGAAAATAAGACTTATGATAATTCAAAAGCCAAAGGGAATCACATTATTTCATATTTACTTAAAATATCTATAACACATGTAAATATTTGTGTGTGTACATGCCTGCACACACTCACACATTCTAATGAAGTTGTACTACTTGGAAATGGAATGCTTTCCCCAAGGACATATAAAATATTCCAGAAAACACAATATTATACATGAGAATGCTCCCATCAAGTTTTTGTTAATAAGGTTCCTATGACCATGATAAAGTCTTGAACAAAAACATTGGGAAACTGGTGAACAAAGGGTTTATTTCATCTTATAATTTCAGATAGTCAGTCCACCAGTAAGAGAAAATGGAAGGAACTTAAACATGAGAGGAACCTGGAGACAAGAATTTATACAGATATCATGGGAAAATGTGTACTACTTATGGGAATCCTTCCCTATACTTGTTGAGCCTACATTCTTATACATGTCATATACACATACCCAGAAGTGGTATCACACAGAATAGCCTGGTCCAGTTATATCAATTATCAATCAAGAAAACACACTATAATCTTGTTGATAGGCCAACTGGAGACATTTTCAAAATTGAGGTTATTTCTTCCAAAATTACTATAGCCTGTGTGAAGTTGACCCCAAACTAGCCAGAACAGGAGTGTTTGTTTTGTTAGGGTAGTTCAAGAGAGTTACCAAACTGTAAAGACTCTTGGTATTGCTTTTGTTTGATTCCCAGAAGTTCAAGGTAAGTCCTTGTTGCTGAAGCTATGATATACTTTGAACTATATACTTTGCTCACAGATGTCTCAAAATTCCTCTTGGATTGGACCTGAAAACCTCTTCCTTGAGAACTAGCTCTCATAATACTTGAAGGTACTAGGCAAGCTGCCAAGGGAGGCAATCAGTCAATACTCCTGTGTAACTTTGAAGCACATTGTGCTTGATAAGTTTTTGTCAATTTGACAAAAGTTAAAGTCATGTGAGAGAAGTAACCTCAATTATAAAAATGCCTTTATCAAAGGACTTTATCAAAAGGACAACATGGCAGCCTACAGAATGGGAATGCATACCAAATACAGCCTGGTATCTAACAGATAGGTAATTTCCAAAAAAAAAAAAAAAAAATCAGCAAACCAAATAATTCTTTTAAAAAATCAGGTACTGGTGTACACAGACATTTCTCAACAGATGAATTTCAAATGGTAAAGAAATATTTAAAGAAATTTCCAACATCCTTAGCCATCAGGAAAATGCAAATCAAAGCAGCTATAAAATTTCTTTTTGTACCTATATGGATGGCTAAGATAAAAAACATTAATGACTGCTTATACAGGGGATAATGTGTAGCAAGTGAGTACACTCCATTGCCAATGGGATTGAAAACTTGTACAGCCATTTTGGAAATCAATATGGTGATTTCTCAGAAAACTGGGAAACGACCTACCTCAAGATCCAGCTATAACATTTCTGGGTATATATGCCCAAAGGATATTCTGCCATACCAGAAGGACACCTTTTCAACTATGTTCATAACAGTATTATTCATAATGTCCAGAAACTTAGATGTACCTAAACTGAAGATAAAGAAAATGTGGAACATTTACAGAATGGAGTTTTATGTAGCTATTAAAAACAATGACATTGGCTGGGTGGTGGTGGTGGTGCACATTTTTAATCCCAGTACTTGGGAGGCAGAGAAAGGTGAATCTCTGTGAGTTCAAGGCCAACCTCGTCTACAGAGCTAGTTCCAGGAAAGCTGGGGTTGTTACACAGAGAAACCCTGTCTTAAAAAAACAAAACCCAAAACAATGAAAATAGATGGATTGAGAAAAAATCATTCTGAGTAAGGTAATGCATACTCAGAAATGCAAATATAATATGAACTCACTTATAAGTGGGTATTAGTTGTAAACCAAAGAATAACGATGCTATAATCCACAAATCCAAAGAAGATAAATAACGAGGAAGGCACAAGGCACAACACATGTATCTCACTGTGAAGGAGAAATAGAATAGACATCAACAAATGGGTGGGTGGAAGGGTCTTGATGGGGGTGGTGAGTATGTGAACAGGAAGGATAAGGTCAGGGGAGGATGGAGGGAGAGAATTCTGGAAAAGTCAAGTGGAAGAAAGGACATCTTTGGGATGAGCTATAAACCTAGTGCAATGGAAGCTACCAGGAATCTATGAGGATGACCCTACCTAAGACTCCTAGCAATTGGGGATTCAGAGCCAAACTAGCCGTTTTCTGTAAACAGTCAAGATGTAGAGGGAGGAATTGTAACCCCAACCCAGATACATTACTGTTGACCTACAATTTGTCCTGGATACAAGATATGCTAGGACAAAGGTGGCGTAGAAATTATGGGAAAGGCTAGCCAATGACTGGCCCCACTGGAGACAAATACCATAAGTTTGAGCCCATGCCAACATTGACTGGGGTAGGGGGGCAAGACCCAGCTGAACAACCCAGAGACCTAGTGTAGAACAAAACTTGACTGGCAAAAAAAATCAACAAAATAATTCCTAATGATATTCTGTTATACTCATAGATTTTGCCTAGTCTAATTGTTTCGCTCAGCAACATATGAAAACACAGCAGATAAACACAGTCAAACCCATGGTGAACACTAGAAAAACCTGTAAAAGAGGGGAAAGAAGGATTGTTAGAGCCAGAGGGGCCAAGTATACCACATGAAAACCACAGAATCAACTAAACTGGACTCATAGGGGCTCACAGAGACTGAACTGACACCCTTGCATATATACTACGGTTGTGTAGATTCTTGTGGGACTCCAAACAGTGGAAAAAGGGGGCTATTGCTGACTCTGTTTCTTGATTCTGGGACTCTTTCCTCCTACTAGATTGCCTCCTTCAGCCTCAATAATAGAGGAAGCATGTATTCTTACTGCAACTTGATATACTATGTCTAGCTCATATATGTCGAAAGCCTGCTCTTTCCTGAAGAGAAACAAGGAGGAGTAAAATGGTCGGGGAGTAGAAAGGAAGTTGGGGTGAGTCACTGAGAGAAGAGGAAGAAGAAACTGTAGCTGGGGTTGGGATAAATTAATTACTTAAAAATACATTTTAAAAGAGAATGCCTTTATTAAGATTGAGCTGTAGGCAAGCCCATAGGTCATTTTCTTAGTGATTGATATGGGAGGACCCAGTCCATTGTGGGTAGTGCTGTCACTAGACTGCTGGTTCTGGGCATCATAAGAAAACAGGCTGAGGAAGCCATGATGAGTAAAGCAGTAAGCAGCATTCTTCCATGACCTCGGCAAAACTCCTGCCTCCAATTTTTTGCCCTTCCTTCGATGATGAACTGTGATGTATAATTGTAAACAAATAAACCCTTTCCTGTCCATGTGACCTGGGCCATAATGTTTTATCACATCAATACTAACCCTAACCAAGATACTGCTTCATCCAATTTATCACACAATTGCATAAAGTATAATTTCTACAATAAATCTCTTACTCAGGATTACCTCTTGTTGAGCACTAAGTTAATAATTGGAGCCACTAGTAGTGCTTATACAAGAAAACAACAATTATTACTGCAATGCAGATTCTGATTCACTATATTTAAAGATAGTTATAACCTGAAATCAATTGTCATTGAAACATTGGTAATCTATGTCAACCATTTCTCAGTTATTAGAGGCAGAACTGATATAGACAGCTAGACAGCTGACAAAATCCTTGTATTGCTTTGTTGATCTGTAGGGTGAGGCTTGTTATAGTAGAAAGGTCTAAATGGACAACTCTACCACATTTTTGTTTTACCAAACATAACCCCAAACCAACACTGTATTTTGAGACAGGTTAAAGACATTAATTTTCTTCCCTCATCAAAGAATCAAAGCAAGTAAGAGTGATTATTTCTAACACATGCCCATCCAACTTGTTTCTTTGGGACCACACAGACCACAGATGGATCACTGATTATGGCACAAAACTTGAGGTTGGTGTTTTGAGATGGTAGCTCCTTAAGTAGCACAGAGTGAACACAAACTCACAGTCCCCCTGCACTAGCTTCCCGAGTCACCATGCCTGTTTTGATACTATACTTTTATCCAGTTAATCAGATGGCAGGAGACTCAACTTGTAGCTTATTAAAGATGTCATTTTTTTAAACATAGATTTCAGCAATGCATCCTTTGTTATGTATTATTGTGTATTATTCAGCTAGTGATGTAAACAATATATTCTTAGAATGTTAATAAAACCTATTGGAAGCCATTTGCTTTCAGTTGGCAGCCAGAAATATATTGTTCTTTTAAGAAGTTAAAAAAAAAATTCTCATATTGTAACAGTTTATGGGCAACTCTTTATGTCCCTATCCCAAAGGACATCAGTTAGCTATGGTTTTGTTTTTTAACATTTTTAATATAAAAATTAAAATGTAATTTCAACATTTGTCTCTCCCTCCTTTCTCTCCAAGTCCTCCAAATTCTACCCCCCCTGACTCTCAAATTCATCGTCTATTGTTTATAACTATTGCTACTTATATATAAATGAATAACTATGTGAATACACCTTGCTAAATCTGTTTAGTATTGCCAATTTGCCTATGATGTCAAGACTGAGAATTTGGTATTTGGTAACCAATTTTGGAATGTCCTAAGTCTTTGTGGAAGCACAATTCTTTTTCCGAACAGTTTTTGGTTATTACTATGGATAGGACCATGTAAGAATTTCCCAAACATATTAACATATCCTTTGGTGTTGGCATTGCTAATTCATAGAGTTGAGTTATCATGGGTGTAGTTTTCCTATAACTTCTAGTATAGGTATTCTCATGGAAGATTTCTTGGTCCTCTAGTTCTTACAGCATTTGTGTTTTCTCTTTTATGAGCCGTAATTATAAAGGTTGTGTTGTAGGTGTATCAGTAGTGATTAAGTACTCCACAATCAATTTCTCGGCACATTTTGACCAGTTGTGGCATTCTGTAATGGCTTTCATCTGCTGCAAAAAGAAGCTTCTTTGATGTGGGGTGATATCTAACCTTGTGTGTCATATAGGGTAAGTATTTAAAAGGCAGCTAGGGTTTACATGGATTTTATCAAGTGGCAGTAATAGGTTCTCCCCTAAGTTCTCTGACTTCACTATACCTAAATAGTTGATTAGATTTTCACTACCAGACATGGTTTCCCTCTTGCCGAGCAGGCCTTGAGTCAAATTAAATAGCTGTTGGTTATTGCCAAAATAAAAGCACTATTACTGTATCTTTATGACTATCTTGACATACTGCTGAATGTCTTATAATTCACAAATATTATATTTAGGTGTACTATTGTTGTGATAAAACACCATTATCAGAGGCTAGCTGTGGAGGAGAGGACTTATTTGGCTTAAACCTCCACATCATAGTCCATCACTGAAAGAAGTCAGGGTAGTAACTGAAACAGGGCAGGGATCAGGAGGTGATGGAGTGGCCCTGAAGGGGTTCTACTTACTGGCTTGCTAATCATATCTGGCTCATTCAGATTTCTGATAGAACAAATGACTACGAATCTGACCAAGGATGACACCATCCACCATGGACTGGTCTCTGAGTCAATCACTAATTAAGAAAATGTCCTAGAGCCAGATCTTATGAAGGCATTTTCTCAATTGAGTTTTCCTTCTTTCATATAACTCTAATTTTTGTCAAATTGTAGTAAAACTATCCAGCCCAGTCACCTAATGTGTGGGAAAAAAAGGAGAACACTTCAAGGTCAACACCAACCATCTCCTAGAATTAGCACCAGTGAAGAAATATGCGTTCGGGGCTGGAGAGATGGCTCAGTGGTTAAGAGCATTGCCTGCTCTTCCAAAGGCCCTGAGTTCAATTCCTAGCAATCACATGGTGGTTCACAACCATCTATAATGAGGTCTGGTGCCCTCTTCTGGCCTTCAGACATACAGACAGAATATTGTATACATAATAAATAAATATTAAATAAAAATAAGAGATATGCTGTCTCAAAGAAATACTAAAAAAAGACAACTCATCTAATTGCTGAAGTTGGACCTCAAGTAGGAAACACTTTGTGAATAGCATAACAACTGCTATATCTATATAGCCTAATCTTTGTCTTCTATATCCAACATCTATGTGGTGTGCCTTGGCTTATCATTAGTCATCAGAACCCAAAGTTAGGAGAACACTATGCTGATAGTGGAATAAAGCAAGAATATTGAAATCTTCCAGACATTTTTTGGACTTTTCTTGTCTTAACTAGTCCTAAAGTTCTTCAGATATAAGGATCCTGCTTTAGTTTTATGCCAAATCTTCAGAAAAGTCTAACCTGGAACCATGATGAGGAAATTGAACTGGAAATTAGAGTAAAACACTTAACCAAATTTAAAATAGAAAAATCTAGTGTTGGAAACATGACACAAAGACAAATAAATATGGTATGGAATATAATGGGGGGTTATCACTGCATGGATGATCAACCTCCAGCAACCTAGGACTCAAAGAGAATATGAGAAGTCAGTGCATACTAAGACTGTTCTTTATTTTCTTGGTGGTTTCCTTTTCTCATTCTTGATGTTTTCCTTTTAACTCCATCTTTATTCTTGATGTTTCTAACTCATTCTTAGTGGTTTGCTCCTCACTCATTTTAACTCTATTCTTTTCTTACAGTTTATATACTCCCACAAAATCTTTCAGGCAATATAAAAATTACAACATGGTTGCATTCTGTTTTTCAAGTGAATAATTACAAGTAAAAAAAAGAGCTTGTTTCCCATATTTTTGCATGATTAAATATTTTATGGATTATAGGTGAAAAACCAAGAACCTACATACATTCATACCCAAGCACTTTGATATAGACTAACAGTGTAGGCAATCAAGCTATTTTGTTTTAATGGCAGGTTTTGTAATTGGAAGGTAACAAAGAAAGGGCCAATTACTTCATTACTTATCTTGAAAGGCAATCTCAAAAGGAATTTTAAAGGAATCATAAGTCTAAATTTTTATATATGAAAAAGAAGCTGTCAGCTCTAACTTAAGCTTTTAGGGTGCATACTCACTCGTCAATAGTTTCTTATATCAGGAGATTGAGGATAGAAATGGGTATAAGACATTAATCATTACCTTTGGTCATCAACCAATCCTAGCAAGAAAGGCCCATCAGATAATGATAATTGGATGGCTTTGTCCTTGTTCCCTGGCCTTAAAGAGTTCCTCACTCAACTATGTGCCTTTAAAAAGTTATTTGAAAAAAACATCTTACTCTTATTTTATTTTCAAATCTTTGTTTCGGCAATAGTGTACTCCAAAACCTGTGAACACAACATGTTAAAAAATTTTATGTTAGCTGGGCTACTGAAATTCAATTGTTTTCTTAATCATTAATTCAAGCCATTATCTATATGGCTACTTGATAGAAAGTCACATGTTCTAGCTGTGTGACACTTCCTTGTTGTATTTTTTATCATCAAACCTCCTTTTTAGCTTTCATTATTATTATCACTTAGACAGTAAATATTTTTGCTTTGTTTTTTAAAGATATTTATTATTATTATTATTACAAATTTTCACCTGCTCCCCTCCTCCCATTTCCCTCCCCCTCCCTCTCCAGTCCAAAGAGCAGTCAGGGTTCTCTGCCCTGTGGGAAGTTCAAGGTCCTCCCTCCTCTATCCAGGTCTAGGAAGGTGAGGATCCAAACACACTAAGTTCCCACAAAGCCAGTACATGGAGCAGAAACCCAGTGCCATTGTCCTTGGCTTCTCAGTCAGCCCTCCATGTCAGCCACGTACAGAGAGTCCGGATTGATCATATGCTCCATCAGTCCCAGTCCAGCTGGCCTTGGTGAGTCCCCATTAGATAGGCCCCACCGTCACAGTGGGTGGGTGCACCCCTCGCGGCTCTGACTTCCTTGGTCATGTTCTCTCTCCTTCTGCTCCACATTTGGACCTTGGGAGCTCAGTCCAGTAAGAAGAAATTATCTACATAATAATTCATAAGCAAAAATGCCTAGTAGGACAGGATGTACCCATGAGATAAACACACTAGGTTATAGGCAGTGGGGATCTCACCACAGCCATTCACACCATACCAGATACCAGAGAAAGATATCTGTACCAAACATGTAAAGGCACAGTAGAAGTAAAAGCCATTCTGGAGTCTGAGGTCTTGGTGCCTTGTCAATCTAAGATTCATCACTTAGTGATTTGCCTCCAAGTGGCCTGAACTTCAATTGCCATCTGCTGCACCTCTGATATGAACACTGGCAGAGGCCAAAATAAATATTCACAAAGGTCTTTCACATCATTATTTATTGTTTGTTTGCATTTATTTATTTTGGGGTAGTTACGAATGGGATTGTTTTCTAATTTCTTTTTTCATCATATTTGTTATTGCTATATAGGAAAGCTACACATTTTATGTGTTAATTTTCTTTTTATTGTTTTATTGAGCTATACATTTTTCTCCACTCCCTTCCCATCCATTCTTCCACTTTGCTGAAAGTGTTCATCATCTGTAAGAGTTTCCTGTTATAACTTTTATAGTAGCTTGTGTGTAGAATGCCATTATCTGAAAATAAATATTTTTAAATTCTTTTCCCACTGTTTTCCTTTTATTTATTTATTTCTCTAAGACTTTAAACAACAAGCTGAATAAAAGTATGAAAAACTGTTTTTCTGACACATTAACTCAAATGTGTTAGAAATTAACTTTTCTCAAATTATTACATGAAAGTGAAAGTAGAAAAATGCTATTTTTTTATAATGCTAATATTATTCGGATATAAAAACAAGGTAAAGATATATATATACAACAAAAAATTTTTATTACTGTCTCCCCAATGGAGATAGAAACAAAAATTCTTAATAAAATACTTGCAAATGCAATTACAGTCCAATTAAAATGCAAATAATCATCAAAAAGATAATTCATAATATAACATTTAAAAAATAATTTTAGAATATTAAAGAGGCTTTATTCCACAGATGTAAGGGTAGTTCATCCTATGGAAATTAATAAGTAAAAGAAATCACAAAAAAAGATTAAAATGGAGAAATAATGATGTGGGAGTCCCCTCTGTGTGCTATGATTGCCATTAATGAATAAAGAAACTGCCTTGGCCTGTTGATAGGGTAGAGCTAAGGTATGTGGGGAGGATTGGACTGAATGCTTGGAGAAAGAAGGGTGGAATCATAGACGCCATGATCTGCCACCAGAGGTAGACGTGCTAAAACTTTGCTGGTAGGCCACGACCTCATATTGATACACAGATTAATAGGGTTGGGTGAAATTAAGACGTAAGAGTTAGCCAGTAAGAAGCTAGAGCTAATGGTCCAAGCAGTGATTTAATGAATATAGTTTCTGTGTGATTATTTTGGGGCTAAGCAGCTGGGAAAAACCAAGTGGCCCCCTGCAAAAAAAATCATATTATAATCTCAATATATTCTTAAAAGATTTTTTGACAAAATTTAATATCTTTAAAAAAAAAGAACTGAAGAGACTAGTAGTAGAGTGGCTTTACGGAAATATAGCTAAAGACGTACAGTAAACCTCCTGTTTACATTAAGATAAAGGAAAACACTCCAAAGCTTTTCTACTAAAATGAGAAATAATAAAAGGGTGTCTACTTTTTCTACACTTATGTATCAAAATTGTTTTGATTTTGCTCAGAAAAATTCTACTTGCCCTAAATTAAATCACAATCACAATTTATGGGCAAATATAGGTGCCCCTATTTTGGTTAATTGGATTAGGAATGAAAGGTCAAGCTCCAGAGTATTTCCTGAACCTCATTGTCATCATCTTATTTTCAGTTTTCCCTTTTACATTGTTTCTACTCCCACCCCCTTCCCCTCTCCCTCCCTCCTCCTCTCTCTGCAGGCCATAGTTTGTCTTTTTATTTAATTGATAGAAAATGCTTGTCTACATTCTATCTCCAAAATGCAGTAGTGGGTAAGCTGATCCTCTCTTATCAATTCACACTTCTAAGAACAATCAATTTAGCTTATCTTGGGTCAGCCTCTAGAAGAGAAACTCTTGCTGAGGAAAAATGCATAGAGTAGGGAAATTAACTGATTCAGGATCTACAACAAGAGCAATCTGATAATAAGAGGTCAAACAAAGATCTTTAGTATTGCAGAAATAAAATATTAGAAAAATTTGTATTTCCTAGAGGTTTTGTAATAAGAGAAATGAACTTTATAGGTAAAAATTATTGGACTATTGGAAATTTTTTCAATAAAAAAATAAATTATTGGACTATTTAAAATTTTTAGTGAATTTGACTAGACTTTTAAATTAGTATAAGCAGCCTCAAAAAACTACAAAATAATCATACACTACAAAAATATTACATTGCTGTCATAATTCAAGAATGTGTTTTATGTTAGTGAATTTTTTTAGTAGAGCTTAAGGATCATCATCTTGTCACCTATATTGATAAATGAAAATATGTTTTTGGTTTACCTTTTGAGATAAAAATGTTTTAAGACTGTTGCCTCACATTTAACCTGTGAAATCTAGTTTGACTAAATAGACAGATTAAGCAATAGATTCAAATTTTAAGTAGGTCTTACCAGCTCTGATTTGGCCAGGTATGCAATCTTCATTAACCTATCTGAACCTTACAGATTCCTTTAGAGAAAATGATCTGGCATCCATCAATAATAGCTCCGAGTGTTCTCAATGTCTTTATTTGTCATTTTCCTGTTGCTGTGATAAGATAACATGACCAAAGCAAATCAGAGTAGAATGTCTTTTTGGACTTAGGATTTCAGAGGAGAAATCCATAATGATTATGTAAGCATGGCAGCAGACTACTTATGTGGGAAGCTGAGAGAGCCCATCTTCGACTAGAATCTTAGAGCTAAAGGAGTGATCTGAAATTGGCCTGAGACTACAGATACTCAAACCCAGTCCTGGCAATGGACTTCCTCCAGAAAGGTTGTACCAATTCACAAGTCAGCACCAACCAGGTGGCGACTAAGTTTTCAAAGACATGGGTCTGTGGAAACATTTCCCATTTAAGTCACTACTTGCATATTCATATTCATAGTTGAATGTTCATTTTGCATCTTTAGCTCACACAGAATTCAGATGTCTGTTGAATCTAGCAATGTCAAAGGAGAATAATCTAAACTTGGTGAGGCACAGAATGCTCACAGTGTTATTTCTGAATAAATGATGTATTTAAATGGGTAGACCACCACCAGTAGACTTAATAACAATGGAGCAAATTTGAATGATTAGAAAGCTTAAGCTCCATGACAATATAAGAATACTTACTTGCTTTTTACCATTGCAGACTGTATGAATAATAATAATGATTTTTATAAAGGTGAGGAGAATTTATAGTTTGTTATGCAATGATACTTACAATTTAAATATGCAAAAACAAATAAGAGAAATGTTATCTAGTCTCTAAATATGTATGATGGGATTCTTGCACGTTGAAATAAATATTTGATTCATATTACCTGGGTTCTATTTTTTCCTCTCTCTTGATATTTTTCTTTCATTTTTCTCCTTCAGTGGTTCCTTTCTAACTTTCTGATTGTACAGTAATACCAAATTATGTATATAAAACTAAAGTTTCAAAACTGAGATTGATAAATGTGTGAGAGTATGTTATTTTTACTTTTCTGGGTCTGCTTTACCTAAGTCAGCAAAATGTTTTGCAGATCCATTCTTCCACCTGCAAATTTTATAATTTCACTTTTCTTTACAGCTGAAAAGTCCATTGTCCATCAGTTTATGGGCATCTAAGCTGTTTCTATGACCTAGCTATTGTGAGGCGAGCAAGTATAAAATGGATGAGCATTTAGCTCTATTTTCTGACCTACAGTCCTTTTAGTATATGCTCGGTAGTAGTATATCTGGGTCATAGCAAAGATATGGTTTTAGTTTTCTGAGAAACTGCCACTGTGAATTTCACAGTGGATGTAATAATCTACACTACCATCAATATTACATGAGTGTTCCCCATTCCCACACTAAGGATATTTGAAAAAAACATATGGAAATGCTGTTTTATTCATATATATGTATATGTATTAATACATAAGTATATACACAGATGTAATCATATAAGTGAATTAATTTGGAGTTACCCTACACAGTGGATAATGATATCAAATAAAGCCGGGCGGAGGTGGTGCACGCCTTTAATCCCAGCACTTGGGAGGCAGAGGCAGGGGGATCTCTGTGAGTTCGAGATCAGCCTGGTCTACAAGAGCTAGTTCCAGGACAGGCTCCAAAACCACAGAGAAACCCTGTCTCGAAAAACCAAAAAAAAAAGATATCAAATAAAAAGTCCATTGCTACGTTTGAAATAGCTCCCCTTCAGTTGTTGGTCCACATTGTCTAATAGATCCCCCAAACAATACGGGCTATTGCCACTGTTCTTGATTATCCACAGGAATTTGATGATCTTACCCTATTGATGAAGAATTTATACATATTGGTCACAGAAACAACAACAAAAAAATATTATGGTAACATGAGTAAGTTTCCTCTATGTTGTCAACCTTCCATGTTTCCAGAGAACAATATAAAGATTGCTGGTTGGGGAAAAGTGATCAACAGTATTACCCAATGGCAAGCTACAATAGTGATCATGATGCATGCCAAAACATGCCTATGGGTACAATAATAGCACAGAAGTAATTTAATGGTGGTAACCCACTGCTTTGTGACTTCTTTAGAGGGCCACTCTAAGAAAGGAGGCACATGTGGGTACTGAAAATCTGGTAAAAAATCTATGGCTGGAGAACTTGCAGGACCCAGAGATAAACCTATTACTATTACCTTACTGTCTTAGTGTTTCTAGCACTGTGAAGAGACTTTATGATCACAGTAACTCTTGTAAAGGAAAATATTTGATTGGGGCTAGCCTAAAATTCAGAGGTTTAGTCCATTATCATCAAGGAAGCACAGTAGCACACAGGCAGACTTGGTGTTGGAGAAGGAATTGAGAATTCTACAGCAGGATCAGCACACAGCAGGATGAGAGACACTGGGCCTGGCTTGAGCATCTGAAATGTCAAAGGCTATCCCAAGTGAAATATTTCTTTCAACAAGGTCAGGCCTACTACAAAATCACAACACTTCCTAATAGTGGCACTTGCTTGTGACTAACATTCATATTTGTGAGTTTATAAAGGCCGTTTTTGTTCAAACCAACACATTGCACTCCCTGGCCTCCATAGACAATATCAAAATGCAAAAATGTATTTAGTCCAACTTCAAAAGTCACAAATTCTATTAGAGTCTCAATGTTTAGTAGTTCAAAGTTCAAAATATTTTCTGAGACTCATGGCAATCTCTTAATGGTTAATTGTAAAATCAAAATGAAAAGGCATAGTCCATACTTCTCACACACAATGGAAAAGGATATTCATTACTATTTCAAAGGGGAGAAAAAGGAGCATAATGAAAGTTGAAAATCAGCTGGGCTAACTTCAAAATCTGATTCACCATGTATAATGTCAATAGCTCCAGATTGCCATCAGCTTCTTTAATGGCAGCACACTTTTCTCCCTTAGGCGGATTTCCTTCCATGTCAGCAGCTCTATTCAGAGGCTATCCAAAGATTTCGAATCTCCAATGTCTTAGGGTCTCCAAGGCAACCCAAGCATCATCTTTATGGACTCTGTAGAAGGTCATGCAGAGACACCCCTTACACATGCATGATGGCCTCAGCGGTTTTCCTTATCATAGGAGGGAGACTCCATAATCTCTTCTAAATTGTCTCTAAAGACAGAACTATGTTTTTCTGTGGCTGAGGGTGGAAAAGTGCTCTCTTATTCAATTCCGTATTCACCAGCTTTTCATTTTCAATTGCTTTCTTTGTTACTGAAGCTTGATTGCCCCAAAACTTGTTTTGTAAATCAAACTGGCCTATCACTCAGAACTCTACCAGTCTCTGCATTCTGAATGTTGGAATTAGTGTGCACCACCTTGACAGCCTTCAAGCTTTCCTTTAATTCCCTTTCAGAAGCTGCAAAGCTAAGGCTCAATGGGGTCTTTCTCTGAGGTCAGCACTCCCTTTATTCTACTTAGCAGGAGGCTTTTCTTTAATCTGTTTACACTTCCTGCTGCCCCTTTTCTTCTCAAACTTTACATTGTATATTTTTCCTTGTTCAGCTCTTTTTCATTGTGTATTTTCATAAGTGTGGCCATTAATAACCAAACAAGACAGTCAATACTAGGCTGTCTGGTTATCTCCTCTGCCAAAGCTCTTAATCCACAACTCTTCAATTTAGCACCAGTCATATATTTTGGTGAAGGGCAGAAAGCAGCCACATTTTTCACAAAATATCGAAAAAATTATCTCCAGTCCACATATTTATGATCTTCTCCTTTAAAATCTTTGGAACTGGGTCCTCACAGTTCAAATTGCCCTCAGCACCACTGCTTTCCATGCTGCTACTAATATGTGCCATTAAGCTCCCAGTTACAGATTTCAGCTTCCTTACTAATCCTAGTTCCAAAGTCTACATAAACCCCAAACAAAAGCACAGTCAGGCCTATCATAGCAATACATGAGTTCCTAGTACAAACCTCTGTCTTAGGTAGGGTTTCTGTTGCGGATGAAAAGACACCATGACCTTAACAAATATTTTAAAGGAGAACATATAACTTGGGCTGCTTTACAGGTCCAGAGGTTTAGGCCGTTATTTTATAGAGTTGTACATGGAGGGAAGCGTGGTGGTATGCAGGCAGACATGGTTCTACAGAAGAACCAAATAGTTTTACATGAGGTTTGGCAGGTAGAAGAAAGAGAGAGTGAGCCACTGGGCCTGGCTTGACCATCTGAAAACTCAAATCCCATTTCAAGAAAACCAGACTTGCTGAACATAATAGACAATGAGGACTACTGAGAACTCAAAAACAATGGCAATGGGTTTTTGATCCTACTGCACGTACTGGCTTTGTGGGAGCCTAGGCAGTTTGGATGCTCACCTTACTAGACCTGGATGGAGCTGGGTGGTCCTTGGACTTTCCACAGGGCAGGGAACCCAGATTACTCTTAGGGATGATGAGGGAGGGGACTTAATGGGGGAGGGGGAGGGAAATGGGAGGTGGTGGCGGGGAGAAGGCAGAAATCTTTAATAAATAAATAAATAAAAATTAAAAAAAAAGAACACATTTCCACTAATACCATACCTAATCAAATAAGGTCAAATCTTCCAATAGTGCCACTCCCAGGAGACCAACCACTCAGATATATGACTCTATTGAGATCATTCATATTCAAACCACTACACTTTCTAGAAGGATATAGTAACATTCATTTCTTTAAATCCATATGTCTTTACCCATTACTGCAGCTGTCAGACCTCATCAATGAAGTTTCTTTTCTTTCTGTGGATAGCTATGTAGAAGTTCACACCTAGGTAAAAATAAAAAGAATAAGTGATTCTTAAATATTCATCCAAAAATGGGATATCTATATCATTATATATTCTTCTGTTTTATTTCATTGGAAAATTACTTTTTAAGCTTTCACACAAGTTACATTTTCCCCTCCACTAACTGCTCTAAGACCCTCCTTACCTTCATACCAATCCAACATCAAATTCTATCTCTCCCTCAAACAGAGGAAAACATAAACATAATGACAAAAAACCAAACCATAGCAACAATAACACAAAGAATGCAAAGAGTACAAAAATATGTGGAGTCTGTTTTTTCGTTGGTAAACTACTCCTGAGCAAGTAGTGTGCTCTAGAGTGAGTGTGGTTGGTATACAATATGTCACTCCAATGGAGAAAACTGATTCTTCCCCTCCTAACAGTCTAATACTATGTGCTTTCCAATACTATGAACACTAGTCAGTAGGGTAGACAGTTCTAGTTGAGTACTAATTCAATTTCTCCATGTTCTATAATATTAAGTCATGCCTGTAATGGGTTTGCTGTGAGTCCCGGGCAGCTTGCTACAGGATCCCTGCAACAGACAGTGGATCCCTGGATGGTGCAAGTCCCTGGCAGTGGGCAGTGAGAGCAGCCAAACCTTAGGCAGGGACTGCCCACAAGACCATATGGCAGGAAGGTGGCTGGCTGGTCCCCAATGAGCCATGTGGGCGGTGGCGGGTAGGAGGCAGACGGACACAACATGTAGAGTAAATTGGACGTTTATTAAGTTGGCTATGGAGGGGAAGGGAAAAAGGGAAAAGAAAGGAAAGAGGGAGCGAGCAGGGGGAAAAGGGGAGAAGTGGGGAGAGGCAGAAGCTGCTTGGGAGACTGGAAGAGAAGACTAAGGCTTCAAGCAACAAGGGAGTAGGCATTGCTTATCTCTTAAAGGGACAGAACGGATAATTACAATGCCTTCATCAATATTGCCTTACAGTCAGAATATAGAGGATAATCAATATAATTTGCAATAGCCTCTAAAATTTTGGGGGTGTTTATGACAAATAGCCCAAGAAGATGAACCCCGTTTCTGCTATTGGGACTTTTATCTGGTAATTTATGATATGTAGTTTTGTTTCTTTTTAAGAGAATGAAAGAACATGGAGTTGGGTGGGTAGGATGGTGTGCAGTTGGGGAGATGAAATGACTAGCCTATTTTATATGAAATTCTCAGAGAATAATAAAACATTTAAAGAACTATCAGTAATACAAAAGAGTCAAAGAATAACACTTTTTAAATATTTGCTTATACTACCATTCAGAAATATGAATTGACAAGTATGACAACATGTTTCTCATTTTAAATAAAGTGATACTTTTATATATATATATATATATATTTAGAGCACGTATAGTGTGTGACTATATGTGCTCTAAAAGAATTAAATTGTACCCTTGGAAATAATCAGGTCTAAAAAACAGCCTCTGACCAAGATCTTTGCTGTTAGTGAAGACAGCCAGAATGATCTAACCACAGAGTCTCTCTCAAATAAATATAGCAGAAAGTTGAAAAACACATATTAACCTTGTTTCTGAGTTAATTCAATGCTGTTAAAGTGATTAGATATCAGAGATATGATGGAAATTCTTCTGAAACAGGTAAATAATAAAAGAAACTCTTGATATTATTTTGACAGATGTGGTCTGTAACCTCATCTGGGTTAAAGTCAAAAGGAATTAGGCATGTTAAGTAGAAGGGGGAAAGGAACCTCCTCTAAAAATGGTAACAACTTTCAAAAAATGTGCATGCCATGGAAGTTAGCCAAGGTCTAATAAGCAAGGGAATGTGTAGAGTTTTACAAGAACACTCCATTACGCTAGTACCTGGAAATGCTATAAAACACTGTGAGGATATTTTAAATCACTCCAAGATCTTGAGAAAAGTGATGTAATAATATAAACACGTGTGACCTGACAGATGATATGTGAATACAGACAAGTCACATAAAATATCCAAAATACATACAAACAAACTCCCAAAAGATTTAAACATTCCAGCATGGGGTCAATAACCACAAACCACAGTATTATTTTTTCTTTGTGTAGTGTTGGAGCCCCAGTGTCTTCTTCCATCCACCCTGTTATGACTTTTTTTTGTCCTTGTGCACCTGATGAGACCTTACAGCTCTAGAGCCAGACATCCCTAGGAAACACAATTTCCCAGCAATCTCACTGTTTCTCTAGTATTTACTTTCCCACCCCTTCTTCCACAGTGATCCTACAGTCTTAGGTGTAGGTGCATGAGATGGATTGTAGATGTGTTCTTTTGTCTTGCCCCCTTCCCCCCAACTCTGCATTTTGATTGGCTTTTGTTTTCTGTAATTGTCTCTATATGTTTCAAAGAGAAGTTTCCTTTATTTGGAGTGAGAACTACATTTATTGGGTTATATCCTAAAAACAATGAACAGCATCTGGAAGGCTCTACACAAACTAAAAGAAGATAAAATAAAACAATCTCTACCAAACTCTGAATCCTGTGAGCTCAGCAGCCACTGGGATGACAAGACATAATCACTGGTGCACTTACCAGAATGTCCTGAAAGAACTATATGTTCCTATACAAGTCACCACAAGATTCATCATTGTTGAGCCAAGAACTTGTGACTAGATACATCATAGACACTAAATTAGATTGATACTACTACTATTATTCTGCTTATAACTTATTGTTATATCCATAAATTGACTCAGTTTAAAATCTTCATCAGAGAAGCTTCTAATTGCATTAGAAAAGCTCACAACTGTCCAAGGTACAGAGAAGAGACTGGAATGTCTAGTACTGTATGAAAAACATACTGCTGATCTTTTTTTTTTTTTTTTTTTTTTACTTATTTATTTATTTTTATTCTTTTTTAATTAAAATTTCCACCTGCTCCACATTTCCCATTTCCCTCCCCTCCTCCCAAATATTGCCCTCCCCCCACTTCCCTCCCCCTATCCCCACTCCTCTTCTCCTCCCCCCACTCCATTCCCCCTCCCTCTCGATACTGAAGAGCAGTCCAAATTCCCTGCCCTGCGGGAAGACCAAGGTCCTTCTATCTACGTCCAGAAAGGTGAGCGTCCAAACAGGCTAAGCTCCCACAAAGCCAGTTCATGTATTAGGATCGAAACCTAGTGCCATTGTCCTTGGCTTCTCATCAGTCTTCATTGACCGCCATGCTCAGAGAGTCCGGAATCAACCCATGCTTATTCAGTCCCAGACCAGCTGGCCTTGGTGGGCTCCCAATAAATCAGTTCCACTGTCACAGTGGGTGGGTGCATCCCTCGTGGTCCTGATTTTTTGCTCATGTTCTCCCTCCTTCTGCTCCTCATTTGGACCTTAAGAGCTCAGACCGTTGCTCCCAATTGAGACTCTGTCTCTACCTCGATCCATCGCCAGATGAAGGTTCTAAGGTGATATGCAAGATATTCATCAGTATAGGATAGGGTCATTTCAGGTTTCCTCTCCTTAGTTGCCCAAGGTACCAGCTGGGGACATATTCCTGGACACCTGCGAACCCCTCAAGAGTCAAGTCTCTTGCCAACCCTAAGATGGCTCCCTTAGATAGGATATATACTTCGCTGCTCCCGTATCTATCCTTCCTATATCCCAACCATCCCAATCCTCCGAGCTCCTCCCATCCTCCCCTTCTCATATTTCTCATCCCATTTCCCCTTTGCCCCATGCCACCTCACCCGCAAGTTCCCAGTTTTTGCCCTGGAATCTTGTCTACTTCCCCCTCTCCATGCGGATGACTATATGATTTTCTTTGGGTTCACTTTCTTATTTAGCTTCTATAGGATCACACATTATATGCTTAATGTCTTTTATTTTATGGCTAGAAACCGATTATGAGTGAGTACATCCCATGTTCCTCTTTTTGAGTCTGGGATACCTCACTCAGGATAGTGTTTTCTATTTCCATCCATTTGCATGCAAAATTCGAGAAGTCATTGTTTTTTACTGCTGAGTAGTACTCTAATATGTATATATTCCACACTTTCTTCATCCATTCCTCCATTGAAGGGCATCTAGGTTGTTTCCAGGTTTTGGCTATTACAAACAATGCTGCTATGAACATAGTTGAACAGATACTTTTGTCATTTGATGTGGCATCTCTTGGGTATATTCCCAATAGTGGTATTACTGGATCTTGGGGTAGGTTGATCCCAAATTTCCTGAGAAATCGCCACACTGATTTCCAAAGTGGTTGCACAAGTTTGCATTCCCACCAGCAATGAATGAGTGTGCCTCTTTCTCCACAACCTCTCCAGCAAAGGCTATCATTGGTGTTCTTGATTTTAGCCATTCTGACAGGTGTAAGATGGTATCTCAAAGTTGTTTTAATTTGCATTTCCCTTATCGCTAAGGAGGTTGAGCATGACCTTAGGTGTCTTTTGGCCATTTGAATTTCTTCTGTTGAGAATTCTCTGTTCAGATCAGTGCCCCATTTTTTTATTGGGTTCATTAGCATTTTAAAGTTTAGTTTCTTGAGTTCTTTATATATTTTGGTGATCAGACCTTTGTCTGTTGCAGGGTTGGTGAAGATCTTCTCCCAGTCAGTGGGTTGCCTTTTTGTCTTAGTGACAGTGTCCTTTGCTTTACAGAAGCTACTCAGTTTCAGGAGGTCCCATTTATTCAATGTTGCCCTTAATGTCTGTGCTGCTGGGGATAAACGTAGGAAGTGATCTCCTGTACCCATATGTTGTAGAGTACTTCCAACTTTTTCTTCTATCAGGTTCAGTGTGTTCAGACTAATATTGAGGTCTTTAATCCATTTGGACTTGAGTTTTGTGCATGGTGATAGATATGGATCTATTTTCATTCTTCTACACATTGACAACCAGTTCTGCCAGCACCATTTGTTGAAGATGCTCTCTTTTTTCCATTGAATACTTTTAACTCCTTTATCAAAAATTAGGTGTTCATAAGTTTGTGGGTTAAAATCAGGGTCTTCTACTCGGTTCCATTGGTCGACTTCTCTGTTTTTATGCCAATACCAAACTGTTTTCATTACTGAGGCTCTGTAATAGAGTTTGAGGTCAGGGATGGTAATGCCTCCAGACGATCCTTTATTATATAAGATTGTTTTGGCTATCCTGGGTTTTTTGTTTCTCCATATAAAGTTGATTATTGTCCTCTCAAGATCTGTGAAGAATTTTGATGGGATTTTAATGGGGATTGCATTGAATCTATAAATTGCCCTTGGTAGAATTGCCATTTTTACTATGTTGATCCTCCCTATCCAAGAGCAAGGGAGATCCTTCCATTTTCTGGTATCCTCCTCAATTTCTTTCTTCTTTGACTTAAAGTTCTTGTCAAATAGATCCTTTACTTCCTTGGTTAGGGTTACCCCAAGATATTTTATGCTATTTGTGGCTATCGTGAAGGGTGATGCTTCTCTGATTTCCATCTCTGCTTCCTTATCCTTTGTGTATAGGAGGGCAACTGATTTTTTGGAATTGATCTTGTATCCTGCAACGCTACTAAAGGTGTTTATCAGCTGAAGGAGTTCTTTGCTGGAGTTTTTGGGGTCGCTTATGTACACTATCATATCGTCTGCAAATAATGAAAGTTTAACTTCTTCCTTTCCGATTTGAATCCCTTTGATCCCCTTATGTTGTCTTATTGCTATTGCTAGAATTTCAAGCTCTATATTAAAGAGGTATGGAGAGAGTGGACAACCTTGTCGTGTTCCTGATTTTAGTGGAATAGCTTTGAGTTTCTCTCCATTTAATTTGATGTTAGCTGACGGCTTGCTATAAATAGCTTTTATTATAGTTAGGAACGACCCTCGTATTCCTAATCTCTCTAAGACCTTTATCATAAAGGGATGTTGAATTTTGTCAAATGCTTTTTCAGCATCTAATGAAATGATCATATTGTTTTTTTCTTTCAGTTTATTTATATGATGGATTACATTGATAGATTTTCGTATGTTGAACCAGCCCTGCATCTCTGGGATGAAGCCTACTTGATCATAATGGATAATTTTTCTGATGTGTTCTTGGATTCGGTTTGCCAGTATTTTATTGAGTATTTTTGCGTCGATGTTCATGAGTGAGATTGGCCTGCAGTTCTCTTTCTTGGTTGTTTCTTTGTGTGGTTTTGGTATCAGAGTAACTTCAGCTTCATAAAAGGAATTTGGCAATGACTTCTCTGTTTCAATATTGTGAAATACATTAAGGAGTATAGGTATTAGGTCTTCTTGGAAGTTCTGGTAGAATTCTGCATTGAAGCCATCTGGACCTGGGCTTTTTTTGGTGGGGAGGTTTTTTATAACAACTTCTAATTCTTCGCGACTAACAGGTCTATTTAGATTGTTCACCTGGTCCTGGTTTAACTTTGGTATATGGTACTTATCTAAAAAAGTGTCCATTTCTATAACATTTTCCAATTTTGTGGCATACAGATTTTTGTAGTAAGATCTAATGATTCTCTGAATTTCTTCTGAGTCTGTGGTTATGTCTCCCTTTTCGTTTCTGATTTTGTTAATTTGCGTATTCTCTCTCCGCCGTTTGATTAGTTTGGATAGGGGTTTATCAATCTTATTGATTTTCTCCATGAACCAGCTTTTTGTTTCATTGATTCTTTGGATTGTTTTCTGTGTTTCTATTTTGTTGATTTCAGCCCTCAATTTGATTATTTCCAGTCTTCTACTTCTCCTAGGTGAGTCTGCTTCTTTTTTTTCTAAAGCTTTCAGGTGGGCTATTAAGTCTCCAATGTGTGCTTTCTCCGTTTTCTTTAAGTGGGCACTTAATGCTATGAATTTTCCTCTTAGCACTGCTTTCATAGTGTCCCATAGGTTTGAGTATGTTGAGTCTTCGTTTTCATTGAATTCAAGAAAGACTTTAATTTCTTTCTTTATTTCTTCCTTGATCCAGGTGAGGTTCAGTAGTTGACTGTCCAGTTTCCATGAGTTCATAGGCTTTCTGGGGATAGCATTGTTGTTGAATTCTAACTTTAATCCATGGTGATCTGATAAGACACAGGTGGTTACCGATATTTTTTTGTAACTGTGTAAGTTTGCTTTGTTACCGAGTATGTGGTCTATTTTCGAGAAGGTTCCATGAGCTGCAGAGAAGAAGGTATATTCTTTCCTATTTGGGTGGAATGTTCTATAGATGTCTGTTAAGTCCATTTGATTCATTACCTCCATTAATTCTCTTATTTCTCTGTTAGGTTTCTGTTTGATTGACCTGTCCATTGGTGAGAGAGGAGTGTTGAAATCTCCTACTATTTGTGTGTGTGGTTTGATGACTGCCTTGAGTTTTAGTAACGTTTCTTTTACATAAGTGGGTGCTTTTATATTAGGGGCATATATATTCAGGATTGAGATTTCATCCTGGTGAATTGTTCCTGTTATGAGTAAAAAATGTCCATCTCCATCTCTTTTGATTGATTTTAGTTTGAAGTCAACTTTCTTAGAAATTAGTATGGCCACACCTGCTTGTTTCTTAGGTCCGTTTGCTTGATAAACCTTTTCCCAGCCCTTTACTCTGAGTAGATGTCTGTCTTTGTGGTTGAGGTGTGTTTCTTGTAAGCAGCAGAATGTTGGATCCTGTTTTCGTATCCAATCTCTTAGCCTGTGCCTCTTTATAGGTGAGTTGAGTCCATTGATATTAAGTGATATTAATGACCAGTGGTTGTTAACTCCGGTCATTTTTCCTTTCTTTCTTTCTTTCCTTTGGTAGTAGAGTTTGTGTGTTTCCCTTCTTCAAGTTGTGCTGGTGAAGGGTCTTTAGATGTCTGAGTTATTGTGGGCATTGTTGGACTCCTTGGTTTGTGATTTTCCTTCAATTACTTTCTGAAGGGCTGGATTTGTGGCTACGTATTGTTTAAATTTGTTTTTATCCTGGAAAACTTTGTTTTCTCCATTTATAGTGAACAAAAGCTTGGCTGGGTATAGTAGTCTGGGCTTGCATCCATGGTCTCGTAGTTTCTGCAGTATATCTATCCAGGACCTTCTGGCTTTCATGGTTTCCATAGAGAAATCAGGTGTAAGTCTGATAGGTTTACCTTTATAGGTAACTTGACCTTTTTCCTTTGCAGCTCTTAATATTCTTTCTTTATTCTGTATGTTTTGTGTTTTGATTATTATATGATGAGGAGATTTTTTTTTTTGATCCAGTCGATTTGGTGTTCTGTATGCTTCTTGGACCTTCAAAGGAATATCTTTCTTAAGGTTGGGAAAGTTTTCTTCTATAATTTTATTAAATATATTTTCTGGACCATTGAGCTGTACTTCTTCTCCTTCTTCTATCCCTATTATTCTTAGGTTTGGTCTTTTTATTGTGTCCCAGATTTCCTGAATGTTTTGTGATGAGAATTTGTTGGTTATGCTGTTTTCTTTGATGAGAGTGTTTATTTTCTCTATGGTATCTTCAGTGTCTGAGATTCTTTCTTCTATCTCTTGTAATCTGTTGGTGGTACTTGTCTCTGTAGTTCCTGTTCGTTTATTCAAATTTTCCATCTCCATCCTTCCCTCGGTTTGTGTTTTCTTTATTACTTCCACTTCGTGCTTCAAGTCTTGAACCGTTTCCCTTACCTGTTTGATTACTTTTTCTTGTTTCTCTTGGTTTTCTTGGGTATCTTTGAGATATTTATTCATTTCCTCTACCTTTTTGTTTGTAATCTCTAATTGGTTGTGGCAGTTTTTCACCTCCTGTTTAAGGTCCTCTATTATTTTCATAAAATTCACTTTTGAGTCGAATTCTTTTAATTCTTCTGTATTAGGGTTTAGACTTCTCATTTTGGGATTCCTGGATCCTGGTGATGTCACGTTGCCTTTCAAGTTGTTGGGGGAATTCTTGCATTGGCGCCTGCCCATCTTTTCCTTCAAATGGAGCCAGGAGAGGCCTGATGTCTTGGACCAGTCTTTGCTGTGACTAACTCTCTAGGTGTATCTCCTCAGTGTAGGGGCAGGAACCGTTCCCTTCCAGGTGAACTCCTCAACACCAAAACATGGATGCGTGGTATTCCAATGACCCGCGTAAAGAAGGCCGAATGCAAGGGGTCGGGCGGGGTCCAGTAGAACACAGGCGACACTGCAGTACAAGCTGGAGGTGCCTGCGCTCCCTTTCGGGGGTTGCTGAGGCCTGCCCGCTGCTCTGGTTGGGTAGCCTTAGTGTAGGGGCGTTTGTGCTCTCTACCGGGACCGTCCGCCCCAGGATAGTACACACTCACCCGTCCCGATGAAACTTCTTGGCACCTACACAGGAACTCCTGAATGCCCCAATGAGCCAGGGACTAAGGGAAGTAGGGCGCAGGCAGAGCAGGTCCAGCAGATCACAGCAGAGACTGCAGCCCCAGCAGCAGGGGCCCGCTTTCCCTGGCGGGGACCTTGAGGCCTGCCCTCTGGTCAGGGACTCACTGCTCTGGGTTGGTAGCCTTAGTGAAATGGCAGGAAACTGTTCCACAGCTAAGGACCTTGCAGACAAGGCAGGTTTGGGGGTGGGGGTGGGGGCGGGTGTGTAGGAGAGCAAGCCCTGCAGCAGGAGCTGGGGAAGGGGTGTTTGTGCTCTCTACCGGGACAGTCCGCCCCAGGATAGCACACACTCACCCGTCCCGATGAAACTTCTCGGCACCTACACAGGAACTCCTGAATGCCCCAATGAGCCAGGGACTAAGGGAAGTAGGGCGCAGGCAGAGCAGGTCCAGCAGATCACAGCAGAGACTGCAGCCCCAGCAGCAGGGGCCCGCTTTCCCTGGCGGGGACCTTGAGGCCTGCCCTCTGGTCAGGGACTCACTGCTCTGGGTTGGTAGCCTTAGTGAAATGGCAGGAAACTGTTCCACAGCTAAGGACCTTGCAGACAAGGCAGGTTTGGGGGTGGGGGTGGGGGCGGGTGTGTAGGAGAGCAAGCCCTGCAGCAGGAGCTGGGGGAGGGGTGTTTGTGCTCTCTACCGGGACAGTCCGCCCCAGGATAGCACACACTCACCCGTCCCGATGAAACTTCTCGGCACCTACACAGGAACTCCTGGATGCCCCAATGAGCCAGGGACTAAGGGAAGTAGGGCGCAGGCAGAGCAGGTCCAGCAGATCACAGCAGAGACTGCAGCCCCAGCAGCAGGGGCCCGCTTTCCCTGGCGGGGACCTTGAGGCCTGCCCTCTGGTCAGGGACTCACTGCTCTGGGTTGGTAGCCTTAGTGAAATGGCAGGAAACTGTTCCACAGCTAAGGACCTTGCAGACAAGGCAGGTTTGGGGGTGGGGGTGGGGGCGGGTGTGTAGGAGAGCAAGCCCTGCAGCAGGAGCTGGGGGAGGGGTGTTTGTGCTCTCTACCAGGACAGTCCGCCCCAGGATAGCACACACTCACCCGTCCCGATGAAACTTCTCGGCACCTACACAGGAACTCCTGAATGCCCCAATGAGCCAGGGACTAAGGGAAGTAGGGCGCAGGCAGAGCAGGTCCAGCAGATCACAGCAGAGACTCCATACTGCTGATCTTAATCCCTTTGCAAGTCACCTGTAAATTGATTGTTGAGAAAAAGGATTTGACATGACTGCAAGACTCATAGAAATTAAATGAACAAAAGGATGCAGAGTCCATCGGACCCACCAAGGGACCTGAACATTTGAAAACATAGGATTATGTCAGCATGCACAGCCCCAGGCAAACTCAAGACTAACCAAATCAAAGACTGGAGAAGAGAGATGGAAATGATGCAGCACCCATAGCTGAGGAACTCCCAGTAATTGATAGCTATAGGGAAAGGGATTGTCAGTTTTCTTTTTTTTGTTTGTTTGTTTGTTTGTTTGTTTGTATTTTATTTTATTAATTAATTAATTTATTTAATTATTAAAGATTTCTGCCTCTTCCCCGCCACCAACTCCCATTCCCTCCCCTCCCCCAATCAAGTCTTCCTCCCTCCTCAGCCCAAAGAGCAAGCAGGTTTCCCTGCCCTGTGGGAGGTTCAAGGACAACCCACCTCCATCCAGGTCTCTTAAGGTGAGCATCCAAACTACCTAGGCTCCCACAAGGCCATTACGTGCAATAGGATCAAGAACCCATTGCCATTGTTCTTCAGTTCTCAGTAGTCCTCATTGTCCGTTATGTTCAGCGAGACCGGTTTTGTCCCATGCTTTTTCAGACCCCGGCCAGCTGGCCTTGGGGAGTTCCCGATAGAACATCCCCATTGCCTCAGTGTGTGGGTGCAGCCCTCGCGGTCCTGAGTTCCTTGCTCATTCTCTCTCTCCTTCTGCTCCTCCTTTAGATCGTGAGACTTCAGTCCAGTGCTCCAAAGTTGGTCTCTGTCTCTGTCTTCTTTCATCGCCTGATGAAGGTTAATATTCAGGAGGATGCTTATATGTTTTTCTTTGGGTTCACCTTCTTATTTAGCTTCTCTAGAATCACGAATTTTAGTCTTAATGTCCTTTATTTATGGCTAGAAACCAAATATGAGTGAGTACATCCCATGTTCCTCTTTTTGGGTCCGGCTTAACTCACTCAGGATAGTGTTTTCAATTTCCGTCCATTTGTATGCAAAATTCAAGAAGTCATTGTTTTTTACTGCTGAGTAGTACTCTAATATGTATATATTCCATACTTTGTTCATCCATTCTTCCATTGAAGGGCATCTAGGTTGTTTCCAGGTTCTGGCTATTACAAAGAATGCTGCTATGAACATAGTTGAGCATATACTTTTGTTGTATGTTAGGGCATCTCTTGGGTATATTCCCAATAGTGGTATTGCTGGGTCGAGAGGTAGGTTGAACCCGACTTTCCTGAGAAACCGCCACACTGCTTTCCAAAGTGGTTGCACAAGTTTGCATTCCCACCAGCAATGGATGAGTGTGCCCCTTTCTCCACAACCTCTCCAGCAGAGGCTATCATTGGTGTTTTTGATTTTAGCCATTCGGACAGGTGTAAAATGGTATCTTAATGTTGTCTTGATTTGCATTTCCCTGATTGGTAAGGAAGTTGAGCACGATCTTAAGTGTCTTTTGGCCATTTGAACTTCTTCTGTTGAAAAGTCTCTGTTCAGCTCAGTGCCCCATTTTATAATTGGATTGATTAACCTTTTACGGTCTAATTTCTTGAGTTCTTTATGTATTTTGGATATCAGACCTTTGTCAGTTGCGGGGTTGGTGAAGATCTTCTCCCAGTCAGTGGGTTGCCTTTTTGTCTTAGTGACAGTGTCCTTTGCTTTACAGAAGCTTCTCAGTCTCAGGAGGTCCCATTTATTCAATGATGTCCTTAGTGTTTGTGCTGCTGGGGTTATACGTAGGAAGTGTTCTCCTGTGCCCATGTGTTGTAGAGTACTTCCCACTTTCTCTTCTATCAGGTTCAGTGTGTTTGGACTGATATTGAGGTCTTTAATCCATTTGGACTTGAGTTTTGTGCATGGTGATAGATATGGATCTATTTTCATTCTTCTACAGATTGACATCCAGTTCTGCCAGCACAATTTGTTGAAGATGCTCTCTTTTTTCCATTGTATACTTTTAGCTCCTTTATTGAAAATCAGGTGTTCATAGGTTTTTGGTCTAAAGTCAGGGTCTTCTATTCAATTCCATTGGTCGACTTCTCTGTTTTTATGCCAGTACCAAGCTGTTTTCAATACTGTAGCTCTGTAATAGAGTTTGAAGTCAGGGGTGGTAATGCCTCCAGATGATCCTTTATTGTATAAGATTGTTTTGGCTATCCTGGGTTTTTTGTTTTTCCATATAAAGTTGATTATTGTCTTCTCCAGATCTGTGAAGAATTTTGATGGGATTTTGATGGGGATTGCGTTGAATCTATAGATTGCTTTTGGTAGAATTGCCATTTTTACTATGTTGATCCTCCCAATCCAAGAGCAAGGGAGGTCCTTCCATTTTCTGGTGTCCTCTTCAATTTCTTTCTTCAAAGACTTAAAGTTCTTGTCAAATAGATCTTTCACTTCCTTGGTAAGAGTTACCCCAAGATATTTTATGCTATTTGTGGCTATCATGAAAGGTGATGCTTCTCTGATTTCCCTCTCTGCTTCCTTATCCTTAGTGTATAGGAAGGCAACTGATTTTTTGGATTTGATTTTGTGACCTGCCACATTACCAAAGGTGTTTATCAGCTGTAGGAGTTCTTTGGTAGAGTTTTTGTGGTCGCTTATGTATACTATCATATCATCTGCAAATAATGAAAGCTTAACTTCTTCCTTTCCAATATGGATCCCCTTGATCCCCTTATGTTGTCTTATTGCTATTGCTAGAACTTCAAGCACTATATTGAAGACGTATGGAGAGAGTGGACATCCTTGTCATGTTCCTGATTTTAGTGGGATGGCTTTGAGTGTTTCTCCATTTAATTTCATGTTAGCTGTCGGCTTGCTGTAAATAGCTTTTTTTATATTTAGGTATGACCCTTGTATGCCTAATCTCTCCAAGACCTTTATCATAAAGGGGCGTTGAATTTTGTCGAATGCTTTTTCAGCATCTAATGAAATGATCATATGGTTTTTTTCTTTCAATTTATTTATATGGTTGGTTACATTGATAGATTTGCGTATGTTGAACCAGCCCTGCATCTCTGGAATGAAGCCTACTTGATCATAATGGATAACTTTTCTAATGTGTTCTTGGATTTGGTTTGCCAGTATTTTATTGAGAATTTTTGTGTCGATGTTCATGAGTAAGATAGGCCTGTAATTCTCTTTCTTGGTTGGGTCTTTGTGTGGTTTTGGTATCAGGGTAACTGAGCTTCATAAAAGGAATTTGGCAATGACTCTTCTGTTTCTATATTGTGAAATATGTTAAGGAGTATAGGTATTAGCTCTTCTTGGAAGTTCTGGTAGAATTCTGCATTGAAACCATCTGGTCCTGGGCTTTTTTTGGAAGGGAGATTTTTGATAACTGTTTCTAATTCTTCGCGACTAACAGGTCTATTTAGATCGTTCACCTGGTCTTGGTTTAGGTTTGGTATATGGTACTTATCTAAAAAAGTGTCCATTTCTTTTGCATTTTCCAGTTTTGTGGCATACAGGCTTTTGTAGTAAGATCTAATGATTCTCTGAATTTCCTCTGTGTCTGTGGTTATGCCCCCCTTTTCATTTCTGATCTTATTTATTTGCGTGTTCTCTCTCTGTCGTTTAATTAGTTTGGATAGGGGTTTGTCAATCTTGTTGATTTTCTCCAAAACCAACTTTTTGTTTCATTGATTCTTTGGGCTGTTTTCTGTGTTTCTATTTTGTTGATTTCTGCCCTCAGTTTGATTATTTCCCGTCTTCTACTCCTCCTGGGCGCGTCTGCTTCTTTTTTTTCTAGAGCTTTCAGGTGTGCTGTTAAGTCCCCAATGTATGCTTTCTCCGTTTTCTTTAAGTGGGCACTTAGTGCTATGAACTTTCCTCTTAGCACTGCTTTCATCGTGTCCCATAGGTTTGAGTATGTTGTCTCTTTGTTTTCATTAAATTCAAGGAAGACTTTAATTTCTTTCTTAATTTCTTCCTTGACCCAGTTGTGGTTCAGTAGTTGTCTGTTCAGTTTCCATGAGTTTGTCAGCTTTCTGGGGGTAGCATTGTTGGTGGCTTCTAACTTTAATCCGTGGTGATCTGATAAGACACAGGTGGACACTGATATATTTTTGTATCTGTGGAGGTTTCCTTTGTTTCCAAGTATGTGGTCAATTTTCGAGAAGGTTCCATGAGCTGCAGAGAAGAAAATGTATTCTTTCCTATTTGGGTGGAGTGTTCTATAGATGTCTGTTAAGTCCATTTGATTCATTACCTCCAGCAATTCTCTTAATTCTCTATTAGTTTTCTGTCTGATTGACCTGTGCATTGGTGAGAGAGGTGTGTTGAAGTCTCCTACTACTAGTGTGTGTGATTTGATTGCTGCCTTGAGTTTTAGCAATAAATATTTCTTTTACGTAAGTGGGTGCTTTTATATTAGGGGCATAGATATTCAGGATTGAGACTTCATCCTGCTGAATCGTTCCTGTTATGAGTATAAAGTGTCCCTCTCGATCTCTTCTGATTGATTTTAGTTTGAAGTCAGTTTTGTTAGAAATTAGTATGGCCACACCTGCTTTTTTCTTAGGACTATTTGCTTGAAAAACCTTTTCTCAACCCTTCACTCTGAGTAGATGCCTGTCTTTTTGGTTGAGATGAGTTTCTTGCAAACAGCAGACTGTTGGATCCTGTTTTCGTATCCAATCTCTTAGCCTGTGCCTTTTTATAGGTGAATTGAGACCATTAATATTAAGTGATATTAATGACCAGTGGTTGTTAACTCCGGTTATTCTTATTGCTTTTGGTAGAAGAGTTTGTGTGTCTCCCTTCTTTGAGTTGTGCTGTTGAAGGGTCGCTAGATGCCTGGGTTATTGTAGGCAGTGTTGGCAATGTTGGATTCCTTGGGTTGTGATTTTCCTTCTATTACTTTCTGTAGGGCTGGATTTGTGGCAACGTATTGTTTAAATTTGTTCTTATCCTGGAGTGTCTTGTTTTCTCCATTGATAGTGAACGATAGATTGGCTGGGTATAGTAGTTTGGGTTTGCATCCATGGTCTCTTAGTTTCTGTAGTACCTCTATCCAGGACCTTCTGGCTTTCATGGTTTCCATAGAGAAGTCAGGTGTAAGTCTGATCGGTTTACCTTTATAAGTTACTTGGCCTTTTTCCTTTGCAGCTCTTAATATTCTTTCTTTAATCTGTATATTTTGTGTTTTTATTATTATATGGCAAGGGGACGTTTTTTTTTTTTTTTTTTGATCCAGTCTGTTTGGTGTTCTGTATGCTTCTTGAATATTCAAAGGAATATCTTTCTTTATGTTGGGAAAGTTTTCTTCCATAATTTTGTTAAAAGTATTTTCTGGACCTTTGAGCTGTGCCTCTTCTCCTTCTTCTATCCCTATTATTCTTAGGTTTGGTCTTTTTATTGTGTCCCATATTTCCTGAATGTTTTGTGATGAGAATTTGTTGGTTTTGGTGTTTTCTTTAATCAGTTCGTTTATTTTCTCTATGGTGTCTTCAGAATCTGAGATTCTTTCTTCTATCTCTTGTATTCTATTGATTATGCTTGTTTCTGTAGCCTCTGCTCATTGACCTATATTTGCCATATCCAACTGGTCCTCAGTTTGTGTTTTCTTCCTTGCTTCCATTTCAGTGTTCAATTCTTGGACTGTTTCCCTTACCTGTTTGATCGTTTTTTCTTGGCTTCCCAGGGTATCATTTACATATTTACTCATTTCTTCAAACTTTTTGTTATACTTCTCATCCATTTCTATGAGGGCGTTTTTTACATGTTGTTTAAGGGACTCTATTGCTTTCAAAAAGTCAGTTTTTTCCTCTTCTCCTGTGTTATGGTGTTCAAGTCCTTGTGTTGTAAGATCATTGGGTTCTGGTGTTTTCATGTTGTTTTTCAGATTGTTGGGTGACTTCTTGCCTTGGCATCTGCCCATCTCCTCTTATTGATGCTATCTATTTGGTTTGATTTAATTGTAGCGGGGCAATCTGCTCTCGGTGCGGGCTTCACTGTTTCTTGCCCGCACTATCCCGCATCCAGTGCCTCCGCCACCTGGGTCCGCCTGCCCGTTGGTGCCTCCGCCGCCCAGACTTGCCCGCCTGCCGGTGCCTCTGCCGCCTAGGCCTGCCTGCTGGTGCCTCTGCTGCCTAGGCCTGTCTGCGCGCCGGTGCTTCTGCCACCTGGGCCTGTCTGCCGGTGCCTCCACTGCCTGGGCCTGCTTGTGCGCCAGTGCCTCCGCTGCCTGGACTTGCCCGCCTGCAGGTGCCTCTGCCGCCTAGGCCTGCCTGCAGGTGCCTCCGCCACCCGGGCCTGCCTGCGTGCCGGTGCTTCTGCCGCCTAAGCCTGCCTGCTGGTGCCTCCTCCGCCTAGGCCTGCCTGCCTGTGCCTCCGCCACCTGGACCTGCCTGCGCGCCGGTGCCTCCGCCACCTGGGCCTGCCTGCCGGTGCCTCCAACGCCTGGGCCTGCCTCTGTCAGTTTTCTTTAAGAGTTCCCCATTGAGGTTTGACATTCCTCAGTGGAAAGGGATACATCCATGAATATATGCAAAGCTCAAAATAGACTTGGTTTGTGAGAGAAAACAATGACCCAAAATTGGGTGGATAGAGAAGGGATAGATCTGAGAGGGTCTGAGCAGTGGATAGGCAAAAACACATTGTACAAAATTCTCAAAAACTAATTTAAAAAGGGGAAGGGGAACAGCACCCTTAAATATATTGACATGAAAAGTAATTATGATTTCATGCATTAAGATTTCATGTTACCACAATCAGAGTGGCAAATATTAACAAAAGAACTGGTTGCAAATGTTTATTATTGGTGACAATGCAAACATGCACACTTCTTTAAAAAATCAGTGTGGATAATTCTTATAAAAGGTATAAATATACCTATCATGGAATTGATATATACAACTATTTAGCATATGACCCAAATACATTATATTGTACTTCACAAAAACTTTTCATCCACGTTTGTTGACACTTTATTGACAGTAACTAAAAGTGGAAGCAGCCTAAGTGTCCAACTGATGAATAAATATTGAAAACATGACTCATATACACAATAAAATTATATTCAGCTAAAAAAAGAAAATTATTAAATTTGTATGTAATTGAGTGGAACTAGGAAACTTAATACTGTGTTAGATAACACAGACACAGAAGGATAAAAATTAGAGGTTTTCTCCAACTTGTAGTTATTTACTCTCAATCTTCTGCTGTAAGTCTATAACCTGGAGAAAACACAGATGCCTAGATAGGAATAATGAGGCATAGAAACTCCATGAAAGGGAGTAGCATAGAAATAAAAGGATGCTATGAAGAGTGATGGGAACAACTTGCAAGTCTTAACTTCAGAGGAAGGAGGGAAAATAAAGATAGGCATGTTGAATGAAGAATAAATAAAATAAAACTAACAATATTTGAAAAAATGTAGGGAATCCATATTATTTCATGTTTACCAAAATTAAATGAACCATATATAAATGTTTGCATATACATATTATATATATATATTAATAAAGCTAAAATACTATGAGTAAAAATACTCCCCAGAAGAGTCATAAACTAAAAACAATATCCATAGGAAATGCAAATTATTTCATATTTTTAAAAAATGTACAAATGACATAGTATTTGTAGATATATATATATAAAATCTCAGTGTGTGTGTGTGTGTGTGTGTGTGTGTGTATATTCAACATTCAAACTGATGTTCCTTGTGCCTGGTGTTTTTGTTAGTCTAAGATTTTTTTGGGTTTTTTTTTTTTTTTTTTTTTGGTTTTTCGAGACAGGGTTTCTCTGTAGCTTTGGAGCCTGTCCTGGAACTAGCTCTTGTAGATCTCTGGCCTCGAACTCCCAGAGATCCGCCTGCCTCTGCCTCCCAAGTGCTGGGATTAAAGGTGTGTGCCACCGCCCGGCCTTGGAGGTCTTTTGTGGGTATATTGTAGGATGTTTTTTGCTTGTTGGTTGTCTTCTCTCTCTCTCTCTCTTTTTTTTTTTTTTTTGATCCTGTCCTGTCCCATTTGTACTTTTCGTATCTGTGTGAATATGTGCTCCTTAGTTTGGAGTAGTTTCCTTCAATGATCTTGTTAACAATCTGTTCTCTCCCATTGACTTGTGACTCTTTTACCTCTTCTCTTCCTATAATTAAAAGATGTGATACTTTGATGGTATCCAATATTTCTTGTGTCTTCTTTTCTTGTACTTTTAAAAATTGTTTACTTTCTTTGCTTATTTCATCTAGATTTATCTCCAAGTCATGATATTATATTTTCTGATTGATTCATTCTACTTATTTATAAGGCTTTCTCTTGAGTTTTCTAAATGAGATACTAAAATTTTCGATTTCATCTTTATTTCTTCACATATTCTCCTCAATGTTTTCATATATTTATTAAATTCAGTTTTGAAATTTTGCATTATCTTCCTTATTTCATTTTTGTATATATTGTATTTTCTTTGAAATCACTGAAGCATTTATTGCTAATCTCATGGATTTCTATTTGTGTCTTCTTTAAGTTTCTTGAATTCTTTGATAAGGTTTTTTTTTTTTCTTTTTTACTTAACTTCTAAATTCTGTGTCCTGGAGTTATATAGACATTCCTCATTAGAGAAAAATATCTATAGGTCTAGTGAGCTTTATGACAGGCATGCTGTTTTGGGTATTTTAGTTTTCTTAATTTGACCTAGTCATATGGACTTCTTTCTCTGATGTAATAATTCATATTATTCATAATAATAATATAATGTAATAATTTGGCCTTCCTTAGACTTGGACAGTTCAGGAGACGTATGAACTGAGATAAGCCAGATAAGGCTGGTGGATGAGCTATTAAAAGATCAGTCAAACATGGCTCCCAAACATGTGTCTGAAACTAAGCCTGTAGGTTTGTAGATGGCGGTAGGTAGAGAAAGGGAAGGTTAAGGGATGAAACAATTTTCCAACAAAAGGTGTCTCATAGAAGGGTTTGTATTCTGAAACTAGGTTTGGGGGCTTATGGATGGCAGTGGATTGGGGTAACAGTGGGGAAAGGGAAGAAGAGACTTCCTCAGGAAAGCAGTATGCACATAGAGCATATATACAGGCTTTACAGTTTATCAGTCTGGAGCCAGTCACGTGGGTTTGCAGATGGAGGAGGGTTGTGGGAAGGGAAGAAGGGAAAGACATAACTGACCTAGGAAATGTGGTACACATGCAAACCAGGTTCATGGGTCATAGGTTGGTTATTTTGATAAATCTAAAAATTAGCCCATTTTTTAGCTTTTCTTACTTACTAGAATATAGGTTTTTAAAGTATTCTTGATAATATCCTGAATTTCTTTAGTGTCTCTTCTATTGCTCCACTGCTTATTTCTGACCTTATTTATTGGTGTCTTCCCTTTATTTCGTTTGGCAATTTGGGTCAAAGGTCTGATTATTTTTTAATATTTTCAAAGAATCAGCATTTATATTTGTTGACTATTTATATTATTGACTTTGATCAATCTAAATAGTTTTGCTCTGATTTTTATTATTTCTTTCCACTTTCCAGTTTTTAGTTTGATTTATTCTTGAATTTCCAAATTTCTGAGTTGCATCTTTAAGTCATTATTCATGGTCTTCCTGTTTTTTAAATGTTAGTGCTCAGAAATACTATTTTCTGTCTAATGGATGCTTTTAATATGTATGAGAGGATTTGTTATATTTTTTTCCATTTTCATTTAAGTCCATGATTTAAAATACATTCTTTCTTAATTCCTCCTTTTCCTATTCAACATTTGATAATGTGTTCTGTAACATCCATGAATTTTGTAATCACCAGATATATATTTATTGACAATTTTAAGTTGTATAACATTGTGGTCAGATAGGATAGATGAATTCAGTTCAGTTTTTCTTAATTTCTTAAGATGTGTTTTGAGCTCCAATGTGTTGCATTTTGTTTATTATTTCAGAACTCTTAATGCAAGATTGAATAAACTGATCTAGCTATACAATTACAAAAAATAGTTTCAGAAAGAAAAGAGTTATTTTATCAAGTTCCTAAAATAAAAGATAAATCAGGTTAGTAGTAAAAAATATTCATATTTAATCAGAAAACTTTATTTCTATTCTAAAAATAAGGGCTTCCTATTCAAGAGTACTTGGCCAGATTTACAGTACCAGATTTATATTTCTTTCAGTGAAGCAGGCCTTAAGTTCAGTCAGAAATTAGTTGGTTATCCACATAAATTTATGCACTATTAGACTCATGGAAATATTTTTCCAAGTCAATCTCTACTATCGATCACAAGGTTGATGGTGATTTGTCTTCCAAAGTGATCTTCATTGGAGCTTCTACAACCATGAGAGCTATACAGCAGTAAAAATGCTTCCTGGTTAGTATCAACTCTTTTCTCCATGTCTCTTGATAATTATGAATTGTGTCTTCAGTAATAGAGTTGTCCTATTTAGTTATGGTGGACAATTAATAACAATGAAAATATTCTCTATTAATCTGATGGCTCTGGGATACCCTTGGCCAACAACTAGAGGGGCAGGCATCCTGAACCTGGCACTTGTCTTTTCACTTGGCAACCTATAGTTAGGAAAGAGCATTTCCCCCCATTATTGAGGATATCTCTAATAAATATCCATTATAAAAATGTGTGTGTGTTTGTATAATAATAGGGTTCCATGTGTCTTTTTGAAACATTCTAAGTGTTAGTTATTATTCTCTTAAACCCTCCTCCACTCTACCCTTTCTAATGTTACATAGCCAAGATCTCTAGGGTAGCAATTAGTCAGTCTGGGTTTGCAGTACCCCCCCACACCCCTTTCTTCAACTGATACACCTTTCAAATTGTCTCCTTGAAATATTGTGTTCATCCTCCTACTTTATAGATGAAAAAATGTTTCTAAAGAGGGGAAAACAGCTTTCACAAGAGCCCAAGGATTTTAGTATTCTAACTGGAGGGTGCTTGTCAATTCTATGCTGCCTTTTCTCTTATTTGTTTAATGGCTGGGGATCCTGGAAAAGAAGTGTGTTGCTCTCAGGGCTTCAGTGTGTAGACAATGTAAAAGTAATTCAATAGAATGTCTGTCATAGAAACAGACAGCTTGACTTGCACTATCTAGCTCACTTACCCCAGGAGGAGTTTGATTAAGGGAAAGACATTTGTAACTCTGATCCACACCAAGGAAGTTCAAGTCAGCTATTCTGACATATTGGCAAGAAGACACTAACTAGATTTATTTATTCCTAAATACATTTTATAGAAATATTACTTTTATTTTAATAAGAGAAGATACATTAATGTTAGGCCAGTCGGAACCTTCATGAGAGCATAATGGAGGGATGTGGGCCAACTGCCTGAGAGAAGGACTGCCTAAGAACAACTTCTTCTGTTTGTCTATGCTCCAGCGAGAGGGGGGAAATGTCTAAAACAACAACAAAAAATTCTCATCTCTGCCATATGTCTGACTACAGTGAGTCCAGAATTTGTGTCTTCTGAGCATTTTTGTTAAGAATTTTATTTTGATATTTAAAATCTGTTAAATAAGTGGTCAGAACAGGGTACATGGGGCTATGAAAAAAGATATAACTTTGAGGGATGGGAACATTTACATTATGGAGTCAATTATTTGTTTTAAATTTACTTATTTTATATTGTTCTAAAGACTTTATAACAAATACATTATTACTACACACTATATCATTATTTTTCTATATTATACTGCTAGTTTTATTTTATATTAAAAATCGCACAGAGGAGGTGTGTTTTAGAAGACTCTCCATAATTTGCTCTGCCACAGAATGTCTCAAACTCTCATTCCACTGTACCACATGTCCCAAGTATCTTATATTCCAAAAATAAAGAACTTTTTACTTTCTCTGAATGCCAAGGTTTGCAGACTTCCCTTTTCTGATGTCATTTTACTCGTTTGATGCTGTTCTAGTACTAAGGTTCCAACTACACATATTCTAAGATCCAGATTAAATAGTATTTCTCTGAGAACATGCCCCACTATCTCCACTACCTGTATGGACAAACCTTTATGGACAGCTTGAGTAGATGAACTGTGAATGGTTATACTCACTTGTTTTCCACCCTATCCAGCCCCACCAATACTCTACATTTATATTCCTTCAGAGCAAAAGCTGTATTTCTAAATCCTGGATTTAATTCACTCTCACTTATTTCTTTGTGCTTAGTAAATGGCAATCTTTTAAGTAGATTTGATAAGTGATTACCATGTTGATTGATGTTATCCAGTTAATACATTTACATATCTATCCCTAACTATTAAATGGAAGTATATAAATAAATTCAATATTCTTCATGAAGCCAGGTACATAACAATACTTTACTTCTGTCTATGTGTTGCTTTTATTGGTAAATAAAGAAACTTCTTTTGACCAATGGCTTAACAGAGTAAAGCCAAACTGAAAGAGATATATAATGAAAGTAGATGAGCTCAGAGAGAAGCCATGGAGCTACTGCTGCAGACAGATGCACTGGAACCTTTCTAGTAAGCCACAGTGGCAAGACACAGATTAGTAGAAATGGGTTAATTTAAGATATAAGAGTTAGCCAGAAATACACTTAAGCTAATGGCCAAACAGTATTGCAATTAATGTAGTTTCTGTGTGTTTATTTCTAACAAACAAGCAGCCTCCCCCAGCAATACTTCTTGGCAGATTCTCCCTACTATGATGATGAATAAAATAAACACACAGTCATTTGAAACTTTTCCTTTCAAATCTGACATCTTTGTTGGGGCAAAACTATTTACCGTCTTAGGTCCATTCACCATTCTTTCCTGTGAGACTCCAAACTTTTAACCATAATTGTTAGAAATTATATTACTCAATGTTGTTTTTTCTAAAGCTCTCATATAATGAATATCACTCATGGAAGACACTTACAAAGCCCCAGAAAGCAAGAGATGAGATTAGCTGGGGTATTTACTTTCTTTCTTAATGTTGATGGAATATTGTTGGACAATGGCTTCCAACTTTTATCTAGGACCACAACTTTTATAAGAAAGCCCATTATATGAGTTAGTTTTCTGCAAATTACTATAAACATTGGAAATTTAAACAACACAAATCAATTGCCTCACAATTTTATGGGTCACAATTGTGACAGGTCTCAATGAATTGAAATTGCAGTTTTGCCAAGGTTATATTTTACACTAGTGATGCTAGAATAGAATCTATTTTTGTCACTTCCAGATTCTAAAGTTTCCACACATTCCTTTGTTAATGACCCTCTCCTCCATCTTCAAAGCCAGCAATATAATATCACATCTCTTTGATATATCTACCTTTATCATATCTCTTTCTGACAATGGCAGGGAAACATACTCTTCTTAAAGAAGTATCGTGATTAGATTCAGCTGTCTAGATAATTCAGTGCAATGACCTTATTTCAATTCAAGGTAATTAACCTCAATTGCATATACAGAAATTTTTCCCTTCCTTTTTCTTATTTTCTTCTTTTTCTGCCAATTAACTTAAACTTGCCATACATTGTGATAAACAGGATTTCAGCATCTTTAAGGAGGTAGGACTTTTCCCCATGGACATAGCTTTAGTCCTTATCATTTCAGGTGCTGCTATTCTGTTTAATTGTAACTGAATGTCTAAAAGTGACAATAGTTTCCTGATGTTGCTAAATTTTTCTGCCTTTGAAAGGTCATTTTATACTCTTGTCTCTCTATAAGTTTTCCCATTACATTATCTTTACTTAACTTTTCGAATATGCCATAGGATTTCTTTCAAAACGTAGAGTCAAATGCTAAATCCATGTTAGGTTGAAACGGGATGGTTGGAATTTTGCTTGAATCCCTGAAGGCACTAACTGGATTTCTCTTAAAGATCATTCATTATTTCATTTCCTTAGGATGATCTTCAGCCCAGTAAGACAGAAGACTGAAGTGTTGTGCAGATTAATGGAGAATATTTCTATCACCATTTCCCTATGTTTATGTGCATAAAAACCTGAAATTTGGATTTATATTTTTGAAATAAAAGTTTTCTCACTAAGAAAAATGAATATGTGAAAAGTTTCATTATTTAAAAGCATTTATAGATGATCTAATTCTTATCTATAAACAAAAATAAAAAGCTGAATATCTGCTAATAAACTGAGACACTCTAACACAGCACTAAAATTGAAACACTCATTCCATGTCTCTCTTCCTCAAAACCATTGCTTCATGCTTAACATTTCATAAGAAACAAATCTCTGCTATATTTTTCTCTGCTCTGTGACTTTTATGCATTATTTAACATCTCTGATTCTGTCGTCTGAAATTTGGATGGTAGTGTGTAGAATGGTTTTGACAAATTGAATAGAATTTACAGTGTTTCTAGTTCTTAATAATTCCAAAATATTATTATATTATTTATTAATTTTTTTTATTGAGACAGGGTTTCTCTGTGTAGCTTTGGTGCCTAAATGGTGTGGGACAATTCTGTATTCTGTCAATTAAGTTTTAAATAAACTCTGATTGGCCAGTAGCCAGACAGGAAGTATAGGCAGGACAACCAGACAGAAAGTAGAGGTGGGTCAATGAGAACAGGAGAATTCTGGGAAGGAAGAAGCACATTCCTCCCCAGTCCTGTCCAAATACCAAAGAAGGAAGATGTGACCTACCCTGCCAAAAAAGGCACCAAGCCATGTGGCTAACATAGATAAGAATAATGGGTGAATATAAGTTACAAGAGTTAGTAAAAAGCTTGAGCTAATGGGTCAATCAGTTTATAACTAATGCAGACTCTACATTGATTTTGCGGGGCTGAATGGCTGTGGGAACTGAGCAGGACAGAAACCCCAACAACAAGGTACTCATGTTACACCTGTCCTGGAACTAGTTCCTGTAGAACAGACTGGCTTTGACCTCACAGAGATCTGCCTCCTTCTGCCTCCCAAGTGCTGGGATTAAAGACAAGTACCACCACAAACCAGCTTTAGTCCAAAACATTATTAAGCAGCATTAAATCCTCCACATTATTCAAGGTAAATACAAAACCCTCATCTCCAGAAATCATTCCTAGATTTTTCCAGATGTCTAAGTTTCCCATTACCTTTAATTTCTTAAAGTCATTATAAATAATAAGTAATATTTAGCTATTATTTACAATGGTTATCATAGTATTCTTCAGGGAAGGACTCATGAACTCTGGTTATCTGGTAGTTTCTTCCATGCCTAACCTAGTGGTAGACAGAGAATACATAAAAACCACTTGTCAAATTTTATTTTTCCAAGATAGATTGCTATTATGAAGAGTGTAATTTATCAACCCCCTTTTCCAGTTCCCAATTTGCTTCATGAGTCTCTCTGAAGTCAAGGAAGAAAGTAATGAAACATCTATTTGTGCAAGTTAGGTATCCCTTTCCTCTTGTTAATCTACAGGATTGTCATGCAATTTTCCCATTCATGGAATATAACCTTACTTCTAAATCCTCTGCTCACATCCTATATTTGGTCAAAATATAGGTTATAAATTTGACTTCAGAAAAGATGATACCTTCTATTGTCCTTACATTAATCAAAATAACATAAATTATGCTGAAGAGTTAAACTGGCTCAATGCCAGCTTTTTACCAGCTTGTGTAACATAACAAAAAGCTTTTTTTCCTTAGTGAAAAGCCTATTTAAAGTTCAGTTGCTTTCCTACTCAACAATCCATGTTTCCTTTCTTCTTCAATCTAAAATGACGCAAGATCTTTAACTACCACCCGCATTGCCTGGAACATGTTGCATTTTAAGATGTGACAGGGAATAACAATGTCTAAGTCCTCCTTTGATTATTACACTTAAGTCCTTACATCTAAATTTCAAACAAACATAACACTTTTATTATATTTCATTGATCACAACAAGAATCACATATGGCTGCATAAAAGGAGAAGGCTTGAGAAATTTTAATCCACTGGTTGGCTTGTAGAGAGAGAAAACTAAGATAGAATAAGGGTTTCATTCTCAACTTCACTTTCTAAGACACTAGCTTGACTCTACCTTATATTATATTGCATCTGTTTTTATATTCTAATATGTTTTATACTAAAGTGTCCTTAAAGATTATTTTTAAAAGTTGATTCCTATTACCACCTCTAATATTGCTCTAGCATAATCTTTGCAATATTATCTAAGAACATTAATTTCACGATTTTTATTTTCCAAATATTTTTTGAGCATTGACCATGTCACATATTATTCTAGGTGATAGAAATAAGGCCATAAACAACCTGCAAGTATCTCTAACCTCTTGAAACCTTAATCTTACTGTGAAAAGAAAACATAGAAAAAATAGAATTTATGAAAAAGTACCTATGAATAAGTGTTACAGATGAAATGCAGAAAGAAAGGAGCAATTATGATACAAGTGTACACAGATAATAGTTTTGTAGATCTCAGTAGGCATTGCAGCTGAGCATGAAATACTAAGCTTCTAGTGCAGAAATGCATAAACAAGAAAAGGAGATAAAGGATGAATCCTGATAGCTTCAAGGAAGATAGAAATGATGAGACTGAATGTATTGGGAGTAGATGGGAGCTGTTCAGAGACTTTCCAGAATTATAGAGTTCCCTGTTCTTCCTAGAAACACTGAAATGAAATCTTTGAAATAATTGCAATTTCTGATTTTCTTCTAAACTTGCTGTCAGAGGCAAAATGGCATTTTAACCAGAGTACATGGACAAATATAACTGGTTGTTTCTGCCACACATTTTTCAGGTATGTTTTTATATTTCATTTTCCTTTTTCACTTACGAAAGTCCAATGGCATGTGGACAGCCCAATAACGGTCTTTCTTAAGAACTTTAACTGCTTTTTCATTTGCTATCTTCACACAGTGTGAAATTTCTGCCTTATGAATTGCTGAAGAAAAGACTTTTAAAAGTTCATTTCAAAGCTCCTTTGAAGGATGTTCCTGCTGTGTTGATTTACCTTTGATTTCTCCTTTACATCCCACCCACATAATCTTCATGACTATATTGCTCATCAAATCCACATTGATATTTATTTATGACTTGTAGGTGATCTTTGCTCAGCTCTAATAGCTATAAAATTTTCATTAAAAGAACAGATATTCAGAACTTTCAGTACCTTTTATTAATAGCTGTACTACTTGAACCTTCCTTAAAATGAGTGAGATAAAGCAAGGCAGTAGTTGACTCAAGTCTTGTCATGCAGATTTAATTACTGAATGAAGTTGTGTGCAGCTTCTCAAACTTGCTTGCTTCTTCTGAAAGGTATTCTGATTAATATTATTGGTATGTAATCTTATTGGAAATTTTTTTTTGTGTACACATTGGTTTTATTGTAACAAAGCAACTTGTACACTTCAACATTTAAAATCTTTTTCTTCCAGTGAAAACCAAAAAACTAAAAATAAAAAAAAAATTAAAAATAAAGTTACAACAGAGAATGTGAACTCCAAATAAACCCCTACAGGTTCTGCTGATTCTCCCATTGAGTGGTAGGGCTCGAGTCATCATTAGGAGAGAATTTTATTTTAAAAGTGTCATCTTAAACTGCAAGGATGTCTGTTAAACATCACAATTAAACATGCCAAAGGAGAAGCCATGTTGTCACAATGCCCACTTACCCCCCCCAAACACTTCAAACCCACCCTTGCTGACCTTCTAACCCCCCCATTTTTTCTTTTTATTAAACAAGAGAAAGTAGGCAGATTCATGTTGGTAAATGCTAACTGTCTGTATTCACATAGACACAGTGTAATCTCTGAGCCCACTATATAAAGAAAGGAAAAAAGCTAGAATTCTATGCACTACTACACAGGGGCCTAGCACCCCCCAGCCTCCAGCAGAGCCAAAGGGGCTGGAGGGCTTTTCTTTTTTCCCACAGAGTACGGTGGTGGTGGTGTTGAATCCACAGTTCAAGACAAGAAAAGATAAAAATGAATGTAGAACAGAGTAGTGGAGATTCTTTTCCCATTGTATTTTGATCAAGACATTTCTCCAAAAATAAGTTGAGAACCATGGTATTGAGAAGCAAGACCTCAGAAACAGGGCGACTGAGCACAAGAGGGATTGGGGACATGAGGAAAATGACTGCAACTTGCTCCCAGGGACTGGAGAAATTTAAAAAATAAAAAGAAAATAAAAAAGAGAGTCGGAATCCACCATCTTCTGTGCTAGTCATCCTCGCCGTCATCCTCCTCTCCTTCTTCCCCTTCATCATCATCTTCATCTTCTTCGCCGTCATCTCCTTCCTCATCAATATCTTCTAAGCCTTCTTCTTCTTCATCATCATCATCATCATCTTCTGCCTCTCCCTCTTCATCGTCCATATCAGGAACCAAATAGTACTGCAAGGGGTTTGGCCAAATGCCATCTTTGATGACCTCTCCTAACTCATCTGCACCTGCATCAGAGTGGTCAGTAAACCAGGTAAAGAAGCTCTTTGGCTCTTCATGTTGTCTCTTCCTGCTGGCCTTATTCTGTGTTTGACTCGAGCGTTTTGTCAAATCCTTTCCAGATTTCCATTTGATTTCAGTGGACTTTGAGGATGGGTCACCACTCTCCTTCAGATGAAATTCTTTGGAGAGAACTTTATTTTTGAAGTAGGGATTTTCATCAAAATAAAAATCTATTCTGTAACCTGATTTCATGTCTTCAAATTCTGTTACTTCAACTCTGGTTAAATAATGCAGAGCCTCTTCGTCTTCCTCCCTAAGCAGTGCAGACACTTGTGGATGATTGACAAATGTGGTTACCCAAAAATTTGGGATTTTAGCAATCAATTCTGACCTCTTCTGAAAAAATGGTTGGCGGAGTTTGTTATATTTTTGTTCTACTTTTAGTATTTCCTCACTTGCTTGTTCATTAAGTCTGTCTATTTCATTTTGTACTTCGTCAATGTGTTCAATTGCTTCTTGCTGTTCTTTTTCTCCCTTCGGCAGGCCGGAAGAGGCAGACTTGTCCTCCAGTTTCGGGGAAAGAGCCGATTTGGGTTTCTTGGACTGAGGCAGAAGCGCAGATTGCCATTTAGGGGCCATGACACGAGCTAAGTGGCCAGAGGCCAGAGGACAGATACAGAGAGCAGGAAGAAACTGCAGGAACTGGAAATGGTTTTTATATAATAGATTTTGATCATGGTTTTCCCTCCATCAATTCCTTCCAGATTCTCCCTACATAAATTCATATTCTTTATTGATATCCCTCATTAAAAAGCAGACAGGAATCTTATTAATGAAGAAAAGAAATGAAGATGAAAAACAAAACAAACAAATGAACATAAAAAAAGAGAGCCCTGTAAAAAAGGACAAGGAAAACATAAATGCAGATACACATACATTGACAAACACGGCAACCCAATAAAACACAATCTTAAAAAATATATAAAAGGAAAAGACCTGTAGAGTGAGGAAAAAATCCAAATGTCCAGAGAAAGCACTATGAGACCAAAAAATTCCAAAATTACCAGGGTTCATTTTGTGTTGACTGTCTACTGCTGGACAGAAGGTCTGACCTTAAGAATGGCTTGTACACTTGGTATATACTTAATATTCTTTTATTCTGGAACTATATTCACCATCTTACATATCATCTAAATTGTTAAAGGCATACCATATAACATTTACTACTTTATTTCTTAAGGTGCACTATATACTGGTATTAACTATAAGTACATTAAAATACAAAGTTATCTAGTCTTTAATCTTTCAGACCTGTATCAGTTGAGCAAGAACTTCAAGATTCTTCTGCCTCAAGCCCCTGTACAAAACCAATCCTACTTTATGCTCTGACACTACCATTATTTTAAGTATCTCATACTTTCAGATTAGGGATGTTCACTGTGCATACCTAAAGAGATATTTCTGGCATGTAACAAGTTTATTTTTAACCTATAAATCATATTATTTTTTCTAGTTGATATACCATTTTGTATACCTGTATTACCTATTTTGCCAAGGGATGAAAATTTTCTTGCATTATAGCTGAAACTTGGTAACTTCCATTGCATTGAGGGTATTCTAACATATATGCAACAAGCTATGGTGTACTTCATGTATGTCTCATACTGGAAATGAAGTCAACTCATGAATCTTGGAGGAGAACCTACAAGAAACACACTACCATGTCAGTATAATCACAATTCTAAATATTTTTCCTCACATTTCCTGTTCCCAATGTTCCTCAATTGTCTGTAGTTCTTTATATAGAGTTGAGGTCTTGTGGACTTTGCACATACACATTGGCAAGACATATTAGAATCTTCCTTGCTCAGCTCATGTTTGAGCATTCTTCAAAATATTTCAAGTGACCACAGTATTTATGATAGAAAATAATAAAGTAAGAATGAGATTGAATCTAGAACAAGGACTGTTGATCAACTAAATTTAGAATGGAATACTAGAGGCTATGAAACCATGGGGATTTAGTCAGAGCTTCCTAACTACAACAGTAACTATGTATAAGAACAAAGCTCAAAAGTCAAACTTCTTATGTAGATCCTCCTTTTTTTGATACTAAAACTAGAACTTTTGTAGGTAGAAAGAATAGGTACAGAGAAGACTAAGGAGCTATAGCATATCCCTTTCATGGAAACATCAGCACTTCAAAGTAAAAAGAAAAAAAAACTGGTAGATGTTAAACTGTATTAATATTACAACACTATCTATAAAATTCAAATGACTTTTTTATTTCATTGTAAAAATTAAAATACATTCACATACTCACATGCCACAAGGTTCTTTAAAAGAGTTAGGGGTTATGCTCACAGCAATATTTTTTATTCATATGGTAAAGATAGACAAGCAATATTTAAAGACTCTGATTATATCACAAACCACAGTGCATCTTATCTTCCAGCAGTTAGAAAGTAGATACAAGAGGATAAAGAGTTCTAATCTAAATAAGCCTTGGCTACGTTTGCATTTAAGATCAACTCAGAATGCATTAGTTCCTATCTGAGAAAAAATGTTTAAAGATGACTTAAACTATACTAAACTTAAAGGTTTTTTTCCCTCTTCAGCTGCTCATTGATGCAAACAGCTAACCAGCTGTTTCAGTATTCAGCTGCAAGAAATGCTCACCTTTTTAGTGAAAAGAAGTATGAAAATTAAAATAAGAATGATAAATGTTTTGGAAGTTCTAAACAAGTGAAAAAAGTTAATCAAGCAATTACTGTGATACCTCAGATTTGACTTCTGCTAGGTAACAACTTGAAAACCCAGGTCACACCATTGTATTTACTTAGAATATGTAGTATTCATGTAGAAATAGTTGCTACTATTCAATGATTTTAGTTTTGATAAACAAACTAAGCAGCAATAGCAGTTACTAAATAGAAGTTTAGTTATGGCTTACACTTGATTTTATAGGCTTTTTAAAATTTGTATGAAAAGAATGATATATTTCTATCATATCTTATATAGATGTAATTTTATGTAAATACACTACTGGCATTGTACTTCAATTGAAGAACGAATATTGCATAACACTTGTGCTATATACAAGGCTAGAGGATGCTGAAATCACCAGTAATGAGCTGACAAAATTTGAAGATTTTTTTGTTTTAATTTATTTATTTTATTTTATTTTTTTATTAAAAATTTCTGCCTCCCTTTTCCCTCGCCCTCCCCCACTCCCCACCCCCCACTTCCCTCTCCCTCCCTCTCCAGTCCAAAGAGCAGTCAGGGTTCCCTGCTCTGTGGGAAGTCCAAGGTCCTCCCCCCTCCATCCAGGTCTAGGAAGATGAGCATCCAAACAGGCTAGGCTCCCACAAAGCCGGTACATGCAGTAGAATCAAAACCCAGTGCCATTGTCCTTGGCTTCTCAGCAGCCCTCATTGTCTGCCATGTTCAGAGAGTCCGGTTTTATCCCATGCATTTCAGTCTCAGTCCAGCTGGCCTTGGTGAGCTCACCGTTATATCAGCCCCACTGTCTCAGTGGGTGGGTGCACCCCTCGTGGTCCTGACTTCCTTGCTCGTTTTCTCCCTCCTTCTGCTCCTCATTTGGACCTTGGGAGCTTTTTTGATGGCTAATTTTCTGGCACTTTGACTGAGTCATGGGGTAATCAGATATTTTAGTCAAAGGTGATTCTGTTATGTAAGTATTTTGGATAAAATTGTCATTCTAATTGGCAAAGAAAAGCAGATTGTTCTCTACAAAATGGATTGTTGTTGTGATATCTTGTTTGTACAAATAAAGTTTGCCTAAAGATAAGAGGGCACAGTTAGGCACAAGTTAACCATAGAGGTCTAGAGGTTTGTACAGACAAAGAGGAAATGATAAGTCAAGAAGAGAGGGGAAGTGATAAGGTGGGGGAAAACAGGATCTCACTGATCTTATTGTCGTTTGGTTATATTTTGACTCTTTGAAGCCTTTATTTAACTAACCTCTGTGAGACCTGCTGTACATGATATTTAAAATGATTGAGATTTCTGCAGTGAACCAAGACCATATAAAAGAGTGACATCCAGGTCTTCAAAAGTTCTCTCAGTGACGATTCTACCAAGACTGTGACAACAGTACTAAGCTGAAAAAGACCACTTACAGATCAGTTTTGGGTTATAAACTGCTAAGTATAACTTTGAGGTGGCTAGCAGAGATGGTCTAGCCTTACAGACTATTCTAGCCAGAATTTGAGAAAAGCCTAGCACTTTCTCTTTACGCAGAGACTGGACAACAAATGATATAGCTATCTCTTCTGACACTTGACAATTTTTCTTTTAACTGAAATTTATTCCAGAAATTCTCTTTTCATGATTCCCTAAAGATGTTGTTGCCACCAGACATCAGGAAGCAGAAAAAGATCATCACTAACCCCACATCAGACAGAGAGGTGATCTCCAAAATATACAAAGAAATCAAGAAATTGGTCATTCGAGAGAACAAATACTCCAATAAAAATGGGGTACAGACATAAACAGAGAACTCTCAACGAAGGAATCTAAAACATCTGAAAGACACTTAAGGAAATACTCAACATCCTTATCCATAAGAGAAATGCAAAACAAAACCACACTGAGATTCCATCCTACACCTGGCAGATGGCTAAGATCAAAAACACTGATGACAGCTTATGTTGGCGATGATGTGGGGTAAAGGGAACACTTCTCCATTGTTGGGGGGAGTGCAAACTTGTACAACCCCTTTGGAAATCAGTATGATGATATCTCTGAAAATTAAGTTAGCAGCCTACCTTAAGACACAGCAATACCACTTTTGGGTATATACTCCAAAATTGCTCAATTGTACCACAAGGACATGTGCTCAACTATGTTCTTAGCACCATTATTTGTAATAGCCAGAACCTGGATACAACCTAAATGCCCCTGGACCAAAGAATGGATAAGGAAAATGTGGTATGCTTACACAATGGAGTACTACACAACAGAAAAAAAAATAATGACATCTTGAAATTTGTGGACAAATGGATCTAGGAAACATCATATCAAGTGAAGTAACCCAGACCCAGAAAAACAAGAATACAACACCCATTTTTCTTAAGATCTTTGGTGGGTGACTTGTTGTTCAAACGATTGTGGATATTTGCCATTGTTTAGGGGGATTGGTTACAATTTGTTATTGGTTATGGTCAGGAAGAAAATATAACTGAAGAGATTAGATTAAGTATCCTTGTTTTGAAAAAAAGGAGGGATATAGATATGATAGAATATAAGGGTAGATTGCTAAATCTACTCTGAAAAAAATAAGCATGGATATTGAAATAGGGCTATAATGTAGATTATTAAATCTACTTTTTAACCAAAACCCAACTATTAGTTTTAAATGTTTTACATTGACTTGGATTTTTTGTATATTGATATAAAGTTGAAAGTATTCTTATTAAAACATACTGTACATGTATTTCTAATCTTGTTTAAAGTATGGTACCTATGCAAGTCAGTGATCAATATAATGCAAATTTCTAGCCCTTGAAAATTATTATTATGGACTATTTAAGATAATAAGGAAATGCAGTTTAGTAATTATCTACCAATTACAATTGAACTTAAAGTTATACTAGATATGTTTTCAAGTTATAACAGAGATAGTTAGACAGGTTGTCTTCAAATACCTCAGAGATCTACAGAATTTGGCTTTAAGACATTTTAATAACATAGGTTTTGTCTTTTTTATGACAATGAGAGATATCTGCTCCTTGCAGTAGCAATATACTTTGGAGAAGATGATGGGCATCAAAGAAATTCTACATTGAGTTTACTTTCTCTGTGACAAAAGGTAGCCACTGGGCAAGAAAGTGCTCTTTCCTCAACTGCTGAGAGTATGCTGTTCAAACTAGACAAACAGGACACAAAAGAAAGAACTGATGGATTTTGCATTACAAGGTAGGATGGTCCTTCAGAATATCCTATTTACAGAAAAGTGTCAGATATATAGGCCTCTTGTCCAAAGATGAATGCCCCAACATGCAGAGGAACCTTGGGTGACTCTTCAGGCAGTCAGCTGTTTCTGTCATTTTTTTACATTTTTTGGAAGTAGCTTGTTTGCACTTCCTCTTTACTCAGATAGTACTATTTTCTTCTTGGTTCTCTGAGTTGAAAACTTTATAGTTATAGATTTCCTTGTTATCAGATTCAGAAAAGAAATTCACTAAAGAAATATAAAATAAGCTGGACTGAGAGTGGTGGAGCATATGAGCAAACCGAACTCTCTGAACATGGCAGACAAGGAGGGCTGACTGAAAAGCCAAGGACAATGGCACTGGGTTTTGATCCTACTGCATGTACTGGCTTAGTGGGAGCCTAGTCTGTTTGGATGCTCACCTTCCTAGACCTGGATGGAGGGGGGAGGACCTTGGACTTCCCACAGAGCAGGGAACCCTTACTGCTCTTTGAACTGGAGAGGGAGAGGGAAGGAGATGGGGGGAGGAGGTGGAAATTTTTAAGTAAAAATTAAAAAAAGAAATATAGAGTACATATAATTGATAGGACATAAAAAGATAATTTTGATAATACAAGTTAGAATAGAAAGTGAATTAGGAACAAGTTTTGGACATACCAATATAGCATAGATATGGAGTATTTTTTTTTTCTGAATTTGTCAGTTGTTATTGGTCTAGACATTGTTGATGTATTTATTACCTGAATAATTATTGGTCTTTATATATGTAGCTTTTTTAATATTAGTTTTAATATTTTGTCAAAATTTTAGACTGAAAGGGGGAAATGGTTGATATCTTGCTTGTATAAATAAAGCTTGCCAGAATATCAGAGGGTAGAGCTAGTCACTAGCTAACCATAGAGGTCTGGAGGTCTGTATAGACAGACAGGAAGTGTATGTCTTGGCAGAAAGATGAAGTGATATGGAGGAAGGAAACAGGAACTCAATCTGGTTTTGGATGGGAAGTTGAGATGTAAGGTTTTGCGTCTTTGTTTCTTTAATCTCTCAGCATTTTCCCCAACATTTGACTCTGGTCCTTTACTATTAAGACCTATTAGAACTTGTGCTACAGAGGGCATGCATTCAAGTTTTGGAGGTCTCAGTAAAGACAAAACATTTAACAGACTGCATTCAATTTCATTTCTGATATCAGCTTTGCCTCACAAGTGCCCTTGAAATGTATCATTGAATCATTTTAGCCTAGTAACCTACCAAGAAAATGGACTTGACATCTTCCATGATCACAAAAATTAGTTCACTTATATAAAGTTATTAATTTTATAGTAAAATATAGTATTCATTATAATATATAATACCACAATACCTTTCATAGAATAAAAATATGACTATTGTCATAAATGTAGTTTTTTATATTATATAAACCATATTTTATAATTTATTAATAAAACTGTACACATCATATTGACATACAAATAAATAAATTATGTATTATGATTTATTACATAATGTTTTGTGGTTTTTCCTGATTATATACATAAATTATATACCATACTTATATAATATTCACTAGTCTTATTCCTTAGAGAACTCCAGTTCAAATATGAAAAGAATGCTTATTAGCTGATGGTAATAAAAAATGTCAGTATGTTGATACCCCTCCCACAATAACCTTTAATACTTTAGGGCTGATCTTTCTGTTCTACCAACATAATTTCTTCACAGTTAGTGATTGGTGCTTCACAGAGAGATCAGGGCCTATCTAATAAGATGGCTTAATACACATTCAGAAAAGGAATTCAAAGGCAGTAAAGAAAATGCAGTCCTAATCCCCTCCTCAATATCATTCAATGTCACAAAAACTAGAAAATATATAACTGCTTAGAATCTTGCTTTTGTTAGTGAAAGCAGGTACTGAGAATGATTTTTATATACACATACATACACACTATATAGAAATATGTCATCTATAATTCTTTTCAATGTCAATAATTACAGATGTAGATGTCTGATTATATAATGTATTACTTGCGATTAATCTGTCTTCCATTCCCCTGATTAATTAATATAACTTTAATACTATTTAGTATATCTTAGTATATCTTTAGTATATATTAGTATATCTTAGTGATAGCAAAGTTATGTATCATTTAAAGACATAAGTGGTCATGTCTTTATTTTTGCTTTATTTTAACAGTTACCATAATCATTTTTCATATTATAAACATGTTTATTGGGCTAAAATAATACAAAAATTAGAATAGCTTTTATTGGTAAATTAGATGGTGTGAAGACATGTGCTTTAGTTAGCCTATTTTGGAGATATTCATATATTTTTAATTCTTTTTTTGCTTTATAAATAATACCATTCAAAATTTTCAACTCCTCCCCTCCTCCCATTTCCCTCCCACTCCCCCACTTACTCTTTCCTTTCCCCCTCCAGTCCTAAGAGAAGGCCTTCCCCCCTCCATCCAGGCCTAGGAAGCTGTGCCTCCGAACAGACTAGGATCCCAAAAAGACAGTGCATGCAGTAGAATCAAATCCCAGTGCCATTATCGTTGGCTTCTCAGTCAGCCCCCATTGTCAGCCACATTCAGAGAGTCCTGTTTGATCACTCACATGTTCATTCAGTCCCAGTCCAGCTGGCCTTGGTTAGCTCCCCTTAGTTCAGCCACGCCATCTTAGTGGGTGGACGCACCCCTCATGTTCCTGTCTTTCTTGCTCATTTTCTCCATCTTTCTGCTCTTCAACTGGACCTTGGGAGCTCAGTCCAGTGCTCCAATGTGGGTCTCTGTCTCTATCTCCATCCATTGCCAGACAAAGATTCTATGGTGATATTCAAGATATTCTTCAGTGTGGCTATGGGATAAGGCCAGTTCAGGACCCCTCTCCTCTACTGCCCAAGGACCTAGCTGGGACATCCCCTTGGACACCTGGGAATCGCTCTAGAGCCAAGTCTCTTGCCAACCCTAAAATGGCTCCCTTAATTAAGATATCTTCTTCCCTGCTCCCATATCTTCCCTTCCTCCATCTCAACCATCCCACTCCTCCAAGCTCTCACCAATCCTTCCCTTCTACCTTCTCTCTCCCCCTCTCCTCTTTCCCCCACCCTACCCTCACCATGATGCTCCCAACTTTCGCCCAGCAATTTTGTCTGCTTCCAATTTCCAGATTCTGGCTATTACAAATAGTGCTGCTATGAACATAGTTGAACAAATGCTTTTGTAGTTTGATTGGTCATCTCTTGGGTATATTCCCAAGAGTGGAATTTCTGGATCCTGAGGTAGGTTAACTCCCTATTTAACAGTTACCATAATCTTTAAGCTCTGTTTTCTCAGCTTTAAGCTACTAGTAAACAATTACTTACATGTTTGATGTTTTCTGTCTTAAGTATTTTTTTAGAGCATCAGGAAAGCTTTGACCATATAGATCATCAATGACTTTTTATATATTTATGCTCTGCATTTTATATTCACTAGTAAAAGGAGAAATAGTTCTCCTTTTCGATTAAGAACACTTTATAGGAATATGTTATATTGGCATTTAAAATCTCTTTGATAAATCTCTTCAGGACAGGAGATCAACAAAGGGAAGTAATCTCACGACTTAGTAGTAAAATGTGTTATGAGCATTTGTTTAAAATTAGAGAAATGTCTATGGGAAGATGTGACTTGATTCAATGAAAAAACAAGAGGAAACAAAAATTAGTGAGAACAAAATGAATATAGTTAGGACAAGATGAACAATTAAATTAAATAGGACCCTTCACTCCTAAACACCCCTTGATTCCTCCAGCTCCTCACACAGGGACATGTCTTGCTAACTTCCTGGGGCAGACTTCCTCTTGTTTTTAATAATTTTCTCTCATTTCAGAGCCCACAACACCTAGAGCCTACCACTTTGACAAAGCCCATTCAGAGAAAACAACTTTTTTCTAGATATAGCAGAAAATGCCGCAAATTTTAATTGGTTATACATGTATCACCATCGTTTTGGCAGTGAGATATGTACTGAGGATAATATAAAATGAAAGATAATCCTTTATCCTGTATCTAAAATGCTGATGAATTAAAGTGAAAAACCTTGGAAAAATTATGAAAGTGTGAGAAGAGGAACAGTATGTCCTCATAGTAGTAAATTAGGAAATGTGTCATAAAAATTACAACAGTGTTAGGGAGTTATTGTTGTTGTTGTTGTTGTTGTTGTTGTATGTGTGTATGTGTGTGTTTCTGGAATGAACAGCATTTGTAATAGAATTTTGAAAATAGAAGAAACTCTAAAGATGAATACCCAAAACCAAAAAGGATTAAATTGGAAGGGGAAAGTAACAGTACTATGAGTACTTTTCAAGTGAACTGGAGGACTCTAGGAAGAAATGGAGAGTTAAAATCCATGAAGTAGAATCAATATGTGAAGGGACCTGAGCTATAGGTTTATAACTGGCCACATTCAAGGCAAAGAGCATCAAAATAATGAATCTTATGGATATGAAGGATATCCATATTTATGAAGAAAAAAGATAAGTAAGAAGAATTGAAATTTGATACTTGACCTTGACTGACTGGAAAGAACACATGAAATGAAGAGAGAGAGAGAGAGAGAGAGAGAGAGAGAGAGAGAGAGAGAGAGAGAGAGAGAGAGGTTTTCTTTTAATTAAAAATTTGAAATCTGAGTCAGCACTGTCTATAAAAGAAAATATTATTTCTCTTGTCACACTTGCAATACCAAATGTGAATTCTTTCTGTGCCAACCAGTTTTCTAGTTCTCTGAAGACACAATGTGGGTGTCCTACTATTTAATTCAAAACTGAAACTAACTAACAATAGTTAATACATACCTAACTTTTAAAAACTTAGTTCAGGAGACTGCTTTCCACTTCAGACACTGAAAATAATGGATCTCCAGATTATCCAAAACTCTTGGGTAATTGGTTACAAGTTGAAAGTTCTTTTAACTTTTTATTCAGATTCAATAATTTTCTATAATGGCTCATAATACTCAAGGAAACACAGCTTAGTATTATCAGTGTATTATATAGCATATTTTGACTTACATATAAAAAATCAGATGATAAATTTGATAAAATATGATGCAGAATTGTCCAGAGCATAGGATCTTCTGTAGAGATGAAGACCAGTACTCTCCTAGCACCTCTATGATTTCATTATCCTGAAAACTCTTAGAATCATATAATTAAGGGTTTTCAAAGGATCTATAATGTACTGATATTGATTAAATCATTGGTTATTTGTCCTTAACTTAATTTTCTGTCCTTCTCTCTTCCCAGATGTCACCAGTAAAGCTAACAGTGATGATCTTCTAATCACATGGATTACTCTACTATCACCCAATCCTATCCTGAATCTACCAGAGAGCTACGATTAGCTTTCTTAATAATATAAATCAGGTATGTCTGAAAACAATTTACAATGGATAGAAAGGGACTATTTATACCTCTGTATACAGGAAAATCCAAGTTTTATAAGGGTGCAAATCTTAGTAATGAGCAAAAAATTGGAGTAAAAGCAATCATTAGTATCCTTATTATGCAACTTTTAGGTGCTTTGTGTTACTAGCAAGAAGTATAGACAAATCCCTATTTCTGATAATATTAATGATGCTATAATGGGAGAGCACATAGATTAATGTGGTAGACATGTATTTTTTATAGTTCTGGAAATGCAGAGTTCAAGATCAGAGTGCCACTCTAGTAGGGATCATGTGTAGGCACTTGCCTGGACTCACACATTTCTGCTCTTTTCTGTTTTCTTTCATGGTGTCTTTTCTTCTTGATGTTAGGATACTTATCTTGTTATAGAGGTTTCAACCTTATAACCTCATCTGAACACAATATCTTCCCAGAAGAAAGTCCCATCTTCTAATTCTAGCACATTGTTAGGAACAGCAATAAAGCTCTCAAAATACAGGCTTGGGGATGCAGAAGCATTCCTCTTTAATTGCAACAATAAATTCTACATGGAGTTGTCCTCCTTTATAGAGGGAAGATTATTTAAGATAAAAAATTTGCCTTCTAAATTCAATGATAGACTGGCCACAAGTCATACAAGGCTCTTACTGAATTTATATGTGACATCAAGATATCAGGAAATAGAAGCCCTGTCTCAAACTTCCGTTTATAATAACAGCCTTTCATAGAGAAAGGGCAATATTAATGCCATGATAAAGCTTTAAAAAGTTCTGAAATGACCTGTGTGGGACAATCATTTTCTAACACTTTCTTGAGTATTGGAGAAAACATGGAAGTTAATCCCTGCCTTCTTTTTAGTTACTTGAAAATATTATCTTCTTTTCTTCCCAGGATTTTCAAACACGTTATCCACAAGAACAGTATTCATCTAGTGAAGGGAGTGAATGTAATTTCTATTCTCAAATTACTGCCTGGAACATGAAATGTCCAACATATTTCTAGGCAATAATTTCGGTACAAAAATATAAACTCATCTCCTTTATTATTCCACTATTTATTTATTGAAGACTTTAGAAGCCAATCTCTTTCCTAAGCACTAAATATACAAAGATGAATGGAAAATGTTCCTAGATGAACCAGAAGTTAGTGATTCAGATTTTCATAAAGACAGCTAAATTATCTGGGTTATTGTTAGCTTCATATGAAAATCAAAACAAAAGCTCTCTAATTCATCCATCTGTCTATGCACTCATTGACAATTCAGGCAATGTTATTAGATGCCTCATAATAAGAAGCTAATAAAATGAAAAACTGGGGCTTTCTTTAGAGAGATTTGAATTGATAGGAAAACAGGGACTGAAGATGGGGACATGATGATGAATATGTGAAATAAGCTAGTTGAAAAAGAAAGACTGGAGTCCTTCCCAGCCTGGATAGAAACAGTAGACAGTATATGCTTAGAAAAACTCATGACAGAGAAACATGGGAGAAGGACATCCTCTTTAAATGACCTAAACAGAGTTGAAGTTGGAGGCTCAGTGCTTTGAGGGACAGATCCCCATTTTCTGGTCTCCAGTATACCTAAATTTTTGGAAATCCTTTCCTTTTCTTAATAAACTGTCTCTAATTCTATTCCCGAACATATGACTCTGGTGTGATTCACAGTCACTGGAGATTTTAGTTAGTGCTTTTGGAGCCAGATATGTGCCTATCACAGTTAGCAATTCAGTCAGGAGGTGATATATATGCTATATATATGCTTTCTCCTTTCTTAATTTGAACTATTTTTCCAATATCTACATGGAACTTGTGAATATTATGTTAATATTTAAGCAGCCCACCCTTTCCTTTTTAACCTTATTTTCTTCTTTTAAAGGTGGCTTACATTGCTCTTCAGCACCAATCTGGAGACCCAAATGGTGTAGAATCTCTCTATTCCTTTACAGAGCATTAACCCAGTGGATGCCATGATGAAGAAACCCAGAAACAAGAATGAAATATATCTTTTATTGACAGACCACATTTGATCTAGAAAGTGCATATACACCTTGTCAAATTCACCCACATTTGCATGGAGCTACTGTCCTCAGGAAGATTGAATATAGTGTCATCTAGTTCATGTCCTCAAGAGAAATACAGATAAAGAGAAACCAAAAATGTTCCTGCTTACATAGTTGGTCAGAGTCTCAAAATATCATCAATAGAAACACAATTCCCCTAGACTTTCTTATGATTTCAGTATTTATTTTTACATCAGCAATCTCCTTTCTAGCATTGTATCTACACCTTAGGTAGATGGAAACTTCAGACTCAAGAGTAACTCTAGTACTTTGATCACTAGTACAGGGAATTCTGAGTTTGTACTTCTACCACATTCCCAAGTTGATTGCTCTGGTGCTTCCAAACTTACATATTTTCTTATCTCTATATTTTTCAGTGTGTTTAGTAACACAAAAATAAAAGCCAGGACAATATTTCTCCACTAGAGCTCAACAACCCTACCACAGTAAGTCCCAAGAAATCTAATATAGTTGAAGTTCAAGACAAGAACTTCAGAGTAGCCTTCATGAAAATATTAGAGATCCTTAAAGAAGAAATCAAAATCCCTTATAGAAATCTATGAACAATAGAAAGAGTGACATGAAGTGGTGAAAACAGTGTAAGACTTGCAAGAGGAAAAATGGTAAAAAAATTTACTCAAACTGAGTGAAACTAAAAATGAAAAATTTAATAAGTCAAACAGAAACCTCAGAGGCAAATTCACCAACAGAATACAAGAGTTCGAAGATAGAATTTTATGCATTGAAGACAAGATAGAAGGAACAGATAACTTTGGTAAAGAAAAAGTTGTATCTAAAGTCATCTAGGTATGAAACAAGTAGAAAGTATGGGAAACTATAAAAGGACAAAATTTATAAATAATAGGAATAGAGAAAGGAGAAGAAATCAGATCGAAGGCAAAGAAAATATTTTCAACAAAATCAAAGACAAAAATTTCCCCAAACTAAAGAAAGAGGTGAACATGAATGTATGCACCAAGAGATGCATACAGCACATGAAATAGACTAGGCCAGAAAAGAAATTCTCTGTAACACATAATAATCAAAACACTAAATGTACAGAACAAAGAAAGAATATTAAAATCCTCAGGTGGAAAATATCACATAAAGTATAAAGGCAGGCCTATTTGAATAACACCTGAATTTTCAGTGGTGACTCTAAAAGTGAGAAGGGCCTATATAGAAGTTTTACACACTCTAAATATGCAAGCTGAACTACTATACCGAGCAAAAATTTCAATCACAACAGATGTATAAAACATTACTCAATATAACCTAATTTAAGCATTATCTAACTTCAAATCTACTCCCACAGAAGGTGGTAGAAGGAATACATCAACCAAAAGATGTAAACCATAATCACAAAAGCACAAGGAATAAATAATACCAGACCAGCAAATCAAAATAGGTGGAGGAAAAAAGGTACACCACCACAACAAAATAACAGAATTTTTCAAATTGTGTTCATTGATAACACTTGACATCAAATGTTTCTATTCCCTAATAAAAAGACCCAAACTAATAAGATGAATTAAAAAACAAAATCAGCCTTTCTGTTGCATCCAAGAAAATTATCTTACTATCAAGGATAGATATAATTTCTGGGTAAATGGATAGGAAAAGGCATTTCACACAAAAGGACCTAAGAAACAAGCTCAAATAACCATTTTCATATCTGACAAAAATAGAATGAAATCCAAAATTAATCAGAAAAGATACATGCACATCAGATGAAAATTCCACCAAAATGGTATTGCAAGTCTTAACAAAAACAAGGGTGCCCAACTTTATAAAAGTAACACAGCTACAACTTAAATAACATATTGATCCTCACACACTGATAGTGAGCACATCAATACCTTACTCTCACCAATAGATATATCAACAGGACAAAAAATAAACAGAGAAATGCTGGATTTATCTGAGACCATAAACTAAATGGACCTAATAGGCATTTATAGAACATCTCACCCAAGCAAAAAAGAACATACATTCTTTCTCAGTTAATGGAATGTCCTCCAAAACTGACTTGGACAAAAAAGCAAGTCTCATCAGGTATAAAAAACTTAAAATAACACTCTGAATACTTTCAGACCTATTATAGATTTGGATACCAATTACAACAGGAAGAACAGGTATCTTACCGGGTGGTGGTGGTGCATGCCTTTAATTCCAGCACTCAGGAGGCAGAGGCAGGCAGATCTTTGTGAGTTCAAGCCAGCCTGGTCTAAAAGAGCTAATTCCAGGACTGGAAACAAAGCTATGGAGAAACCCTGTGTCGAAAAAACTGAAAAACTCACTACTAGATGTAACATGTCTCAAGACAGAAATTAAGAAAGGAATTAGAATTTCCTACAATTAAGTGAAAATAAAAATGCAACATGTTGAAACTCATAAAAAATGAAATACAGTAAAGTCATGTCTCTAAGTCATGAGCATAGCAATAAAGTCCTATCTAAAAAATTGGAGAGATCACATATTAGTAATTTAACTGCACATTTGAAAGTTTTAGAACAAAAAGACCATAAAAGAATATACCACCATAAAAGAATAATAAACTTGGACATGAAATTTAAAATTAAAAAGAAACAAGCAAACAATGCAAAGAATCAATGAAATAGACAGTTGATTGTTGTTAAAAATCAACAAGATTTGCAAATTTAGTTTTAAGTAAAAGACAAAAAGAGAGAGAGAGAACAAGAACAAGGAAAGATCCAAAGTGACTAACTTAGAGACAAAAATGGAGACATAGGAATAGACACTGAGAAAATCCAGGGAATCACAATCAAAAATCAATAAATGAAACCTCATAAAACTAAAAAGCTACCCTGTCTTAAAACAACACAAAACAAAACAAAACTGAAAAGCTGCTGTAAGGGCAAAGGAAGTGGATGAATGGAAGACTACATAATATAAAAAAATATTTACCAAATATGCATCCAATAATATCCAAAGTATGTAAAGAACGCAAAAAAAATAGAATATCAAGGAAACAACTCAGTTAAAAAGAAAGTACAGGTCAATACAGAGAATTCTCAATAGAGGAAGCTCTAATAGCTGAGGAACATATAAAGAAATATTCAACATCTTTAGTCATCAGGTAAATCCAAACTCAAACTAATTTGAGATTTCATATTATACAGATTGACAGAATTAATAATACATATCTTCAAAAGTAAAAAAAGTTTACATAGAATTTTAAGATATATTTTATTTTATGATTTATGTCTACAAGTATTTTCTTTTATGTATGTATGTGAAGCACATGCAGGAGTTACAGACAATTTTGAGCTTTATGAGGAGAGGTTAGATCTCCTGAACCAGGAGATATGGACAATTGTGAGATTATAATGGTGCTGGAAATACCACAGAGACCTCAGAAGAGCAGCAAACATACTTAACCATGAGCCCTTTTCTAAAACCCACACAGAAAATGTTAAGATTTTCAAGAGGTATCAATGGTTTGTAACAACAACAACAACAATAAAAGACCCCACTGAATTTGGTAGTTTGAAACTACAGAGAATCAAATCCATGCTATATTATCATCACATATTCATATTCCAAGAAATTAATATGGGGCTGGTGAGATGGCTCAGAGGTTAAGAGCATTGCCTGCTCTTCCAAAGGTCCTGAGTTCAATTCCCAGCAACCACATGGTGGCTCACAACCATCTGTAATGGGGTCTGGTGCCCTCTTCTGGCCTGCAGGCATACACACAGAATATTGTTTACATAAAAATAAATATTTTTTAAAAAAAGAAATTAATATGTCTCTCTTAGTCAATCTATTACATATTGTGCTATTTAAATAATGATTTTGTAAATATTGTTTAAAAACATTTTTTCAAGAATATATGACTGGTTTATGAATGGGAATTTATTATTTTGTTGGAAACCCTTCTGTAAAATTTAGGGTATTTTTCCAAATAGTTTTATTAATTTTATAAACTAAAAACTAAAAAAAATCACTGTATCTTAATTTGAGTAAATGTAACTCTCAGCTGTTAGGCAACTAGGGATTTTTCTTCTCAGTAAAAAAAAGTATATGAAAATAAAACAAGTAGTTCATTTAAGCATTTTAATAAAGTGAAGGATCAGATGAGGGTAAACAAATTACAGTATTTAGTTTCATCACCCAGTTTTTATATAAGTCATAAAGGTGGTCATTCCATTTGCATTTTAATGATTTATATTTCTCATGTGTCCACTTTAAAAATTACCTTTGATTCAACAGCCTTTTCATCCACTTTCTTTTCCTTTTTTTATTTAGAATTTTTATACAAGTTTCTCTTATTTTACATAGTTATCCCCATACCTACTTCCTCCCCACCTCCTTCTGCCTTACTCTTCCCCTCATCCCATGCCCCCTTTCACTCCTCCAAAAGGGTAAGGTTTTCCATGGGGAATCAATATATTCTGACACTTCACTTCCAGGCAAGAACAAGGCCTTCCACCCTGTAGGCTGAGCAAGGTGCTGTTGAAAGAGAATGTGCTCTTCGATGCCAGTTCAAGCACTAGGGATAAATCCTGGTCCCACTGCCAATGGCTGCACAAACTTTCGAAGCCTCAGAAATGTCCCCTACTTTAATCGAGTCTAGTTTGGTCCTATGCAGGTTTCCCTGCTATCAATCCAATGTCAGTGAGTTCGCACTAGCTTAGGTCAGCTGTTTCTGTGAGTATCACCATCGTGGTCTTGACCCTTTTACTCATATAATTGTTCCTCCCTCTCTTGAACTAGTCTCTGAGTAACTAGGCCCAGTGCTTCACTGTAGATCTCTGTATCTGCTTCTGTCAGTTGCTAAATTAAGTTTATATGATGACAATTAAGCTAGTCATCAATCTGCTCACTTGGGAAGGCCAGTTTAAGCATCCTTTCCACTGTTGCTTAGAGTAGTAGCTGGTGTCATCTTTGTGGATCCCTGGGGATTTCCCCAGTGCCTTGTTTCTCGCTCATCCTTTAATGGTTTCCTCAATCGATATATCTCTTTCATTTCTCTCCCTCTATCCTTCCCCTTTCTTAAGTATCCCATTCCCTCATCTTTTCCTCCTCCCTCCCCTTCTCTCCATCTCGTCCTCTTGTCGTCTTCCACCCTCCCTTCTCTCATTTTCTCAGGAGATCCTGTCTGTTTCCTCTTCCTAACATGATCTATGCCTGTCTCTCTTAGGGTTCTTGATACCTAGTTTCTCTGGGATTGTGGTCTATAGTCTGGTTATCCTTTGCTTTATGACTAATATTCACTTATGACTGAGTACATACCATGTTTGTCTACCTGGGTCTGTGTTGAAGCCCGTGTGGGTCCAACACAAATTCCCTAACTGGACTGGAACAGAGTCGCGAGGAATAATCAGACACAGCTTATACGGTCATCCTTCAAGGGCAAGATCTCTCCAAAAAGATCTCTCGTTTATTCTCCAAAGACCTTATATACCATCACATCAATTGAGTGGGAAAACTCATTAGGCTGTCTCCTTGGCAACGAGGTTCTTAGACCCGAATTTTGAAGTCAAGATACCTTTATGTTGGTTTAGATTAAAAGCCTCCACAATCAAATACCTCTCTGCAGTTTGATCATTAACAGTCAAAAATTCAATAATAATGCAGAATCCAGGCTATATGTGCATTTTTCTTTTTTACATGTCTTATTATAGTTGTATTACTTTAAGGCCTTCTTTAAGGACCTCAACTTATTATCTTTAAATTATTCATTTAATCTATTTGTGTTTATCCCTTCTCCTATCTCTCAAGCCTATGTATATTTATTAAACAAAGTATGACTCATTTAGAGGGTTCTTTTGGTCTGAGTCTGTCTTTATTGTGTACTTGTAATAATTTTTTAATCATTGTTTTAAACCCAACCATGTGTCTTGGTACCTTCTCTCAGGTAGGCATCTTCATCTTGTTTCATCTGCATCTGGATTGTGATTGCATCTCTGCCTTTCCTCTTCCCAGAATTCTCCTAGTCTTGTCTCCCTGCCTATTTTTGCTGCCTGGATACTGGCCAATCAACATTTTATTAAACAAATAAAAGTAACAAAACTTTACAGTGTATAAGAGAATTATCCCACAACAGTTGACAAAGTTCAGCAGGATAGGAGAAATGGTAGCAGATCAGAGCACAGAATTCCTTTTAAAATATACTTTGAATTTCTTAGACATAGCATACAAGCTAGAGAAATATGTATATGTATATATATATACATATATTCAGCAAGAATAGATAGAATGACTATAAGAGAATAGTATGTGCAAATAATGTAAGAATGTCAGAAAAATATAAAAAGAGTAAGATATCACGGTTTGTCATTTCTAATTAGATTGACTTATATCAGGTTGCTATAATGTTACCTAATTTAGAAACAAAAAGTTCTTTTACTTAATAAATTCTTGCCTGATTTTAAAGACAAGTATTACAAAGAATAAAGCAATAGTTACAATGGTTTCTAAGCCTGAGATCAGACTTAGGATAATTTGTAGGTATTGTGATTGATAATAAAAAGTTGAAAATATACTCTTGAAAGCATGGTGATTCTCCTGAAGTGACTCACATATTATCAGAAACATCCTGAAACCACAAACTACTGTCCTGCTGAAAACAGGCTACTATATTATGCTTGCTTACAATGAAATAATCTGTAGAATTCTAGGAATAGGGATATAGATTGATAATAAAATCTATTCTCTCTGTATTTAAGCCACAATCCTGAGAATGCTAGAAAAGTATTCCCAGAACAAAATGATGTGATCTGTAAGTCTTGAGAAATCATAAATGTCTTTAAGATCTGTATAAATAAATTTCCTGACTTTTTTTATTTTTATTTTTTTATTTTTATTTTTTTATTTATTATTTATAAAAGATTTCTGCCTTCTCCCCGCCACCACCTCCCATTTCCCTCCCCCTCCCCCGATCAAGTCCCCTCCCTCGTCAGCCTGAAGAGCAATCAGGGTTCCCTGCCCTGTGGGAAGTCCAAGGACCACCCACCTCCATCCAGGTCTAGTAAGGTGAGCATCCAAACTGCCTAGGCTCCCACAAAGCCAGTAGGTGCAGTAGGATCAAAAACCCATTGCCATTGTTCTTGAGTTCTCAGTAGTCCTCATTGTCCACTATGTTCAGCGAGTCTGGTTTTATCCCATGCTTTTTCAGACCCAGGCCAGCTGGCCTTGGTGAGTTCCTGACAGAACATCCCCATTGACTCAGTGTGTGTGTGCGCACCCCTCGCGTTCCTGAGTTCCTTGCTCGTGCTCTCTCTCCTGCTCCTGATTTGGACCTTGAGATTTCAGTCCAGTGCTCCAATGTGGGTCTCTGTCTCTGTCTCCTTTCATCACCTGATGAAGGTTAATATTCAGGAGGATGCCTGTAAGTTTTTCTTTGGGTTCACCTTCTTATTTAGCTTCTCTAGGATCATGAATTATAGGCTCAATGTCCTTTATTTATGGCTAGAAACCAAATATGAGTGAGTACATCCCCTGATGCTCTTTTTGGGTCTGGCTCACATCACTCAGGATAGTGTTTTCTATTTCCATCCATTTGCATGCAAAATTCAGGAAGTCATTGTTTTTTACTGCTGAGTAGTACTCTAATATGTATATATTCCATACTTTGTTCATCCATTCTTCCATTGAAGGGCATCTAGGTTGTTTCCAGGTTCTGGATATTACAAACAATGCTGCTATGAACATAGTTGAGCATATACTTTTGTTGTATGATATGGCATTTCTTGGGTATATTCCCAAGAGTGGTATTGCTGGGTCCAGGGGTAGGTTGATCCCATAATTCCTGAGACACCGCCACACTGTTTTCCAAAGTGGTTGCACAAGTTTGCATTCCCACCAGCAATGGATGAGTGTACCCCTTTCTCCATAACCTCTCCAGCAAAGGCTACCATTGGTGTTTTTGATTTTAGCCATTCTGACAGGTGTAAGATGGTATCTTAAAGTTGTCTTGATTTGCATTTCCCTGATCGCTAAGGAAGTTGAGCATGACCTTAAATGTCTTTTGGCCATTTGAACTTCTTCTGTTGAGAATTCTCTGTTCAGCTCAGTGCCCCATTTTTTAATCGGGTTGATTAGCCCTTTACGGTCTAGTTTCTTGAGTTCTTTATTTATTTTGGAAATCAGACCTTTGTCTGTTGCAGGGTTGGTGAAGATCTTCTCCCAGTCAGTGGGTTGCCTTTTTGTCTTAGTGACAGTGTCCTTTCCTTTACAGAAGCTTCTCAGTCTCAGGAGGTCCCATTTATTCAATGATGCCCTTAATGTCTGTGCTGCTGGAGTTATACTTTAAGTCTTTGAAGAAAGAAATCGATGAGGAGACCAGAAAATGGAAGGATCTCCCTTGCTCTTGGATTGGGAGGATCAACATAGTAAAAATGGCAATTCTACCAAAAGCAATCTATAGATTCAACGCAATCCCCATCAAAATCCCATCAAAATTCTTCACAGATCTGGAAAAGACAATAATCAACTTTATATTGAAAAACAAAAACCCAGGATAGCCTAAACAATCTTATACAATAAAAGATTGTCTAGAGGCATTACCATCCCTGACTTCAAACTCTATTACAGAGCTACAGTATTGTTTGGGGAGAGAAACACTATTTCAAGTCACCCAGCTAGATCCTAGAGAAGGATATGTAAGATCTAGCGGGGCATGTAGGTGGTATATGATGTATAGGAGCTTGAAGGTTTGTGCCATGCTATATGAGTCCCATGGAAGCCTAGAGGATGTGATGTTACAGATATGACTGGCCCAATTATCCTGAGACTCTTAATTGTAGCGCGCTCCATGGCGCCGTCATGTCATGGGTGTATTGGCACGGAGCCTGGGCGCCATTTGTTGTTCCATGTTAAACAACTTGTGCTCATGCGCGCATGCTCCCCCTTGCACGGGGAGTCTTTCGATCTGGCCATTCAATCTAGCCAATCATAATTTAGCACGATCACTCCGTTCTGGCCTGAGCCATTGGGTTGATGACATGTCAGGGCTTTGTCTGGCACCGTATATATTCTTCTGCTTCCACGGGGACAGGGTCTTCTTGCCTCTCTCAATTCTCAAGTGCAAGCGCTCCAATAAAGTGTGTTCTGAAAAGAATCCTCTTGTAGTCGTCTCTTCTGCTGGCGGAAGCGGCGTGCCGCACTTTATCAGTGGCCCAAACTAGATATGGAGGCTCGGGTATGGAGTGGATGATCATGTTGTCTTACTAAGCTAAACCCAAGAAAAAAATGTGTAGAATCTGGCTACAGGGGAGTTTAAATGTTGTGTCTTTATTTTTATTTTTATGACAGAATTGATCTACCTTATCCTAATGACAATGTGTATGGGTATTAAATTTTGATTAATTTAATCTAAGATTAAGTTTTGTTCTTAAGAGATTACTTTGCAACAGTGTCAACAATAGATTGTAATAAAGTTTGCAAAGAGTTCTTTTAAATATTATTCCCTACAATATTCCCTCACCTACAATATCCAGAAATACCACTAAGACCACAAGAAAATCACTTAAAATAGACAATAAGGAAATAATCATATGAAGGTATATCTTATACATTTTTATAAACTTTGAATGACTCAAATGCATATGAGTGATGATATTTAAATTTTTCTACAATTTTCTATTTTTTTTTTACATTTAAGTGTGTGAGGGAAGAATTGTGTGCTTCTTCTTTTGTACTCTATGCACATATTCAGAGTAACTGTCGAGCAAACCATTATTAAACAGAATTCAGGTGAAAAATATTGGTGGATTGGAATAGCAGGGTGATCATGAACTAATTGGGAAATAAATAAATAGAGCTTAGTGATTAGTAGAAGTAGAAGGCTAAAAAGGGAATGAAATCGAGGGTGATTTCTGAAGCTGTAGTTGGGCAACCAGATGAATAATGCCATTTGTTAGACAGATAATTAGAAGCAGACCATGTTTAAGAAGGATGTTTAATGATAGTTTGATTCAGATTCAGTAAATGGAAGCACCAAACCCTTCTGTTGCCCAATTTGACAATGTCAAATACAGGATTTATACTCTTTTAGTTAGCCCTTGAGTTAGTACTTCAGATGGACATAATTAGTATTCAGAGCAGTAAACTTCAGGCTCAGGAACACAAAGCCTGTGTGGCAAATGTTATGCAGGATCTATTACCTCCAGTTTCCCAGGTCACCACCATATTGTCTACACACATACATTAGCACTCACATACTGGATCTCTAGATGAAAGGTTCATTTGAAAAAAATAGTTTTCACAGACTCTGGGAGTGGAGGAGAGAGTGGCTCAACTGGCCTTGTCCCTTAGTCAATCTGATGACTGTCTTGAATATCACCATAGAACCTTTGTCAGGTGACAGAAGGAGATAGAGACAGAGACCCACATTGGAGCACTGGACTGAGCTCCCGAGTTCTGGTTGAAGAGCAGAAGGAGGGAAAATATGAGCAAGGAAGTGAGGACCATGAGGGGTTGGTCCACTCACTGAGACCATGTGCCTGAGCTAATGGGAGCTCACCAAATCCAGCAGGACTGGGATTGAACGAGCATGGGATCAAACTGGACCCTCTGGATGTGGCTCACAATTGAGGCAGACTGAGAAGCCAAGGTTAATGGCACTGGGATTTGTCTCTACTGCATGTACTAGCTTTTTGGGATCCTATTCTATTTGGATGCATACCTTCCTAAGCCTAGATGGATGGGGGAGGGCCTTGGACTTCCCACAGAACAGAGAACCCTGCCCTCTCTTAGGACTAGAGGGGGATAAGGGGTGGGAGAGTGGGAGGGAAGTGGGAGGAGGGGAGGAAGTGGAAATTTTGAAAGGTATTATTTATAAAGTATTAAAAATTATTAGAAAAAAGAAAGGAAGTCAACCTATTGAGTTAGAAATAATTGTTAAAGATAATTTTCTTAACTTTCTATATAATACAGTTCTAACACATTCATTCCTCCCCTTTAATCAGTTTTCTCAATCAACACCTAAAAATCTAGTAATAAGCCCATAGTGTGACAAGGTTTTCTATCATCAGTTTGTAAGGCGGTTCAGAGACTCTAATGAAATTATCAGAGAAGATAAGACTTCATTTAAAATAATTCAATATTCATGTACCCTAACTCACAAAATGATAAATTAGGAGACATAATAGCAGACTTCCCTATAGTTCTGCTTGAAATATCATGCTTCATTAGTACTTTCTAAATATTTATAGACCATTAAATATTTGACATGAAGATTGGACGTATAAGGAAAGAATTTTAAAATTAGAGTGTTGAAATATTCAACTAACTGATGAAGAAGAAATTTTTAAAAATAAAGACTGCTTAAATTACAGTGTAAAACATTCCTAAATCCAGTCTTAGGTATCAAAATAATCTCATGAATTGAAAATGCTGCTTCCCAGGAGGAAGAGAAATGAAAACTGATGAATTGATTTCTGCCTTCTGTCCATCTTTAATTCAGTGAGCACGTGTGAATAAATGCTTTGGAAGAGCCCTGAGATGTACATTCTAGCAACTGAAATGGGCACATGATTTACTTGAAGACATTTGGAATTTGTCTTGACTGTTGCGAAATTAGAACATAAAATTTCAAATATAGTTATAATTGACATAGAGATGAGCTGTTTTGATGATTTATTAAAATTCCCTTTGATGTGTTACATGTATTCTCTCCCAGCATCTCACACTTTGAAATACTCCTACTCAGTAACATACTTGGTCTCAAATTTGCACTCCTCTGCTTTTGGCTTTTCTGGTCTTACACAACTTTTGGGCCAAAGCAACAATACTCAATGCAGACTAGTTTAGAAAGTTCTTAAGTGGAAAATAGAGGAGAAATTAAAACTAACTTTGACTGTTCTTTGTATATTTCATCTGATTTTTTTTCAAAATTCTTAAAAGGAACAGGATTAAGACACTTAAAGAATGAAACTGGCTAGAAAAGGAGATGCCTTTATATTATATTATAGTTTAATAATACCTCATTTTTTTTGCCAGGAAATTCAAAATTACTTACAAGCCAGAAAAGAAGAAAGGCTTTGGAGCTATAAACTAGAGGAAGACCAACCTGTCCAGTAGAGTAGAAAAGTTTTGGGGAAATTTTATCCTCAAATCAAATAATAAAGCATAACATCTAGGTGACACACATAGTCCTCAAGTGTACCTTGTGTAAGAGAAAGAGAGAGACAGAATGATTCAAAAGATGAACAGACAGACAAACAAACAGAAGGAAGGCAGAAAGTACAAAAGAAAAACAGACAAAGAAGAGATTGAGGGAAGAAGAAAATGGAAAGATATAATTTATACAAAGGAAATTTGTGGAAATTGGTAAAATTTGAATATCACATTTATATTAGAGCAGTAGCACTGCATAAAGGGCAAATATTTTTGAGTTTGACAATCACCCAGCAGAAGAGAATGACAACATTTTTCAAACACACATGTTAACATATTTAAGAGTCAGCCAAGCATGAAAGTACATGTTTATAATCCCAGAACTAGAAGACTGAGCTGAACTGAGATCTCAAGGCCATCTAGAATACATAGCTACACTCTACTCCAAAAATGGAAAAACAAAAGTAAAGGAAGATCAGAGAGAAGAAAGGATTTTTTCAAAAATTTTAATAACGAACTAAACACATAAAATGATAAAGAATACCACAAGTATAAATAATTGGATTATTCCTATAACTCTTTAATATATTTGAATTTATTAAAAATGTGTTGACAAAGCTTATAGAAGACAGATTTTTGAATTAAGGCATTTTTATTTTGAAATCAAACTAGTGGGAAAAATATCACAACAAATTTATACATGAATTGGTCCTTTCTCAAATATTTATGGTGGTGTATATAAAGCCATAACAATAATGCATAAATCAATGCATTAAATTTTAGTCTTCATTCTCAACTTGATTGTATCTTTAATCAAGTAAACACAAAATGCTGGGCACTTCTGTGGGTAATTTTCTTGATAATACAATTTCAAACAGGAAGACCTATCCTAAATGTGGATATCATCTTCTGTAGTAGCTCAGATAAAAGGACATAAAGGGGGAACTTTTCCTTTGCCCATTTGCTCTCTCTCTCTTTTTGATACATTCATCAATTCCATTGGCACAACATTCCCTTGCTACTGTTATAATCAACTTCTTCAGCATTCTAATGTAGACTGAGCATCAGTAATTAGCTTTTAAAAACCTACTAGGCCTTTGGTGCCAGATAAGATCTATAGAGACAGTCATTGTTGTGAATGGAACAAGTGCAAGACTTTTAAGCCTTTCCAGTGTAAGATGGCCATTGTTACCTGGACTGAGTCCTGTAAACTAATGTGTGTGTGGCGGGGGTAGGGAGTAGGAGGGTGGGGGGTTGTGTACTCACTGATCAGTTCTTTTCTTTCAGAGAACCCTAGCAATTACAGTTGTACAAATTTTGATTGAAATTCTTCGTATAAAAGTAAAACTGAGTTATAATTGTGACTCTGTCGTTACTAGCTGCATGATCTTGGGGAATTATTTAAGTATTTCAATTCTCAATTCAATATCTACAAAACATGGGTAATAAACTGTTAGCATGAGAAAAGTCTTGCTGGATTAAACCCTAAGGATGAAAAAATGTAAGGTATTATATTACAAATTGACTCAGGAGCAGCACTGTCTGTCTTAAATGCATTCTTTTAAAAACACAACGTGGGGTTAACAATTATGGCTAAAAATTCCTAAGTAAAAGTAGATGATCAGTTCCAAGATAAAGAAGACTAAATGGCTGACCAGATAGCATTTACTTCTGTGAGCTGTATGTTTCAAATTTAAATTGAACATCCTGAAAGTCAACATAAAAAGAGTATACAAACAATTAAATAAGAAACAAGATATCTAGGCCTGTTGCTGAAGAGATAGAAAAGTTTTCTTTCATTAAGTTCTAAAATAATTAGCTTAGAAAGCATAGAATATACTAAAAGAAATAATATCCTAGGAAAGATTGTTTCAAAAGATGTTGTTACAGACTTCTCAACTCTCTGAATAAAACAATTGGAATGGCATTTTAAAAATCTCTTAAAGTAGCAACTCCCAAAACAAAGTAAAAATAGCTAAGGTAAACTAGACATTGTTCTAAAAGTCAGCTTCATCCAAGAATGCAACCTCTAATATCTGTAGAGTTACACTGAATGTCCCTTCAGTAATGCTACTTCTCTTAGGAGGACGTAGAGAAAAATCTAAGACAGAAAGCAAATAGCCCTACCAACAATTAGATTACAGCAAATGGAAATGTTCTTTATTGCTCCTTAAAGCTAGATCTTAGCAAAGAGAAATGGTGAGACTGGCACAACTTTTAGTAGCTATCTTCTTAAAGGTTTTGCCTTGGGTACCTACCCAGCCTTATTCTAGTCTCTATCCTATTTGACCAAAGCGAGTAACATGGGCATAACTATAAATTAGAACTTGCTTGATACACACACATACGCATACGGATACACACACATCTTTTAGGTGGAGACTGCTCTGCTCATTTGTTTCCCAGCCACCCAGATCCATAATACGCACAGTGAAACTATATTAATTATAACACTGTTTGGCCAATACCTTATGCATAGGTTTAGCTTACTCTTACATCTTAAATTAACCCATTTCTATTAATTTGTGAATCACCTTGAGGTTGTGCCTGCTAGTAAGGTTTTTGATGGCAACTGGCGGCATCTCCCTGCCTCTGCCTTGTTTTCTCCTTTATCTCTGCTTGGAACTCCCACTTTGCTCTATTCTGTGCTGCCATAGGCCCAAAGCAGTTTCTTGTTTTTTTTTTTAAATTAATTAATTTATTTATTTATTAAAGATTTCTGCCTCCTCCCCTCCACCACCTCCCATTTCCCTCCCCCTCCTCCAATCAAGTCCCCTCCCTCGTCATCCCGAAGAGCAATCAGGGTTCCCTGCCCTGTGGGAAGTCCAAGGACCACCCACCTCCATCCTGATCTAGTAAGGTGAGCATCCAAACTGCCTAGGCTCCCACAAAGCCAGTACCTACAGTAGGATCAAAAACCCATTGCCATTGTTCTTGAGTTCTCAGTAGTCCTCATTGTCCATTATGTTCAGCAAGTCCGGTTTTATCCCATGCTTTTTCAGACCCAGGACAGCTGGCCTTGGTGAGTTCCCGATAGAACATCCACATTGTCTCAGTGTGTGGGTGCACCCCTCGCAGTCCTGAGTTTCTTGCTCGTGCTCTCTCTCCTTCTGCTCCTGATTTGGACCTTGAGTACTACTCAGCAGTAAAAAACAATGACTTCTTGAATTTTGCATGCAAATGGATGGAAATAGAAAACACTATCCTGAGTGAGGTAAGCCAGACCCAAAAAGAGGAACATGGGATGTACTCACTCATATTTGGTTTCTAGCCATAAATAAAGGACATTGAGCCTATAATTTGTGATCCTAGAGAAGCTAAATAAGAAGATGAATCCAAAGAAAAACATATAGGCATCCTCCTGAATATTAAACTTCATCAGGTAATGAAAGGAGACAGAGACAGAGACCCACATTGGAGCACCAGACAGAAATCCAGAGCAGTTTCTTTATAGTTGCAGGGGACCAGCCTCAGCAGAGAAGTGGGTCTTGAATCTGAGATGTCTGGAAGGAGAAGCGAGTACATGAACACAGGATTCTGATGCAAGCTGACAGCTATCAGCTGCAGGGCTGGTTCCTCTCTCTCTCCCTCTCTCTCTCTCTGCTTTCTCTGCTTTTTCTGCCCTGCACGTCAAACCTCAGTCTTTCATTGTAAATTTTATACAACAAACTTGATTTTTTTTCTTGTCACAGGTTAATCATTACCTGAACAAAGCAGTTCACGAAAAGTACAAAGATTCTTTGAAATCAGAACAACATCATTCATCACCATAGTTTCCCAGTTCCTAAGCCCCATACCAGCCACTACATTCTTAATTCTTAGCTAAGTTAATCAAAAGTTAACAACTTTTGAGTCTTTCACCTCAGAGGCTAGCTACATGCAGTTTACAGAAGCGTGGCTTAGTGGGTTTCATTCCATTGTCATACCTTTCATATTGTTGTTCCTCAAAATTACAATTCTGATTTATAATGTCATAGGTAGTCCCATAGCCCCAAAGCCCTAGGTTCTTCAGAAACTTTATTCATCATAGCCAAGTTCATTTTTGTTTCAGTATAATTCTTTTCCAAGTTTTATAACCAGGCAAAGAACATTTTTTTTTTCATTTTTCCCAAATTTTCCCAATTCTTTCATCAGTCAGTTTGTTTGTTTGTTTTTCCATAACCAGCTTTACTGATTTAATGCCTAATTGTTCTATTAGATAAGTAAGACTCATTATGGCACAGCACATTCATATTTTCAGAAGTCACTGGTATGGAAGGAGAAAAAGAACATGAAGAACAATATACTAGTAGAAATGCTATGGCCAGAATCATCTGTAACATTGCCAAAGGCATATGAAGACACCATAGAAGTGGTCCTTGGGGCATGTAGGTGTTTTTTAACTTGGCCCTTAAGTAACATTCTCATTTAGCTCTACTGGGTTGCCTGGAGGGAATTGCTTCCTGCATCTCAGGTACTGCATGTGGAAGGGGGCAATACTTTGTCATCTCTGGCACATATTCACAGCATACAGAAGAAAATCCCACATCACCTCTCCTTTTCTGTCTAAATAAATATGAAGGATTTAACTTTAACATAGCAAGATTATATACAACAAAACAGCTATCAAGCAAGAATATCTAGTCCATATACATTTGGAAAATTATGGAAAATACTCAATCACCTATTGTATCTTTATGAGTCTAAAGTTTTATATCTAGTCTATCATTGCACTTATAAAACTATCTTTCTTCAACTCCATCAAAGACTCCAGAAGGACATAATATTACCTAAGTAAACAGGAAGTACATTGTAAGCAACTTCCAAACTATGGAATTGACAGAGACATCTTGCTGTCTGGACAGTTATCCGAAATTCTTCAGTAACAGTGGGGAATCATCTTCAGTCTACAGACCCATAGTGTCTGGAAGACTTTTCCATGAAGCAGGAAATTAAAACAGTTACACCTATATTGGCAGTTTGTCAGTCACTTTTTTTTCTGTGTCCTGCAGAATGCCTGGCAGACTCTTTCATGAATCAGGAACCCTGAAGGAATGTCTCATCTTCTTTAGGCAACATTAGCTGTTATTTTTTGTGGGTCTTGTATGTCCAGTTTATACAGCATACCATCAAACAGTCCAGGCAAGAGCAGCTCTTGAAGAAATGACTTGCCACATTGAAGGCAATTTTATTTATTATTATTATTATTATTTTAGTTTTTTGAGACAGGGTTTCTCTGTAGCTTTGGACCTCTCCTAGAACTAGTTCTTGTAGGCCAGGCTGGTCTCAAACTCTCAGAGATCCACCTGCCTCTGCCTCCCAATTGCTGGGATTAAAGGTGTGCGCCACCACCACCCGGCAGAAGGCAAATTTAATAATGAGTTTTATAAATGCCCATCACCCTCTCTGAAGTAATTTGGTGCTGCCAGAAAGAGACATGTCTCACAACCAAGAGAAGTCTAAATTTTTTAAACATTTTAAAAATGCCATATTCTGTACATCTTTGAAAGATTTGAAGAATACCTATCCATCTGAAATATATCTCTGTATATCTAGAAACCCTAACTAACATGACTAAAAGTTTGATTATTTTAAATGGTAAACTATTAATCTATTAATAGATTAATATTAATCTATTAATCTCTATTTCTTAACTATATATCATATTTTTAAATTAACTGCACAAACACAATAACTTAATCAAGTACAGAAATACATATAACAAAATTGACCTTAAATTTGTATCAACAGACCAAGATTCATACAAATGCAAAGTATTCGAATATCTCTATATTAATACCTCCTTTTGGAAAGCAGCCATGGCAAATTGTAGATAAAAATATCACACCTTCTTTTTAATAATTGCATTATTAAATCTATTAGAGTAATTTACATGTGTTCTCTAACAACAGATCATTAATTATTCCTCTTAAGAATCCAATAGGTTATGCTCACTAACATATGTGTATATACATTTATGCATGCAATAACAGTTAATGAAAATAGAGGCTATGACCTTGAAAGTAAGAAAAGTCATATATGGGATGGCTTGGAGGTTGGCAAATTAACATAAAATGTAATTATAACTTCAAAATTTAAGAAAAAAGAAAAATTTGGTTCAATGTTTTGCTTTTAAGTTTCTTCCCCATATAACAGATGCATATTTGTGTGCCTATGGCATTTATAGATCTTGATTTTACAGGTTTTCTGAGCTACAATATTTAGAAAAACATTCCTCCTCTCCACCAAATATTATCCTTTCATGCTCAGTGCCATATCCATCTTCTATACCAAATTTAGCTAACATATCTTGTGCTCTGGCATAACCTGGTGAGTTTCCCATTTAAACATGTAACTTCTGCACCATCCCCAATCCTAAGACAGAGCTTGAATCCCAAACCTAGTACTCAAGACAAGCATAATCAGGTGCTCACATATCTTTTCATCTTTCAGGCTCTGGTAATCAAGTATATCCTGCAACTGTCCAACAATCTCTATCCACCATACCTTATTCTTTCCCATCCAACACCATAACCAGCCTTTCATGCCAAGAGAATCAATCAATTTCTGTATTCTGTATAAGTGAAGTGAGTTTACTCTCTTACTCCTAAGCCTCTTATATTCACAGCAGTCCTCAGACAGAGCCGGGTCTTCATCTCTAGTGCTATGGCCCAGCCTGAACAGTCCAACGTGCCCCATTTTGACTTCCAGGTTTGAGTAAGAATATACTTAAAATGTATACAAGCCCAGATAGCAATGTCCACATTAGTCATTCAATCACCACCACCAAAAATAAATCAGTATACTCAAGTCTCATCACAGACATGGAAGACCAGAATAGTATGTCCCCTCAAAATCCACCCATCCTGTAAAAATTTTCCCCAATGAAAATTACCTAGAACTTAGACATATATCTTGAAAGTAAAACAATAAATTTTATTAAGAATACAATGAATATAGCAAAGACAAAAACAGTTAAATGAACCAAAAGGAAATGGATACATAAAAACGAAAACACGTGAGCCTGGTGATGGTGGCACACACCATTAATTCCAGCACTCAAGAGGTAGAGATGGGTAGGTCTTTGACTTTGAGGCCAGCCTAGTCTACAGAGTGAGTTACAGGACAGCCAGAGTTACACAGAAAAGCCATGTCATTCGAAAAGAGATCGGCTGAATGCTGTTTATTCAACCTTGGGGAAATCTTTATATACCTAGCTGCTGTACAAGGATTTCCACCTAGGCAGGTGGGAAATTACCATGCCAAAGATGGAGTCAACAATGCCCTACGGCTAATCACCAGGCCGGGGGGGGGGGGGGGGGGGGGGGGCACAGGAACAAACTGAATGCTTTAGTTAGCTGACCAGAAACTGTCCTCAAGATGCACCCCAGGAACAAGGTAGACCCGGGCCCTACAGAAACTAAAAGCATTAGAAAAGAAAAACTTTTGGAACACATTAATAGCACACCTAAGATAGTTTAAATGCTTACCTTAAAAATAAATAGAAATGTATACAAATAATTACTTACTAATGCAACTCAAGAATTTGGAAATACAAGAAAAAACAAACCATAATCCAGTAGAAAATGCAGAATGTTAAGACTCATGGCAGAAATTGCAGTACAAGGAATCAATAAATCAAATAGTTAGTTTTTGATATTTTAAATAACAGTGTAAATATAAACAAGACCCTTGGACAAACTAGCCAAAAGAAAGAAAGGGATGATTCAAATTAACATAATGGGAAATAAACAAGGAAATATCACAACAAACGAATATTATAAAGGAAGGTTTTTAAAACTTATACTGCAGCAACCTTGGAAATCTAAAGAAAAAAAAATAAGAATAAATTTCTTGATTCTTCCAAACTACCAGAGTAAAGCCAAGAAGAGAACAATAACCTAGAGAGACCCAAAACAAGTAAGGAGGTAAGAATATTTTATAGCTGTATTGCTATTTTACCATTCAGACTACAAAACTGTACAGGCACAGATAAATTCACAACAGAATTCTCCCAGACTCTTAAGGAGGTCTACAACATCTACTTCTTAAAATATTAAATTTGTCTGAAAGGAAATAGCTCTTCCAAACACATTGAGAAAGAGATCATAAACACATTCTTATTTACAATAACCTCTAGGAAAATAAAATATCTGGGAGGAAACCTAACAAAGGATGTAAAAGATTTCTACAATGAGAAACAAGCAAACGTAAATATATTATGAATTAATAATATGAAAATTATCATTTTTCCTGAAACAGCAGATACAATGTAATCTCAATTCTTAAAAAGTCTATAATTTTAATCACAGAAATAGAAAGCAAATAATTCTAACAGTGTTTTCAGTAATGAAAAATTATTTTAAAATTCACATGAAACAATGGAAAACCAAAACAATAGCTATACTAACCCTGAGAAAAAAGAACAATGCTAGGGGGATTACAATTCCAGGTTTCAAAGTACATTATTAAGTTATTGTATATAAACAGTATAAGAAAAAAAAGACTTGTAGATCAATGGAACAAAATAGAAGAATCAAACAAATACACATAACTACAAGTCTAATATTTGATAAAACTTAAGAAATATATACTAGCAAAAAACACCAAGTTTAATAAATAGTTCTGGGACAATGAATGTCCACACATCAAGTAATGAACCTAGGTCAGTACTTAACAACCTGAATGAAAAGTAACTCCAAACAGAACACAGGCATCCGTGTCAAACTCTGAAAGTACTAGGAGAAAACAAAGCTGGGGCTGAGGTCAACAATTAACACGTGAGTCTTCAAAAATCCCAAATTTTCTGTATAGCTGAGACAGATGTCAATAATGTATAAAAGATTCTCCCCAACACACACACACACACACACACACACACACACAAAACACACACAAAACTGAAAACACAGAGTCAAAGGAAATATTAAAAATACAAATAAGAAATGGACTATGAATCTGAACAGAGAATTTTCAGTGGACATAAAGCAAAAAATAACTAGGAAATATTTGATAAAGTAACCATCATCCTTATAATTTGAAAATTTAGCATTAAAATCATTTGAAATTTGATCTCATTGCAAATCAAATGTCTAATATCAACATACCTACCGATAAAAATGCTGGGGAAAACATGGAGCAAAGAATAATTATTTATTGTTGGTAGGTCTGTCTGCAAATTAGTGCAGCCATTCTGGAAATCAGTGTGGATAAATTCTCTCCAAAGCTACAAGTAGATCTACCATATGACCCAACTATACAACTCCTTGATGTGTACCCAAAAGGCTCAACCTTCTGCTCCACAAATACTTCCTTAGTATTATTGATTGCTAAATGGCTAAATGTAATTACTATAGAGCTAGGAAATGGAAATAATCTAAAGGCCCTTTAAATAACCAATAGAGACTCTAAATGTGATTCAAATACTCTATGGAATACTATTCAACTGTAAAAAAATGAAACCATGAAATTTATAAGTAAATAGATGAAAAAAGGAAATATTGTATTGAATGAGATAACCCAGACCATGAAAGCAGAAAATCTCATGTTCTCTCTCATCTGCAGCCCCCAAATCTTAAGATGTGAATATAAACAAGATTAAAGCAAAAACAAAAAAGGGATTGGGGGCAGGGCTTCAGAGGCCAGTTTAAGGTATATGTGATATAAATGGAGAATAGAGAGACATAGAGAAAGGGGCTTTAATTTTATAAGGAAGAAAATATGAAAGGAGAGGGAGTGAAGAGGGCTAAAAACACTAAGAATGTTAAATCTGTTTGGATGAAAAAGATGGTTTTCAAGATAGCCTTGCTTTTTATTCAAGGAATAACATAGGCGCTGTTAGATTATCTCAACTCTATAGTATCCAGATGTTCATAATTTATTTAGAGGTATGTAATTTCTCAGTTCCATCTGTACTTTCATAATAGCTAACTTCTTGAAACTTAAGGGCTTGCTGATATTAAAGTAATAATTATTCAGATATTAAATGGTAATGAAAAATTTATTGAAGACTGTTGCAATAAAAACAGATTAGATTCAGTTCAGAACACATTTAAAAAGTAAAGATCAAGGATATTATAGCTAAGAAACAGAATAAGCTATCAAATTAGAAACTACAAAGTGAAGATATCAAAAATAAGGCATTTCTAGATAAATCAATCTAACAAGGTATGGTATGGAGTACGATTACATGTTTAGGGTAGAGAATTCACCAAAAACTTAACTATCATGGTTATTACTAAAACTGGGTAAGGCAAAACCAAGGAGTCCAAGAGCAAAGTTTGCTAGGAAGAAAAGTTTGGAGGATCCTAACTCAGTCTGATGAAAGGCAGCAAGAAGAAATGCCTCTATTCTGGTTTTGTGATGCTGATTGAATAAAATAAAAATAAAGATACGAAAAAGAGGAAATCCAGATCCATTACAAAAAGCAATGAAATATTTTACAGCTTTGGAAGACAATGGAATTTGTGAAAATAGAGTAGTCTAAACCCTCAGTGTACTCAGTAAAAAATGATACCTATAATAATATCTCCTGTTGGAGCGCGGGACAAAGGGAAGCGAAGCCGGAGCTGCGGGCGCCTTTTCGGCCCGCGGTGTCTCAGATTCATTCTTAAGGAACTGAGAACTTAATTTTCCAAAATGTCAAAAAGACCATCTTATGCCCCACCTCCCACCCCAGCTCCTGCAACACAAATGCCCAGCACACCAGGGTTTGTGGGATACAATCCATACCAGTCATCTCGCCTACAACAACTACAGGCTGGGAGGGAACCCGGGCACCAACAGCCGGGTCACGGCGTCATCTGGTATCACGATTCCAAAGCCTCCAAAGCCACCAGATAAGCCGCTGATGCCCTACATGAGGTACAGCAGAAAGGTCTGGGACCAAGTAAAGGCTTCCAACCCTGACCTAAAGTTGTGGGAAATTGGCAAGATTATTGGTGGCATGTGGCGAGATCTCACTGACGAAGAGAAACAAGAAGATTTAAACGAATACGAAGCTTAAAAGATAGAGTACAATGAATCTATGAAGGCCTATCACAATTCCCCCGTATACCTTGCATATATTAATGCAAAAAGTGGTGCCGAAGCTGCATTAGAGGAAGAAAGTCGACAGAGACAGTCTCGCATGGGGAAAGGAGAACCTTATATGAGCATTCAGCCTGCTGAGGATCCAGATGATTATGATGACGGCTTTTCAATGAAGCATACAGCTACCGCCCGTTTCCAGAGAAACCACCGCCTCATCAGTGAGATCCTCAGTGAGAGCGTGGTCCCTGATGTGCGGTCGGTTGTCACAACAGCTAGAATGCAGGTCCTCAAGCGACAGGTCCAGTCTTTAATGGTTCATCAGCGAAAACTAGAAGCCGAACTTCTTCAGATAGAGGAGCGACACCAGGAAAAGAAGAGGAAATTCCTGGAAAGCACAGATTCCTTTAACAATGAACTTAAAAGGTTATGCGGTCTGAAGGTGGAAGTAGACATGGAGAAAATCGCAGCCGAAATTGCACAGGCAGAGGAGCAGGCCGGCAAAAGGCAGGAGGAGCGGGAAAAGGAAGGAGCGGAGCAAGCCAAGCGCAGTCAGGGCAGCATTGCCCCTGAGGAAGAGCAAGCAACGAACAAAGCCGAGGAGAAGAAGGATGAAGAGAGCATCCCTATGGAGACAGAGGAGACACACCTGGAAGAAACGACAGAGAGCCAGCAGAATGGTGAAGAAGGCACATCTACTCCTGAGGACAAGGAGAGTGGGCAGGAGGCAGTTGACAGCATGGAGGTCGAAGGGACCAGTGATAGTAATACTGGCTCAGAGAGCAACAGTGCCACAGTAGAGGGGCCACCCACAGACCCCATGCCCGAAGACGAGAAGAAGGAATAAATGCTGCCTTGTTTTATGTGTCCTAAAACTTTTTTAAATGAAAAAAAAAATGTTTTCTGGTTTAAATGGTGAAAAAAAATAATAATAATATCTCCTGTTGATTTCAAAGCCTACTAGGAACAATTTTAATGGTGCTAAGAAATACATGAAAACTTGCCATCTTGTGCGTGTTCTAGACTACACTGAGAAGCCACTGAATTAAAACTACACTTTCAGTCTGTTATATTTTTAACTAGAAAGTGTGTTTGTGGTGTGTGTGTGCATGTGTGTGTGTGTGTGGTGTGCTGTGTGTGTATGAGAAAGAGAGAGAGACAGAGAGACAGAGAGAGACAGAAAGAGAGCACATGTGCTTGCTTGCTTTCTGTTATTCAGATCATTTTTAAATGTGGCCATATGGTAAATGAGCTGTAATGTCTCAGTCTCTTAGTAGCAAAGATGGAACATGGAACAAGTCTCCAAATAGTTCAACCCAGCCATTGTGGGCCATAAAAGGGAAGAAAATATTCTATTTACCATCTTTCTCCTTGGAAAACTGCCATTTCCATAGAGGTCAGAATCCTATATTCAGTGCCAGTCGGAATTAGAACAATCTATTCAATTGTCCTTTATGAGTCCAAACAACTGTTAGATCTCTGTAGAAATTGTGTGGATCAGCAAGTATTTGGAGGAAACAGCTGTGCTTGGTCGTTACTAAACGCTGTTAACATGGCTAATGGCTCAAATATGTGCAACCAAGAAAGAAGCACTGCCCTTCTCACAGGAATGGCCACTCTGTAATTGAACCTTGGTGTTTTTTTTCTTCAGTGGATGTGTGTTTTTTATATTCACATGTGCATGTGTGCTTTGGAGATAGAAGTTATCCTGAAGTGTGGACAATTGTGGTAGTTATGTACATTACTTCTCTGATCCTTGTTCATCCAGGAAAAACCAAAGAGTATATATGATGCCTTTGTTTAGAAAAAAAAACAATGAACAAAAGAGATTATCCACTATATAAAGTCTTGCTTGCTTTCTAGTACATTTCTGATTTCTCCCATTGTAGTTACTGATCTCACTGAAGGTTAATTTGCATTAAAATTTCTAGTCAGCTTAAAACAAAACACAAAGCCATCTTGCTTGTTTTGAAATGGTAACCACCAAGGAACAGAAAAGCTTATACTCCAGAAACAATAGATGGAAGTGAAGAACGGAGAAAGAGGTTGGAATAGGCTAAAACTTAAACAGGAGGATTTTTCAAAAAGTCCCTTTGTATCTATACCAAATCTGAGTGATAAACTGCAAGCTGCCATAAGGTATTCTGTAGTGACTTCTGCATACTAAAGAGCTCCTGAAACATATTTTTTTTGGCTCAGTGGTATAGAATTGGCTGACAAGCATTTCAGTTAGAAGACCAGGTTAAGTTGCTAGCTAGCACTGAAATTCTTAATGTGATTTCCAGAAAAAAAAAAAAAGGAATATTTCTATTTGTTTAACTTGCTCTGATTGGGCAAGCTGGAGTCTCTGACACATAGTTAGACCCTTAAGCCCTAATTCCAATCTTCTAACCTTTTCCATCGCATGGCTTTCAAGGTCTAAAGGATTGAGGATTGTTCAGCAACTGTGCCTTTAGATGGCAAATTGCAAGGCTGCCAAAATAAACAAAAAAAAATGAACAAATAAATTGTTACCTTCTCCAAAGGAAGTTGTTTGTACAGACATCTGTCAAGGTATATATGGGATATTCCAAAAAAGAAAATGAAATCAACTTGTAAAAGCAGCAACAAGAAGAACCTCCACCCCCCGCAAGCATACACTTAGTAAAGTCTACTCACATGCTAGCCCCTTAACCTTGAAATCTGCGGTAGCTCCTGCTTTCTTCTTGAAAGTAAAAGGAAGCATGTTTGGGGAATGCATTTGGGTCTACTTTCTGACTTGCTTGTTTTCCAACTATCATCTTTGTCTATGCACATAGTAGCAAAGAGCGCTGATTTTGCTTATTTGGTAAGGGACTACTTACTTGCAGTGACTTAACTCATACTGCATGTGAGGAGTTGCCTATTGGATCTTTTGTGGTATTTTTGTTTTGCTTTACTTTAGTTTTAGTTTTGCTATCTTTTAGTAAATAGATGTGAAATTATCATAAACTCAAGAGTATAAAAAGTTCCATCAAAAGAGGATGGCCATATCGTCTACAAATTTAATAAACTAACAGTGTATAGTACTGTTCCTCCAAACCCAAAGAAACCTTCACCTGTTCAGTACCAGAGTAAATATCAGCCAGGCAAGTACACAGCAAAGCCAATGAGCTAAACCACTCTGCAGGTAAAAAACAAAAAACAAAAACAAATTCCAGTTTATTGGGGAACAACCTACCAGGCTGTCTCAGAAGGACAAAGAACAGTATTAATCAGCAGGAAGACAAGCAGAGTGACGTCATTCTTAGCTTCTCCTTGACTTGTAGTCTTCTTTCTGGTCCTGCACATGAGTATGGGGCCTAAAGTCATCTTTATATGAAGACCCCAGTGACACTGGATAAGGATTCATCTTAAAGACCCCATTCACTCTTAAGCATGCCATAGAAGACTTCAGGCCAAATACAGCAATATTCTGGTATTCTCAGCATCACTTCTGTGGAAATAGGACTCTGACATGTGAATTTGGGAAGTGGAAGTAAGATAAGTCAGCCTAAGGCAAAGCCCCTTCATGTTTCCCACCTTTTGGATCAGAACAGATACCACTTCTCAACTGTCACAAACACTGAAACTCAAAGAGAGACTGAATAAAGCATAAAAGAACTAGACTGTTGCCAGTCAAGACCTGTAATTGACCTTTCAGTTTTCTCTTCCACACTACCGGTTCATAGGTTTTTATTATGTGATTTGACTGTATCCATGCAGGTTCCTCTCCCATGCACCACTTTTAATTCAAACATCTTCTCCTGTGGGCTAACCCTTTTCTTCACATAATGAATATGTGTTGCTCTCATTGGTTGATAATAAAGGCTGTCTTGGCCTCTAACAAGGCAGAATATAGCTAGGGGAAAAAACAAACTGAAAAATGTGAGAAGGAAGGGTGGAGTCAGGAGAGACACAAGCCAGCACCAAAGAAACAATTTGTCAGTCAGAGCAACGGACTGAGCCCCCAAAATCTACTTTAAGAGCAGAAGGAGGGAGAAGATGAGCAAGGAAGTCTGGACCGCGAGGGGTTGTTCCACCCACTGAGACAGTGTGCCTGTTCTAATGGGAGTTCACTAAATCCAGATGGACCAGGACTGAATGAACATGCGATCAAACCGGACTCTCTGAATGTGGCTGAAAATGGGGGCTGACTGAGAAGCCATTGATAAAGGCACTGGGACTTGTTTCTACTGTATGTACTGGCTTTTTGGGACCCTAGTCTATTTGAATGCAAAGCTTCCTAGGCCTGGATTGGGGGTGGGGGGGAGCTTGGACTTCCCACAGGGCAGGGTTCCCTGTCCTCTCTTAAGGAGGGAGGGGGAGGGAACAGGGGGAGTGGGGGAGCTGGAGGGGAATGGGAAGAGGGGAGGAAGTGTAAATTTTTTAATGGAAAAATAAAAAAAAGAAACAATTTGTCAGCAAACCTATAAATGCCATGGCCAACTGGCAATGCATAGATTAATAGTAATAGGTTAATTTGAATGTAAGAGCTAGTTAGTAATAAGACTGAACTATAGGCCAAACAGTCTGTAATTAATATTAATTCTCTGAGTGATTATTTAGAAGTGACTGCACAGGTGGTATTGGCACACGACTTTAATCCCAGGACTCGGGAGGCAGAGGCAGGAAGATCTCTATGAGTTTGAGGCCAGCCTGGTTTACATGAGCTAGTTCCAGGACAGGCTTCAAAGCTACAGCAAAACCCTGTCTTGAAAAACAAAAGAAACAAAAAACAAAAGTGACTGCAGGACAGGACTGGACAGGGAAACCTCTGTTTACAATCTTTTAAGAACATAATTGTATTTCTCATTAATTATGAATCTGATGTATTCTTCAGTATTTTTCAAATATTTTTTTCTGTTTAATATCTATGATCTCCTCACATTGTTGACTCTATCAAGGTTCAAGCATAGCCTGAAGCCAAACTCATTTTGATATATTGTTCTATCACAATTGTGGTGGTGTTTGGGATGCAGTTTATAATTATGGTGCATTACTGAATTATTTATTGAAAAAGATAGAGCTCATGCTAGTAATAAGAGCTAGTAATTTAGTTTCTCATTCAAGAAGACCTGACATGTGACATCATAGTTTCTATTTTCAGACTAGGGAAACAAACATAAGTCAATCTATCAATATTTTAGGGCACTATGAATTTATCCTTACCATTCTACAATGTCATTCTCTTTCTTTATTCTTTGTATGTGTGTACAAAGCAGATTTAAGGAATACTTTTCTTGCTTTTCTAAATGAAGATGTAATCACTGGCCCAATGCAATAAGTTCTGCACCATGAGTCTAGGGGCAACCTTAAGAGCATCAAAAATATTTGCAAAACTTTCTAACTTAGCATAAAAACCCCACAAAGGAATATAATGTTTTCAGAAACAGAAGTTTTAGCTAAAGAGTTATCCTGTTGGAATATGTTACAGGCTACAACTTGGTCATTTAACCTTAGGAAATAAGGTAAAATTTTCCTATATACAGTGAGGAATAAATCTCTTGAAAAGAAGAAGTCATGCTGGGAATAGAATCAAATGTTGAATCAATATTTCCTCATTCACATTTTTGTTTCCATAGAATTTTCCTGTTTAGAATAAAGTTATTGGTACATCTTGGATACTACTGAAGCTGAACTGATTCTGCACACACAAATATCTAGTCATTCAGGTACACATTGACTGAAATTCACAAGTGACTCTTCTAGAGTGAAAAAGACAACTCAGCAGTTCTATCAGTTCAGTAATCACAAAAAAATTATTTTAGAAGTATTTCAGAAGGATTCAATTGCAAGAAACAATCACCAGACAGTAATTTAAATAGAATGTTATTTACTATAGGACATTAGATATTTTCAAAATTATAGATATTGAGGACCAGATCCTGGACCAGGCATACATACTGAACTATAGAAAAATTTCTAATCAGTGTTCTATTGAAAGAGCCTCTTTCTCTGCTGCTATCAGAAATGTTGATATAGATGATGGCTGTATCTAAAATTGTGTTCTGGAAGATCAGTTTTCATAATGGTCATCCAAGATCACAAAAACCACAGCCTTTACTACCATATTTAGTACATTATAGCCCATAAAGCCTGTGACTAGTCTCTGGTAGAAAAATAAACCAATACATAACTATACTTACCTTACTGAAAGAAATCAACCAAAGTAGCAGAAACACAGGCAGTATCTCAGTTCTATATATGCTAATATATATACTTTAAAGGAAAATATTGTTTAGTATAATAATAAATAAATTTTAGGAAGTTAGATTTTAATCATCCAGTCTTTATAATGCAAGGAAACAAAAGAAAGCTGAGGGTCCTCTGCCACATACTCCATGAGGGACATGTCAACCATAAACTGAAGAAGAAGAAAATCATGATACTCCCAAGGAAGAAAACATACTGTACATATAAACTTTTATGTGCATTTTATAGTACACATAGATCTCACAGAAGCCATGATGTATCATAAAAACACTTACATAGAAGAGTTACTGAACTTCAGAAATCTGACACTTGGGACTGCATCCCTTTCTGCCCTGGTGGAGTACCATCCTTTGCTTTCACTCACTAAATGCCTCAGGTATTTATGTACCCCACTTTAGGTAGGAGAGTCAAAAAATGTTTTCCAGATACGTTACAATGTGCTCTTGATGGAAAATTATAAAGCAAAATTAAAGAAACATTAAAGAACAAAGTTGAATACTATTTGGCATTAAAAAATTTATGAGAGGAGTACCGTGAGCAACAAGCATGTAGAGAAGTATCATTGAGATTTATATATAAGAATGAATGATGCTTCTCTACATAAATATATATACATATTTTATATCATATATAATTATTGCAGGTGTGTATAACTAAGAGCAATAATGATAATTTCAAAGGTGGTTCTAGGAGAGAAAACTTTAAGCAGAGAATGGAGTTGAGACTCAGAGGGATTTTCTGATAGTTAATTTTAATATGTCAACTTGACTAGGCTGTAAGATTTTGGCAAATACCTTTTGTAGTATACTTAGAATGATTATTATATTAACATTTGAATTAACAGGCTGAGTAAAGTTAATTGTCCTTTTTGGTTTGGGTGGACCGCATCTAGTCAACTGAAGACATGGTCAGGGTACTCCACCTACCTGTCTGTTAAACTAGGATACTATATAGTTCAAGATTTTGGGTTGTATCGTGAATCAACAGGTCCACCACTCCTTAGGCCTACAAACAAGCTGGAGTTACACATTGTTTTTCTTGTGTCTAGCTTGCTAATTGTAAGCTAACATTTGTTACTGGCCTTGATTATCTGACCCCATTCCTTATACTAATTATCTACTTCGTATATCTTATATCCTGTTGGTCCTGTTTCTCTGATTTTAATCCAAGTGAGTATAAATGTTAATCTGTGAACTTGAATAATTCAGTTCACTTCTCTTAGGCTCAGTTTTTATGGTTGTGAAAATGAGGTTTATGTAAACTCCTATGTCCTCAGAGTATTGTTGTCCTGAAGGGATAAAAGTTTGGTAGTATTTTTGAATATAAGTTATAAAGAGTATCTGTAGTTAAAATGTGTCTTCCTTACCATCACATCTATCATGGATTACTGGGGGAAAGTATCCACCACCTTTTCTGTTGTCCTACTTCAAAGAATGATTTAATTACACTGTGTTCCACTTGATAAAAGATTTTCTATATCATCCAGTTGAAACAGTGTGATTATTTATGGTGCATCATTCAGAAAGAAATTTACAAGAGTTAAACACTCAATTTTCAACATAATTTTTATTCTGATAAACATTATTTTTAATTGAAAGCATTAAAAAACAATTACTGGATATTAAAAGGAGTCTTTCAATATCAAAATATAGGCATTGGATTCTAATTAGTCAATGGGAGTAATTAAAGAGTTGGGTAGAAAATCACAGTAAAAGCCCACAAAGTCAAGTTGGCAATTCATTCCATTAGATTTCTTTAAATTTCCATAAACTAGAAGATATAGAGTTTTATTTCTTAATGAAATATTCATCTTCCATAAGGAACCATCACTTTCACAAACAATGCGCTCTTGGCTAAAAGCATTAGAAGTAAGAGAAATGTCAGATTTTAAAAAGAAATTACAACTCAGTAAATTCTTTTTCCTGTCTTGCCCTGTTTGCACTTTCATTGTTTGCTGTTGTTAATTCCAAAAGCCAGATTTTCTTTCCTCTCTTCATTCCACTCATATTTGAAACATGGGTAACTTATTCTGACACAAAGACTTTATGCTTTTGGGGAAAAGATTTTGGGCCCTAGATTTAAATTCTAATTTGAAGTCCTCCTGAACAAAATTCATCCACTTCTGAAAACATACAGTAATAAAATTGGGAAGGCATTATTAAATCTCTGTATAATCCACAGCTGTTTAAACATATCTAGAAAGAAAGGGGGTTTCTTCCTCTCTTAGGTTTAGATTAGCATGTGGGCATGAATATTGCCATAAAGTAGTAATGAAGATATTATCCTTGAATACAAATAAATTAGTAAAAATTAAAAACCCAAATACCTTAAAGAACACATACCTCCAAGAGTTATTTATCAAAAGTTAATCATAGAATCTCACTTCTATGATATCACCAGTGTAAAGTCATATATTTTTAATTATTGAGTTTAACATTATACACTATATGCCACATTATTTAATAAAAATATTTTTAAATGGTATGTATTGTTATAAATTACTTTTGAAAAATTCCTAACAACTTCTTGAAAGCCCATTAAGAAGTCCTAAAGGAAAAGTGTAATTTTGCTTCTCAAAGGTTCAGAACATATTTGACTGAAGAACCTTTTCTTACACAAGAACATACCTTAATTAATATCACACCTGAATCTTCTGTAGAGGAGTTTAAAACTGCAGATTTGGGATCCCATCTTACCTTTGCCTGCATTCATATCTCCCAATACCATAAATTCATTTAGGTGGGGAACATTTTCTCTTTTTTTGAAAATAAAGTTCCAAAATCAACTTCCTTTCACTGTCAAAACACACTTACTATTCAAAACATTCCTCAATGATATTCTTTGCTAAGAGACAAATTATCCAATCAACTAGTTGAAAACAGAAAGATAAAATTGAAAATACCTACATTTATCTTTGCTTCTTCCTTTGCAACAGTGTGACTTTGGGTATTTGAAAAGTTCTCATTTTCCCTAAATATTCTGCGCTCTATAATGTGAGTGTAATTGTAACAATTGTACTAACATTCAAGTGAGCCAAGCCTAAAGAGATGTGTCTGACATGTAACATGTATTTAAATCACCAAATAAATGAGCTAATACATGAATCACTCCTCTCAATCTCATTTGATGTTTCTTGTACTTTTCAAGTTTTCCCTTAAGGTAAGACTATAATGTATATTCTTAGAGGCAAACTTACTAACAGAACTGCACTAAAATGATATACATTATGTATCCTTTGCAGTTCCAAACCCAGTCTCATGTCTTATTCCCTGTTATTTTCTGTGCCACTCATGTTGGGCTTTTGACAGTTCTTTCAGTGGGTAACACGTGCTATTCCTTGTGACTGAGATACTCTTCCTGTCTCCTGTTTTTCTTAATCATAATCATATTAAGGTGGGGAAAAAAACCTTCTTTAGAATGTTCTCGTGAAAGTAATTCTATCAGTGTAATTAGGAACAATTTTACATATTTACTAAGGAGGGTGTGAAGATTCGGTAACTTAACTTCTTTGAAGTATATTAGAGAATTCCTGTGTTCCCTTCTATTTGACCAGTAGTTTGTGATAGAAAAAGCTCTCTTCTTGAGAAACATCTCCTTTGCCCTGTGGATAATCTTCTTCATGATTTATGATATCATAGGAACTTATTCTAGGTATGAGTAACTCAGCTCTGAAAGAGATGGAAGTTTGACAAGAAAAATTAATGGGACTTTTCCCACAATGACTTTGAACCTTAGGCAAGAGATGACATCAAACACTGTACAGAGAACATAATAGAATCTGATATTCTCTGATTTTGGATGCAGTCTGGCAAAGTAATCTCAGAGCTCCTCCAGACTATGAAATTTAACCTTCTTCACTGTTGCCACAAAATCTAATGGCTGTGTTTTGACCTTTCAGGTGACCTGTGCTTATCTTGTCCACTGGCATTAGAAACTGAGGACCTGAAAGAATGGGGCACGTGATCCTAGAGAAGCTAAATAAGAAGGTGAACCCAAAGAAAAACATATAGGCATCCTCCTGAATATTAACCTTCATCAGGCGATGAAAGGAGACAGAGACAGAGACCCACATTGGAGCACTGGACTGAAATCTCAAGTTCCAAATCAAGAGCAGAAGGAGAGAGAGCACGAGCAAGGAACTCAGGACCGCGAGGGGTGCACACACTGAGACAATGGGGGATGTTCTATCGGGAACTCACCAAGGCCAGCTGGCCGGGGTCTGAAAAAGCATGGGACAAAACCGGTCTCGCTGAACATAATGGACAATGAGGACTACTGAGAACTCAAGAACAATGGCAATGGGTTTTTGATCCTACTGCACCTACTGGCTTTGTGGGAGCCTAGGCAGTTAGGATGCTCACCTTACTAGACTTGGATGGAGGTGGGTGGTCCTTGGACTTCCCACAGGACAGGGAACCCTGATTGCTCTTCGGGCTGACGAGGGAGGGGGACTTGATTGGGGAAAGGGGAGGGAAATGGGAGGCGGTGACGGGGAGGAGGCAGAAATCTTTAATAAAAAAAAAAGAATGGGGCAGACAATAATCTAATGCTGTAGATGAACTTACTTCAGTTTCAGTGGACTTTTCTGTAAAAATGAAAAAGAAAAGAAACAATGATCTATAGAAGGTTATTTCGGTTCAGAAAGAGCAGCCCTGTCTCAATTGCCTGGCTCCTGCTGCGAGTTATATCTGGGAAAGTGCAGAAGGCCATATCCAGATTCAGGGTACACTGATCAGATGGGGTTCTATAGTTATTTTCTGACATAAAATAAGAATATTCCCCGCCTGGTGGTGGCGCATGCCTTTAATCTCAGCACTCGGGAGGCAGAGGCAGGCGAATCTCTGTGAGTTCGAGGCCAGCCTGGTCTACAAGAGCTAGTTCCAGGACAGGAACCAAAAGCTACAGAGAAACCCCGTCTCGAAAAATCAAAAAAAAAAAAAAATAAAAAAAAAAAGAATATTCATAACCTATAAATTAAATGCAAAGGTTTGTCAAAGGAGGTATGAAATTACATCCAAGAACAACCCAGGGAACAAAACTCACCTGAGGTAAAAGGCCCTCTGCTTTTTTTCCTGGCACCTCTTTCATGGTTTCCAAGGCATTAGTCAGCATGACTTTTGACCAGGACAGCAGTGTAGTTCTTGACAGTTATTACTATGTATCAAGACCTCCCAAGGCCTAGCCCCAGTTTATTTTCCTGACAAAGTTCAAAGAGAAAGGAAATCTCTTTGGGGCCCAGAAGTTGGTGATGTGAAACTTGGTTGATATCCAAAAAGGAAGGCATCTTTCTTGATGCTGCATCTGCTGCAGAAATGAACTCCTTCTGTTCCTAATTTTTTCAAATAATTTATGAACTTCTAAACCTTCATAATGTTGGTCTACTGTGACTCCTTCCAGGTCTGAGATTGTTTCATCCAGAAATATTTGTTTTATCCCTTCAATCCCCTTTGTAGTGAGTTTATTTAAATTGCTGATATTATCTTGATCTACCCTTGCTGGTTTTGGATGAATCTTGGAATTCATCTATTTCTAGATTTTATAACTTAATGTAATATAGGCTTTTAACATATTCACTTATAATATTCTGAAATTTTGATACCTAGCATACTATTTCTCCATTGTCTCTAATTCTGCTAATTTGAAACATCTATTTCTCTCTTTTGTTTATTGGGAAGAGGAGAATATGTGTCTCATTTGCATATCTTCTTAAAGAAATCATCTCTTAGATTTGTTGATTCCTTGCATTGTTTTCTTTTGATCTGTTTATTAATTTCTACTGTGATTTTTGTTGTTTCTATCTGTCTACTGGTTTGGGATTACTTGGTTCTTCTATTTAGAAAATCTTGAATTAGGATACATGTTCTTTATTTTTTTTAAAGTTTCTTATGATTGCCTTTTATGCTAGGATGTGGTCTATTTTAGAAATTCTTCAGTGATCTGAGGAGCACAATGTAAATTCTTTGGTGTTTACATGGAACATTCCACAGATATGTGTTAGCTCTTAGTTTTAAGATATCATTTAGTCCTGTTTATTCTTTTGTTAAGATTACTTAACTATTAGAGAAAGTAGAATATTGAAATAATCAACTAATATGTTGGAGTTAATATGTGTCTTTAAGTTAAGTAGCATCTTGTTTGTAAAATTGGGTGAAGCAGAGTTTGGTGCCCTTAAGTATAGAATAATAATGTCTTCTTTGTTAATTGTTGCATTAACTAACATATCCTTCATTAGCACTTATGAATTATTTTGGCTTATGTCTATTTTTGTCAAATATTAATAATACTAGCTTGGTCCCTAGTCTCGTTGTCAAAGAATACTTTCTCCCTATCTTGTGAGTTTATTTGAAGGGAAAATGAGTTTCCTGTAGAAAACAGAAAACTATACTTTGCTTTGTACTCACTCAGCTAAACTGTTCATTTTGATTGAGGAACTTACACTGTTAATTTTTAAAGTTACTATCGAAAGATGTATATTAATTGCTCTGATTTGGCGTTTTTTCTTTTCATGTTCTTAATCCTCATGTGTGTTTCAGTAGTTATAGCTTCATTTGCTTTCTTTCTATTTTCTCTTATTTACCTCTCTCTTCATTTCAAAGTTTTTCTTCCAGTATTCTCTATGGGACTTGTTTGATAGGCATTAATTCTGTTAGCATATTTATGCAAAGGAAAGGTTTTCCTTCTCTTTCAACTATGATAAATTTGCTTTGTACAGTAGTCTCGGTTGGCATCCATGGTACTTTATAACTTGAAAGGCACTGCTCTAGCCTTTTCTGTCTTTTATAGAAATTGAGAAATAAACAGTCATTCTGATGGTTGCTACCTTTTATATGACTAATGGTTCTTTTCTCTTGCTATCAGTACCCTCTTTGTTCTATATGTTTAACATTTTAAATATAATGTCTAGTCAGGATTTTCTTTTCTGTTACTGTAAATAGGGTGTTTTGTGCTCAGCTTATATGTGTTTCTTCCTTTGGGGAAAGTTTTCTAATGTGATGCTCTTTAAGTACTGGCAATGTCACTAACTTGAGACATTTTTCCTCATCTATGCCTATAATTTAAAGATATTTGTCTTTTCATGATGTGGTAGTTTGAGTGAGATACCCCTATAATCTCAAACATTTGAATGTCTTGAATTTTCCCTTCTGGGTTTTGGTTTTGCTTTCTGTATTACAAATCTTCCCTTCTTGAATGGTAATATATATTTTGTTATTCTTATATGATGGAAGTATGTAATTTGGTTTCTGATTTTTACAGGAGTTTACAATGAATAGATTTCCTGAGTTGCAGAGAAGACTGAATTTTCAACAATGAATAGATTTCCTGAGTTGTAGATGAGACTGGTTTTTCAACAATGTAGATAGTGTAAAACATTATGGGATTTTTGAAATAGGACATAATGCAGTTTCCAGTATGATATAGTCATGAGACTATGGGGGCAGAAAATAGAATATAATAGTGTGAGATTTCCCCTATAGTCATGGCCTTTTGAATACTTAGTTCCAAGTTATTAGTATTGTTTTGACATTTTGACAGGTGTGACCAAGACTTTTTTCCCCCTTCTTTCCTGCTCATACCCCTATGTCATCAGATTTAACACTTTCTTTTCCACTATTCCTTGTGAACTATTTGTACTCGTGCATTCTCTGTTTTATTTGTTACTTTGTTTCTCATATAATTACATTGATTATTAATTCTTTTTCTTCTTCCACATGCTCCTACATACCCACCTTTATCTTTATCAGATTCATAACCTGTTTTTTCACTAATTGTTGTTACATGCATATATGTATATGTGTACAAATGCATGTGTTTTTTCCTCCCTTCCTTTGTGCCTTTTCCTTCCTTTCTTTCTCTTTCTTTCTTTCTTTCTTTTTATTTTTGATAGTTTAAGAAGGTTTGATTGTAGATGCTCAAAAGTCTTATAGAATTCGGCTGTGACTCATCTGGACTTGGTCGTTTTCTTTATTTGGAAGACTTTTTTTTATTAATATCTCAATCCCTTTTGCTGTTGTTGTTGTTGTTCAGGTTGTTGACTTGTTGACTTCTTGGTTAATTTTATTGGTTTGATTGAATCTAGAAATTCATCAATTTTTTTAGGTTTTCCAAATTAATGGAGTAGATGTTTTTAAAGTACTAATCCCTTATAATATTCTGAATTTCTTTAGTGTTTGCTTTAATGTGTCCCCGTTTATTTCTGATTCTCTTACTTTCATTCGTTTATTTCTCCCTTCCTCTGCTTTCCTCTCTGTGTGTCTCTCTCTCTCTCCTTCCCTCTCTCCCTCCCCTCTCCTTCCCTTCCTCCCTCCATCCCCCCATCTCCCCCTCCCTCCCTCTCCCCCTCTCTCATATATAGGTGGACCACTGATCTTTCAATACACTTCATCTTCTCACAGAACCAGCTCTTTATTAATCTTTTCAATCCATTCATCTCTCATATATTAATATATTAAATCCAAACCAGTTTCTTCTCCCTCCTCCCCTTCTAGTTCATCTCTGTCCTCCATTTCCCTTCAAGAAAGTGCATGTCCTCTCAGGAATATCAATCAAACATGGTTCAGAAGGATGCAATAAGACTAGGCACCTCCCCTCTCATATTGTAACTGAATAAGGCAACCCAGTAGGAGGAAAGTCATCCCCAAAGCTGACAAATGAGTCAGAAACACTCCCTGCTCCTGCTGTTAGGAGACTCACAGGAAGACCAAACTATACAACAATAACATATATGCAGAGGACCTAGGTCAGACCCATTCAGGTTCCCTGAGTGTTGAGATTCAACTTTTTGATTTATTGATTATTTGTCTTGTTTTTTTTTTAATTTGTGTTTCAACAATATTTGTATGATTCTCTTGTAAGACTATTATCAATGCGTTTCAGATGTTATGTTGTGTTGTTTTATATTCAGTTAGTTACAGAACATTTTTTTCTTTTTTCCTTGATTTCTTCTTTGAACCATTCATCATTCAGTAGTGGGTTGTTAAATATCCACAAGTTTATGGATCTTCCTAATGATTTGTTTATTTTTATACGTTTTAAGTTTTATTGTGGTGTAACCAAATAGAATATACAAATATTTCAATCTTTTTTAAATTTGTAAAGGTTTGTTGTGTCCTATACCATGGTCTATTTTATAAGTGCTTCTGTTGAGTAGAATATGCATTATTTGGTGTTTCAGTTAAATATTCTGTAGTTAATTTTTAAATCCATTTGATGAATCATGTCATTTAATTCTAATGTTTCTCATGCTATTTTTCCAGATGATCTATCTGTTGGAGAAAGTGTGGTATTAAGATTATCTACTATTAATGTGTACATTTATTAAATTGGGTTCAACAAAGTTGAGTGTATATATGTTTAGGGTTATAATGTCTTCTTTGTTAATGGGTCCCTTGATTATAATGATCATTGTTGGTTGGAGGTCTACTATATTAGATATTAGTATAGAGATACCTGCTTTCTTTATGGCCCCATTTGAGTTCTTTTGTCCATCCTTTTATTGTAAAATAGTGCCTTCCTGTACAATATGCTTCTTGTATATGAAAGATAGATGAATTTTTATATAAAGTTATAATCATATGGTTTGTATTAATTATGGTCACAATATTTTTCAATTTTGGTGTTTGTGTTTTCAGTGGTACTTCCTGTTTTAGTACTTATGACTTTATTTTTTTCTACCAACTCTTAACTATACCTATTCCTCTCCAGCTGGAACTATCTTTTCTTCTATTTTCTTTAGTTTTGTTTTGTTGTATATATAGTTTTTAAAACTGTTTATGTCCTGGAAATATTTTTTCTTCAACTGTGGTGGGTAATTTTGCTGGATATATTAGTCTACACTGGCTGTCATTTTAAGACTTGGCATGCATTATTCCAGTCTTTTCTGAAGTTTTGATTTTGATGAATTTGAATTTTTTATGTGACTTTTTTTTTTCATTCCTACAGCTTTCAGTACACTTCTTTGTTTTGTATACTTAATAATATCTATGGAGGGTTTTCATTTCTGATTTTCTATATTTGGTATTTTTTTATTTTTCTTGTATTGGCTAGACCCTGCAGAAGGATATACAGAATCTGACTTGGTAGAGAGCCTGTATGTGGTGTCCATACTTTTAAACAAACATAAAATAATTTCCACCTGATGCCATCCCCACCAATGTATTATCATTCCTCCACTTTCTTTCTTCTTCCTGGTTCTACAGTCATGAGTTACCAAACAAATGTTCCCATTCTCTTACTGCTCTAGCTTTTTTACATTTTTGTGTATTTCTTCTGTCTAGAATATTAAGGAAGATTTGCTTGTCTATTGACAAGTGCATATAGTGATATTAGCTATGTCTTAGATTTGAGGGCAATATTATTAGCATCTACTGTAGCCCAGCAGGCAATACAATAAGACTGAGCTTAGTAACAAGAATCTCTTTTCCTTGCATTTTACTAGCTCTGCTATTCTATAATAAAGGGTATAGTGATTGATTTCAGTTACTGAGGCAGGGAATGAACATGGCAACACTTTGTTAGGTCTCTCCATATAACTTGTATTATGCATTTTTCAGAGTGTGTGTTGTCAACTGCTCCTTATAAGTCTACCATTGCTTTCATTTTAAAAGAGGACACTGGGATTGACTTACTTGACAACTTGTAATAACTGAGGGTTATAATTGATTTCTGATTCTAAAATTCCATTCTCTATTCTCTTTGCAATGTTCCTACTCAGATATGAGACTGTCAAAAGTTCCCATCCACTACTTTTTATTTTTTTTACCCCATATCAGTCCTTCAAAATAGTAATAATTTTAAGCCCGTTTCTTTTTATATGTCTTATTCATTAAAAATAGACATTTCTAAGTCATTTTAATGGCAGCAAAATCATTTTTATTGATTTCTGCAAAAATGATAGTAATGTCACAACAGGCACTCTGACAAGTTTGTATATTATAGAGGAAATATGTTTAAACTGCAGACTCATGCTTCTTAATTTCCTCTCCTAGAGTTATGAATGACAACCTATAAAAGTTCTTGAAAAATTAAAACTGGGGACAAATGCTCAGAGTCTTTATTGCTGTGTGAAAAAATGACCAAAAACAACTTGGGGAGAGAGGGGTTCATTTTATGTCACAACAGTCAGGTCATATGCAATCAGAAAAAAAAAAAATCAGGCCAAGACATCAAGAAAGGAACCTAGAAGGAGTAACTGAAGCAGAGACAGTGGAGGAATGCTGCTTACTGTCTTATTCATTTTGCTTTCCTATACACCCGAGGATCGCCTTCCAAGAGATGGTACTACTCAAAGATCACTGAATCCTTCCACAGCAATCACCAATTACAAAAATGACTCACAGGCAAGCCTAAAAGGAAATCTTATGAAGCCATTTTTTTACTTGAAGTTCCCTCTTCTCAGATAATCAAAGCATGTGTCAAACTGACAAACACAAAACAAACAAACAAAAAATGAGCCATGGGCCTTCATTTATTTTCCCAATATAAACTTAATTTTTATTGTATTTAGACTTCATACTGTACCCTAGAAGTGGAATAAGCCACAGTAACTGCCCTCATGAATAATGCCCCCTAATATATACAAAGAGAACACACCAGTAATTAAAATAAAACACTGAGTACTATGATAGTTTAGTGTAGGATTATAGAGAAGAAGAAAACTCTCAGATACAAAATTGATTTGAGTTAGTGTTCCAACTTTTAGGATACATGTTATGATCTGAATCTAAATGTCTTCCATATCAGTGCTGGTGGCATTATATTTGAAGGTGGTATAATCTTTAGGAGGAAGAGTGGCTAGTAGAGATAGGCTATGTGTGGGTAGTCAGGTGTGTGTTGCAATGCTTCTCTGCTTTCTGTCTGCCTCAGTGAGAGTATAGACTCTTCGAGTTCCCACCTTCTCTATGTGTTTTCTAACAGGACTTCCTCATCCTGACGGGCTGAGCCTATACTAGAATCATGAGCTAAACAAATCTCTTCGTCCTCTAAGCTGATTCTATCAGATATTTTGCCCCACCAACAATAAAAACAACTAACACAATATAGTAAAAGAAAGGTTTGAAGGGTAAGGTTACATTATAAGGCACACTGAATATTTTTCTACTTGTTCCTTTCAATTGTTCTTACTGAGTATCAAATTATCTTTTATTTCACTAAATTAAAGTGGTAATTAATTCACTGTGCTCTTAAATACGTAACTTAATGGATGTTCTGAAAATGCTGATTACTGCTCTCCATAGAGTATATTTTACAGTTACTACTCATTCACAAGCCTGAGAGCATAGTGATCCAGATACTCAACCAAAGGTCAGATCAGGAGTTTAGTGACTCTTTAAGTGGGATTCTATGCTTTGTCTGAAATCTGAGTTTCCAATTCAAGGGTCTTGAGAAAGTATACCATGGAGGAGTTGGATTGTTTCTTGTGACTCAGTTTCAAAAAATGTATTAGTCTTACTTCTTCATTCTATGAGTATGACTAACAGCTCACCTCATTATATGGGACTAAAACCTAGCCTCTTTATGGACACATGAAAGTGAGCTGGAAGAATATGTGAGGTAGAATATACTGCTGCAGTTATATCTGAAAATTTAGCTACCAACCTCTGTATCTATACAACCCAACCTTCTACTTTTGTTGGAGAAGCTAAGTGATTATACAAATTGAATCAATAGCATTATCTCTTCCTCTCTGGTTTTCTATTGAGTTTATAAAAGGGACATTAGGAAGAAAATGAACAGAAAGCAAACTCAGAATATTTGTTCTCTGGCTTTTTTCTCTCTCTTTTTAAAATTGATTTTATTGGGCTATACATTTTTCTCTGCTCCCCTCCTTCTCTTTCCCCTCCCCCTCAACCCTCTCCCATGGTCCCCTTGCTCCCAGTTTACTCAGGAAATCTTGCCTTTTTCTACTTCCCTTGTAGATTAGATCCATATATGTGTCTCTTAGGGTCATATTTAGTCCAAATGTGTGAGTTTTTCAACTAAAGACCCATTTGTGCAGACTCATGTTCAGATCTTATTTGAGTGTTATTCCTCACTAAAAAGAAATGAATTTACATGAATAAATACTGTTATTTTCATTTGTCTGGGACAGGTAAATTTAGCTTAAATATATTGTTATGAAATAAAATAAAAAGAACATTAAAAATAGGGTATGTCACATATACACTAGGATATACAATTCAAATTATGTATGACTCTCTCTAGTCATTGGTGAGGAGAAGGAAGTCAAATGGTCATTTAATGAATTCTAATTGATAAATAAGAAAATAGCACATTGAACAATCAAAGAATAATATAAAACATGTTATTATATAGTGTTAGCACGAGTCTGTAATTTGCGACGTCTTCAGAAGAGATGAAACATAATAAAACATTGAAGAAGAAAACAATTTGAAAGAAAAACAAAGAAAATTGGGTCATTTCCTGCATAATAAGGGATTATCAATGTGAGAAAATATGAAGAATCAAAAGAGTTCACAGGACAAAGGTGTCAAAATCCTTTCTCTAGAAACTCAGTATTAGACAATGGAAAGCTCATTTGTTATATAGGGAAAAGAAACACAAACTTAAAATCAAACTACAATGGAAACAAATTTTCTAAAAGGAAATTAGACTGTAGAAATCCATGGATTTTTAAAAATATAACGAGAAACTTTAATTAATTTATGTAAATGATCTCTTAATACTGTATTCTTTTCCATGTAGAAAATATCCGGGCACTGTTATTTGGAGTTTTTCTGATTATAACAGCTTCTTAGATCTAAGATATTTCACTTAGAGGCCAAATATAGCCAGTGAAGTGTGGATACGATACCAGTTGAATTAAACATTACTTAAACTTATTTTAAATTGAAATAGATACATGACCACCAACTATGATACGGACCTGAACAGTCCAGTCATTATCCAAAGCCCTTATTGTGGGCACTTATGGTGTTCATCATACTATTACTTTGCTTTAACCTGGCTCATGTAGCATCAACTCCAGTTCTCTGATAACTCTCTTCTTGTGAGTATGGCAGACTATTTCACAAATAAAATATGTCAGTATCTGACATCTTAGTGAATAATTAGGCCAAGATTCTCATTTCAGAAATGTAAAAGTCACCCTAACCGATCAAGGAGGTTAAATTTCCCTTGAAAATTAGACAAATATTTGAAATTCAAGTTACTTTCTTTCTTTGATTAAGCTCAGTTTCTGGTTGTTGCTAGAGTGAAATCTAAACTCATATCAAAAGTACACAGCAAGCACACAGTGGGCTCGCACCAAGGCTTTTAGTATGACAAGGAGTGGTCATGGCTGAGAGTTCCGTCAATGATATCTCCATGCCTACAACTCCATTGAAAATGAAGCTGCCCTTCTGAAAACTCAGTTCTTAAAACCTTGGCACATTTGGGGGTTTTCCTTGGATATAAAAATCCTTTACACCCTTATGTTCAAAAATGTATATTTTTTTTTCTCCTAAAAATAAGTGAGCAGCAGTTACAACCAAGGAAGTTGTAATGACTTAAGCTGCATATGGGAAGGCTCCATGGTAGAATTCATTTCAGTTACTGCTCTTTTAGAACAGGAGGACGTTTGCAATCCAGCTGTATGGATTTAAGATAATTTCTATTGGACAGATGTAATTTTGTTATCAGTCTTTGAAAGTTGAACTAAAGCCCATTTGAAGTAATGAGTATGCTTAACCATCCCCACACACATACATACCCACATGTACACGCTGGTGTCAAAGAGATGTCCTGTCTCTCTCTCTTATCACGTTTGCAAAATTTCATAGGCAAATGTCTTGGGATGGGCAAGTGAATGTAAGTAGATTATATAACATTTTGGGTATTTTTTGAAGACGCAGTAACTTTCTTTCTGTGCTTCTATTCAGGTCAATTCCAGTGATTTTACCTAAATGTAACCATTAAAACCTTCCAGAATTGCAAGCTGTCTTTCATGTAAATATCATTACAGCTAAAATATATGAAATCTCCAAAAAAAATCATAAAAAAATAAATGATCAAACTTAGACAAAATTTAGAGTCACCCTTGAACGTACATCAGCATTTGTCCTTTTCAAGCATGTGCACCAATGTGGATATGAACCAACAACAAAAACAGGATAGAAAGCAAACAGCAGGCATCAGGAAAAATATAAGAAACAGATGGATTGGTGAAAACTATTAAAAATAGACTTTAACCATTATCTTAAGTAATATCTAAAATTCTTATAGACATAGAACAAATTCCATAGGAAGCAGAGTTCCAGCGGGCTCTGATAATGATTGTCTTATGTGAGTTTACAGGGAGGAAGAAATATAAGGGGTAGTGACCAGAGAAGCCTTGAGGTGACCAGACAACTTGTGATGCTTTTGTTTAGACCCTAATATTGAAGCAGCTGCTATCTAAATAGTTTATTTCCAGGTTCAAATTTGTTCCCATATAATTTCCTGTCAACAGGTTTTTCTCTTTGCCCACATTTAAAATAACACACTCTATAAAGATCTGACATGAATATTTCAATTGTGAAATAGATTCAAAGTAAATGTACAATTCAGCATAAAATAAACATTTAAAAATCCCTGAAGTTATATGTTATGCATTCAAAAAAGAAAGAAATTTTATTATTCTTTTCTTCCAAAATAAGAACAGTATCCAGTGCCTCAAAATGCGGGTGCACGGCAGTGCTGTGTAAACTAGCAACAGTTGACTGAACTGGAATGAGAATGACAAACATTTTCCCATGTCATCCCTTTTTACTGTCTTAGTATTAATTTCCTGAAATTTATTAAAATGTGAAACAGACTTGTGTTGGCTAGTTTTATGTCAACTTTACATAAGTTAGATTCATTGGAGAAGAGGAAACCTCAATTGAGAAAATGACTAGTTTGGATCAGGTTATAACCAAGCTTGTGTGAGTGTTTTCTTAGTTAATGACTTACAGGAAGGGGAACCAACCCATAGCGGTGACCGCATCACTGGGCTGATGGTCCTGGGTTCTACAAGAAAGAAGGATGTACAAGAAAGTTAAGAGTACTAAGACATTAAGCAGTAAACCCTGATCGTCTCTGCATCAGCTCTCACCTCCAGGTTCCTATACAGTTTAAATTTCAACCTTGATTTCCCTCACTGTATTGTGACACAGGATATCTAAGCCAAATTATCCCTTTTCCCCCAAAGTTGCTTTTGGTAACTGAGTTTTGTCACAGAAGTAGAAACTGTACTTGACCAGAATCAAGCTTTAAAAATGCATGGCACGTAGAGAAAGATAATTTAAGAAGCAAGACTCACACAAGATTTTCTCAGAGGCCGTGATGAAAGGACAAGGGGAAACCTGACATCATGAAAATTATTACTAAATAATTTTTCTCTCCATGAACATGGAAAATCTATCCAAATAATTTGTAAGTTGTCTTTAACTTTAATCATTGTTTATAGTTTTTTATATTTTGTTTATATTTATGTTGTTAGTGAATCTATTTTTGGTGTTAGTATACGTATTTCTGATGTGAACCTGTAATTTGGAGTTTTAGGCGCTGTTGGAAGAAGAACAGAGTCAAGCATTATACCATCTTTTGGGATAAGATAAAAGGGCAAAAGCAGAAAGTGTTTATTTTATGATACATCCTGACATTCCTTTGAATAAGTTGCTTTACTATAAACATATATCATATATTTAACATGTATGCATACATGTAAACATATATAATCACAATATACTCAATTCCTTTAGCATTGCTTGTGCTCATAGTTTTGTAGAACTTACCTGTTGGGATTGGATAGTCTCTTAAGGAACAAGAAGACCGATTTCGCTTCTATCAGCAGTCATCTATTCACGAGGGTGAGTCACTTGTGAGATAGCCCACACTACTGTTATCATACCATTTCTTAATGAAAAAGTTGACCACAGCTATCCTACTTGAGTAAAGAATAGGGTAAAATAGTGCCATAAAAATAATCAAATAAATAACCCAAAGACTTGATCGAAAGCATTTGACACCAGCAGAAGGAGAGTTAGTTTTCAGTTTATATACAAGTATAATCAGAATTATATTCTTTCACCAATTTTCTATTCTTCCTTGAATCCATCTTATCTATCATGCGATTTTCTAATTGTAACTAACAAATAGAAAGTACTTGTCTTTGGGTTGAGGCATATAAATTATTTTGGTTAACAATATGAAGGATAAGTAACAGAGTGTCATTTTTTTACCCATGTGTTAAGAAGCCTTGTGTATTTTTACTTGTCCTCTTGCGATTCTGAACTGGATAAGAAATGTCTCTTTTTTTCTTGCTTTCTGGATCTGATCATGAAGGACCATGTGAACCAGATATTTATCAGTCACTAACTGAGTCTCTGTGACATTCTGGAGCCTTTTGATCAGTAGGCCCTAACCTGAGCCCAGACTTCATCTGTCCTAACTTGTAAGAGTCATATGATTATAAATGATTCTCAAGCCATTGTGATCTGCTGTTGTCTGTTATACAGCACTGATGTTGTCATAGCAAACAAAACTCAGTTTCCATCAAATGTGATCCTAAGAAAGGCATACACATAGAAAATACCACATTTCTTATCAAATTTCAACAGTCTTTATCTCTTATCCTTCACAGGCTCCTGGGGAAAGTAATTACTCTTACTCCTAATAGTTAAAACTTTGACTTCCTGTAATCCATACTGCAACTCAAAATTTTTTAGTAAATACATTTTTTTCAAGTATTTGATACCTTATCTACAAATATTTCATTTATTTTTGGTATTAGTTACCAAAAGCCTTCATTTTTGTTAACTAAATAACACAAGGAAGGAAAATACCTAAAAGTATAAGTAAAGAAGAAACATATTAAGACCTCAAAACCAATAACCACTATACTCATTGCCTGGATTATCCTTTTGGTAATGAACAGTTCTGACATTCAAAGATAAGAACATGTTTTCCTCTTGAAAATGTCCTATTAAGAATTAGAGCAAAGTTACCTGATTGCCCATCCTAAAATTTAAAGAGGCAACAATGATTTGAAAATTCTGCTTCAGACATGAAGTGGTACCCCACTGCTGAAAGGATGAGAAAAGAAAGCATTTACCTAAATGGTTCAGAAGAAAGCTGTGTGGATATCTGCATCTAACAAGCAATGATATTTGTTTGAGAGATTCAACCAGAGAGGAAGGGCAAGGGACTCTAGTAGTGCAGAGAGAAAGATGTGAAGTTCACAGGAAATGGTACCCAAAGGAATATGAGCCTATTGTTAGGGATATGCTTCAGAGGGTACTAGTCATTCCTGTCAGTGAAAATTTATCCCATCTGGACTCTTGCAGGTATTTGGAATTTGAATCACATTTGAGTAAACTCCTCTATATATCCAAAGGGAATTGGCCAAATGGCTTGATAAGATTACAGTCTTCCTGAAGGTAAACTGAAAATGGGGATTTTTTTGCACCATTCCCATGCCTTCCCTACAGGCTGTCTAGGTAGACACACAGGTAAGGATCCTCAAATTATCTCTATTCTACCATGCTAATTTATGATCAGAAAGTGTTCTGCAAAAATACCCTGAAGAGACCAAAAATGGAGATGATAATGAGATGCATAACCAATATGAAATATCAACTTAGACAATTTTCATGCAGGTTAACATAATTCATGCATTTGGATTTTTTTAAGACTACAATATATTAAACTTTTACCTCCTGGTTAGAAATGAAGTTCAGTGCTACCAGAAGAACCCTGTACTTCCAGCCAACATAACCATAAGAGGTTATATATAAATACCAATCATCACTCTCCATACTGTGAAATTTTTTTGTCAATAGGGCTCTGATTAAAAAGTGATATTTTGGCATTTTCAATTCTTTGCTTATGAAATGCATTAACCTATATTTATATTTAGGCTGCTTTCCAATTCAAAATGATGTATTTACTTTGAATTACAAACAGACCTTCCTTTATTCTTTCCAAAAAATCCAAATGATTTCATTGCTATTATTTTCTTAGCATCATGAATGGATGAGAATGCAAACAAAATTTCAGGTCTTTCCTGCATCTCTGGCTCTCTGAAGACTTTATTTATACTAGTAAATGGGGTTGATTGTACTGCTAATTAAACAACCTGAGACTTATGTAGGGATGTATTCAACCTCTCATTACCAATTTTCACAAAGTCTCAATAAGAAACTATGAATTTTTGAAATCTTTAAAGCTTGATTTAGGACTTGTTCTATTTCCAAATATTTCAAGATGGCAAAAATTTGTCAAACCTTGACATAATAGCTTCTTCTTCTTTGTGTCCTGTATGAAAGTCTATACATAAGTCATTGTTTACCAAAATAATTTAGAGAGTTTTGAAATCTTAGCTTTACATCTTTGTTTTTTACATAGATTACCCAATAAAAATTTAACATCTGGTTTCTTATAGAATAAATATGAACCTCCTACCTATGCTGCTTGCATTACACAATATTTATTGGGTGCTTTATTATAGCTGGAATTATTATAAATGGAGCATTATTTTAATACTGTCTACATGAAATTTCTTGACTTTCTGTGCTGCTTTTCCCTTTGTTTAAGTCTAGGTATCACTTCATTTCACAAATAAGTTCTCTCACTTCAACCACATATTTTCTGAGAACCCTTCCCATTTTCAATTGGCTGAGTTCTTCTCTTTCATTGAGGATCTCACCAAGACTGCTTACCATTATCTTATAATGATTGAGATTATGTCTGTTTCTTTTCATCCCCAAGATGTGAACCACAAGGGACAATAGTTGAGCCTGTGTTAATCTTCCCAGGTACCTAGCAGAGTGTAGATATCCAAAAGATTTTATGAATGGATGAATACATGAATGAACTGCCACTAGTAGAGAATCAAGTTACTAACTAAAACCCCAAGGGAAAATTCTCAACAAAAGTAGCAAATTACTCATCTGGAATTAAAAGTCATTATGATGTTGCTAGTTACTTGGATGCAGTTTGGCAGTTGGTGGGAAGCATATAAGGAAGAAATGCTGAGGATAACAATGTCTGACACCCACATTTCTCATTCTGTATCTTACTTGTTCCCTGAACAGTCAGAAAGTATGGCTGTGCACAAGAAAACTCTTACATAGCATCACCACCTTAAAGGCAGGGAACTATGTCCCAAGAACTGAACTCCTTGGCTATGTACCTGTGTCATAAGTGTCCAGAGTAGGTCATTCTGTCTCCAGCTAAGCTATAAGATCTTCAAATAAACCCAGCCTTATTTGTTTTCTTTCCTGACCCTCTTGCGCTACATAAGACTTTACACCAACAATGCTTACAGCATTCTTAAAGAAAAACATATTTCTAGAAAAATTCTAGATGATCCCATATTCTTAAAAAATACTGTCATTATAATCAAAATACCCCTCAAAATCAGTGTTATTACAGTTCTGTTCCACTTCTCACTTTAGTAGCAACCCAAAGCAAGTGTATTCCTCAGTACACAGCATACTTGATATGATGATTTAGAGACCCAGATCCATCTTGAAATTCCCTATAGCATCTGTACCCAGTTGAGCACAGAGAAAAAAGAAACAAACCTCTTTCTTTACTTTGAAGACCAAAAGGTGTTTTTATTATATAGCAACGAATATTGACAACAGCCTTACTAGGTGTGGTAGATTGAAAGAAAATGGTCACAAAATAAGTGAGCAGCACTATTAAGAGTTGTGTCCTGATTGGAGGAAATGTGTCACTGTGGGGGTTGACTTTGAGGAATTTTTCTCAAGATTTCTTTTCTATCATGATGATAATAGACTAAACCTCTGAACCATAAGCAAGCCATCACAGTTAAATATTTTCTTTATACCAGTTGTAGTGGTCAAGGAAATAAATGCCCAAATAAAGACACTTGGAAAGGTCATACCTCATTGTATTGTATTAGAGCACTCTTAAAATTGTAACTATTTTCATAGAGGACACAGTGTAGATACTTTGTTTCATTTACCACCATTTAGCACTTTGCCTCTTGAGCCTGCATGAATTTTCTTCAATTATTGTATCATTTCACCATTGCAATTGTCTTGTTAATAAAAGGTGTAAAGGGTATCTAACCCTATTTATTCAGGAATTCAACCTAATAAAATAAAATTGGATTAACTATGATACTTGATGACGTAAATAATTATTATTTCTATTTATGCTCCTGTTATCATTTGACAGATGTTATGGCAACAATTCTTCATTATCTCATTAGGTTCTCAAACAATTCCCTTTAAAATGGGCCTTTATCTAAAATAAAATTTACTTTTATCTAAATGAAAGATGAGGGTTGCAGAGGTCAAATTACTTGCACTTAGCCACATAGAATTTCATATTCCAGATGCATGGATTTTAATATTCATAGCCTGAAACATTCCCTAAACTGTCTTTTATTTGGAATCCACATTTTTTTGTGCCAATGTTCCCTCAAAGTTATCTTCCTATAAAAAATTGTGACTTAAAGAGATAAATATTTATTTACTTCTATCCAAGAATGAATTCTTACTTTTAAATTATGACATAGTATCTCACATATTATTGTTACATGAAACTTGAATTATTAACCATACACATAGAGAAAAGTTCATGGATCAATTAATTAAATTTCTCAAAGATCAACTCTTAACCCAGTGACCCATAAAGCAGAGACAGGACAACCTTATTCTGATATGATGAGGCTATATTAAAAAGGATATGTCAAAGACCATTGCATTTTATATAATTAATATTCACATTTTTCTTCAGAATCCTCCAATTGTGTATATTTTATAATATAAAGATCAGATACACCCAAAAGTGTTAATTAGTTAGGAGTATTCTCCTATGGCCAATTTGCTAGATAAAACTCCAATTCTACAATTTGACAACTATTCCATCAATGTGGTACTTGGTTTCTATTTTTCACTTATGATGCATGGATGTTTTGATGAAAGACAGTTTTAAACCATGAGTTTGTCAATAACATAAGTTGCCATATGATAATTTATTATTGTAAAAGCATATGTGCAAACTGTTGTTTTATATAATGAAAGAAATTCAGTGAGCTATGACGTTTTTATTACTTTGTCTAGAAAGTAGTGTTTTCAATCATCATTTAGATTTTCAAGACAAGGTTTCTCCGTAGCTTTTTTGGTTCCTGTCCTGGAACTAGCTCTTGTAGATCAGGCTGGCCTCGAACTCACAGAGATCCGCCTGCCTCTGCCTCCCGAGTGCTGGGATTAAAGGCGTGCGCCACCACCGCCCGCCTGGCTTCAATCATCATTTAAACAATTGTTTTGTTATCAGTCCTTGTGCAGAAATAAATTCTGACTCAAACTTCCTGACACCAATTTGCTATTGATAGATTTAGTTGTCTCAAAAACTTGAACTTAGTTGCTGGTTTTTAGACAAAAGTTACTGGGGGCTCCTTAACTATCTTAATAAATTCTGTACTATCACCTCAAAATCTTGATCATCTAAATTAAATGTCCTCTATTTAATTTTTCTCAAAAGGGCAAATTAGCCCTGTCCTAACTTGGCTTCTTTTCCTGTTTAATTGGCAGCATACTAAGCTATTCACTGGCTTAGAGCTGACTACAAGAAAATATCAATGATGGGAAATATGATGAAGATAGCCACATTTTTCAACTGTTTTTTTTTTTCTAACTGACTCCTGGTTTTCATTTTTAACTGTTTCATAATAATTTCACCCCATCTTAACTATAATATAGGCTAGAAAAATGCTATTTTCTTGCATTTTACTTGAAACAAACTGAAGTTCAGGGTAGTAAAATGACTTCCCTAGGAAACACAGCAGAAAAAAAAAGCTGGGCAGCAACAGAAATGAGAATTTCTAAGACTCAAGTTTCATTTGAGTCCACTTCAAAACTTCAAAAAATAAATAGAAAGGAAAGAGGGAAGGAGAGACAGAGGAGAGAGAGAGAGAGAGAGAGAGAGAGAGAGAGAGAGAGAAAATCTCCTTGTATGATAACACATTTGCTTCTGGTTTTCAAAACTTAATTATCAGCAAAGACTAATATAAATAGGTGAACTTTTGTTGACAAAAGATATTAAGTATATTAAGATAGAACTGAAGTGACAGCAATTGCGTGTAGTACATTTTTAGTAGCTATTACAAATAATTTTAGCATGGTTATGATAAATCTCTTCTTTAACAGAAACTACAGCTGGGTCAGCCTTCTGTGAAAGCAGTAGGTATGCACTTGCATAATTGAAAGGCAATGAGTCCTTTCTTATAGGAATTATTTATGGAATTGAGATAACTTTTTGAAAGATTTCTCTAAACTACTGCCATGTCAGACTCCACCATTACTTCTTTCAAGTTTAAATTTTTTGACCCAAGAAATCTCACTTTTCACATGAAAAACTATGTAGAACTGTTAATTATGGAAAGGCACCATTGAATGTGTCAAACTACACAGAGAAAAGCCCATGAGGCATCAAACCTACACAAAGAACTACAGGTAAGTGAGAGAAACTAGGAGTAGGAAAGACAGGCTTCCCTAGAGAACACACTAATTAGTTGACCAGTACCAAAGAGCCATGAAAACATACATATAAGTACATTATATAAACTGAACAGGTTTTGTTTGTGTAAATGTGTGTGTGTGCTAGCATGCGTGAGCACATATGTATACATATATGCAGGTAGTAATAATGAATGAAAAGAGAGGCCATTAATTTGAAGAAGATCAGGTAAAGGTTTATGGAAGGGTGTGGAGGAAGAAAAGGACAGGAAAAATTACTTTAGAAAAATTAAGAAGAAAAGAAGAAATAGAAGGCATTAAAGACAAGGTTAGTGAAACAAGTTTGTCCATGGGAGTCCTAATTAAGAGTACAACACAACAACTAAAGAAGAGTATGATGCAGTATTAGATGGTTTGAGTTTTCACCCTACTTCTTTATCAAAATCCTCATTATAACAAAGAATCAATAAAAGTTTAAAGAATAAAAAGCTCATTATAACATATAGTCTTATTTGACAGTTTACTAGGAAGATAGAGAGATCATTTAATAACTCTTATGTGATGTATCTTAATCATTTACAACTCTAATCCCAAGGGATCTGGTTCTCTTTTCTGGTCTCCATGGGAAGTGCACACAAGTGTTGTAAAGATATATATGTAAGCAATATTCATGTGCATAAAATAAAACAAAATGAAAAATGTAAAGTTTATTAAATATTTTCTATTAACCATTTATTAAAACATTTATTAGTTATTTCAAGATTCAATACACTGTATTTTGACCAAGATATGCCCTACTCTACCCAAATCCACCCTTCCCAGGCCCCTCACTACTTCATCTTTACTTCATGTTTGTATTTTCTTAGAAGACATTATCTCATACCAGATTTTCTGGTTTTGGGGCTGGCTCTTACAGCAATTGTTCATCATTCTAATATGGTATCTTTTTAGCTTAAAGCACTGGTCTTATGGTATCACTACTTAGTGCCCTCTCATTCAAACTAGTAGTTGTTAATATTTTTTCCTAAGAGTTCTTATTTTTCCTAATGCTTTATCCAATAATAAATTTTATTAGTTATCTTGAATAAGTAAAAAAAATAATGAAAATTTCAGCTGATATTTCACGAGGTAATAGAAAAAAACATCAAGGACACATAAATCAGCATATTCTCTATACATAATATAGTGAGTTTTAATTTAGAAAAAAATCACATATTTCCTTAAGAATGAGTAATCTAATAAACCAGTGTTTAAATCAAAGGAAATAAACATAGTTATAAAATCAAAATCCATAGACGAAGATGAAAGCATGCTACCAACAATAAAGAAGTAACAATCACTTTGATGTCCAAAAGACATTAATAGTAGATATTACCTCATTAATAAAAAGCCTGACCAAAGACAGCAGTAATATGAAGAACTGTTTATTACAGAGTATAGAATTATATGTATAAATAGAAGTGACATTTGTAGTTGTCCTTGTTACTGTGGTACTGAAGCATTAGGTTTGTGTAGTGTTTTATAATTTTTAATGAACCTACATATACATGGTTTCAGTTAAATTTCAAAAGAAGTGAGGTGAACAATATAAGAATTATAATTCTCATTGAAAGAGAAAAAGTTAGAAATAAAGGCAGTAAAACAATTTCTACAAGACTATTTGAAATTCATCAAGCTAAATTAGCAAATGGTTTCATTAGTTGGTGATTCCTTACAAGCTTGGATACCACATCTGTCTTTTAAGTATTAAAGCATTGAAGCTTAGAGAAGTTGGGTGGCTTAATATTTCTTGAAGAATATAGTAGTCCTCCAAAGGAAACCACTTGAAACCCTAAATATGAACATTTTCTTCAAATTCTGTTACCATTCTCTATGATGCTGAGAAGAAAGGATGATTAAATAGGTCGAAGTAGGTTGTAAGATATGACAAGAAGAGTCCAGAATTACTGTTAATATTAAATGAGTAAGAAAGAACTTCACTCAGATATTTATAATATTAGTGACACTTCCAATGGGATAAATGATGTAGTTTTGAGCACTTTATGTCAGGAGCATATAACTCACAGAGGAAAGGGGAAACATAAAATGAGCAATGAGAACATTGATTTATTAAGAGTCTAGAATATTAAAAGTGCTAAATATGTATGACTTGTACAATGACTGAAGAATGGTAAGGAAGTCTATAAAAGGATACAAAAGCATATTAGTGGCACAAATATCTTAAAATAAAGAAAAAAGTTAACATTATTTTTAAAGGTATCCTTTGAAGATAAGGGAAAAAAAAGTTGAATATAAGGAAATAGTAAGAGTTAGGTTTATTTTTTTTCAAGATTAATCTTCTTGGGTCAAGGATTGATGGAGGTGGGTCTTGTATTAATCTGTTGCTTTCATTGGTTAATTAATAAAGAAACTGCCTAGGCCCATTTGATAGGCAAACCCTTAGGTGGGTGGAGTAAACAGAAGAGAATGCTGGGAGAAAGAAGCCGAGTCAGTGAGTCGCCATGATTCTCCCACTCCAGACAGACTCAGGTTAAGATCTTTCCTGGTAAGCCAGCTCGTGGTACTACACAGAATATTAGAAATGGGTTAGATCAATATGTAAGAGCTAGCCAATAAGAGGCTGGAACTAATGGGCCAGGCAGTGATTAAAAGAATACAGTTTCCATGTAATTATTTTGGGGCATATGCCATGCGGGCGGCCGGGTGCCGGGGACGCAGCCCCCCCGCTCCTATCTTCTACAGAGTGGCACCCAACGTGCTAATGAACTCCACGTAAAACCTGAGAGGGCTTAAAAAGGACACAGAGAGAATTTAAGACAGCTTTTTGCTGTTTGTGGGTTGCGTGCTGCAAAGAAATTGTCCTGACTCAGCAGCAGGAAAAAACTGGCTGTTTTAAAATGCCGACTTTCTGCACTGTGCCGCCATTGCGATCTCCGTCTGTTTCCTGCAGGAGAAAGAGTCTTTGAATGGAGCATTTGGAATAAACTGCTACGACTTGTTTGATGGCAACTAGACTCGCTGTGTGCCTAAAAGGAAGTCATTGCATGCTGTGGCTCAGGGGCACCAAATGGCTCTGAGGCAGGAGTGGCTCAGCTCCGCCATGCTGAACTGTGCTGGTCTCAGGCAGGAACTAACGTAATTACCATAATAACAGCACAGTTAAGGTTTCGGCTGGGCAGGACACAGGCGGTACCGTATTACCCCTACATGGTGCAACTTAAGTTTTTGAGAAGTGCTTAACATTTTAAGAAATGCTCCTGGATAGTAAAAAAATTACAGATTCACAATAGAACTGATTCAGAAATTGTTGGATGAATGTACGTAGGCTTGAGAGAGAGAAAAAAATATATATATAAAGAATAAAGTTAATGTCTTAAAAAAAGGGTAAAGTCTTTAAAGAGACAGAGTACAGATAGTTATAGATTAAAAGAAACAAAGAAAAATAAGCCACGTAAAAAATGGAAAATTCACAGAGAGTCTGGATTCTTTGTATTATTGTGTTTTCTTTAAAATTTTTGACTGTAAAGGAGCTAAGTACAGAGAGACATTTCATTATATGGGCTGCCAAACTAAACCAGAATGGATATAAGGGTATTATGATTTCAGAATATGGGTCTAAGGATATGATGCTTTGGAGAGGGTCTTCTTTTGTTTTCACAGAGGATGCGACCCTGTGGATTTCTTCGAACTCAATATGGTATGATAGACCACGCCCTCCTGAAGGGTTGCTGTGAACACCCTTAAAAAATTGCTTCGCTCAACTGCCAACTGAGATGAACCTAGCAGACAGGTTATCCCATAAAAGACCCGAATAACAGTGCCCCCATTCAGCAGGAAGCAGTTTGGAGAGAAAAAACTGCGCCCATGTTCCCATATATTGTTTATAAATGTTCTTTTACATTTAAAGGGGGAGATGATATAGGTATGAATAATTTTCATTGCTATAGATTTTAAGGTCAATTTTGTTATAGGTATATGTATTTCTGACCTTGATTAAGGTATTGTGATTGTGTAGTTCATTTAAAAATGTATATAGGTTGCTAATGGATAATTATCAATAATATTCAAGTTTGTAGTCATGTTAGTTAGATTTTCTAGATGTACATAGATATATTTTAGATAGGCATTCTTCATATCTTTCAAAGATTATAAAATATGGCATTTTAAGTGTTTTAATAACTTAGGGTTTTTCATGACAACGAGACACGTCTGCTCCTGGCAGCACCAATCTACTTCAAGCAGAAGATGGGCATCGAAGAGGCACCTTATGGAGTTTGATAGCTATTTGGGCAAGAAACTGCTCTTGCCTGGACTATTTTATAAACTGGACACAAAGAACCCACAGAGAGAGGACTACTGAACTTGCCTAAAGGTGAGATGATCTTTCGGGGTTCCTGATTCATGAAAGAGTCTGCGAGACATTCTGCAGGACACAGCAGATAGTGACTGAACTAACTGCCTTTAAATTTCCTGCTTCATGGAAATGTCTGCTGGAAACTATGGGCCTGTAGGCCGAAGATGGATGCCCCAATGGTACAGAGGAACTTTGGGTGACTGTCAAGGCAGCAAGATGTCTCTGTCATTTCTAGAGTTTGAAAGTTGCTTATTTCTTGTTTGCTTAGGTAATATTGTATCTTTCTGGAGTCTTTGATGGAGTTGAAGAATAGTTAGTTATAGTTTTCCTTTGTTATAAAAGATAAAATAGATGTAAATATTGTAACTGTAATTCTTACTTGATAACTGTTTTGTTATACGTAATTTTGCTATGTTAATGTTAAAGCCTTCCTTTTTTGTTTAAACAGAAAAAGGGGAAGTGATGTGGGAGTGTCATATATCAATCTGTTGATTTCATTGGTTAAGTAATAAAGAAACTACTTGGCCCTCATAGGTTAAAACATAGGTGGGTGGAGTAAACAGAATAGAATGCTGGGAGGAAGAGGAAGTAAGCTCAGATGCAGGACAGCTCCTCTGAGAGACAGATGCCATGCTCTCATCTCCAGAGCAGATGCGATGAAGCTCTGACCCAGGATGGAAGTAGGCTAGAATCTTCCCAGTAAGCACACCTTGGGGTGCTACACACATGAATAGAAATGGGCCAAGCAGTGTTTAAATGAATACAATCTGTGTGTTGTTATTTCTGGTGTAAAGCTAGCCATGCAGGAGCCGGGCAGGACGAAAAGCAGGCCCGCAGCTCCTACTACAAAGGATAGTGTCTATGGAGCATTTAAAAGCTTATTGTAACCAAAGACATGATAATAATACAGAAAGCTAAGATCCACAACCACTTGTAGCTCCTTTCGAATTCTAACTTTATAAACCAGAACAACACCTTAATATTTTGCCTTTCATTCATTATAATTACTTGGAATTTTGGCCTTTATGTAGAAAAGTCAAAGAGTTCTTAAGGTATTAAATACAAATCACTAACCCTCAACCATAACTTTACAAAACTGGTTGTTGAATAAATAAGTTTATTACACATAGTAGACTAATGGGAGAAATAGGTGTTTGTAGTTTGTTATTTCCCATCTACTTGTTTTCACATGAAAACTTGGATTGTTCTAGTTCATACACCAGAAATCAGTAAAAAGAAATACCAATAATATCAGATCAAAGAAGCCTGTGGCAAAATAGTAGGTTTGAAGCCAATCTGTGCTACCTAAGATCCATCTCAAAAAAATAAATAAAGATTCTTTGTTGAGGTAAGGAGTCATGGTTTTGTATAGTCTTTTGCTATTTTACATATATCATCAAGATTGTTAGCTTGATTTCCAAATTTTGACCTTTGCCATATCTACTAGCACTTGAGGTGCCTATATATCTTGAACTACCTACTTAGGTTCAATTCTTATGGCTTTCTGTATCCTATTTCCTTGTTGAAGTAACAATGTAGCTTTATTTTGACATGTTGTTTATGTCCTGAGTATAGAAATTATAATAACATTGAGAATTGACAATGTACCTGCTAATAGGAGAAAAAAGGTTTATTGGCATTCCTACATAAAATAATCTTTAAAAGATACTGTCTGTTTTGTCTAAACAAAAATTTTGACTTCTGCTTGTACATGAGTTCAGTTACTACCCTGATCACAACCAGCAACTAAGAAGCATCTGTTATAAAGTTCATGTTCACCAGGTATTTAATGAGCAGATAGACCCCATTATTCAACTTCATTCATTTGTCCATTCTAAATGTCAATAAATATTTAATGAACACAATACTGCTTGGTAGGTTAACTCTCCATCATCATATAATATAAATTTTCAAATCACAGAGGATTTATTTCCAACTCCTTATGCTTACCATTTGTTGAAAGAGGTTTCTGTCCCACTCAGTCCTGTTCAGTCCCCCAAAAACACACTAATTATAAATTATAAATTGGTAGGCCTATTAGCTCAGGCTTTCTTATTAACTAATTCTTACATCTTACAGTAACCCATAATTTTTGTCTGTGTTAACCACATGGCTTGGTACCTCTATCAGTGAGGCATTCTCATCTTGCTTCCTCTGCATCTGGATAACAACTACAGATTATGCCTTTCTTCTTCCCAGAATTCTCCTGTTCTAGTCACCCCTCTTATACTTCCTGCCTGGCTACTGGCCAGTCAGCATTTTATTAAATCAATACAAGTGACAATTCTTTACAGAGTACAAGACCATTGTCCCACAGCAACCATTGAAAGGATCATGATTGACTTGAACCTCTACTGCTGATCTTTTTAAGTAACCTTGCTTCCCAGAAATTCTAGTAGGTAGCCTGATTCATTGTATTAGAATTATTTAGGCTTTGAATCTAGTGTTCATAAAATCTTAGTTTATTGCATTGTTCTAGACAGGATAATGTGAGTATGATACTATTTCCAAATTCTCTGTTGTTTATTACTACAGAGATTATCCTTTTTCTCTCACCCCCTTCAGAAAAATGCTTTTCAGATGCCACCATATCTCGAACCATAGGTCATGCCATTTATATTTTATTTTGCCTTTTCTTCTTTAGTCATTTTGTCTCTTTCACTTCTGGAAGCCCATTTGTTTTTGAAGAAATATGCTATTAAGGTTTACACTGAGGTTTGTTATCATCATGTTTATTAAAAATGAGTGGCATGGAAAACCACTGAAGATCATTGCGGCTGTAGCCAGAATATAGTGTACTAGGATAATGAAAAGCAATTCTGCAGTTTCCCCATGCTCTGTTAGCTGTTTTTGTCATAAATGAGTTGTGAGACTCAGAGCGAATGATCCGTATCATATTAACTGTCCTTTTTATCGCTGACAATTGAAGGTGACTGAGAAGCAGGGCTCATGTCAGACTGTATCTAATTGGAAACCTTCATCGTTAATGTCTAATGTTGACTTGTGTTACTTGATGAAATTAGAGTCACAGTGGAATAAATTTTATTACAGCAAATGAATTTGTTGGGCTGTCTTCCATTTCAGTGGGGTTTTTTTGTTGTTATTTTGTTTTGTTTTGCTTTTCCTCCCTCTGCTCAGATGTATTTCTGTATAGCAGTAATTTTGAGTAAGGCAAGTCTGTGCATAAAGCAAAATTAGCACTGTGAAGAAAATTGAAACCATATGGACTTTTATTCCACATAATTTGTAAATTTCCTGCGTACTGTTGTGGAACTGAAGGGACTTTGCGAGGGTCACCTTGGTCCCAGGTCTCCAGCAAGAACTGTTCTAAACCCAAGCCAGACAACTGTATTATATTCATCTCACCCTCTCTTCCACACTACCTTCCTCCCTTTCTTTCTCCCTCCCTTCCCCCTTCTTTTCTATCTTTCTTCTTTATTTCCTTCCTTTGTCCCTTCTGTCTTTCCTGTGTGACTGTCTATCTCTCTTTCATTGACTTTGTGTAATAGAGAAAAAACTGAAAGTTATAAAAATTAACCACATTTTATAGGATCACTTGAACATTTCATAAATGTAAAACTGTTTCAAACATATTATTTAGAAGTTCATATTATCCACCTTCCATACACCACAAACCAGTACATACAAATTTATTCATTTTCTTTAACCCCATGAAGATTTATAATTGTTTTTGGAAACATATTGTTTTCTTTTTTTAAAAGTGGTAAGGATTAATAAAGAAAACTGAAATATAAGTCCATATTTTATCACTCAAACACATTTTTATTTTGAAAATTCGGTCTTAAATAAAACTACAAATGAGTTATGAGGTCTTCAAGGCATATAGTAGCCTAGAGAAATGTGCATTCATGTTCAGTTTCAGAAGATAAGGTTATAGATAATTGATAATTTTGATTCCTTATGAAAGCATTTTTCCTATTTTGACTCTGTTAATTCTACAATGCTATGCATTCAAGAAGACTATGGAGAAAGGGTAAAAAGAGACAGAGAGTCTGTTCTTTATAAAATGGTGATAGTGATATATGTAAATTTAGTCCCTAGACTTTTAATCTTGTGTTCTCTTTATACTTTGCTTCTATCTGACTACATATTTTTGCTATTGTAAGAAATAACTATCCTAAATTTTCAGTGTTTCCTTTGGTCTACTATCAAAATACATTTACATATTTATCTTAGTAATAATTTAAATATTTAACCTAGACTACTACAGAATATAAATGACAATACTGTATAATGCATTGCCATTCTAGGAGCATTTGGAAGGTAGTAAAATGAATGATTTATTATTCTTATATATACATAATTTTGTCTTTAGTATTATTATTATATTTTGTCTGTCATCCCTGGGAATCAGCGAATCATAAACTGTTAGAGCTGTAAGGGACCTTGAAATTCTCTATTACATTCATCATTTTTCATATAAGGAAATGGAAGACTAAAGAATTGAATTGATAACAAGATCATTTAGAGTATATTTAGTCTAGAATTGCAGTTCTAACACCAAATTTAGCATTCATTCTCCCACAGCACATTATGACTTTCAACGTGCACAGTTCCACTTTTCTAAGTGCTTCATTCAGTCCCTGAAATGTCCTATGCCATACAATGATATAAACAAATCCTCCTGATGTTATATTTTTATACTCACACAACTGCTACTGATAGCTATCCTGAGGATGTCATTAGAATCAATGATTGAACAGTTTCAGAAAGTTTTTGTGGGAAGTTGTTTTAAAAAAAAATGAGTAAGTGAATCAGATCCCACCATGAAAATGAACAATTGTTTTGATATAAAAAATATATAAACTAGATTTGGTTGGTCCTTATGAGAGCCTGCTCTTAAAGAATGTATTTGCACATGGTGTTTTGTTGATACTAAACATATGGCTGGAGAGAAAAAAAATCATTCAACCAATCAAGGAGATGTTTAGTCTACTCATTGCCAAACATCTGGGCAATAGGTGAGGTAATTTTCTTTTTACTGAAGCGTTTAGGGCAATTGTCACCCAAAGTGTAATCATAATGATGAGAACAGAGCATGAAAATGACAAATGGCACAATTCTCCATGGTCCCTATGACGGAACATTTTTCAGGTCTGTGTAACTCAGTTCAACATCATTTAAGTTTGTATTTGATGACTGTTCTGAGACAATCTGGTGCCAGGACATTTTAAAATCCTTACTTCATGAAAAACTGAGACGATGAGCTAAAAAGAATACCATATTGACATTTCCTAATAGAAGAGCATTGCCTGAAAGTTATGGTAGTCCCCTCCCAACTATTATCAGGTGGTCTCTCTAATCTTTCAGTGGTTTGAGTGTATTTTTTGGCAGTGCCCCACAGATTTATATAAGTACAGAACATAGCTTCATTTTGAGATGTAATTTATCAGTCAAAAGAAAATCAGTTAAGGGTTACTCTCACAACTACAATAATTGGAAGAAAAAAGTTAAAGATTTCAGTAGAATGCATTTCAAAATAATTTAAAGACAGATTTGACTTTGGGTTCCCTTATGGTACACCAATATTCACTACTCATAAGAGTCGGAGAAAAAATTAAGATTTATTTTTTTTTTCAATTCTAATCAAAAGTGAAGAAGAAAGGCAACAAAAAAGCAAGTACAGGCAAAAAAGAAGGAAAATAAAGGACATTTCACCTTGTATATTAGCAAAAGTAAAGCTATTTCATTTGTGATTTGTGTGATGTTGAGAGAATTTTTGTAGGAGTGGAGAAAGGGCACTAGCATTACTACCCTTTGCCACTATTGCCCCACACTGAGGGTGTGACAAGATCTTCAGAGAAAGATCAGTGTTCAGTGTTCATCACAGTTACTTTCCATCATAGCAATGAAAATGCTGCACAGACAAACAGAACTCTAGTTTTCAAAGCACTTTTATACAATGATATTTTTGGTCCTTTTGCTTTCCTAGATAAAATTTAAAATAAATAGAAATATTAACATCATTTACAAAATGCTTACTACTGTCCAAATGTGCTGTCACACATTTTCTGCTGCTATCTAATTCATATACACAAATGGAAGTGTACTACATTTTAGGTCCTTTTTAACTTAGAAAATGATGGGATATAGAGGAGCTAAATAATTTGCCCAGGTATCTGCATTTAGAATATTCTTCAAAATGACCCCAAAAACTTCTACAGCTGACACAAACCTTTAGTAATGTGGCAGGATACAAGATCAACTCAAAAAAAATTGTACTCAATGTACAAAATTGAGTACATAAATGATAAAGAAGCTGAGTAAAAATCAGAGGAACATCACCATTCAAAATAGTCACAAATAAAATAATATATCTTGGGGTAACACTAACCAGAGAAGTGAAAGACTTGCTCAACAAGAACTTTAGGTCATTGCAGAAAGAAATTGAAGAAGATACCAGAAAATGAAAAGATCTACCATTATCTTGGATCAACATAATAAAAATGGCAATCCTACCAAAAGCAATCTACAGATTCAACACAAACTGCATCAAAATCCCAACACAATTCTTAACAGACTGTAAAGGAACAATACTCAACTTAATATGGAAAAACAAAAATCCCAGGATAGCCAAAACAATTCTGTACAATAAAAGAATTTCCAGAGGCATCACCATCTCTGACATCAACTCTATTTTGGAGCTTCAGTAAGGAAAACAGCTTGGTATTGGCATAAAAACAGACAGGTTGACCAATGGAATTGAATCAAAGACCCGGATATTAATCCACATACATATGAAACACCTAATTTTTTGAAAAAGAAGTTAAAATTATACAATGGATAAAAGAAAGTTTCTTCAACAAATGGTTCTGGCATAACTGAATGTCAATATGTAGAAAAATGCAAATATATTCATATCAATCCCCATGTAAAAAACTCAAGTTCAGATGGATTAAAGACCTCAATATAAATCTGATCACACTGAACCTGATAGAAGAGAAAGTGGCAAATACCCTTTAAGGCATGGGCACAAGAAAATCTCTTTAGACCAGGATAAACTTGTCCTTTACAGGTGTTCTCTGTTGTAACACACAGATGTAAACTTTGGAGAAATTACCAATTAGAATATTTGACTGACATAACTTACTGATATATAAAATCAGATAGATGGACAGATAGATAGATAGATAGATAGATAGATAGATAGATAGATAGATAGATAGATAGATAGATAGGTAGGTAGGTAGGTAGGTAGGTAGGTAGATAGATAGATAGATAGATAGATAGATAGATAGATAGATAGATAGATAGATGATAGATAGATAGATAGATTATAGATAGATAGATAGATAGATAGATAGATAGATAGATAGATAGATAGATAGATAGATACAGACAGACAGACAGACAGACAGACAGACAGACAGACAGACTGATAGAGTACTATTCACTTGTTTGGGGTGTAGTTTTTGTTTGTTTGCTTATTCAAATTCTTTCATATATATGTATTTCTATTGTGATAAACTAAATTGCTCTTAACCCATGAGTCAAAACTAATCTTTCACGAAATTGCTTTTATAAAGTGTTTTTTATCACAGAGTCAAGAATAGAAGCCATTCTTTTTTTCCCCCACAGGCATATAAACTATTTATTAACATCAAAGTCCCAGGGACTCATTTCTTCTTGGATACACCCACAGTGCAGCCCAGGGCGTCAGTGGTCTTGGTGTGCTGGCCTAGGACATGAAGGCCCCAGAAGTGGCTTAGCCCCTTACGGGCCCAAATCTTCTTCAGTCGCTCCAGGTCCTCGCGCTGGTGGTGACACAATCGGCAGCATGTAGGCCTCCCCTGGAAGAGCTAGAAGCCATTCTTGAAGACTAGAAACAATGTATACACAAAGTTTTTGAGTTTTAATTACATATTTTAGGTTTCTGGATTTAAAAATCTAAATTTTAAGTAAAAATTCTTTTTCTTTCTTAAGAAATGGAACATTTCAGAGCACCAATTAATAGTGGAGCAGGTCACTCAATCCAAATCTCCCTGGAAGTTTTTAAACCATTCTCTCACTCATTTCTAAACTTGCTGCACACTGACCACAGCTGTCTGGGGATTATTCTCTCATCCCAACTAAAAGTCCTCGGAACACAAGTGTAGCACAGTTCATAAAATCCCATAGTCACAAACTGGGGCTCAATCTGAAGTAAAGAAAAGCAAAACAACCAGTCATTGGCTCTTACATCTACCTTAGTCCAAAATTGCAATCCTGCCTCCAGGGATCTCAGAATGAGACAGTGAGAGCTGTTTTGTTTCATGTATTCCTCTCTTGGGCTAGGATTCAATGCATGCAATACTACTTACCCATTTCAACTGCAAGCTAGTGTGACTACTGGGATTAAAGTTGTGTATCATCACTGCCTGGCTATAAGACTGATCAGTATGGCTCTGTTACTTTCTGAGCTTCAGGCAAGTTCTATTTATTAAAATACAAATGAAATGTCACTACACACAACCATGAATTCATTCCTCCTGCTCTTATCTACTTGCATGTTGTGGAACCCAGCATTCTTCTGTGACAAAACCAATGCTTGCTGGCTCTCACATATCTCAGATCTTATGCGACTAACACAGGCTGTCAAGCCCTCCCTTCACAGTGCTTTCTCATTCTGAATCTGGGTACAGTCATGTGTCTTTTACACTGCAGAACCTTTGCATGTTTTTCTTCATCTTCCTACTTTTACAGGCTGAAATACTCTAGGGCTTAGGTTCCTAATCTCTCCCCATATACCCACACATAACTGCTGTCTAATTCATTCATGCTATTATTTCTAATGTGATCTATATACTTACAACTCCTAAATTTATCCTCAAGGATTTTCCATCTTGACTCCAAATTGATTCCAATTTTGTACCAATATCTTTACTTGAAATTCAGGAAGTTATCTCAAACATAGCATGTCTGAAGTCATACTTTTGATATCCCAAAGATACTCTCTTTACACTTCATGGCATCAATAGTGTTCTATCTCAAACATCAATGACAATTTATATTTTAGTTTCCCACTTGCTCTAGCCACAATGTCAGTCAACACTGTTATACATACCTTCTAAACAAACCCAAGCCATTCTTGCCCACAGTTTCAGCATGTACTTCTTTGAACATGGTCTCCATTCTCATGTATTCATGGATACTTATTTCTCATTTTTCATGTCTTTACTCAACTATCATATTCTCAGAGAGATGAGTTATTTTGATAAATGTTGATGATACTCTCTTCATGTTTTCTAACATTATCATATCCTGGATCTTCCTAAGGTTACCATAGATGAATCCCTTATAATAGTTCCCTGTCTTTTCTTTTTCACTGATGGACTTATTTAGCTTGTTTGACTGAAAAAAATATATATAATTTTGGTGTCAAAAAGGAGAAAAATTCTAAGCAACTAAGAAGCAATGATAGATTCTTAGAAAAAAATTCCCCAGCTTTTTCACTCCAAGAGAAAATCCCACGAAATCTTTTATACTGGCTTTGAAGGTTCTAAGAGGGATTCAAACACCGTTGTCATTGTGGTATCCCACTTAATAATACACAGTTTATGAGTTTTTCTACATGTCTGTCACACATCCTTGCTCTCCCATCTCACTCCTTACACAATGTGCTGGTGGTCTTCATCTGAGTACCAGTCAAATCTAGTTAACTTTAAGTCAAATGAAGCTATTCCCCAGTAAAACTAAAAGCTAAACCAAAACTATGGACATGTACTAGTAGAGGTTAGTGAGTGTCGCTGTGATGTTTCCGTACATTAATACAATGTGTACTGACCATTTCCACTCTTTCTTATCTCATCTCGCCCTCCTCTATTAGCCCCATCCTCATTCTCTACTTTCAGGATATTCTTTTTTTCTTTTACTGATTTAAAGCAGTTCCACATATATAGGACATTTTTCTCTTTCTGTGTCTGGCTCATGAGTGTTATCTTTCATCATTTGGTTCCATCTATTTTCCTACATTCGACAAAATTTTGTCCTTAACAATGGATGAATAATATTCCATTGCATATACATAGCAAATTTTCTTTTCCCACTCTTCTTTGGACTAGACTACTTCCTCATCTTGTCTATTTTGAATGAACACAGCTACATAGATACATCTTCTGTATACTGAATTTATTCTCTTCAGATATATATACCCTGCATGTTACAGCACTTCTATTTTCTTCTTGATAATTTTCATTCTGACTCCTACAGAGTCTATAATAATTTACATTATTACTGTGGGTAGTTAACAGTCCTCTGTTGGTGTGACTTTGTAGTTGTAGTTTCTGAAATTAATAGTAAACAAAACCTCTCAGCAAATTCCCTGCTCTTCTAGTTCTGACAATCATACTGCCCTCTCTTCTATAAAGTTCCCCACAGCTTAGGTATAGGACTATTTTGTACATTTGTCCATTGAGACTGGGCCCACATGTCTGCATTTTGATTGACTATGGTTTTCTGTAGTAGTCTCTGTGTTGCAAAGAGAAATTCCCTTGATGAGAGGTAGGGATAACACTTATCTGTGGGTATGAGAACAGATGTTTAGATTATTGTTTGGGATAATGCTGATTTAGTATAGTAGTGGCTTTATGTTTCTTCCAGTATCACCAACTTCACAAATACTTGGTAGTTGCTAGGATTTCCAATGCCAGGCAAGATTTCCTTCTTGATAAGCAGGTCTTAAGTCTAATGAGAGAGCTGTTGGTTAAAGCCAAGGTATATATTCCATTACTGCAAACTTCACTACACTGTACCATGCTGGTCATTGCTGTGGTTTATAGACATCTTAGGTAGGAAGGACTGTTGTTTGCTGTCATGATTTGAAAAATTTCATGGTGCTATTGTGTACCTTGAAACTAGTCCACTCCACAGTGTGTAAGCATTCAGGTAAGTTTCAGCCAAGGGACCTCTGTGTCATTTCTGAAACAACGTGCAGAAACCACTATCTTTATACAACATCAAGAAACATACAGACAAAGAGAGTGTGGACAACTACCATCCACAACAGCCTCAAAGAAAATTAAAAAGTAATGAAGTTAACAGGGAGATGGTGGAACTCTACAATGGAAATTTTAAACTTCTGAAGAACGTTTAAACCAAAACAAAGACATAACATGCTCATGTATTGGTAGCATTCAAATTCTAAAAAAAAAAAAAAAAAAAAAAATGGAATTTCATGAAAAGATACTTACAGGTTCAATGCATTTGAAATCTAAATTCCCATTTAATTATTCAGAGAAATAAAAAAGTATCCTAAAATTCATAAGAAATGACAAAAGACCTGAGATACTTAAAAAGTTTTGAGTGAAAAGAATACTGAAGAGATGGCCATTTAATATTTTAAAATATATTACAGAGCCATGGTAACAAAACAATATGATATGCATAATGCCAAACATGTAGATTTATTTAGACAAGCCCCCAAAATGAGTACACATAATAAACTGGAGAACAGCATTTTCAGGAAAAACATCAGAGAAAACTAGATGTCCACAACAGAAGAGTACAATTAGATCCATATCTATCACCTTGCACAAATGTCCAATTACATCAAAGACCTAAATATGAAAATTGAAACAATGAAAATACTAAAAGAAAACACAAGCCTTCAAACAGTGGTGGCAAATATCTTTAAACCCAACACTTGATAGGCAGAAGCAGGTGGTTCTCTATGAGTTCAAGGCCAGCCTGCTCTACAAGACCTAGTTCCCGGATAGGCTCCAAAGCCATAGAAAAACCCTGTCTCAAAAAACAAAACAAAAACAAACAAAAACCCCACAAGTCACATCTTCTGTGGGCACAGGTGTATCAAAGGACTTGTTGAATAGGACTCCATCTGCCCAAGAATTAAAGTTAGTAAGTAATAAATGAAATTTTGCAAACTTAAAGGCTTCTGTAAAGCTAAAGAAACAATTAACCATGCAAAGAGGAGTGGCAGAAAATCTCTGATAGGTTTAGGACTAACACAGGGTTAAAATTCAGAATATAGAAGAACTAAAAAAAAGTGAGGGAGTCAAACAATGACCCATTCAAAAAATTTTCTGGAACTCAGCAGAGAAGAAATGAGAACAAGAGGAAGAAGACAAGGAGTGGCAGGAGGAGGAAACAACTAAGGGATATTGCAAAACTATTTATTTTCCCTTGCAATTGTAAAAACAAAAATCAAAACATGTTTGAAATTTCATCTTTTCCAGTTGAAATGACAAACATCCCAACAAAACATTCTTAAAAAATGCTGGAGAGAATTCACCAAAAGGGGAATGCTTATTCACTATAGGTTGGATTGCAAACTGTTAATATCACTATGGATATCAATGTAGAGAATCATCAAAAAGCTAAACATAAATTTACCATATGACCCAACTATCCCTCTAAAGTATATGTCAAAAATGACTCAACATATTGCTCTATAATTACTTGCTCAGTTGTTTATTGCTGTTTTATTCATAATAGCTAAGTCATTATGTCTCTCATCTGATTAATGGATAATGAAAACATGGTACACAGATAATAGGGAATATTGTTTATCTGTATATAAAAATGAAATTATGAATTTTGGGGTAAATGGATGAAACTAGAAAACGTAATTTGAGTGGGGTATCCCAGACCCCCAAAGCAAATGTCACATATTCTTTCTCTTTGGAGTCTCCTAGCTCCAAATCTTTAGTTGTGAGTACATAGCTCAGAGAAGCTGAAGAAAGCATAAAGTAAAACATGACAGTTGCCAGGCTAAAGGATTTAAGAAACAATAGTGATGGGAGGACAAAGGAAAAAGTGATATAATTAGGAAAATTCAAGCAGGGCGTTCTCTTAGGGAGAATAAAAGGGGAAAATTAATACAGGAGAAAAAGATGGATGGTAAAATAACAATAAGGATGTCTTTAAAATTCAAAAGGAGTACTATTAACTATTTACCTTTAAAAGAACCTATAATAGGCCGGGTGGTGGTGGCGCACGCCTTTAATCCCAGCACTTGGGAGGCAGAGTCAGGCAGATCTCTGTGAGTTCGAGACCAGCCTGGTCTACAAGAGCTAGTTCCAGGACAGGCTCCAAAACCAAAAAAAAAAAAAAAAAAAAAAAAAAAAAAAAAAAAAAACCTATAATACACATAATTCTGTTTAAATACTCATACATGACCAAATAACCACTTAAAATTCCAACTAATTAAACAAACATCTGATATGTCACATAATTGTTAGTAGTAAATAAAATTATTTGCCACTTCTACTGCTCCAAACCCCCAGTCTTGGCCCTAGTCACATATTATCTGAGATAGCACAGTTTCATGACTTTAGCCTGCCATTCCTACAGTCAGCCTCCAGTCTAATCTTGGAATCTCAGCATAAATTTAGGCTTTGTGTGAGGTTCCTCAATCTGTACCTCAATATGTCTGTATACTCACAAGTTAACAGACCTATTCCAGATTGCATATTCTGTGTGTCTAAGCTTAATGAGTTCAACTCGTAAACATCCAGCACCCAGGTTTGGCCCTATGTCTGTATCCTGTGGGCCTTCCTTGTCTGATTAGGTTAACTGATCTGATAGCCTGTATTGCCATATCCAACTTCTAGGCTCAATCCAAGTGCCACAGCCTGCACTGAGGTTGAGTCTAGAAAGCTTTCAGAACTTTTGCTTGCCTGAATCTTCTCCAGTTCCCATACACATCTTATATATCAGTCCAGTTTGGTCAATTTTCTAAATCTCAGAATACTTGAACCATATTGAACTTTCAGGAATAGCCAAAGTGGAATTATATATGTGACAACCCAGCCTAGTGGGTTATTGAAACCTCAGTTTCCCAAGGCATTCCTGACCCTCACACTTTGCCTTAGCCCCAGAAACTACATACTAGTTTACCCTAATTGTTAAAACTCTGGCCAAACCATGCCATCCTCAGACGCCAGGTAGCACAACAAGAACATAAGTCTAGTCAATAGTCCCATTTATATGTTTACTTGTTTAGCACTCAATCAGAATCACTCTAATTTCTTTGATTCAAAATTAACTTGGAGATTCTAAAAGATGGAAATAAAAAATTTTCTTTCTCAATGTGAAATCAAGGAAATTTGAGCAACAATATCTTCTCCTCTCTTACTATATATGTGGTCAAAGTCCTAGTTATGGCAATTAGACAAGAGAAAGATATAAAAAGGATTAAAATAGGAAAATAAGAAATCTCTATTTACAGGTGACATGCTTCTTAAAAGATCCTACAGAGTATCCTAGAAAACCAGTGGTCCTCTGGCAGTGGCACCAGAATTTATCCCTACTGCATGTACTGGTTTTGGGGGGATCCTATTCTCTTTGGATATATACTTTGCTCAGCCTAGATATAATAGGGAGGGACTTAGACCTTCTTCCAAAGACCTATGTGCCTTACACTTTCTGAGGATTAGATGATGTGGGGTGAGAATGGGAAGAGGGGAGGGAGAACTTGGATTGGCATTTTTTTAAAATCTAATAAAAAAACAGTGATCTTATCAAAAAATTATTTTAAAAATTATAGGATATAAAATCAATAAAATATTTATATCACCTATTCAGTCTAAGATAAAGAACTTAGAATATTTTACTTGAAAGTAAAATATTTATTTGAACTCCAAAATCTACAAGTCTCACTACAAAATCAGCAGCCCAGGGAGGTATAGATAACATCTGTTCCAATTGGAGAAGAATGACCTTTGGATGCACAGACATCATCTGTACCTGATGAAGGAAGAGATGGGTAGATGCCAGTGCAAGAATATATTTGACAATATAAAGAGCAATATGGCACCACCAGAAACTAGTGGTTCTAAAACCATAAGACTTGAAGTATCTTAATGATTAAGAAGTAGAAAAAAATGCCCTTAACATAACTTTATGAAGACAATAGAGGCCCTTGAAGAGAAAATAAAAAATTCCTTTAAATAAAGAAAGAAAAAAATAAAAGTTGAAATCAATAAATCCCTTTAAGAGCTGAAGGAAACAGTTCAAGGCTTGAAATTTGAAATATGGGCAAGAAGCATAACCAACAGAATGCAAGAGATGGAAGAATCTCTGCCATTGAAGATACTATAGAAGAGATAGATTCCTCAGTCAAAGAAAACACTAAAACCAACAAAATCATAATACAAAACATCCAGGAAATGTGAGATACCATGCAAAGACCAAACCTAAGAATGGCGATAGCTGGGCAGTGATGGCACCTGCCCTTAATCCCAACATTCGGGAGGCAAAGACAGGAAGATCCCTGTGAGTTCAAGGCCAGCCTGGTCTACAAGAGCTAGTTTCAGAACAGGTTTGATAGCTACAGTGAAACCCTGTCATGAAAAACCAAAAAAAAGAAAAAAGAAAGAAAAGAATAATAGGGATAGAAGAAGAATACCAGCTTAAAGGAGCAGAAAATATATCCAGCAAAATAGTAGAAGAAAACTATTCCAACCTAAAGAAAGAAATGTCTATGAAGAGAAAAAAAGTTTATGAAACACCAAATAACCAAATATACTGGACCAAAAAAAAAATCCCCTTATCACACAATAATCAAACCTCTACCTACAGAATAAAGAAGGAGTTACAAATGGATAATATGGTAATAGCTTGTTTGTACTCTAACAAATAAAGCTTGCATAGGCATAGAGGGTGGAACCTTCTACTAGTTAACCATAGAGGTCTGGAGATGTGTACAGACAGACAGAAAATTATATGGCTGGGTGGGGAGAGAAATGTACAGCAGGAAAGGACAGGAACTCAGCCTCTTTTCAGTCTGATGAATTTATAGATGTAAGAGCTCTAGAGGAGGGATGCTCTACTTGTCTGATTTCCTAATGTCTGAGTTTTTATTATTACGACCAGTTATAAGTCATACTACATCTGGTGCCTATCTTTTGGAGCATGAATTCACACACACACACACACACACACACACACAAACTGCAACCACTGGCAGAGACTGGAGCTGCATTCAGAACCCCCACTAGAATCACGACATCAACAACTAGGTTCTCCTCTCATTTTTCCCTAAGCCTCCAAGTGAGTTTAAAATATTTTTGTTGCAGAATCTCTGCAGCAACCACCACAGACCCCAAACACTAGAGGCATCTGAGCTCTAGACACCACAACTAGACTTACTGGCCCTAAACTGGCTGACTCAGCCTTAAGGTAGCTCTCAACTCTCTTCCTAGATGTCCTTATTCCATATGGTCTCATTTGCCATTTTTTCTGACAGCCAGATTCCTCTTTGCTGTCAGTTGTGGATTTCCCCTCAAATTGCTTCTTAGCCTATTTCCACATGAGGTGGATGTCTTGATATCCACTCAGGCTTCTACTGTTTTTGCAACCACCACACACCCTTGCACATGGCTATATGCTGGCAGCTGCAGCTGCAGCTGCAACTGTCTCAGCCAGGTTGTGCACCACCTGTGTTCTCTGATCAGATATGCTATGCAGCTTATGCTCCACCATCATTGTCAGCAAGTTTAGGCAGACAATTGGGAATTCTCAAAGGGGAAATTTTGTTTTAGGAAGAGAGTATTTTTTGTCCCACATTAAAAATGGGAAACAACATTACAAAGAGAGTTAGGTCTCTGTATGATAATGCACTGGATGGCTTGAAAATGGAACAACTAAAGGAAAGGATAACTCATTTATACAGGATTCATGAAATGTCAATTATAAACATTATCAATTTTATTATCTTTATTTAGTCACTAAAATGTTGCTTAATGTGAGTACTAAGAAGAAAATTTTAGAAAAACTTATTAAAACACATCATAGAGATATTCAGATCCAGACAGAGGAATTTAAAGAAGAAAAAATTATATTATTGTTTTATAAGGTTAGAGAAGAACAACCTAAAGTTTTCAAACAACCAAATTAAATTTATCCAGTTGCTTTACAGGAACAACTGCCAATTAAACATATCCTCAAGGCTGTGCAAGAGCTGAATCGACCCCTGGGGAAATGTTAGACTTAGGGAGATTCAAGGAAGTGATAATCTCATATGACATGCAACCACCTTTTGTGAAAAAGAGGTTAAACTCACAGTAAAGTAGTAAAAGAATTAGTTCTCAATACTGGAGAGTCTTGGTTCCATCAGTCTTGGAGACTGATTCTCAGTTACAATGGAGGACCTGGTGCAAATATGAGGCTGAGAACATTGTGCAATGAAGTAGAGCTAGAGGTATGAAAATCTCCCAAGAACAACTTCTTGGAGAGTGGTATTATGGCAATGTACAAAGACAGATTACTGTGTTGACAATACCATGGCTTTATTATGTGCAGCAACTTTGAATGCTTGGCACAAAATTGAAGAAGTAGGAAAGAAAATTGAGTCATTTACTGAAGTTATACAGGGCCCAAAAGAAACTTTCACTGATTTCTTACAGAGATTGAATTCAGCAGTAAATAGAATGATACGAGATTCAGAAGCTAGACAAACAATAACTTAATCTCTGACTTTTGAAAATGTTAATGTAACATGGAAAGGAGTAATTTGGCCATTAAAGACAAGATCAGCACCCTTAGAGGAATGAATCCAAGATACAGTCAATATTGGATCTCATAACCATAATAATGCTTAGATAAAAGAGATGATTTTCAGAGGTTTGAAGAAAAATCAAATTGCCAAGTGTTTCAATTGCAGTAAATAAGGTCACCTAAAAAGGGACTGAAAACAGTACAAATATTTTTTCTAAGCACAATCTAAGCAGAATGCCCCTCCTCTTCAGGATCATGCAGAAGGTGTGGCAAGAACAAACATAGGACTAAGGAATGTATGCATATTAACAAGGGACAGCCAATGTAACCTTTGCCATTGAGAAATACCTTGAGGGACCTCTCACAGTCTCTCGTGCCAAATTAAGTTTCATTGTTCCCTATTATGGTTGACAGATAAAGATGTTGGTTTGTACAATAACCTTTACAACAGAGAAACTGTAGACTTTAGAACAGGTAATACAGAAGTGTTCAGCATATTGAATAATCAACCAATGCTTGAAATTCTCTTGCATTTGCTGTTAAATATAAATCTTAGAAATGGAGAATGTTAACAGATTCAAGAGTTGTTAATATGGTGTTTCAGCCAATGGGCTCTCTATAGTCTGGCATTTCTTTGCCTTCTCTATTACCTAAATGATGGTATCTTAGAGTAATTGATTTAAAAGTTTGTTTTTTCACTATGACAGAAAAAAATTTACCTTCATGGAAAATTCTCAGTCTATTAAGAGATATTAATAGAAGATTCTCTCATAGGGAATGTTAAATAGCCATACCCTGTGCCAATATTTTATATAACAGTCATTGGAAATAATACATAACCAATTTCATCAATCCATAGTTTACCATTACATAGATGATATCTTACTAGCTTATTCAAATGTAGATACTTTGGAATGAATGTTTGAAAAAGTAAAAAAAAATGCCTTTTTGGGGATTACAAACTGATCAGGAAAAACTGCAAAGAGGATATTCTATTAATTATTTCAGATATAAACTAGATTTACAAAAATTAGACATACTTACTGAGTCTCTATATGTAGAAAAAGCTGTTTTGCATATCAAAACTGCTGAATTAATACCAGATGATACAGAATTGACTTTATTATTTATCCAGTTACAAGAAATCACAAATAGGAATATATATATATATATATATATATATATATATATATATATATATATATATTACATCTGATCAATACAGGTTTTCCAGGCCCTATAACACAAGGTAATGAAGAAAATGTCAATTGTTGATAGAAAATATGCTGGAGACCTTAGAATTTTATAAAGTATGTTATGAGAAAAAGAAAAATTTTAATAAAAGAATTTTCAATAACTGGGGAATATGGGCATAGTATTGTCCAAACTTCTTCCTGGTGATTGGGGGCACTGTTAATCAGGCCTTTTGTGATGTATCCTATGTGCTACATCTCAGTCAGCAGTTGGGTAAAGTAATTTTTTGAGGATGTTCATGGTGACATTTCAGGAGGCCTTGGTCCATGAAACCATATTTGCCTGGAGGCAATCTACAGGTTCTCATCTTCTGTGAAAACAAAAGAAGAACTTCTTTTCCAAAGCACCATGTTCTTAGACCCAAATTTGGAAGTCATGATACCTTTATAATATACATGCTGGTTTAGCTTAGCAGTCCATTCAATAAAATGTTTCTTTGTACTTAGCTCTTTCACAGTCAAAATTTCAAAGTAAACACCATAATATGCATAATACAAACTTTATGTGATTTTCCAATATTTACATGGCTTGTTTTTACTCTATTACTTTACTCTGTCTCTTTAAAGACTTTACCCTTTTTTTAAAGCATTAACTTTATTTTATGACTCTCCATACTCCTTTTTTCTTCTCTCTCTCAAGCCTGCATACATTTATCCAACACTGTGACCCAGTTTTAGGTCTTTTATGTCTTATTACACTGTCTATAATTTTCTACTGTCTTGAACTTTTAAAATGGTTAACAGCTTGGTTGCAGCTGCTTTGGATATTAGCTCCACCTCTCTCTGATTTTAAAATGGTGGAAGCACCAGAAGTGCTAGCTCTGAGGGTGCCAAGCAGTAGCCATGCTCAGCAGTCCAACCCCAGGAATGAGTGTGTGGTACATAAACCCTTTTTATCTGAGTGACAGCCAAATCTGCCACACAGAGCACAGCACAGCTTGGAAACATCTCTGTGTATGGTGGCAGAAATCTGCCATGCTCTTTTGCTTGTGTATGCCTAATAGATCTGATCCTGCCACCTGCCCAGGCAGGGAGCCCCAAGCCACAGGCATGGTCTCAACCACTTTTCTCCCTACCCTAGTGGGCACAGAAACACCAAAGCCCACAAATGTAATTAAAATGCTTCATAGCCAGATTTCATGCTGGCGGCACAGCCCAGGAAGCCATGTTTTAAAACTGAAGGCGCAAGTCATAAACAATCCCACACCAGTTTGGAATTGTGATTAATAGGGTGGTATTTATTTAAAGGGGAATAAACTTACAGATCAGGGTCCCAGACAACAGCCCTCTGCGCACGCAATTGGGAAGAAGTCTAGTCGCCGGAACCGGAGCAGGAAGTAAAGAGAGAGAGGAGGGAAGTGGCCGCTTTTTTTAAAGGGAAAGATACCACGCCCCAATGGGCTGGTATCTTGGCGGCTATTGGCTGGAGGAGCGGAAGGACCTCCCGCAACACCTCCCCCTTTTATTTAAGTAAGAGAGTTCTAAACCTACTATGAAATTATATACAATAAGTACAAATATCCTATTCTAACTAGCTTAGGTCTTATATAATAAATAGCTTGGCTAAGTTATGAGTCAAAAGTAACTACATTTATATAGTCTTCAACCCCATCGAAGATCTGAGAAGGGAAATAATGTTACCTGAGTAATTAGGAAGTGCAATCAAACAACTTCTAAAACATGCAACAAATCACAGAGACAACTAGCTACCTGGGCAATCACCCAAGGTCACGTTTGCAGCGTTGAAGCAACCAACTTTGGCTAAGGCCTAACATAACTGACACACCATTTTCAAAGGCAAGAAACTTGTCAAAACCATCTTACCCTGTCTTGGCAGGATATGACAGTCCTGTTTTTTCCATTCACAGATACTCTGTATTTCTGTCAGTGGTTGAGGTATGGGCATTTCTTTACCCAAAGGCCAGTTCAGCCAAGAAGAAAGGCTCCAGGTAGAGTGTCTTTGGTGCTCAACATTCTCTCGGGAATAGAGCGGTGTTGCCAGGAGCAATTGTGTCTCACTACCACAAAACTCTGAGTTAGATTAAAGGCCATTTTCTACAGCTCTTTGAAGAGGTTGAAGATTATCTATCTATACTGAGTATAATCTCTATGTGTCTAAAGAACCTGATTAGTCTAATTATAAATGACAAACTTAGAATACTATTGATCTATATAATTCTCAATACCTATCTAACTTAAAGACTAAGACAATAAACAACTGTGAAACAAATGAGGACAATGACCTCCAAATATAAACAATGTACAAATATACATTGCAGTATGGTAAATGTATATCAATACACAAGCAATATGTAAGTATCTTAATCAGAGGTAGAAATGTACACTGCAATATGGTAAATATATACAATATATATCAATACAATATATGTCAATACATAAAAATGTTTTTAAACAGAGGTAGAAACATGCATGCATACAATAGTCAATATAATTTCACTTTGTATCAATATATAAGAATCGATACCAATACATTTGTCTCAAAACAATAACTCACAAGTACCAACAAGTACCAATCTATTATCCCTCTTTTTTTTTTTTTTTTTCCAAATGATCCCTGAGCTTATTATAAAATTCCTTCCCCAACCCTCAACCATATACCAATTTATAATCAACCCCTAAATGATGTCCCTAAACCCAAGGGCAAACTTTACTGGGAGAGGGGACGTCGTCCTCTAGAGTTACTTCCAGCTGTCATGGGGGCGACGTTCTTTCTGGGGGATCCTGTGAAAGTAAAATGATGGTTAAATTTCAAGATCGATGTCTTTTAAAATTGCAAATAGTCTCTGAGTATTTTGTGCAGGTCTGGCCAGAATGTTGTATAAGAGGTGCACCATTTCAGCTAACCAAGTTGGGATCGTCTTGTGCAGCTGGTACCCAAAACAGGTCTTGTAGTAGCGCTATCAGTATCATGACGTCATATCAACCAGGTGGAGTCGTTGTTATGGGGCCCCATCTTCTTCCTGGAAACTTTAAATGTCACTTCTGGAAAAAACTCATTGTTCATTGTGAAAAACTTAAACATTAATCATATAGACATACACACACACACACACACATATATGTATATTCAATGAAAGGAATGATAGATATATTCAATGAAAGGTATGATAGATATGAAGAAAAGCAAAGATGTTTTCTAAACTCATATTTCTTTCTGTCCCCTATCATGGCTCTTGACATGAGACAGAAACTCCAGAAACTCTGGGTTTTTCTCTTACCAACAGGCTTGGAATTGGAGAGGGACTGAGCCAGAGTCCAACTTCAAAACCAGCTCTATAAATTTAGAAATATGGTTTAGTATATTTTACTTACACAACTTATTCAGTTTTCTTGATAGTTCCTATTGGGCAGGTATTTTTCCATCTGTCAGTATTCAAACCTCCAGGATCCCTTGAATTTTTCAAAGATGAGTGTTTTCCTGGAGATAAGAACAGAACCCTGCCCCCATTCTATATGTTTTTCTTACCACCTGTAGGAATATCATCATTGTGGATGAGTTGTCATTTCTCCTTTCCAAGAGGTTTCTCCTCTTCAAATCGAACCTTTATTAATTTTGATGGTATCCACAATTTTTCTTCTCCTGTGGAAACAAGAGCAAAACCCCTTCCCCAACGTAGCACATCTCCTGGCTTCCATTGAGAGGTCAGCACATCTTTGAAATAAATTGGTTGATTTAGTTCAGCAGACTTTTCCATTATCCAATGTCTTTCTGCTGCTGTCGTTCCTTTCTCATTAGCGTTAAGAAAATTCAGGGTCAATAAAGCATTATGTAATCTATTTCTGGGGGTATTTTCGGTCCCTTTCTGTTTGTTCAGCATATCCTTTATAGTACGATTTGATCTTTCTATAACTGCCTGACCTGTGGGATTATGTGGTATACCTGTAATGTGTTTTATATTATAATAAGCAAAAAAGCGTTTCATTTTCTTAGATACATATGCTGGACCATTGTCTGTCTTTATTTGTGCAGGTATTCCCATGATGGCCATAACTTCCAATAGATGTGTGATTACTGAATCAGCCTTTTCTGAGCTCAGGGCAGTAGCCCATTGAAAACCTGAATACGTGTCTATGGTGTGGTGTACATATTTTAATTTACCAAATTCCATAAAGTGGAACACATCCATCTGCCAGATTTCATTTCTCTTAGTACCCTTTGGGTTACTCCCTGCAGGCAACGGTGTTTGATTATAGAAGGAACAGGTAGGACATCTCTTTATGATGTCCTTAGCTTGTTGCCATGTAATGGAAAATTCTTTCTTTAGGCCTTTACTATTGACATGATGCTTCTTATGAAATTCTGAGGCCTGCAACACGCTTCCAATCAATAATTGATCAATCTCAGCGTTGCCTTGTGCTAGGGGACCAGGCAGACCTGTATGGGACCGGATGTGTGTTATGTACATCGGACAAAGCCTGTTCCTGATTATGTCTTGTACCTGGATAAATAATGAAGTCAACTCTGTGTCATCTGGTATAAATTCAGCGGTTTCAATATGCAAGATAACTCTTTCTGCATATTGTGAATCCGTAACTATATTAAGAGGTTCTTTAAAATCCCTTAGCACCATAAGAATGGCATATAATTCTGCCTTCTGGACAGAATTATAAGGGCTTTGTTCCACCTTACTCAATTCATCTGACTTATAACCTGCTTTCCCTGATTTATTTGCATCAGTATAGAACGTACGGGCTCCAGTTATTGGAGCATCACGTACAATTCTAGGAAGAATCCAAGAAGTTCTCTTTATGAGGTTAAGTCTACCACTTTTGGGATAGTTGCTATTAATTTCTCCCAAAAAATTAGCACAAGCTCTTTGCCATGGTTCATTGTCTTCCCATAACTTTTTTATTTCTTCAGTAGTAAAAGGCACTATAATTTCTGCTGGGTCTATACCTGCTAGTTGACGAAGTCTCAGTTTACCCTTTATAATTAATTCAGAGACTTTTTCCACATAAGTTTTTAATTTTTTACTTGGTTTATTAGGTATAAATATCCACTCTAAAATAATATCTTCCCTCTGCATTAGAATCCCTGTAGGAGAAATTCTGGAAGGCAATATGACTAGGATGCAGCTAAGATTTGGGTTCACCCTATCCACATGTGCCTCCTGTAATTTTTCCTCAATCATTGTCAGTTCCTTTTCTGCTTCAGCTGTCAGTTTTCTTGGACTATTCAAATCTTTATCACCATCTAAGGTTTTGTTTAAATGAACTATTAGATCAGGTGTTATCCCAACAGCTGGTCGTAGACTGGAAATGTCTCCTAACAATCTTTGGAAATCATTAAGAGTCTTTAACCGGTCTCTCCTAATTTGTGCCTTTTGCGTTTTAATTTTCTCTAACCCTATTCTGTAACCTAGGTAATTAATAGAATTTCCTCTTTGAATCTTTTCAGGGGCAATTTGTAATCCCCACCTAGGCAAGACTTTCTTTACTTCTTCAAACATCCTTTCTAAAGTATCTTTATTTGAATCAGATAACAAGATGTCATCCATGTAATGGTAAATTATGGACTTGGGGAATTGTTTACGAATTATTTCCAATGGCTTACTTACAAAATATTGGCACAATGTAGGACTATTGAGCATACCCTGTGGGAGGACAGTCCATTGATATCTCCTATTAGGCTGAGAATTATTATAAGTAGGCACTGTGAAGGCAAATTTTTCTCTATCCTTTTCTTGTAACGGTATGGTGAAAAAACAATCTTTCAAATCAATAACTATAAGAGGCCATCCTTTTGGTAATAGAGAAGGCAAAGGAATTCCAGATTGTAGTGGGCCCATAGGTTGAATTACCTTGTTGACAGCTCTTAAATCTGTCACCATTCTCCATTTACCGGATTTCTTTTTTACAACAAACACAGGAGAATTCCAAGGGCTGGTTGATTCTTCAATATGGTGAGCATCTAGTTGCTCTTGCACCAGCTGTTCCAATGCCTGTAATTTATCTTCAGCTAGAGGCCACTGTTTGATCCATATTGGCTTCTCAGTTAGCCATTTTAAAGGTAGGGCTGTTGGTACCTCTAAAGGTTTGGTATTTGCTGTATGTTCTTGTACAGCCTGAATGGCTGGTGACCTTTTCCCATAATATCTCATCATGTCCTTCCCAGAATTATGAGTTCCTGGAACTACAGGAATGTTAATCTGGGTATTCCATTGCTGTAGCAGGTCGCGGCCCCATAAATTTATTGCGATATTGGCAATATATGGCCTTAGTCTTCCTATTTGCCCTTCAGGCCCTATGCATTCAACCCATCTTGTGCTTTGTTTTACACGAGATAGGGTTCCAATTCCCAGGAACTGAACATCTACCTCTTGAAGAGGCCAATTCGGATGCCAAGATTCTGGAGTAATAATACTTACATCCGCACCTGTGTCCAATAAGCCTTCAATAAAAGTGCCATTTATACAGACTCTTAGCTTTGGTCTTTGATCATTAATAGAAGTCTGCCAAAATATACGTTTACTCTGTCCTACTGGGTTTTTTGACTCATCCTCCATGCGTAATTCATCATTTAGACCAGTAATATTTTTTACAGCAGAAATTGGAGCTTTTAATTTTCTTGGTGAGGCACGTTCTCTACTGTGACTGGGAATGACTGGGCCACTGTTGGCTTGGGGGCCTGCGAGAGGCCCCTCAAGGAGTTTCCCGACTGTATCGGGTTGCCTTGTCTGTCTGTTGTTGACCTGCATTCGTTGGACCAGTGTCGGCCTTTACCGCATCTCCTACATATACCTGAAGGCCGAGGTCTCCTATTTTTGTCATTCCCAGACGGGATATTATTCCTAGAAATCCTTTGCCTGCAATCCCTTTTCAGATGTCCTAATTTACCACAATTAAAACACCTGGCAGTTTGATGTCTCCTCATTGCTTTGGAAATCGCTTCTCCTACCCAAGATTCATCATTATAGCTAAACGTCTCGACATTCATTGTATGCTGAATCCATTCATCCATAGGTGCTGATCTAAACTTTAAAGGCCCAATTATCTTTTTGCATTCTATGTTTGCATTCTCAAAAGCTAGAGATTCAAGAAGTAGTCGTCTAGCTTCTGGGTCTGTTACCCCTATGTCCAGAGCCTTAATTAATCTTTGCAAAAAGTCAATAAAGGGTTCTCTCTGTCCCTGCCTAATTCTGGTATATGATTCAACCCTTTTTGCTGGATCTTGTAGCCTATTCCAAGCATTTAAAGCTGCTTGGTGACATAAACACAGTACTTCATCATCATAAAGAGCTTGGACCTGTGGGTCAGCATATTCTCCTACACCAAGAATTTGATCTTGGGAAACCTCCACACCTTTTGCTCTTCCTTGCTGTTCCATATGTTTGGATTCTTCTCTGAAATAGATTCCAAACATCAAGGAAGGTCCATTATCTAAAACTGCAGACACTAACTGATGGAAATCGTGGGGGGTAGCTCTAGCATTAGAAGCCCAAGTCCTTATCATTTCCTTAACATATGCAGAGTGCAAGCCAAAGGTAACTATAGCTTGCTTAATTTCTTTTAGATCATTCATTGCTATTGGCATCCATCTAGCTTCTCTGACTCCCTTTGAGCCTTTAGAAGTTGACGCTTTGTCAGAATGAATTACAGGGTATGTCGCTAAAACCCTGGGTAAGCCAGATCTAATAGCTGGTGGTGGCATTGTATCCTGTCCTTGTGCCTTCTTACTCTGTTCACCAGCTCCAATAATTTCTTCAATCATTTCAAGTCTTTTTATCATTGTCTCTCTTAAATCCTGAATCTCCTGAGCTACATGTGTTTCTAGTGATTTCACTGAGGTATCAATTTTTTGGTCCCCATTCTGCACCTGTGATTTCAAAGCTTTTGAATCCTGAATCTCCTGACCTGTATTAGTTTCTGGTAAAGATTGTATGGTTCTTAGGACCATATTTTTCCTAAATAATAGAATATTCAAAAGAATACTGAAACCTAGTAACCAGTAAATTAAGTTATCTCCATAGTTGTATAAACCTTGCATGAAAAAACCCATTGTTTTGGTAGTTAAAATAGTAAAATTCATGTTGGAAACAAAAACTGCCATATTACCTATTATCCAGCAGGTGGCGCTGTTCCCAAGTCGCGACGAAAACGGGGTCCTGTTTCAGTGTCCGCCTAGTATTTGTTAAAAACTGGGAAATGCAAGTTGCTCAACAAAGTAAATGTAATTAAATCAATTCCGTACACGGAACCATAAACCCAGAATCCAGGGGTAGAGAAGAGTAACCCGGAAGCTGTGTATGCCTCCACGTGACAGAGTCGTCCCAAGGGGTTGCAGCTTTCCGCAACCGGTAACCGCGTGCTCTGGTTCGCTCCGCTTAAGAGCTGTGCTTGCAAGGGAGATTTGAAAACGATTCAGAAAAGAGCAAACCACATGGGCAGAGACTACGCGGTCCTGTGGAATTTAAATCCACGTAGCGAGGCAAACGATAGGCTGCGTGGGGACTTGAAGTCAATCTGAAGTGTCTAAAGGGAAAATATAAAGAACTGCAACAAGAAAAGCCACTGCGTGATGATTTATGTTAAACTGCTGGCTCCACGCACAAGGCACAGGCCGCAAGGCACAGGCCGCAAGGCACAGGCCGCGGCCGAACTGGCGGCCGGCAGCAGAGCGGGGGAAGAAGGGGTCCTAAAACCAAACGTTGGGTGCCAGATGAAGGCGCAAGTCATAAACAATCCCACACCAGTTTGGAATTGTGATTAATAGGGTGGTATTTATTTAAAGGGGAATAAACTTACAGATCACGGTCCCAGACAACAGCCCTCTGCGCACGCAATTGGGAAGAAGTCTAGTCGCCGGAACCGGAGCAGGAAGTAAAGAGAGAGAGGAGGGAAGTGGCCGCTTTTTTTAAAGGGAAAGATACCACGCCCCAATGGGCTGGTATCTTGGCGGCTATTGGCTGGAGGAGCGGAAGGACCTCCCGCAACATAAAACCACATCGCTTTTGTTCTGCTATGGTTGCTGAGTCAGGAAAATCTTTCTTAAAGGAGCTGTGGCATGCTTCCAGCAAACAGAAAAAAGCTGTGCTAAACTCTATATTTGTGTCTAGCCCTCTCAGGTCTTACGTGCAGTTAGTTGAACGTGTTGACATGAAAATTGTTGTAGGGAGCAGGCCCCTTGTTTTGAATAATTAGAATCTGTTGAAAAGTTAGGATATATTAAAGGACAAGGTAACTCTCCAGGAAGGTAATATACATAGCATTAAAATTATGTCCAAGAATGAGACATCATCTTTACTGGACAAAATCCATACCTTTGAATCATCAATGAGGTCATTAGAACAGAACACTGGAAAAGAGATTCAAACTTTGCAAAAGGCAGTAGTAAAAAATTTGAAAAAATTGAGGAAATTATCAAAACTGATGAATAGGGGTGGAAGGTAAAAGAACAGGATTTAGCCTCATCAGTGTGTGCCAGACACCAGAATGACTTACTCAGAGTTTTAATTGCATATCTGTTCATTTCTTCTGAGAAGACATCTGGAACAAAGTACCCAAAGGTAGGAAAAATATACATGACAACCTATAGGTATTAGAGAGCTAAAAGTAATTAAACAAGTAATAGTATCTTATGGCCTATATTCACCATTTGTTAGGGAAATGGTGGAAAAGTGGGCTTCAATCAATAAGGCTACCCAATGCAATTGGCTTCAATTAATCTCAGTGGTCCTAGAATATGGACTCCAGCTGCTTTGGGAGTATTATTGACAAGAATAGGCAAAAGTAGAACTAAAGGAGAGAGCAAAAGAATTTGAGGCTTCACAAGATCAAATTCTTGGCAAGGGCAAGGTTTTCTGAAGGTAAAAATTCATTCTCTCTATATATACTTATATCTAACATCCTATAGAGTTATAAAATCACAAAAATTAAAGGTGTCTGCAGTTGAACAGTGGCTATCCTTTTCTAAATCCAAGCATGTTGTTAAAAATTTAGACTTTCTGTCTCATATCAGGAGACATATGTGGTGGGACAGAAAGATGAAAGGATTTAGGAAAAAAATAATTTTCTCCATTCTATTTTGTCAATATCATATCTTTCATTGAATATGTCTATATAAATAATGTTTAAGTCTTCCACAATGAACAGTAGATATTCCTGAAGTATCTTTGAAGTTTCCAAGAAGAAGATTGGTCCCCCAAACAATGATGCCATCTGTTTGTAATGATGTCACAATGCTGATACTGCTATTATAAGACTGGTATCAGGTATCAGCTGCTCAATATAGTTCCATCCGGTTAGCTGAAATGGTGCACCTTCTTACGATATTGTGGACTTAACTCTAATCAAGAACTTCAGAAAAACTCTATCAATTGGTGTTCTTCTGTCTTTGTGTTGCTGTCATTGGTTAATAAAGTAACTGCCTTGGGCCTGTGGCAGAGCTATAGGGGAACAGAGGCAAGTGAGGAAAACAAAATGGAATTCTGGGAAAAAGAGGAGGAGAGAGATGCCATGGATCTGTGCCCAGAGGTAGATGTGCTGAAACTTTGATGGTAGGCCCAAACCTCGTGGTGATATACAGATTAATAGAAATAGGTTAAATTAAGATGTAAGAGTAAGCTAATAAGAAGCTAGAGGTAACTGGCCAAGCATTGATTTAATTAATACAGTTTCTGTATGATTATTTCAGGTCAGGGTGGCCAGGATGAACAAGCAGCTTTCTCATGCTACAATCAACTACTCAGATACCATTTGCAATTTTATCAGACAGTAGTCTTGAAATTTAAACATCATTTTACTTTTACAGGATCCCATAGAAAGAACCTCACCCGCATGGTAGCAATTCTAGAAGATGATATTCCCTCTCCCAACAAAGTTTGTCTTCAGAGTTAGGAACATCATTTAGGGGTTGATTATTACTTGTATAGGGTTGGAATTGGGGTGGAAATTATGTAGGCCCAGAAAAAAAGGGGGGGGAATTGAATAGGATAATCAGTATATTAGAGTGAGCTTACTCCTACTAATTATATATAATAGTGAGTAATAGAGTGAATACTTGTGAACTATTATTTATGGACAATTTACATTGGTATAAATTTTTGTATATTGATACACGTTCAAATCATATTTGTTATATGTATATGCTACTCTTTCTATTTACAATATTTGTACACCTATGCAAAGTTATTTTGTCAGACTGTATGCATATATGTTTCTACATCTGTTTAAGACATTTTGTATATTGATACAATTTTAGGATATATTTATCATATTGCATTATATATTTCTAACTCTGATCAAGATACTTATGTATTGTTTACATTTTGAGGTCATTGTCCTCATTCATGGCAGAATTGTTTAAATATTTTCAATATTCTGATATGAAGTCTTAGTCTTTAAATTATGTTTTAAATGTTATAGGTAAATAATCATTCATGTTTGCCATACTTATAGTTAGACTAAGTAGGTTTTTTTTTTTTTTTGGATACATAGAGATTGTATTATGCATAGATAGGTAATCTTCAACCACTTCAAAGATCTGTAAAACATGGCATTTAAATAACTTTGGGTTCTGTTGATGTGACACATATTTGCTCCTGGCAGCACCAATCTTTTGCTGAGAGAATGCTGAGCACTGAAGACAATCCACTTGGAGCTTGTTTCTTTTTTGGCACAACTGACCTTTGGGCAAGGAACTGTTCATGCCTTGAACACTGGCAATTGCATGGTGTCTGGACAAGCAGGATACAAAAAGACTGCCAAACCTTGCCAAGACATGATAAGATGATTTTAAAAGGATTTCCTGCCTCTAAAAATGGTCTGTCAGTTTCTCTAGGCCTTAGCCAAAGTTGGTTGCTTCAACATTGTAAATGAGACTTTGGGTGATTGTCCAGTTGTCTCTGTCATCTACTACACATTTTGGAAGTGCTTGATTGTACTTCCTGCCTGCTCAAGTAATATCATCTCCCTTCTCGGACCTTCAGTGAAGTTGAAGATTAGATAATTGTAGTTACTTTCATTTTATAATCTTCCCAAGCCATTTCTAATATAAGACTTAGAGTCCTTTGGCTAAAATGATTATTAAAATATTTGGCATATGTTTCTTGCTTAATATTTTTTATGTTGGTTGTAATTCTAGTTTTTATACTTGATATCTGTTCTTAGTGTATATATATTTGTTATGGGTTTGGAACTCTCTTATTTAGACAAAAAGGGGGAAGATATGGGGAACCTCTTTCAGCCAATGGTCTTTAAGAGGCAGGACCAGATTGGGGTTTGATTTAGGGTACTAAAAAGCCACAGTCAGGCCCAATTCACTCTCTTCTCTTCTGAGCCACACCTGAATGATGGACTCCATTTCTGTTTGCTTTATAAGATCCCTCAGTTCCCCTTTAATAAAGAAAAACCTTAGAAAACTCTATTCAGGTTACTTTGGGAATATTTGACTCACATTCCCCCCATTTGAAGTGTTCTATGTCAGCCTTGAACTCACAAAGATCTATCTCCCTCTGTCTCTCAAATCCTGAAATTAAAGGTGTGTGACACCACTGCCTGGCCTCTAGTGACTTAATTTTACCCTCTGATCTTCAGGCAAGATTTATTTATTAAAACATAAAATATCACTATACTTTTCTCACTGTCTTCAGTTAGATTCCTGGAGTTCAGTCTAATGCTTATCTGTGAATCTCTATATCTGCTTCCATCAGTTACCGGCTGAAGGTTCTATCACAATTAGTGTAATGGATTAAATAAAAAGTGCTACAGGATCCCTAGTGGCTGCAGCAGGCCATGAGACCACACTGCAGGTCCTCAAAGTTCAGGCAGATAGATGGGCACACCATGAAACCATGCCGCAGGTTTCTGAATGCGGCTGGTTATGGGCAGTGAGCATGGTGGGTGAGAGACATATGGATAGGCATGCTATACAGAGTAAGGTTGGATATTGATTTATTGGGTTATGGAAGGGAAGGGGAGAAGGAAAGAAGAGCAGAGAGGCATGGGGGGGAGAAAAGAGTGAGACAGAAGCCGCCTCTTTGGGGGAGAGATAGAAAAAGGAAGAGACTCAGGCTGCAAGCAGGAAGAAAGACCTGCCTGCCTCAGCAGATGGGGAGGTAGTGGGTATGGCTTGTCCTTAAAGAGACAGGACAGACCATTACATTTAGTGTAGTTATCAATCTGATTATAGGAAAAGGCCAGTTCAGACATTCTCTCTAGTATTGCTAATTATCTTAGTTAAAGGCATCATTGTGGTTTCCTGATAGTTTTCCTGGCATCAGATTTCTCCCTAACCCCATAATGTCTGGCTCTATTAATATATCTCTTTTCTTTCTCTTCCTCTCCATTTCTACCCCAACTTTACCTCCCATTAACTCATGTTCTCATCCCCTATACGCTTGCTCCATCCCATTTTACCCCCGCTAACCCCAGTTTACCCAGGCAATCTCATCTATTTTCTATTCCCAGTAAAATCCATGAGTCCCTCTTAGTGTCTTTCTTATTCCTTAGCTTCTTTGGAACTGTGGATTGTAACCTGGTTTTCATTTGCTTTACATCTAATATGCACTTATAAATGAGTACAAAACATGTTTGTCTCTCTGGGTCTGGGTTAGCTCACTCAGAATGATTTTTTTTTCTAATACTATCCATTTGCCTGTAAATTTCATGATATCATTTTTTTTTCACCACTGAGTAATACTCAATTATGTAAATGTGCCAGATTTTCGTTATCCATTCTTTGGTTGCAGGGCATCTAGACTGTTTCTAGTTTCTGGCTATTGTGCTGTTATAAACATGTTTGAGCAAATGTTCTTAGGGTAACTGTCATCAAACAAGTTAATGGCTTGTATGATACCAACTTTAAGTGTTTGAAGAAAGAAATTGAAAAAGATATTAAAAAATGGAAAGATCTCCCATTTTCTTGGATATGTAGAATTAACATAATAAAAATGGCAATCTTACCAAAAGCAATCTACAGATTCAATACAATTCCATCAAAATCACAATACAATTTTTCACAGACCTTGAAAGAACAATATTCCACTTCAAATGAAAAAACAAAAACCAAGGATAGCTAAAGCAATCTCGTACAATAAAGGAACTTCTGGAAGTATCACCCTTCTGGAAGCTGACTTCAAGGACTACTATATAGAGCTCTTGTAATAAAAACAACTTGGTATTGGCATAAAAACAGACACGTGGATTAATGGAATCAAGCTGAAGACCCTGAGATAAATGTAAACACCTAAGAACACCTGATTGTTGACAAAGACACCACAATTATACCATGATAAAAAGAAATCATCTTCAAAAAATGGTACGGGTAGGACTGGATGGCAACATGTAGAAGAATGTAAGTAGATCCACATCTATCACCATGCACAAAACTGAAGACCAAGTTGATCAAAGGCTTCAAAATAAATCCAATTATATTGAACCTGATAGAATCAAAAGTGGAAAGTAGTCTTAAACACTTTGGCACATAAGACTACTTTCTGAATATATCACCAGTAACACAGGCACTGCAAATAAAAATTAGTAAATGGGATCTCCTAAAATCGAAAAGCTTCTGTAGGTCAAAAGATATGGTAATTAAGACAAAATGGTAGCCTACAGAGTGGGAAAACATATTCCCAGTGCCACATCTGACAGAGAACTGATCTTGAAAATATAGAAAGAAGTCAAGAAAGATGAAATCAGAATGCATCCAATTTAAAAATTGGGTAGATTTAAACAGATAATTCTCCGCAAATGAATTTCAAATAGTGAAAAGACATTTAAGGAAATACTAAACATCCTTAGTCATCAGGGAAAGCCAAATCAAAATAACTCTAAGATACCATCTTACACATGTCAGAATGGCTAAAAACAAAGACTGAGGACAGTTTACCATGGAGAGGATGTGGAGTAAGGAGAAGACTACTCTACTGCTGGTAGGGGTATAAACTTGTACAGCACTTTGGAAATCAGTTTGGTCATTTCTCAGAAAATTTAAAACCACTCTACCTCAATACCCAGTGATTCCACTCTTGGGTATATACAGAAAGGATGCTCAGTCATACGACAAGACCATTCTCTTTCATACCACCAACCATTAAAAACAGATTTTCTGTACCTGTTAATATGTTTTTGTTAGTCTATGGTTCTTATGGGGAGATTATTGTGGCGGCGCAAATGAATGTAGACAGATTATATAGATATATACAGCTTTAATAAGGAAATAGACTTACAGGACCACAGGTTCCCGCGGAGCACTGGAAAAGCGGAGCAAAAGAAAAAAGGGCTGCTGGGCTCACGCCCAGCAGATTTATCCATAAACATTAGCCCGAGGCGAACACGCCCCCAATGGGTGGGGCTATGTCCCTACATCTCCCCCTTTTGTCTAAATAAGATAGAACCAAACCAAATACAACTATATACAATAATAACAAATAATAAATATAACAAACAATATTGAGAACAAAACTTTTGTTAAACATTTTATCTCAAGGAGTCTAAATAACATAGAGAGTAACTACAATTATATAATCTTTAACTCCGTCAAAGATCTGAGAAGGGAATAAATATTACTTAACAATCGAGAGATATCCAAAATGTGCAACAATTGACAGAGACAACTGACTACCTGGGCAATCACCCAAAGTCTCGTTTGCAATGTTGAGTCAACCAACTTTGGCTAAGGCCTAACATAACTGGCATACCATTATTAAAGGCAAGGAACTTTTTTAGGACTATCCTACCCTGTCTTGGCAAGATAAGACAATCCTGTTTTATCCACTTAGGGATATTTTGTATCTTTGTCAGAAGTTGAGGTATGGGCTTTTCTTAACCCAAAGGCCAGTTCTGCCAAGAAGACAAGCTCCCAGTGGAGTGTATTTGGTGCTCAACGTTCTCTCGGGAGTAGAGTGGTGTTGCCAGGAGTAATTGTGTCTCTTTGGCATAGAAATTTTAGGTTAGATTAAAGGCCATTTTTTACAGCTCTTTGAAGAGGCTGAAGATCATACTATCTATACTAAATATAATCTCTATGTAACTAAAAGACCTGATAAACTTAAAAATAAATATGACAAACATATAATTCTCAATACCTATCTAACTTTGAAGACTAAAAGAATAAACAACTGTGCAATATATGAAGACAATGATCTTTAACTGTAAACAATGTCATAGTATCAGAGGTAGAAATGTACAATGTAATATGGTAGGTGTATCAATACAATATGGACAAAGTTATAAGCATACTCATACAAAAATAGAGGTAGGAACACTCATATTCAATATTCAACATATCAATATACAAGAAACAGTACCAGTATAATTTTTTATAGACAGTAATTCACAAATACCAATCATCCCAAAAAACCAGTTACCCCCTTCTTCTTCCTCTTCTTCTTCTTCTTCTTCTTCTTTTTTTTTTTTTTTGAGGGTTTGGAAGAAGCAGGGAGCTATTAACTGCTCTGTGGGGGGTCGCTGCTCTGCGACTGTAGTGGCCTGGAGTGGGGGAAGGGAAAGCGAGCAGGGAGTGCAATGTAAATCGCCTTCCTGAGCTCAGGCAACTAGCCGGAAAAGGTGGAGCTTGCACCCCCCCTGTGCCGGGTCGGGGGCAAAATAGCCCGACGTTGGGACGCCAAATGTGGCGGCGCAAATGAATGTAGACAGATTATATAGATATATACAGCTTTAATAAGGAAATAGACTTACAGGACCACAGGTTCCCGCGGAGCACTGGAAAAGCAGAGCAAAAGAAAAAAGGGCTGCTGGGCTCACGCCAGGCAGATTTATCCATAAACATTAGCCCGAGGCGAACACGCCCCCAATGGGTGGGGCTATGTCCCTACAGATTATCAGCCATAGTTGTTTGAATTTATTTAAGGTATATATATATATGTGTGTGTGTGTGTTTGTGTATAATATATATATGATAAATATATATGTGTATATATTAAATACAAGCATACATATACTAAATACAAGCACACTTATTTTAAATAGACACACACACACACACACATATATATATATAGATATAGATATAGATAATAGGTAGGTGGGTGGGTAGATAGATAGATAGATAAGAGATAATAGAGACACACAGATAGGTAGATATCCTATGTGTTTAGTATTATTGTATATGTGTGATTTGCTTTGGCTCTCTTGGGACTTCTCTGGTTCCATATGAATTTAAAGATATTTCTGTGTCTTTCTTTGAAGAATGCTGTAACTATTTTTATTGGAAATAAATTTGTAAACAACTTTTGACAAAATGGTCATTTTTATATATTAAGTCTACAAATTTTTAAACATAAGATGTCTTTCAGTTTTTTAGTGTGTTTTTTAATCTTTTTCTTCAGAGCTTTGAATTTTTTATTGTAAAGGTTTTTTATCTCCCTTGTTAGCTTGTTCCATGATATTTTATTTTTATTAATGCTATTGAGTATGGGGGTGTATGTATAACATTTTTTTAATGTATTTGTTTTTGTATTTAATGTATGGAAAGGCTGCTGATGTTTGCAAATTAACCTTGTACCATCTCACTTTGTAAAAATTTTTGAATGTTCCTAGCAGTTTTCTGGTAGAATATGTGGTACCTACTACATATAATATCATATCATCTCCAAATAGGGATAATTTGTTGTTTCTATAATTTCTTTCTTTTGTCAAATTGTTCTGACGTGTGCTTCCAGAACTATATTGAAAATGAATGGGGATAGTCTGTAATACTATGTATTTCCTGACTTTAACATATTTGCTTTAATATTTTTTCCTCATGTAAAACAATGGTGGCTGTGATTTTGTCATGTGTAACTTTTATTATGTTGAACTATGCTCCCTCCAGCCCTACTTTTCCTAGAATTTTATCAGGAAAACATGTTAGATTTTATAGCTGGTCTTTTCTATCTGTTGAGATGATCTGATGATTTTTATCCTAATTCAAATTATATGTTGTAATATATTTATTGCCTTATATATGTTCAATAAACTCTGTGTTTCTGTGATAAAAGCAACTTTATCATAATGAATGATCTCCTTGATATGGTCTATAAATCTTTGACATCCCTGAAGACACAAGTTATGTCTCACAACTGTGTTTATATTATCTTGAAAAGTTTTCTGAGATCACTGAGATAGAATTTAGGGTGATTTGTTACTTTTAAATGCTATATTGGTCCATAAAACACATAAATTCACACATACTATATATATACATTTGTTCTTGTATGTATGCATATGTATATACATGCATATAAATACATGTATTATATATATATTGTATGCAAAACACACAGAAAGGATACCAAAGCAATAAAAATCTCCCTGTCTTTTAAAAGCAATTTTCTCTGTCCCATAGACTCCAATAACTGCTGAAATGATAGGAAAAAAATGTTTCTATTTCTCAAAATGTCATTCAGCTCTTTTGTTTGTGTCCTTTATTTGCAGAAGGGGCAAGAGTTCCTTAGCAATGCCCTTTTGAGATTCACAAAAGCAGGGCTGCCATGAATCACAAACTGGTAATATTAGTGAAGTTAAGAAACAGAGTCATAACAAAACTTTTCTCAGAAATTCAGAATGAATTAAGTATAGAATTGAGGAAACTTGAATTTTTTTAGTCAGGATCACAAATTGAGCTTCTGAAATTATCTTTGAAGTGACATAACTGGTCAGGGCTAAGACTTAAACTCTGCCTCTAAAATTATGAGAATAGGGCAAATAGATAGGGAAATAGGAGGTATGAATCCTCTTAATGGAGAAATGGGGAAGGGGAGCTCTATTCAGTAGAGAGCATGAGGATAAATACGAAAGAAGGAAGAAGGAAAATAATACCAGGGGTTCTGAAAAAGTCATAAGGCTTCATAATATTAACTATGTACATGAAAATACATATACTACATTTAAGTTAATGTAATAATATATAAATGTAATTTAAATTAAAATTTTTCAGCTGGGATGACAATGTTCCCTCCAAGAGCCAAAGACTATAAGAAAAACTCAATATCCAGTATAAAGTCTTTTGAGTTGTTGATCAGAACTGTCCAAGAGACTCTCCAAACTTTATATGTTATTTTGATTGCTCTTAGTTAGCCCCAAGAGGGGTGAGGTAAGTATTTAATGTTGAAAAAAACAAGTAAATTTTAAACAGGGTTAGGGAACTAGAGCTGGGTCTGGTCTAAAAGATTCTGAGAACTAATTTGTTCTCATATCAGAAAGCATCATGCAAGCTTCAAAACAATAGAAATAACCAAGAGGCATACCCAGCTATGAACCAGAACATTAACCACCTATGAACTACAACAATGACCAACATGGCAGGATAATCTTAAGGGAAGACTAGTTTCATACCTACTTTGGTAGTAACCAATTGTTCTCTAATTGGGTTTAAGGCCTACTCAACAAGAGGAAATTCATTCCTTGTCCTGGAAACCTAGACATCTTTCCAGAGCTAAAGAAGTTGCTCTCAAAGAATGACCTACAGCTGCCATTTTACTAAATAGCATAATCCCAAACTGCATTTTAAATAATTATCCTTATACCTACAGATAAGTATAGTTCTCATCCTCACTAGGAAATTTCTCTTTGCACAGATAGAGATCATTGCAAAACACAACTTGTCAAAATACAGAGTTGTGCAACTGAGGCCTAACTGATACCTTTGCAATACAGCTTCTGTATATAAAGCTCAAGAATCATTGTGGAATAAGTTTGAAGAAAGGTTATAAGCAGCAGAGGAACAGAAATTTTTCTTTCTTTTTTTTCTTTTATTTATTTTTTTGTTGAAACAATTTCTGCCTCCTCCCCGCCTCCCATTTCCCTCCTCTTCCTCCCACTCCTCTTCCCCTAACCCCACTCCTCTCCCCCTCTCCCCACTCCTCTCTCCCTCCCCCCCATTCCATTCCCCCTCCCTGAAGAGCTTTCAGGATTCCCTGCCCTGTGGGAAGTCCAAGGCCCTGCCCCCTCCATCCAGGTCCAGGAAGGTGAGCATCCAAACAGGCTAGGTCCCCAGCTAGTACCCTGAGCAACTGAGGAGAGGGAACCTGAAATGACCATACTGATGAATATCTTGCATATCACCTTAGAACCTTCATCTGGCGATGGATGGAGATAAGAGACAGAGACCCACATTGGAGCAATGGACTGAGCTCCCAAGGTCCAAATGAGGAGCAGAAGGAGGGAGAACATGAGAAAGGAAGTCAGGACCGCGAGGGGTGCACCCACCCACTGTGACAGTGGGTATGTTCTATTGGGAGCTCACCAAGGCCAGCTGGACTGGGACTGAATAAACATGAAATAAAACCGGACTCTCTGAACATGGCGGACAATGAAGGCTGATGAGAAATCAAGGACAATGGCACTAGGTTTTGATCCTACTTCAGAAAATTTTCTTGAGATTATGTCTTCTAGAAGTGTCAGAAGCAATAACCACGAAGTTTCATCAACATGACTGCCTAAATATGACCTGAATAAGGACATCAATAGGCATATCAATATGGAAAAAGATATGCTTAAAGGTTAGACAAATAACTGCATGCAATTTAAAGCCAAGTGCAGAAGGATTACTTTAGCCAAGGGAAGAACACACCAATGGTTATTCAATACCAAAAGGTCAGCACTAAAAAAATGCATATACAAAAGAGTATTGTATGAATGATATATGCATATATGTGTAAATATACATTATATACATTCATTGGAGGTTCCGAGGTGTATTTGGAAAGATAAAATGGAGTAGGAAAATCATTCAATCATAGTCATAATAAATAAAATGTACATCTAACAAAAAGACATTAGTTTGTTTCTGTTTTGATTTTCAATTTACAGCTTTGTCCTGGGGCTAAGGATTAACAAAATTTGAAGGCAGATGTGACTTTTCTAAAATACTTCTCTTTGCTTTCTTCTATTTAAATATTAAAAAAAAAACTAGATAGCAACCAGTTGAGACTGAAAAGCCCTATACATTAGTTATATTTTGTATGGTTTGAGCATGTATCTGTCTTGTGTATGTCTCTGTAAGTTCATGTGTGTATTAGACCTGTATTCCTGAAAAATATGAAAAGACCAGTAAGCAATTTGAAATTGTGACCTGTGTCTGGAAACCTGTCTTTCTTTACTCAAGGACCTAACTATAGTTTTAAAAATCACACAATTGTGAACTAGTGTAGGAGAAACTATACATAGAATAGAGGAATAAATGATTCATCTGATATCTAATTTAAGAAAATAAAACTTAATAATAAAAATGCATCTGTATGATTTATAGAAAGTGTTTTACCCTAGGAAGTATTTGTTCTGGAGTCTAGTATTTTACTGTACATTATGTTTTACAATTTAGAGTTAGTATATCAAACTGTTGCAAAAAAGGTGACTTCTAAAACTCATCAAAGGCATTTCTGTGTTTATTTGCCTTGTAAGTACTATTAAAACTGCATGGTTAAATATAAGTAGAGGAAGTTGGTTGTTTGCCCTGCCAGCATCCACCTTTCTTTCACATAGAGATAGCATCTTAACTCAATCTGCTGAAACCACCTCTTTACCTACATTCTGACAATGTGTTAAAGTGATGGAAGTGAAGGACAGGGAAAATCATATAAAACCGAAATAACCCTTGGTAATGGCAATTATCAGGGATTACCACAAAACTCTGCAAAAACCAATGAGACTATTGTATGGACTTCTTGGGAAAAGAAACACTATCTTCTGGAATTAGTGTAAAATTACCTATAAAGCTACTTTAGCCAATGCAATGCTATGAATTAAAAGAAAAAAAGAACAAAGACATCACTCAGAAGAAGTTGAATGGATAATTATTTGCTTACTGTATTAATTTCACCCTTAAAAGAGCCATCAGAAACCAAAACTACCTGACTTTGCAATAATACAATCTGAGAGATTCAGGGACTTGTTGTCCCCTTAAAGCATTTGGTGATTATTATACTTTTCACTTGTAGTTCAAACTAATATAATATTAACTCGAAGTATCTAATATAAGAATTTATTCTATATTTATTTTTGCAATCATTTATGCTCATTTGCTTTTTAAAAATGTATTTATAGAAGGCTTATTGTGACAGGTACTAAATATAGAAACTGAATTTGATGCTGTTTAAAAGGAAAGGACTTCCACAGGCTTATATGTTTGAATGCTTGGTTACTAAAATTCTTTGGCAAAAATAAGGAGGGGTGACATTATTGGAGTAGGTGTGGCCTTGTTGGAGGAGGTGTGTCACTGGGAGCGAGCTTTGAGGCTCAAAAACCCAAACCAGGCCAAATTTCTCTTTCTCTCTCTCTCTCTCTCTCTCTCTCTCTCTCTCTCTCCTCTCTACTTGCAACTTACAAATCAGATGTTTGCTCTCAGCTACTTCTCTACTACTATTCTTGCCTGCCTACTGTCATGTCCCCTGCCATGATCATCATAGACTATCATTTTGAAACTAAAAGCAAGTCCCCAATTAAATGCTGCTTCATTTTATAAGTCGCCTTGGTCATGATCGTTCATCAAATCAATAGAACAGAAACTAAGATGGGATGTTATCCAGATCCTGTCCTTCAAAGAGAAGAAGAAGATTTGTAAGCAAAAAGTATGGTATATCACCATGTGACTCACAGTGGTAGGAATCATGAATATACAGAGGATGAAGAAACTCAAACTAAGAATTACAAAGAAGCTCAGAAGAAAAGTAGGGGACATTATAACAGAAGCTCCAGGGCCCATAGTCTTCAGTTAACCTATCTCCTTTGAGAAACCCTTGGGAACATTATGGGCACTGCATTGAGTGACTAAACACAATACAGAAATGTGCAGCTAGAAAAGTGGAGTCCTTTACTGTTTAGTAGGAGAGGTCAGTGATTTATGGACAAAATTGTCTCTATCTGTCCTGCTGTTTAAAAAGATGAAGATATGATTTATTATTGTTGCCTTACTCAATTTTCTTTGTCTCAAGCTGAAGCTGTTTGATGCTCTGAGATTCTGACAGGAGACACAGTTGCTTTCCTACTTAGGGCTCTTTGTCCTAGCCCACCCTACTGCAAAGATGAATTTTAAGACTGAAGTTAATAGATGCCTGTGCTATTCTTCATTACAGATATCCATCTGTGCTCTAGAAAATGACTTGAATTTCTCCATGGTGACTGTAAAGAGAAAGGTTAACAATGATACAAAAGGAATAATGCATTCAGAGCAAACAGGCTGTGCAGCTGCTGTAATGAATTCTCTGAACCTTTAATGCAGAGTGTCTGTGTCTTTTCCCAGTGGATATGGCTGGAAATCTTCAACCAAGTCTCCAATTGCTAGACAGCCAATAAAGATCTTGAAGGAAGCAGACAAGTACAAAAGACCACAGCTCTGCACATGACAGAAGATCATGTGAAGTCTAGAGACTTCACTGAAGTCTTTAGTGAGTCACTTATTTTAAGAGATTAGTTGTTGGGCAAAGAACCCATATTAAAAACTATAGCTAGAAGCCAGCACGCTTCATTTCATAGTCGTGAAAAAATTTAAGACCATGTGTTCTGAAAAGATAACACATAGTTGCAGTTTCTGTGGAGCAGAATTGTCAGTCAAACATAAAAAAACGGTGCTGAGATCCTCTCCTTTAAAAGAGTAGGGAAATAGAGAGCTGAATCCCAAGCTCTTTTCATGGAGAAACAGTATTCAGAAGAAACAGGCCATTAGCCAATGTGTTAATGTCAGACAGCCATGCTAAATACTTTGATTAGCAATAAACAAGAGACTCTTCATTTAAGCAACATACCTACCCCCAGTGACATTCTCCCAGCAAATTCTACTTCATAAAAGTTCAGTAAACTCTCCACACAGTGCCAACATCTAGAGAGCAAATGTTCAAATATATGAGTCTACAGAGTACATTTCTCATTCAAATTACAACACTCAGAAAACAGAATTTAAACAGGCTCATTGGGTTGAGAACTATGCTTCTCCATGTCTCCTACACTGTCTCTTCCAGTAGTTCTCACAGGATGGAACGTACAAAAGGCTCACTCAGAGGTCACAAGAAATGAATCTCCTCTGGATCAGTCAGACTTCTTTGACTCATCCCAGAATCAGAATCCCTGGAGGTTGGAACCAATACTTTCTGTTTTAATAAGCCCTCTAGAGCATTCAGCTAGGACTCAACTTTGAGATCTTCTTTTCTATGGATATTTTTGTAAACTAGAACAGCAATCTGTTTTAGTAGACAAGATTTTATAGGACTATAGACCTGCTTGGCCATTTGTGTATTGTGTAAGGCTATGTTTTGATGCAATGCCAGAGTTGAATAGATGGACAACAGATGAAGAAATTATAAGGATAAAAGACAGAATGAAAACCAAGGCATAATTTAACATCCTTATTCTGTCCTTGAACTTTGGGGAAAAAAAGGCATAAAGATGTGATAGATAAAACTTTATGCCAAAAGCAGAGTTTCCTTAGATTTGCCATTGCTCGAGTCAAGAAACATCACTGTCTTAATTAGTTCACAATTGTTTATAACAAAATGCCAGAGTTTGGCAAATAAATGAACAGAAATTCATTTATTACCATTTTGGAGACTATGAGTCAGCATTGCCTGGGAAAAAAACTCTTTTCATAACGTGAGATAACCATCTTCCTTTGAAGCCTTTTCATAGTCTTCTCTTACTGTTTGTATATGGATGAGGCAGAGAAGAAACAGAAGAATGATGGGGAAAGGGAGGGAAGAAGGAGGAAGAAGAGGAAGACAAACATGGAAAATATGTAAAAGGAGAGAAGATAAAAGCTCTTCTTATAGCACTATAAATGTATTATCTTATGTCATTAATATTCATATATAATCTTTATATTTATATACCTTCCTAGCAAGCCAACTCTGACACTGTATTGAATTACCTTTAGACAATACACAAATGACAAAACAGGTCTATATTTTTATTTAAAGAATTGTCTATTAAAATAAGTTGCTACTACAGTTTACAAAAGTCTACTCTAGAAAAGTAAATCTTTCTCTACATTCTCTCCAGCATGAGTTGTCTCTTATGCTTTTGATCTTAATGGGAACCTGAGCTGTCATCAAATGTTTCACTGACTTTTGGGACCCTATTCCTCATACTGAGTCTCCTTACCCAGACTTGATACGTGGGGAGGCGCTTAGTATTATTGCAACTTGATATGTCATGTTTTCTTGATACTCACTGAAGAGCTATCCTTTCCTAAATAGAAACAGAGTAGATTGGTGAGTGGGATGGTGGGTAGAAATAGAAGGAGGGGAGAAGGGGAAACTGTAGCTTGAATTTTAAATATATGTGTATATATATACATGTATATATATAAATATATGCATAACTTTAAATATACATATATATTAAAGTTTAAAGTACAAAAATACAAGTTTCATATTTTAAAGTTGCTAAGAACATGTTTTCTGTTTTTAGCTTAGAAACTTTTTAAACAATTTATAGTTCTTACAATATCAATTTGTAGCTATAAAGAAACTTTACAATTACATCAGATATTTAGTAAAAATAACTAGGAAATGGACACAAAGGCAATTTAAGAAGAAAGAAAAGAAAGAAGGAAGGAAGGAAGGAAGGAAGGAAGGAAGGAAGGAAGAAAGAAAGAAAGAAAGAAAGAAAGAAAGAAAGAAAGAAAGAAAGAAAGAAAGAAAGAAGGAAAAGCAGATCTCAAAGTTGAGTCCTATCTGAATTCTGGGGTGAGCCAAAGAAGTCTGACTGAGCCAGAGAACTTTCATTTCTTGTGACCTTCAGGCCAGCCTGATGCAGGTTTCTTTCTCAGAGAACTAGTGGATTTGGGTGGTGTAGCAGATATTGAGATGCACATTTCCGCAGCCAGGGAGCCTGTACATCCTACTATCCAAGTGTGGGTTTTTGAAGTGGCATTTGAGCATTTGCTCTCTAGACTTTGGCACCGTCTGGAGTGTTTACTGAAATTCTGGGAGGTAGGACTTTTCTAAAGAATTTGTCACTGGAGGCTTGCCTTCAGTGTTTATAGCTTCTTCCCTTTCTATTCTTACTTTTTGTTTCCTGTGTGTTGATGCAGTGTGATCAGACAGCTTTCAGCCCCTGCCGCCCTTCCATAGCATCCCCACCATAATGGACATAGGACTTTGGAAACAGGAGTCAAATAATCTTTCTTCCTTAAGTTGTTCTTGGCATGGAATTTTACAACAGCAATCAAAAAGTAACTAATATATGGGTTTCTTTATTTATCCTGGCTTTCCATATAGAATTATCAAAAATTCTAATTTTATGAGGGCAAATAGATATGACGTACTTAGAATACACCCTGGGACAGACATGGTCATATTGTTAAACAATGCTTTCAGTTAGATGTTATTATCTCATTATAGTCTCCCAACATCCCAGTTAGGTAGATGTGCTAACTGCTTAACAAATGATATATTTGAGGCATAAACTGTAACATAGGATGCCAACAATACACACATAGTAAATTATATATTGTGAATTCTTGCACTACTCTCCCTTATTAGCACCTTTGTAACATAAAGAGAGCTTTCTAGTTGCTGGATTATGTGCCCACAAGAAGTGAAACCTCTTAGCGTGACTGGCTTTCTTCATCCACAGAGATCTAGGTTGGAAATCATCTCTGAACGTCTTTGGACTCTTACTTCCAATCCTGAGCTTCTTCAAGTGGCAAAGAAGACCTCCGCGTCCATCAAGCTCCATCTACTCTTTTTTTCTGTCACAATTCTGTGGCAAGATGTAGGCACTTTTAGGTAAGTTGCACTGTCTTACAAAGGAAGAGTTAGAGTTCTTTAAACATCAGTATCACTACATATGGAAAGTATTACTACTAGCCCTAAGATAAGGAAAGCCAAGCTTAATGGAGGCATGAATGCTAACATGGAAATGAAGATGAGTCTTCTTCCAATTCTTGACAAACTAAGATTAAGGAATGTCCAAATATTTTTTAATCTCTGGCAACTTCGTTCAATTCTTTTGGGGAGGATTCTGTTTCAACTTCAGCAAATATACACTTCTCAGGTGAAGATGGATTTTAAAATGTATTTTTGCCAACATAACACAGGAAAAAAATGTGTGTGCCTTGTTGGTAGGTAGATGACTTTAACAAAAAGAGGAAGGGAGACATTTATAAGAAGAAAGGCAGAGCTAGGGGTGGCTTTGAGCTCCTATTTTTGAACAATGAAAAGAAAGAATAATTAAATACACATTGAAAATACAGCCACAAGCACTCTGAAGTGACTGACATTTGGCTGTGTCGCATTCTCTGACTGGGTAACAATGGAAGCCTGTTCGGCTGGCTTTTCTGGAAGCCCGGAGAAAGGTCCTGGAGTTAAAATGTCACAATGTATCTTACTTTCCATTTCTCAATACTACCCTCCCACAGAAATTTAAAAATAACTTCAAAAGCTGAAGAAATTGAGGGTGGGAGAGGACAGTTTAGAGTTGGATTAGGCTCCCTGATTCAGGACACAGATTATAAACCTTCATTAAGAAGATGAAGAGAAGAATAAAAAACATGATTTCCTCAGAAAACATTCAACTTCTTTGCCATAATCGTGTGATGGCTTGGAAAGTGAGTCAGCTTTTAATTGCATTTGAAATGAGGAAATTAAAGAATAGATAAAAGATTTTTAATGAGATCTTTGCTGATCAGTTGAAGGACTACTTAGACTAAATATTTTTGCCCAGAAACAGCTATTGTTCTGTTATATGGGACCTGAAATCCTGCCTAAAACCAGAGCATATCCATCCCTGTTTTGAAACCAGCTCTGAGAATGGGACTTGCAAAGCCAAATGCATGCTGGCCTCTACTTAAATCTCTTGCCTCGTCTCTCTTCATGTATTCCCCATATTATGTTCTTCAGACTCTAATACACTGTTACTTAAAGAGAAGAAATGCCGATGTTGTTCCCTCTTCAAAAGATGTGCTTTAGTTACCCAAATCACCTTCAATAAATTTTCTCCTTCCTTCTTACTCTTCTATAACCTTCATGAATTTGAACCATACGGTTTAGAGTATTTTTGTGGCCAGTTAAACAGACAGAACCAAGGAAAACGCATTACAATTATCAATATTCTTTACCTTGCTATTACTATATTCTTCTAACAGAACTATCACATTGGACAATCAGTAATTTCATCGATATACCAGCATACCATTACTGTAAGCTTCAGTTTGTCACTATAGAACTCTTTCTAACACATAAGCCTCCTATTTTGACTAAGTCAATTTTGAATCTCTTTTTAACTAATTACCTCAAAGAATGACATTCCTACACGTATTTCCCCACAACTGTATATCTATATTTCCATGTGATCATTTTCTTGAAATGTATAACTCAAATTAGGTGTGTGTTCATAGATGGAATAACATGTGTATACAGATGTGCATGTATATATACGGGCCTCTGCCCTTAGAATTAGAGGTTGATGGTGGGTAGCTTACTCAGTTTGGCTCTATTTCATTTACTTAGGCAAGGGATCCCACTAAACCAGGACCTTGCTAATTCGGCTGGTTTAGGTAGCCAGCTCTCACAGAATATCACTTCTCTCTACATCCCTGATGCCAGGCTTACAGACAGGTCACCATACCAATATGGATTTACAGGTGTTCTGAGTATCTAAACCAGAGTCTCCATGTTTGTGAGGCAAGTGTTATATCTACTAGACTATCTTCCCAACTCATTTTTCTTTCTGAGCCTTTCTTATTGCTGACCGTCTTTCATATCCAGTTGAAATGACATTTTTGAGAATTTCATTGCCAGACATTGTCTCTTTCCTATTGTCTTCTCCTTCCTAACAGGGCTTGCCATATAGTTCACTTTACTATTATTTGTTTGTATGCCTCTTTCAGTCCATAGAAGATGAACTCCTTGAAGTCAAACATCTTTTGGTAGTCAACTTTAGGTCTTTGGCAATATGACTCATATGGGAGATGAGTATTATATTTACTCATATACAATCTAAATGATTGTACATTTAGCATTTATGTATATTTTCACATATAATAATTTAACAGTCATCCCAAAGGATTTGTGAGACACATAATATCACATTTATAATATGAGAAAAAAGAGGCTCACAAAATTAATTGATTGATAAAAAATCATCATTATTTTTTGTGGCTCATCAAAAGAAGACATCAGATCTGAAATTCCTCCTACAGTAGAACTTCTGTAATTCTACCAAAAATTGTATTTCAGAAAAAAAATAGAATAGTTATTTCATTATCACCCCACAGTGAATACAAAGCCTAATAAATGTTCTTCTCTCATTTTTATTATTGCATTAGGTCACCCTAGATGCAGACATTAGTTTCATCAGCGTAATGCAATATTAGCTTCCTGTATTATTAATAGTCAAACAATTGGGTTCAAAGCAGGTAGGCCTCATACAGCATATGTTATTTGCCAAACATATGTCTTCTATGCAAATTTTACTATTATCTTGATTGGGTTTTATTTATTCAAAAGGCAGAAAGTACCAACATGCATAAAATAATGTGCAAGACTAGACTGTGGAAACATAACAAGTATGTAGTTAAGAGTCCTTAGCGACAAAAGAGTGGTGGTAGCCAAAACCCACTCACAAAACAAAAGGAGTTGGAGTGACTGGAATGAGGATATACATATATTTCTACTGTATTAAAATAATATCTATTATGGAAAAACACTTTATATTAATTTTATGAATGATCAGACTCTTGTTTTGCAGTTTTAGAATACTAAAAAAGGAAAGCATTTTATACAAAATATCTGAATCATCAGACGCTTGCAGGTTTATAATAAAAAAATCAGAATAACAACTGCAGAAAAGACCTGTTTGAGTAAAAAGGATGTGGTTTTCTACATTCTGTGTATCTCCATTTGAACACATTTCTGCATCTGATACCCTGAGTGGCTCAGAACATGTCTGAGTTTCTTTGTTCTCATTGTGAAACCCGTGACATAGGGTAATAATATTATACCCATCTGAATGCTTATTATTAAGCAAATCAATTGTTAAATTCTCTGTAACATAGGAACATATTTACTCAATAAATGAATATCATTCTTGCAAACTGTAGCAGACTTACCTTCTTTGAAACATGACTTTTCAAAAGAATATATTAGAGAAAATTTGAAAAAAATATAAAGTCATCCTGTATTTCTTGTCAAGATTTCATAGTTCTCTTTCTGAAGTTAGTTTTTGTTTTGGATCGCTTGGACAAATATTCTAATATCTCTAGGAACTTTCCTCCATTCCACCAGAAACAAAACTGCTCATGGTTGGCATGAAAGAGAAGACAAGGCAGGAAAAGATCTCGGGACATAAAGGTGGCCATTCCCTTCCTTTCCTATTGTTCTTCTGTAACTTCTTTAATATAAACAGAACATTTTCTCAACTGGAGATGTGTGGCAACGCCTGGAGACAACACTGACCACCCCACTGGAAAAAAAAAAACAAACAAACTATTCTACCAGACACAGGACAGTGCTTCACCTCATAATATTTCCTGTTACAAATTGTCAGTCATGTTCACATTAGAGCCCCCAACAGAACAAGCTATAACGAAAGAAGACACTGAAAGAAGTGAAGCACCCTAATCCACCTGTAAGAATAACTAGTGAGCTCTGTTTGCAACAGAAAGCTCTTTATGTGGGCCTAGACAAAGTGATTTAAATTCAGAAGAGCTTAAGAAACAAATCTAGTAAGTTAGGCCCTTGTTTATGTGGAAAACTGTGCCCAAAAGACCCAGCTTTCCCTAGAATCAGATTTTCAGATTTTTTTTATATCAGGATGTAGTAACAGAGGTAGTTTGTAAACATTGCAGATTTTCAGAATTCATTAAATAGATCCTTATGTAAATCAATAGCTTACTTTACACACTATCTAGTTAGTAATGCCAAGAGGCAAAACTTCCAGCTGTTTAATTTGAAAGTTAGCTAATTCTGATTAGGAAATAAAATGTGAAAAAATAGTTTGAGGATATAGCCTTTGTTTTTGTTTTGGGGGAAATTAAAGATTTATTTTTCTACATTTCAATTTCCAATGTTATAATGAGATTTTTCCTGCTACTTTATTAAATTTTTAAAAATTAGTGAAGGGCTGGAGAGATAGTGTTCAGTGGTTAAGACCCGTGTTTAATTCCCAGAACACACATGGCCATTTACAACAATCTCTCACTAAAGTTGCCCAATATCCAACTCCTTCTTTTCACCTCCAGCGGCACAGAGATGCATGCACGTGGAACACCCATACACTAAATAAAGTAATATTTTTTAATGAGGGTATAGATTGAAATAACATTCATTAGCAAGTACTCTGTGTATTTACCTGAGGCAATTAGTGGTCTGGGAAGAGGAAGGTGTCAGCAAAGTCCTCAGGTGTAATAAACAGCCAGATTAAGTAATCTTTTTTCCTATTTCCATAGTGTGTTATGGGAACAACAGCAGCAACAACAACATTGCCAAGATGGACATTCAGTTCTCTCTCTGCTTCCTGACTGAAAAAAAAAGCAAGCAAGCAAACAAAAACCAGTGACCAGATCAGCCTCCTCAATATACACCCATGCCATCCCTGTTGTAAATGGACACTATCCTCAAATTTGACAAGATTTTAAATTCATTGATACCCAAGTTCCATATGTCCTTTGTAGGGGCATCTTCTTTGATAATTTGATGAATATTTGTAAGTGCATGAGCACATCTTTGATTGGCACCTATCTACAAACCATTTGTGACCACTGTTGGAAGGCAGAGAAAGCAGCATTTCAGAGTCAGGTTTTCTTCCAGCAGCACAGACAGTAAAACTCCCAGACTGAATTTACCAGGATGCAAAGTGTCCAGAAAGCCTTTGAAGCTTTTCAGAGAAGCAAACTACAGGAGACTTACAGTGCCACTATCAAACTTTGGCATGAACTTGTCACCCCATGTTTTCCCCTGTGACAGACATTTTAAGTTCTCCAGACACATAGAGAAGGCACAGAAGGAAAAAAAAAAAAAAAAAAAAAAAAAAAAAAAACCAAACAAAAACAACCCTCCAGATCCAATAAAAAAAGTCTATCAAGATTTAGAATTAAGTCATTACTGTATCTTGCATACATTCTGTTGGTTGAGGCAGAAGATTCAAATATCATAAGATTCTGAAAAGTTATTTAAACAGGTTTCAGAGCAAGGGTAATGAATACTACATAGAGAGTTCCAGCTGTGTGAACAACAAATGGTTCGTATAAAGTTCAACTGAGGAACAATGCTAGTATATGGAATACAATAAAAGAAGATAGGCAAAATGTGTGAGAAAATAAGGAAGAGGGTGGAGACACTAAGAAATTTTTTTTTCTTTTTTTTTTTTATTCTTTTTTAATTAAAATTTCCAACTGCTCCCCGTTTCCCATTTCCCTCCCCTCCTCCCACACATTGCCCCCTCCCCCCACTCCCCTCCCCCATCCCCACTCCTCTTCTCCTCCCCCCAGTCCATTCCCCCTCCCTCTCGATACTGAAGAGCAGTCCAAATTCCCTGCCCTACAGGAAGACCAAGGTCCTCCCACTTCCATCCAGGCCCAGGAAGGTGAGCAACAAAACAGGCTAAGCTCCCACAAAGCCAGTTCATGTATTAGGATCGAAACCTAGTGCCATTGTCCTTGGCTTCTCATCAGCCTTCATTGTCCGCCATGTTCAGAGAGTCCAGTTTCAACCCATGCTTATTCAGTCCCAGTCCAGCTGGCCTTGAAGAGCTCCCAATAGATCAGTTCCACTGTCACAGTGGGTGGGTGCACGCCTCGTGGTCCTGATTTCCTTGGTCATGTTCTCCCTCCTTCTGCTCCTCATTTGGACCTTAAGAGCTCAGACCATTGCTCCAATTTGGGTCTCTGTCTCTCTCTCGATCTATCGCCAGTTGAAAGTTCCTGTGCCATTCTTCTTGGCCTCTCGTCAGCTCTCATTGTCCGCCACATTCCGAGAGTCCGGTTTTATCCCATGTTTTTTCAGTAGCAGTCCAGCTGACCTTGGTGAGCTCCCAATAGATCGGCCCCACTGTCCCAGTGGTTGGGTGCACCCCTCATGGTCCTGACTTCCTTGTTCATGTTCTCTCTCCTTCTGCTCCTCATTATAACCTTGGGAGCTCAGTCCGGTGCTCCAGTGTGGGTCTCTGGCTCTATCTCCATCCATCGCTAGATGAAGGTTCTATGGCGATATGCAAGATATTCATCAGTATGATTATAGGATAGGTTCATTTCAGGTTCCCTATCCTCAGGTGCCCCAATGAACTAACTGGGGACATTGCCCTGGGCATCTGGTAGCCATTCCAAGTTCAAGTCTCTTGCCACCCCTTAGGTGGCTCCCTTACCTAAGGTATGAGTTTCCCTGCTCCCCTATCCAACCTTCCTTTATCCCCAATCACCCCGATTCCCCCATTTCCCCTCATCCTCTCCTTCACACTTTTCTCTCCCCATCACCCCTCATCCCCATCCCACCCCACCCCCAAGATTCCAATTTTTTGCCCATCAGTCATGTCTATTTCCCATAGCTGGGAGGATATCTATATGTTTTTCCTTGGGTTTACCCTCTTGTTTAGCTTCTTTAGGATCACAAATTATAGACTCAGTGGCCCCTATCCATGGCTAGAAACCAATTATGAGTGAGTACATCCCATGTTCTTCTTTTTGGGTCTGGGTTACCTCACTAAGGATCGTATTTTCTATTTCCATCCATTTGCATGCAAAATTCGAGAAGTCATTGATTTTTACCACAGAGTAGTACTCTAATGTGTATATATTCCACAATTTCTTCATCCATTCTTCCATTGAAGGGCATCTAGGTTGCTTCCAGGTTCTGGCTATTACAAATAATGCTGCTATGAACATAGTTGGACAAATGCTTTTGTCATATGATAGGGCATCTCTTGGGTATATTCCCAAGAGTGGTATTGCTGGGTCCAGGGGTAGGTTGATCCCAATTTTTCTGAGAAACCACCACACTGATTTCCAAAGTGGTTGCACAAGTTTGCAGTCCCACCAGCAATGGATGAGGGTCCCCCTTTCTCCACAACCTCTCCAGCAAAGGCTATCCTTGGTGTTTTTGATTTTAGCCATTCTGACAGGTGTAAGATGATATCTCAAAGTTGTTTTGATTTGCATTTCTCTGATCGCTAAGGAGGTTGAGCATGACCTTAAGTATCTTTTGGCCATTTTAACTTCTTCTGTTGAGAATTCTCTGTTCAGTTCAGTGCCCCATTTTTTAATTGAGTTAATTATCCTTTTAAAGTCTAGTTTCTTGAGTTCTTTATATATTTTGGAGATCAGACCTTTGTCTGTTGCGGGGTTGGTGAAGATCTTCTCCCAGTCAGTAGGCTGCCTTTTTGTCTTAATGACAGTGTCCTTTGCTTTACAGAAGCTTCTCAGTTTCAGGAGGTCCCATTTATTCAATGTTGCCCTTAATGTCTGTGCTGCTGGGGTTATACATAGGAAGCGATCTCCAGTGCCCATATGTTGTAGGGTACTTCCCATTTTCTCTTCTATCAGGTTCAGTGTGTTCAGATTGATATTGAGGTCTTTGATCCATTTGGACTTGAGTTTTGTGCATGGTGATAGATATGGGTCTATTTTCGTTCTTCTACAGGTTGACATCCAATTGTGCCAGCACCATTTGTTGAAGATGCTTTCTTTCTTCCATTGTATACTTTTAGCTCCTTTATCGAAAATCAGTTGTTCATAGGTTTGTGGGTTAAAATCCGGGTCTTCTATACGATTCCATTGGTCGACTTCTCTGTTTTTATGCCAGTACCACGCTGTTTTCATTACTGTAGCTCTGTAATAGAGTTTGAAGTCAGGGATGGTAATGCCTCCAGAAGTTCCTTTATTGTATAAGATTGTTTTGGCTATCCTGGGTTTTTTGTTTCTCCATATAAAGTTGATTATTGTCCTTTCAAGATCTGTGAAGAATTTTGATGGGATTTTAATGGGGATTGCATTGAATCTATAAATTGCCCTTGGTAGAATTGCCATTTTTACTATGTTGATTCTCCCAATCCAAGAGCAAGGGAGATCCTTCCATTTTCTGGTATCCTCTTCAATTTCTTTCTTCAATGCCTTAAAGTTTTTGTCAAATAGATCTTTCATTTCCTTGGTTAGAGTTACCCCAAGATATTTTATGCTGTTTGTGGCTATCGTGAAAGGTGATGATTCTCTTATTTCTCTCTCTGCTTCCAGATCCTTTGTGTATAAGAGGGTGACTGATTTTTTGGAGTTGATCTTGTATCCTGCCACATTACTAAAGGCGTTTATCAGCTGTAGGAGTTCTTTGGATGAGTTTTTGGGGTCGCTCATGTACACTATCATATCATCTGCAAATAATGCAAGTTTAACTTCTTCCTTTCCAATTTGAATCCCCTTTATCCCCTTATGTTGTCTTATTGCTATTGCTAAAACTTCGAGAACTATATTGAAGAGGTATGGAGAGAGTGGACAGCCTTGGCGTGTTCCTGATTTTAGTGGAATGGCTTTAAGTTTCTCTCCATTTAATTTGATATTAGCTGTCGGCTTGCTGTATATAGCTTTAATTATATTTAGGTATGACCCCACACAAAGACCCAACCAAGAAAGAGAATTACAGGCCAATCTCACTCATGAACATCGACGCAAAAATCCTCAACAAAATTCTGGCAAACCGAATCCAAGAACACATTAGGAAAATTATCCTTTATGATCAAGTAGGCTTCATACCAGAGATGCAGGGCTGGTTTAACATACGCAAATCTATCAATGTAATCCATCATATAAATAAACTGAAAGAAAAAAACCATATGATCGTTTCATTAGATGCTGAAAAAGCATTTGACAAAATTCAACATCCCTTTATGATAAAAGTCTTAGACACTAAGAAATTTGATGATGATATTTGTTGGACACCCATGAAGACCTTATAATCACTTCTAGAATTACAACTTTCGCAGATGTTCAGACAGTCCAAGAAAAACATGATGATATCAGAAGCAATCTTTTATACAACAGTACTGTTGAAAGCAATAGCTGTTTCAAATAAATTTTCTCTAGAAACAGTCTTCAAAAAACACGGGGTAAAGCATGGCAGAAAGTAATGCTGTAGTAGTAATTCATAGAGCACTGGAATTTAATTCTCATGCTACAAAAAAAGAAAATTTGTTATGTAAATACCAGTTTAATTTCACTTTATCTGATCAAGAACATAGTGCAAAGAAAAGTTGATTTGTCATGAGTTGGTTTTTATTGTGCTCTATTTACTATTACTCTAAATTGTGATATTAAAATCCATTCATAAATGTGTAGAATTTTGTTTCTAATCTCTAAAAATATGCATTGAGTTTTACCAATTATTCATAATTACAAAAATTTTATAGAAAACATTGCTACAAAGTGTGTGGTGGGTGTATTTATTTTGATATCTATTTACTAGGCTCTGTTTTCATACCTATCTTGTATTTATGGCCTAGGCTTCTCACTCCCACCTAGGCTAGGGTCTTGTCTCAGATTAAACTAATATAAAGTATGAGATGACCAGCCAAATCTGAATATTAAGATAAATATTTTAGTACACATTCTACAAACTAGTAAAAATATTTACTTCAAAACATTTACTATTATCTGCATCAAATTTAACTGGTTATTCTGTTCTTTACCTAACAGCCATAGACTAGGATTGGATATGAGACATTGTAATTGCTGTCATGGTAAAATGTGAATTGTATTTTTAAAAAATCCAAGTAGACAGGCATAGGCAGCATAACTAATACCTACATCATGGTTAACAGAAGGCATGGAAGTGGAAGATTAAAATATACATCGCACAGAATCAACTCTGTGTTTCAAGTTAGTATTTTTAACCATATCTTTTACTAAATAACAGAATTTCAAATATCGTATCTTGATCATATTTAGTTCCAGTTCCCAGATCTAGATCCATTCCCTACCTAGCTAGCCTGACCCCTGACAATTTTTTTTTTAGGACACTGTATCACAACAGATATCCTCATGCTCTGGCTGTTTCAATCTCTTTGCACCTTCTTCTGCTGTGTTCCCCAAGCTTTAAGTATACAGGCTGTGTTGTAAATGTATTAAATGGAGGCAAGCATCACACATTGAGCTTCTCTCAGTTGTAGCTTTCCATCACAATCTCTACTGCAAAAAGAAGTTTATTTGGTTAGAGATGGGATCTTGGTTAATTGTGGATATAAAGATAAGTATATGGAATGCAACTAAAGTTATACAGGTGCAAGTACCAATAGTACGTTCACCTCTATGTTTCATGGCCTCACCAGGTAATTGGTTCAATTTACAGCACCAAATAGAAATTGCCTGCAAAAAGTAGGCCTTAAATCCAATCTCATAGTTGCTGGTTGCATCCAGGATACAAGTGCCACTGTTACATCTTTAATAAGAGCTTGCCAAATTGGTCTTTCTTGTGTTTTAATGGCGTTATAGAACTATGGATTGCTTTTCTCTTTTAGTAGCTTGCAGTTTCTTCTAAAACTATGGTAGCTAGTTTTCAGTGAGGAGGTTTACAAGTCAGATCCAAATTGATCCTTCCAGAATTCTGTGTATGAAATGTGTGCAATAACAGAGTCTTCCTTTCTTTTCTGCAAGATATCAACAGCAATGGAAATAGCCTATATTGCTTTGAGGTTTCAGTGACTCAGCTGACCAATAACTCAAAACAAGATTTCCTATACCTGGCATTGTTTGGTTGTTTGTTTGTTTGGTTGGTTGGTTGGCTGGTTTATTTGCTTTATCTATGATTTTCAGAGGGAGCACTGTAAATTGCTGTAACTTCAATTAAACCTCCCAATGTGTGTGTGTGTGTGTGTGTGTGTGCGCGCGCGCACATGCGTGTATATTTGTGTGTGTGTGAAATGTTATGTATAATTGTTCCCTATGAGATTATCTCTACCTCTTACGCTTGGTGTGATTTATCTCTCTCCTTCCTGCTTCCTCTTTCTTGGTCTTACCGTTCCCCTAGGTAAGTCTCCCTGGCACATTTTTTTTTCTGTTTCCTCCTTTTTAACAGTGGGGTCCTGTTATTTCCCTCTTGAGTTTCTGTCCATGGTAATTCAATTTGAGCTGGCATCAAACTGTAGAGTATCATTAAGCATAAAATAGACTCATATTTTGTATTAAGAGAGTGTTATATGTACTCTATTCAAAGGCTTAAAACATCTCTAAAAGACACCAGTAAGTCTTTCACAGCCAAGCATATCAATAAGCAGAGGCTTCAAGCGCCCAGATAAAAGGTCTATGCTGTGACAGTTCAACACTGTACGTCAATGTAGATAAATTTAACACCTAGTAGATAAAATTGTGATAAGACACAAAGAAACTGGATATATACCTAATGCAAGAGAGTCTTAGAAAGTTTCATAAGGACTATAGCTATCTCTAGAAGGCCAAGTTTACCTATTATCTTACTGGCCACTAATTATCAGCAGGTGAAAAGATGAACTAACAGAAAAATCAATAAAACCATATAGGAAAGACAGTAATCAGATGCTTAAGACCCAGACCTCAAGTACAAAAACAGGATTAGTAGACTGGCTATTATTTTCATTTACTCTCTTTGGTAAAGAGAAACACAGTCAGATCTACAAGGGCTAGCATATAAGGCCCCAAATCGATTGATTAGTTATTAGTATCTTCAAACAGGAAAAAGGAGTTCTAGCAGTGAACTAAAGTCTGAGAATAACTGAGTAGCTACAGTATCAAATACACATAGTAATTTTGTAAGTTTCATGTTCAAACTCTGTCATTATAATTGAAAAAAGTGCTAGCACTGTACATAAAGAGCAAGCTTTCGTGCCTGAAGGAAGTAAAAGACATCAACCTTACCCTTACCTCTAGAGCCTGTCCCTCTCTCATTCCACACTACACTGGCATCAAAGTTCTCTGTTCATCAAAGTATCATAGAGAACTGTGCATAGATGGTAGCACTCATAAAGGTATTTTACTTTGGAACATATTAACAGTCTTTAAAGCATTGGAAAGAGACAACCCAAGTCTTTGAATGACCAGAGGGAATAAATGAAAAATCAGTATTCACTAAGGAAAGAGAGAACATGACAGAATTCCCTCTGCTGAACAGAGTTGCTGATGCACTGGTCTGGGTCTCATATCCAATCCTAGTCTACGGCTGTTAGGTAAAGAACAGAATAACCAGTTAAATTTGATGCAGATAATAGTAAATGTTTTGAAGTAAATATTTTTACTAGTTTGTAGAATGTGTACTAAAATATTTATCTTAATATTCAGATTTGGCTGGTCATCTCATACTTTATATTAGTTTAATCTGAGACAAGACCCTAGCCTAGGTGGGAGTGAGAAGCCTAGGCCATAAATACAAGATAGGTATGAAAACAGAGCCTAGTAAATAGATATCAAAATAAATACACCCACCACACACTTTGTAGCAATGTTTTCTATAAAATTTTTGTAATTATGAATAATTGGTAAAACTCAATGCATATTTTTAGAGATTAGAAACAAAATGCTAAAAAATATGAGAAAATTGTAATAGAAAGAGCAGAACAGGAATGGGAATCTTCAATAAACATGATCAAAAATGATTATTTGAAAATTATCACATTCATAAATGGAGTAATGTGAATGGATTCTATGATGGGAATTAAGGACAGCATGTCCTTGCTGTACAAATCAGGACATGGTATATTCCTTTGCTAAAACTAAATTATTTGGTGTTCGGGCTATTGAGATGTGATAAACTTTAGTATTTATTGTAAACTGAATATCAGACACAATCATATATAATATTATTCCTTTACATGAACATCTTCTGAATATTACATAATGGTCTAATAAAAGAGTTTGGATATTCCCAATAGTGGTATTGCTGGGTCAAGAGGTAGGTTGAACCCGACTTTCCTGAGAAACCGCCACACTGCTTTCCAAAGTGGTTGCACAAGTTTGCATTCCCACCAGCAATGGATGAGAGTGCCCCTTTCTCCACAACCTCTCCAGCAGAGGCTATCATTGGTGTTTTTGATTTTAGCCATTCTGACCGGTGTAAGATGGTATCTTAATGTTGTCTTGATTTGCATTTCCCTGATTGCTAAGGAAGTTGAGCATGATCTTAAGTGACTTTTGGCCATTTGAAGTTCTTCTGTTGAAAAGTCTCTGTTCAGCTCAGTGCCCCATTTTATAATTGGATTGATTAACCTTTTACGGTTTAATTTCTTGAGTTCTTTGTATATTTTGTATATCAGACCTTTGTCAGTTGCGGGGTTGGTGAAGATCTTCTCCCAGTCAGTGGGTTGCCTTTCTGTCTTAGTGACAGTGTCCTTTGCTTTACAGAAGCTTCTCAGTCTCAGGAGGTCCCATTTATTCAATGATGTCCTTAGTGTTTGTGCTGCTGGGGTTGTACGTAGGAAGTGTTCTCCTGTGCCCATGTGTTGTAGAGTACTTCCCACTTTCTCTTCTATCAGATTCAGTGTGTTTGGACTGATATTGAGGTCTTTAATCCATTTGGACTTGAGTTTTGTGCATGGTGATATATATGGATCTATTTTCATTCTTCTACAGATTGACTTCCAGTTTTGGCAGCACAATTTGTTGAAGATGCTCTCTTTTTTTCATTGTATACTTTTAGCTCCTTTATCGAAAATCAGGTGTTCATAGGTTTGTGGGCTAAAGTCAGGGTCTTCTATTCTATTCCATTGGTCGACTTCTCTGTTTGCTACAGGGCATCTCTTTGACTCCACCTACCCCCAATCTCTTCCAGCCTGCCAAAGGCCAAAGCACTTTTATTCATTAATTAATAAAGGCAACACATATACAGAAGGGCATCCCACATCATTTTCCTTTTTCTGTCTAATTAAAAAGGAAGGTTTTAACTTTAACATAATAAAATTACATATACAAAACAGTTATCAAGCAAGAATTAGAGTTGCAATATTTAGTCCATTTACATTTGGCAAATTAATGAAAATATCATTTATCCTATCTTTGTGAGTCTAAAGTTTTATATCTAATTTATCTTTTATCATAACTAAGGAGAATTATAACTATAGCTATCTGTTTTCAACTCTTCAAAGACCCCAGAATGATATAATATCACCTAAGTAAACAGGAAGTGCACTGCAAGCAACTTCCAAAACTCTAGAATTGACAGAGACATCTCACTGCCTGGACAGTTACCCAAAGTTCTTCAGTAATGTTGGGGCATCCATCTTCAGCCTGAAGGCTCATAGTATCTGGCAGACTTTTTTCAGTGAAGCAGAAAATTTGAAGATCTGTTCTACCTTGTACTAGCAAAGTTCATCGGTTGTCTTTTTCTGTATCCTGCAGAATGTCTGACAGTTTCTTCTGTGAAGCAGGAATGCTGAAGGTCCATCCTGTCCTTTGGAAAGTTCAGCATCACTTTCCTGTGGGTCCTGCATGTCCAGTTCATACAGCACACCATTAAGCAGTTTCTTTCCCTAATGGCTAGCCTTGTCACATTGAAGGCAAATTCCATAACGAGTTTTTTCAATGCCCATCAACTTCTCTGAAGTAATTGGTGCTGCCAGGAGCAGACAGATATCACTGTTGAAGCTCTTAAAACTTTTTAAATGCCATGTTCTGTAGTGTTGAAGAGTAACTATCTAACTTAAATATATCTCAGTATATCTAGAAAACTTAACTAACATGACTACAATTTGACTATTATAAATTACTATTAATCTGTAATTTTAAAGTATACATTACATTTTTAAATGAGTTGTATAAACATAATACCTTAAACAAAAGTAGAAATACACATGTAACAAAATTGACCTTAAATCTGTATTAATAAACCAAAATACATACCAATGTAAAAAAAAAAAAAAAGAGTTTGGATAACACAATATGTTGCTACCTGGATTTTCTTTTTTTATATCCTGAGTGATATAGTGCATGCCCTGATGTCTAGGGTCATTTCAGCACCGTCTCCCTGGCTCATCTAATGTGGACATGACTGATTTTACACCTAGAATCTCAGAAATGATTTGCTTTCTTGGTGGCCTCATGCTGTATACTAATCCTACGCACCGCTCCCCCTCAGGCTGCTGGCTGGCATCTGTATTCCTCTCCGTCAACTGGAAAGCAACAGCATCACCCTTTGAATGACAAGGGCATTAAATGAAAATTCAAAATTCACGAAGGAGAGAGAGAGAGAGAAAGAAATAGTTTTGCCCTTATAACCTCATTTTCTAAATATTAACATCTAAGAACCTTAAATTTACTTCTACTGTTATCAATTTATGGATTATTATTTATCTCCCATTATATTATCAGTGTCAGAGACAGAATGAATGCATAATTATTTTACTTTTAGTTTTGAATTTTGACCTAGGATAGTGCTTAGCAAATAAAATCAGCTGTTTATAGGATGATAAACATATACACTGAGATTGAATTAATTAGTAGATTATCCAAAAGATCTTGCAAGCACACAAATGAATGTTTATTTTTTCATCCGCAACTCCTGCTTTGTTCCTTTCTTCATTCCATCTTCTTTCCTCAGTCACTGTCTTCTTTAGAAATGGACTTTCACTCCATTTCTATACTTTAACTCATTTCCATATGTTAACATATGTAACCTCTAAGGCTATGTTCTTTCCACTAAGTCATTATCAATGTTGGCAAAATGCATTTCACTAAAAATGGAAATACAAAAATTAAGAATTTACTGTGGGCATAAAAATAATTTCATTCATGCACTTAGCTTGTAGTTTAATGGTGATCTGTATATAGTATTAGAGACAATGATTTATTTTTTCTACTCTTCTGATTTTTGGATTCATGTGTACAGACCAACTAGGGAATAGTTTTTGAAAAATCATAAACAAGAACAAAAACTGAGAATGCTGAAAGAATAATTCAATATCATAGAAGGTTCAAGTAATCTTTCCCCTTTACTCCTCTTAGGGGGAATCAAAAGTATTCTTATGGCTATGTTAAAGAAGTGGATAGTTCTGAAACAGAGAATAAAGGAACCCTACAATTTTCCACAATGAAGAGCAGAGATATTTGGTGAGGAAATAAGAGCCAATGATCTTGATTTTAAGTCGGAAGTTTCTTTAAATACTATGGCTTGGTCACTTCATGAGACATGAGTTCTAGACTTATTCTTTGATCATATGTGTATAGTGACATGCTTCGTGGAGAGAAAAAAGGGTGGATGTGGACTGCAAATGAGTATTAACATCTAGATTCCGCTCATGCCAAGTGTTGTTAAAATTGCTGTGATTGTTAAAATATAAGAGGAATCTGGGAAGTCTGCCAACAGTACCAATGGTTATTATTCTTAATGTACTAACAAAGAAAAACATATTGAGAAACAGTGTGGTTCCTGCCCATAAACTTTTGCCAGCTATAACTGGGACCATCTGGAAAGCGTGTTATTTACTCTTAATATTTCTTTCTATAAAACAATACAAGCATGGACTTTGAAAATGTAGTTCAGTAAAATAGGCGCTGGGGTAAATTTTTGAGAATAGCTGCTTTATGAAAATTTTGAAATCTTCTAGTGTTTCAACCAGAGAACAGTCTCACCATCTCAGTATAATAGTCATCAAAAGTAATATGTGCCCTGAAAAAGTTTCAAACTTCTATCTTTGACACTTCTGTTTCCAACATAATCTGATTTTCTATTTTTGGGAGAAGTTAAACAGTGTCTTTTTCTGTAAAACATTAATTCTGTATCTTCTTGCATTTGTAAAATAATGGATAAAGTTTGAAAAACAATATGTAGCCATCTCCTAGTGGAATATTTTAGGCCACCTGGAACTAGACTATTTTGTGACACACTAGAACTCAACATAAAACACATAGACCCTAATCTCTTCCTGTTTATGGCTCGGGCATCTGAAGTCTTACCAAATACTGAGTGATGTCTTGTTTATTTCACCCCACAGGTTTGAATAAACTGGTGTTAGGATTTTCTTTCTTCCCCTCCTTTTACTCAAATAACCGTCAGACATCATACATGTTTCATTTTAGCCCTTCTTCAGAAAACCTTCTCAATAGTCCCCCTCCAATAATAACCACCATCTGCAATGTTAGTCTTAGAAATATTTCCTATGCGAGCTCTCTGACGATACAAAATTCCCAATCAAGCCAAATCAAAACAAGCCAAATTAAAAAATATCCAGGTTTAATGGGAGATCTGCGCTCTCGGGTAGCCCCGAGAGGGAAACCGGGAAGCCGCAGGAATGCAAACCCCCGCCCCCAGGAGGAAGAAAGGTAGACCATGTGCTCTCCTTTTGGGGAATTACTTAAGTACCCAAGTACCCTGGGGGTGGGGCCAGGACCTGGCCTGATGGGATTTGAAGTCTGAGATAGATGCCAGGGACTGGGGCCTACCCTCCCAACCTAACAGTTAGTTTCTGTATTAAGTCCATGAGTTCCCACATCAAGCAGCACTGGATTTTAACGAACCTAATTTTCCTCCCAGTCATGAACAGATGAGAGTGAGATCTGAACTTGCTTCACAGTTTTATTTGTAGCACCTTGCACATAGTACTCAATAAATATTAGTTGCCTTAATGGGTTTGGGGAATTCTGTCTTGAAAGCATTCACAACAAATAAATTGACTCAAGAGTCCAAATCAGTGTGATCACCATCCAGCTAATTTCAATTACAGAGGCTATGAAATGGATAATTTGGACTTGAATTGTTTAGCTTGCTTTAGATAAAATGTATTATCCATAGCCTTATCATCTCTTTTCTCCACTGTGTAGATAGTGCTCTGACATTAACGGTTTAAGATTAAGCTCTGATCAACGCAGTAACAACAAAGATACCAGAGCAGGAATGTGTTGGCTCTGTCATTAACTTTGGTGGCTTTGGAGATGTTCTCTGAGCTTCAGAATGCTCTGTCACTGTCAGCCCTGCCGTACCTGCTCTAGTGAGGAAGGTGAATGGAAAAATGTTTAAGTCCAGATGTTAAAGGTCTATGAAAATATACATGGTTTGTTGCAGGAAATTATAAGAGCATTTCCCAGTTAAACATTATTAGTTTTCAACATCACAAATTTTTGTGGTTTCCCTCCTCCTATTACTTCTCTAAAATATTCATATAAGCTTTCCTTATTTCCTTTTGGGTCTGTGATGAAGCCAAGTTCTCTACTTGGCTTTTATGACTATATTTGTAAACTCCTACTACCCAAACACTTACAGTCAGAGACTGACTTCAGCTACTTTGCAGAGAGACCAATTAAAGAATCTAATATGTAGAATATATGGCTTCCCAGCAAACAGTCACATATGGTTTAGTTAAAGGGAGAGGTATTAAATGACAAAAATGTATGTTTATACTTAAATGTGTGATGCACAAAAACTGTCGGCCCCTTGATAAGAGAGTTTCATTGTTTCATTATGTTTTTGTGTGTGTGTCTCCTTTCAGAATTATCGCCTGTGAAGCATTTCTGTAGTCTCCACAGATTTCCCAAGGTTAGTCAAAAAAAAAAAAAAAAAAAAAAAAGCAGAGGGATTGTTATCTGGAAACCAGAATAAGTTGAGGATTCATTCTCACCTTGTGACTTCTGCGTTTGGATAACAAGAAGGCTGAAGAATGAACTCATGAATTTGAAAAGTGAAAGATTCACCTCCCTACAAGCACATCTGCTTATCACCTGTCTATTATTAATGACAAATTATCTGAACTCTGCTTTGAAAAGAACCCAAGAGCTGTTCACAAAAGCCAAATTCTCATCTTTCGTGCCTAGATATCCAAAGTTATAAATCTGAGAGTTTAATCTCCCCCAAAAGAATGGAGGACACAAATTTACAAACATTTGAGACTTTTGATTGTATTTATTGCAGTGAATTTTTGTTACCTTCCTCTAGGACAACAATGACAGGCACTTTGAGCATGGAAGAGGATGCTTGATTGAAACTGAGCCTGGTAATTCTACTTTAGCAATTTCTTTGCTTCTTCTTAGGAAAATTCATTTCAGTATATTACATAAACTTTATATTTGGAATAAGTATCTGGAGTTTAGAGCCTATACAAATCTTTAGTTTATGCTATCAACTTTATCAGAAAACAAACAAAATAGCCTCTTCCTTACCTTTGTAAAAACACTGTTAGTGGGAAGAACATTATAGTATTTAACAAGTCTTCAGCTAGAACCACTTTTGAATGTAGCTTAGAGTCACTCCTTACAATGAAAACAATATCAATAAGGGGGAAATACTTTTAAAAAAGTATTAAAGAACTACAAAAAGAATACTGAATGAACAGGGACAATAGAATGTTCTTTATTGTCCAACTCTTCCATTTCCCAAGGCCATTAGCTCAAAGCGCTAGCCAGCTTCATGATGATACTGAGGTCAATGAATAGATATTTAATTCTTAATATATAAAGCAAAAGAAAGTAGAGTAGAGTAGCTGGCCTTTAGGATAAAACTTCCCGTTATGCTAGTGTATTATGGTAAACTTTATATAGAACATGTGTGCCGAGTCACTGGCCAAAGTTCACAGTTCCCATTGACAGTAAAAGCTTCTAGGTCATTCTATTCTAGCCACAATTTTATTCAGTAACCTATTTCAAAGTACTGCAATATTATTTGTCTATCACAATATTGTCTCTTCTTGATGTAGCTTCCAATTATTCTAATTTATTTCCTTAAATTAAGGTCTCATTAGTAACCACTGTAGGATGAGCAAAATACCATTAAAAAGATTGCAGCTTATCCTCCCATGTAATAGATTCTAGAATCATGTGGTCTGAAACATGCTTAGTTATACATACAACTTCAAGCCAATTAAACAAAAGTGAAAAAAAGAAAAATGTCATGTCAAAAACATAAGTAGATGCTAAAGCTCTGAGTTTGGGTTTGTTGTTTGTTTTGTTTTGGCTTTGAAGCAAAAGAAGGTTGTTACATGTCCTAACACTTAGGATAGCAACTGGGAAATGAGAAAGGCACAAGTAGAGAAAGAACTCAGGCTCCTATAAGGAAACAGATCTCTTGCAGAAAAGAAAAGTGGAAAATAATATTAATGAAATGAAGGAGAAATAAAGAAGTGATGCAAAAACTTAAGGTTGACTCCTAAGGTACTCAAACACAGTTTGTCTGACCTCTTGAGCAGGGGAGTTGACGAGCTCTACCCAGTAGGGAGGAGATTGCCAGCCTGTAAACCTCTCTAACAGCTGTTTCCTTTTGAGCAGACTATCAGAAAATTGAAAACAGCTATATAAAAACAAACAATCAGTTGAAACAGAGTAAGAAATTTTCAGCTTTTTTTTTTTTAAAAAAAAGTGAGAGCGCTTTAGCTCCAGTTGAATTGTATAGCCATGGAGAAGGACCTCCTATCATGAACCAGTAAAAACTCGTAGAACAGAGCTGTGAAGATTGAGGGAAAGACATACAAGTAGCAAAGTAGATACAAAGAGTTGCAAATTTACATATAGAACATAAACTTGAAAGACTGTCAAACCGGTATGGGTGAATGTTAGTTAATAGCCTGGTTGACTCATGAGGAATTGTGTCAGGCTGTATTTACAGATATCCCCAAGTCATAAAGAATTGCTTTGTCCCAGACTGATGATTCCCCTTCATCTGTAGGAAAACATGTCCAGTAGTGAAAACAGCTCACCCTTCTTCCAGCCAAACTACAGAACAGCAATTATTCCTAGATAGAAGATAGATATAGATATACTGATAAAAGGTATAGATTAATTTAGAAAGAAAAGGATGGATAGATTATGATATAGATACAGAAGGTACATATGGAGATACATATGCATCTAGACACTACACTACACTACACACACAAACACACACAATGTTTCCAGTTCCTCTAAATATATACAACCTCAATTCTAATTAAAGGAAAATCCACTTTTGTTAAGGTCAGTGTTGTGTCCTTATTTCTTTCCCACTTTGTCCCAATTCATTTCCAGTCTAACAGAAATATCCAACAGAAACAAAAAGAGAAAGTATTAAACTATAAAAATTATTGCCAGTATACTGATCCATTTATATTTAGGCAAAGAGTACTCATTCATTTCCGGCCACCCACACCCAAATAATCACACAGAAACTATATTAATTACAAGACTGTTTGGCCAATGACTCAGGCATATTTCTAGCTAACTCATACATCTAGAATTAACCCATTTCTCTTAATCTGTGTATTGTCATGAGACTATGGCTTACCAGAAAGGTTTCAGATCCTTCTCCTTTGTCACCTACATGACATCTCTTAGACTCTACTTATTATTTCTCTATATCTCTTCCAGCCTGTCTATATTCTGCACTGTCATAGGCCAAAACAGCTTTATTCATTAACCAATAAAACCATCACATATACAGAAGGATCTCCCACATTGTTTATATATCAAATGGGCAAACCAAATATATTTAATCATTTTCTTATGATGAATATTTCTGCTTTGCCTTTTGAAATTTTTCATTATTACAAGACTTCAATAAAATTTTATTTTTCAATATTCTCCCTACAAACCACTCCCACTGGAAAGGTTCAGTGTCAGGTAGAAACCTGGTACAAGAGAAACCCATAGGAATGTACGAGGATGACCCCCACTAAGACTCTAAGCAATTGCAGTTATGTAGCTTGACCTGGCTGTCTCCTGTGACCAGACATGACTGCCAGTAGAGAAATTGTAACATCAACCTAACCACAAAACCATTGACCTACAATCTGTCTGGCCTCTAGGATATACTACAGTCAGGCTCAACCTTAATGCAAGGCAAAGTGCTTAGTCTTACTACAACTTGTTATATCATGTTTTGTTAATATCCATGGGAGCCTGAAGGCGTAAGTCACAAACAATCCCACACCAGTTGGAATTATGATTAATAGAATGGTTATTTATTTAAAGGGGAAAAACTTACAGATCACCGTCCCAGACAATAGTGCTCTGAGCGATCAGGAAAGGAGTTTAGTAGCCCAAAGCAGAGCTGGAAGCAAGAGAGGGAACACACGGCTGCTGCTATTTTTTAAAGCAAACCAGACCACGCTCAAGTGGGCTGGTTTCTTAAAGTCTATTGGCTGAAGGAGGGGAAGCAGCTCCTGCAGCAGGAGCTCTGTCCTTTTCTGAATAGAAATGGAGGAAAAGTGTATGGGGGGTGGGGTAGAGGGGAAATAGGAAAGAGGGACTTAGAGGAGAGGAAGGAGAGGAAAATGAGGTCAGGATGTAAAATCAATCAATTAATTCATTCATTTTTTTATTTTCCTTTGATCTTTAAGAAATAAAACCTTTTTAATTTTTATTATTATGTTTTATTAAAAAATCTTTTTCATTTACATACCAACCCCACTTTCCCCTCTCTTCTCCCACCACCTACCTCTCCCATTCTACTCCCCCATACACACTCTTCATAAGGGATAATGCTTCCTTAGGGAGTCAACAAAGTCTGGCATACCAAATTGAGTTAGGACCAAGCCCTGCCACATCGAGACTGAGCAAGGTATCCTACCACAAGGAATGGGTTCCAAAGAGTCAGTTAATGCACCTGGGATAAGTCCTCATACCTTTGTTAGGAGCCCCCAAAATAGATCAAGCCATAAAACTTTTGTGCACATTTAGAGGGACTAGTTTGGTACCAGGCAGGTTCCCCAGCTGATTGTCCAGAGTCTGTGAGCTCCCACTAGCTGGGGACAGCTGTCGTTGTGGTTTCCCCCCTCGTGGTCTTAATCCCCTTTGTTCATATGATCCCGTCTCCCTCACTTCAACAGAAGTCCAAGATATCTGCCCCATGCTCGGCTGTGGATCACTGCATTTGCTACCATCAGTTACTGGATGTGGATTCTATGATGACAATTAAGGTAGTCACTAATCTGATTTTAGGGGAAGGCCAGTTCACCCACTGTCTCCATTATTGCTATGCATCTTCACTAGGGTCATCCTTGTGAATTCATGGGAATTTCTTTAGTACAGAGAGAAACAAATATACGACTTTGACTCATATCCTAATTTTTTTTTTCTTCTGAGATAGTCTGGATAAGAATGCTGTTACGGGAATGTAGACAAACGAATAAACAAACAGTTATTCTAAGAGGAAAACTCAACTTTAATTCACACTAATGATTTCAGTCATAACTTCCAAGCTAAGGCTTAGCAAAAGTTCTTTGAATCCCCACAATTTCTTATGACATTTAAAAGTTTGATAACTTGTTATTATCTCTGACTATATGGATAGTTGAGGAGGTTTTTTGAGTCTCCTATCAGGAGAATTTCCCATTATATTGAATATATAAAATTGAATATATAATATTTAGTTTCCAAAATTGAACATTACCATTATAGTTAGGCATGTCTATAGGAACAACCATTTGCATGTAGCAGTTAAAACATTCCTTCCATAGAAAAGAGAATAAGAAGTATGACCTTAGATCAGTTAGCTCTGATAATCATTGCTTAAAACAGTTTTTGTAATTATTTGGTTTCCCAAAATAAGATGAGAGGACTCTGATAAGTGAACAGAACTCAGCACACTTAAGTCAAATTTTAACTCCTCCTCTCCCACAATCCTATAGTTTCTAGATGTTGATTTCTATTAGGTTCCCACAGGGTAGTAACTTCATTTTGTTAGTTATATGTATAAAAGTACAGATTATATAGTTGTATCATCTCTTCTTCAGTATGATGTTAAGATCCTTGGCCTATGCTTATCAACATCTTTTACAACTCTTTCTCCAGTTCCCTCCAAAAATAAAAAGTACATTTCAATGTCCCAGAGTGGCACTGATTATAACATTTCATAGGCTATTGTCTAATTAATGTAATATGTTCATATAGTTTCTGTTTATATTCTAGATTTATCTTTTCATGCTAGTTTCCAGAAATACAATTTTAATGGTGTAGAAGAAGCAGTCATTGCCATCTTGACTATGCTGAGGGGAGGAAAATTTGAGAGAAGAGAGGAAAGAAGTACATGTAGTTAGTAGTTAGGAACCTACAACCCTGTTTGTGTTTGGGCCACACACTAATAATGTGTGTCTGACTGAAAAACAAATCACCAAAAGAAGGGTTATTTTATGATCCATACACATATAAAATTTAAATTTCAGTGCCATCAAGAAGTTGAACCAGAAACTTTGGTAACACAAAGTTTGATTTTATAACTTTCAACAGTATTTCCACAAGTTAAAGGTTAAGAAACACCAATCTAAACTTTGTTTCCTTCTCAAAATTTTCTTTTCCAGTTCCAGAAAAATAATTTAAAATGCATTGTTTTCAAATCAGTAATATATTTTATAATTGTGGACATCTCCATACACAAAAATTTTCTCCTGATAATTAACTTTCTTCTGCCCTTGAAAGAGGCAGTTTATTTGAGAACTACCTCAGAATACCTTCTTTATCAAGTCCATCATTCCATCTGAATAAAGATCATGAGCTATGTAGTGTAGAGAGAAGATAATCACTACCTAAATAGCACAGGAAACATGTGCTACTATGAAGTTTCATCTTCCAGTCATCACACCAAGCAGACAGAGACCTTATCAGCAATGGGTGACCAGTATGGAAGGTGTTGTGACTCAAAATAGTAGTTCACATTTAAGTATGGCAATTCAACCTCAAAAGGACTTTGAATGTTGTTCTGTGCTGTGGATTTGAATGGATAGATGGGTAAGTAAAAGAGCATAATAATGACTTTTGCCTAACCACAACTGTGAACATCATTTTATCTTCTGCAGTTGTAGATGGGTGATGCTAATAAGGTCTGAGTATTTAAGATCAAATATTGTTGCTGGGACCTCACAGCTCCTTCAGGGGAGGGGTTGAGAAGGCAAGAAGTAAACATAATAGAAAACTAGAGTCTTGTAAAAGAAAAACAGCACATTCATTTATTCAGCAACGGGGAGAGTTTACATACACTTCACCCACCCCCAAGGCTGCTTTACAATCCTTTGACATTGCATGGTCACCCCTCATTGCTAGGCATGATCAGGACCCCTGCTAGCACCTGTTGTTAGGCCCTCAGGCAGACCCCAAGCTGGCTCATCTCTGTCTTGTGGGCCTTATGTTGCCCAAATATGAGTTTGAGGTGTGGTAAAATGATCAACTCTACCAAAATCTCAAAGATACTACTTAGAAAACATGAATTTAATGATGTTTAATATGCATACTGTCAAGAACCATGCAAAGAGAAAGGCAAAAATAAATTGTGAATAGAAAAAAAAGTATATGTTGAAAGTAATTCTCAAATACATGAAAAATCACAATATAAATAGCATAATTTCATTGATAAGTCTTCAATAAAAGGGAAAACCAAGTCAATCACAGTATATTTATAAGAGCCAAACTGTGACACCAAGAAACAGAAGTGGTGAGAAGGCCTTATTTTTCTTAGAGGTAGAAATTTACATATTTCTAGAGTTTTAAAATTCTAGGTTTTCAGCTGGATAAAGCCAGCATGTATTTTTGGTGGAGGTTATATTTAAAAAAAACTACAAACACTATTGCGCTTTACCCAAAGTGCATTACTACCCTTCTTTCATGGCAATTAGTGTCTACAATACACACACTTGTTCACAAGGATTTTACTCAGTTTGGTGAGAGACTAACCAGGTTGACAATAAATGTATGGGATTATTTTTCCTGAGGTAAGTCCAAAGACAGGCAACTCATGTCCAATATACATATCTAAGGACTCAGAAATACCCTGCTCCCTCACAGCTTCCTATTCTACCATCCCTAGAATTCTTTATCCTCATGAAAACTAGATGCTAGCCTCTCCCAAGACTCAAGACATTCATGTGGCAAACAATAAAAAAATTTACCTACTATATCTGTATTTCACATGCTAGAAAGAGATTTCCTGAAAGTCAAATCTGGTATGTCCACACATCTGAATATCAATGAAAACAACACTTAGAATGAAACACCTAAACCATTTAAAATATATATATATATATATATATATATATATATATATGTTTACTTACAATTAAGAAACGGTATACAAAATGTGGACTTCTGCACTTAAAAGGATAATGGGGTATAGGTACAAAAAATTCAGAATGAGTGAGGCAATTAACGTAAAGAAGAGCTATACATAAAATGACCAGCTAATGAGTGCATGCAGACTGTGCCCAGGTCACAAAGGTCAATTGTATCATGAAAACCTAGAATTTTCAAGCTCTAGAATAAAGTAAGTTTTTATTTACAAGAACAATAAAGCCTGTCGAAAGCATCTAGAATAACTGCTGAAAAGTCTGTTTCTTCCTTTCAAGATTCTGTGTCTTGGTGTCATGGTTTACTCGTATAAATGTACTGTGTTTGACTTGGTTTCCCCTTTTATTGAAGACTTATAAATGAAATTATGTTATCCATATTGTCATTTTTCATGTACTTCAGAATTATTTTCAGTGCTTTATTTTGTTTTTTCTCTATTCACTTTACATTATTTTTCCTTTCTCTTTGTATTGTTCTTGATAGAAGGATGGAATTATTTATCTTCTTGCCCTTTTGTAATTTTATTTTATGTAATGCCTTTAACTATTATCATATTTTTTAGTATGTTGAAAAATAATCATCATCATTTCCTCCCTTTTCAATAGCACAAGGACACAGAATGATTTTATTCAAATCACCACTTTTCATTAGTTCCATGATATAATTCTTTAATATTTCAGTTATATTTTTTCCTAATTCTTTTTCCAAGAAGGAAATCTATAGATTTATATTTTTTGAAAATGACAGTTAAGTTTGTTTACATATTTATCATTGCTTTGACACTCCCCTTTTCACTGAATATCATGTTTTTGTAATTCATTTATAGTCTAGGAAATAGTTCTGGATTTTGCCACATTGAGAAGCACACCAATTTTTATTTATTTATTTATTTATTTATTTATTTATTTATTTAGGATTTCTGCCTCCTCCCCGCCACCGCCTCCCATTTCCCTCCCCCTCCCCCAATCAAGTCCCGTTCCCTGTCAGCTGTCAGTCAGCCGGAAGAGCAATCAGGGTTCCCTGCCCTGTGGGAAGTCCAAGGAAGCACACCAATTTAATTGTGATTCGTGTGCTACAGGAATTTGTGGGGGTCTTGTTCATTTGTTTTTTCTGATTAACAAATGTTTTTCTTCCCATGATCTCTAGTAGCTTCTATTGTATCTAGGGTTATATAGTTTGTTATCCTGTTCATGTGTTAAATGTCTATTGCATAAATGATTTCTTTCAAATATAGGTAATTTTTACTTTTAGGGTATTTTCTGTTCTTTGTCCTCAATAAGTCATCCATTCTATCACAACTCACATAATCCATACCCATGCACATAAGCAATTAATAAGTTGACTTAGTGAGTTATTAAAAATAAACGCATGAGGTTGGGAGGTGGTGATATAGAAGGAGGTAAGATATATTATATTATTTCATTGTATACTTGAATTTCATTCAAATATCATGAAAAATTTCAGAAAATACTCATATTAATTACATTCTATAAATTCTCATGTTTCTCCATGTCTCATATTTGTTCTTTCATATTTCTCAACTCTGATATGAATACTTTGAGATCAATTTGAGTCACTTCCTCATGTTGATCCTCTGGTTTCTTTAATCTTCTACTACTGGTCTCAAATCTGTCATTGAATTCATCTGCTTACTTCTTCATTTCAAATACTATACTTTCCTTCCTACATTTTATTTAGCTCATTTTGAAATGTATATTTGGCTTCTGGAGACATTTTTATTATAAATTCTATTATTTTCTTTTATTCTTCGTAAATCATACTAGTGCACAAGCCTTTTTCTGATCAGTTCTAGCACTTTCCTACTGTGTAACATTCCAGCATTTATTCCACTCTTCTTGCTGTGAACTCACAAAGCTTTTGGCTTAGATTTTTTGAGACAGGGTCTCCAAGTGTGGCCTTATCTATCAGGGATCTCACTCTGTAGACCAAGTTGGCCTCAAAATCATAGAGATCCACCTGCCTTTATCTCCAGAGTACTGTGATTAAAGACATGAGCCACTACTGCTCTATGAACATCCAAATTTTCTTCACTTCATAATGAACTCTTCTTCACTGAAGGCTATCATAAGAAGTCTTATAAATGCTATAATGTAAGTATTTATCACATAGATGTACTCATTTACTTCTGCTATGATTACTATTCTGCACACACATCTATGCCATTATAATAATTTCTTGTCCAGAATTCTTGCACAATATGAAATATATAAATTTTTATATTCTACTCAAATATATTAGAATCTTGGTATTTGATTGTCTATTAATGGTGGTTTTGTCATAATTATCCCCTGGAGAAGAATAGTCCAGCAAATACAGACTTTCCCAAACCATTACTGATGACAGTAATTTTAAAAATTTTGATCTTCAGCCAGGCAGTGGTGGAGCAATCTTTTAATGCCAATACACCAGAGATGGAGGTAGGCGGATCTCTGTGAGTTCAAGGCCAGCATGATCTACAAGAGTTAGTTCCAGGTCAGAAAGAACTATTACAGGAAGAAACCCTTTCCTGAAAACCCAAACAGAAATTTTGGTTTTTATATGGGTATCTTGAACTTGTTATGTCAGACACATAGAAGAACACGTTTACTTTATCACAGAATCAGAATTTGTTAAATAACTTAACTTTTTTCAATTGCAATAATAGTCTGATTTCCCTGATGATTTCAGCTGAGGCTAAGAGTTTCTTTTATTCCAATATCAAATACTAATATTAACTTGCATATAACATATCACATCACAAACATATATGTATATTTGCATGCACATATATACACATGTATGTGCGTCTGTATATATAGAGAGAGAGGGGAGATTGTCGCAGAGTGACTATAATTGATAAAAGAGGCAAAGAGTTTCAAGAGGGTTCATAACTCGACAGATAGAGTTTCAAATACCATTTGTATGGATAAGATGACAAATGGAAACTTACCTGCAGGGAAGAAGATGTAGGAGCAGTAACACTGCTAGTGTGCTAGATGTGAGAGTAGAGCTGTACCGAGTCAGCAGGTATGAGGGTGGAGCTGTATACGTGAGTACAACTGCAGGTGTGAGAGGCCAGGACTCGTTCAAAATGAAGGAGCATGTAGATGGATGGACAACAGGTTCACATTATCGATCAGAATAAGCAGACAGTCATGGAATAAGTTATATCCACAGTAGTGACAAAGAGAACCTGAAGCTCCAGAGATGGCAAAGGATTGTATGGCTGTTACTTCTTAATTCACATACCATGTGGTCAGAGGGTAGAGTGGGGCTTTGCCATCTCAGTGCTGTCTATATAACTCTTGCCATCTCGGTGTTGTGTACATACCTCTTTGTGGAATACAGCTGATGAAATTATACCTTTCCCCTGCTCTGGTGTTGCCAATTAATTCTTGGTCCTGCTTCTCTGATATGGTTTTAATGTGCCTATCTGGCCTTACAATCTCAGTTAACCCTGGTATATATAAAAATGTAGGCCTTTTCTTCTCAAGAAATAGGCCAATTATTAGTCTGTAAGCATGAGTGGTCCAGGTCAGTGGTGATCATGTGTTTACTTAAGAGCACAGACATCTCTAGCCTCAAGATAGAGTCAAAAGATCCTGCGAAATGGAGTCTTGAAGGGAATTAGAGAAGATGAAAACAAAACAAACAAACAAAAAAGCAGAATTTTCCATAAAACTGAATGACTTACAAGAAAACACAGAATGATTTCAACAGTAGGGAACACAAATATAGGTTGCCACCTCTGTGCGTCAGGGTCAAGTCATTCACCCCTTTGTGGGAACCTGCAGTTTCACCTGATCTCTAGCATTCATTTCTGAAACTTGTTCATCATAGTGATAAAGCTACATTTTAACAAACAGTTTTTATAACAACATTCCCAGTAGATTAATAAGATTCTTCTTAAATTTTTTCTTCATAGATTAATAAGATTCTTATTGAAACTTTCTCTTCATTTTCTGAAATGATCATAAAATTAACCCTATTTTAGCCCTTGCTTCCTTTCTGTGTGATTTTGGTTGCAGAGGTACTTCTTTTTACTCAAATTATTCTTTGGTCATCCAATTTTATTATTAGTAAATTATTTATTATTTACTGAAGTCTCTAATTCTCTTTACTAACATGATTGTTCCTTTTCTAACTGTCAGGTTAAGCACGCACACATGCACAAGCATGCACACACAAACAGACATGAACACACACACATGCATACATACACATGCATACACAAATCAAACACTTAATTTTAAATAATTCTACTGTTGTCTTCTTCCATTTGATTCTGCAAGTTAAGTATTTTCAGAATTGATACTTTTGCCCATTGTTAATATCTTCTCTAGATTCTTGTCTCTTAAAAAAGTCAAATTAACACAAATAGTTAAACTGTCCAAGTGGCTTTGGCTTATCCAGATGTACTCCTGATTATGACACTTGACTAAACTTCATCTTCTATGGGATTTGTCATACACCCAGAAAAAAATGGTAAATTTGTTTGATATATTAATAAAGAATATTAAAGTCTTCAGTTTCCCCATCATTTAACTCCACTCTAAAGGTTATCCACATAACTTAGCTTACACAAAGAGATACTTTTGATCACTTTAAGGGAATCCTTCTGTTAGGAATATTCCTTTTTTTTTTTTTTTGATTTATTAAGAGACTGACAGCTTCAATTGACATTAGCTCCAGGTCAACACATGGAGAAAACAGCCTTATACAGTCATCGACTATGATATGTTCTCTGGCAATTGCCATGACAAAAGTACACTTTTTTTTCCTAACACAAAATCCCCTAGATTCCTGTACTGCTAATTTCTGTAATGTTCTTAGCGATTGATTTCTTACCTCAGTTATTCTGGATTCTTTAGTCTCTTCCTAGGCTTGATAAAAAAGGAAGTGTAGACAACATATTCTTTTATTTTGAAGTTTATTCATACAATGTATTTTTAGAAAACTTGCTAGTATTTTACAGATATAAGACATTGACGAAAATAGCATATTCATAAACACTTTGTGTGTGTCATTTATTTAATTTTTTTATGTATTTTATATACCATCCACAGTTCCTTTCTCCCTCCTTTTCTTCTGCTCCCCCCCCAACTTTTCCAATAACCCACGCCCCCAAAAAGGTAATTGCCTTCCATGGGGAGTCAACAATGTATGAAACATTAAAACATTAAAGCCCCTCCCACTTGCATCAAGGCAGAGCAAGGATTTTTCAGTTCTTTTAAATGAATAACTAGGTAAAGAGTTAATGACTAAATTTGTGGATTTTAAAATAAAAAAGCACTTAATATACTTACTAGATAGTCTCAAACAGCTTTCCACTGTGGATGATGAGTCTATGTTCCTAAGGTGTATGAAAATGACTGCTATTTCATATTCTTGCCCAAATTTGCTATTGATACTCTTAATTATTTTGGCCTTTGTAATTAGTTTTAATGGTATAGCTTGTGCTTTTAATATTAATTTTCTTTTTTTCCTTTTCTTTCTTTCTTTTTTCTTTTTTTTTTTTTTTTTTTTGAAACAGGGCTTCTCTAAACAATAGCTCTGACTGTGTTAGGAATATTCCGAACACAGGCTCTTTGCTTCGCTAATGTGACCACTTCGATAACGTGACCACGTGGTGGGGGGGGAGGTAAGAAAAAAGACCACTAAGGGACTTTCCCAGGAGCATTTTAAATTAAATAGACTGGGGGAGGAGCCAAGTTTTGGCGGGCTGCCTTGCCCCATTTCAGAGAGGGAGCCAAGGCTTGGCAGGCCACCTTGACACTCCTCCAGGGAGGGGTCAAAGTTTGGCAGGCACAGGGGTGGGGCCTCCAAATATAGAGGCGCAAGACCGGGACTTACAACTTTCAGTTATAACAGGATAAGCACAGTACAGAATAGAGTGGGGAAATAAACTTTTGCGTTTTGGAAGGCTTTGTCCTGGAAAACTGACTGGGGTAACTGGAATAAATAAAGGACAGACACACAGATATACACAGCAACCTTGGGATCTCAGATTGGGTGGACCACCTACTCTCTGGTGGAGAGAAACCACCATGCAACATTGAGGAGACTCAGACATGGGATGGGGTCTCTCAAGGTCAGTGGTCTTAGGCTGTGATCATTATATCCAGGAGGAGGAATCGACAGCACCAGCTATTTTATACTGTCAGAATCTGCGGAAAGACTAGGTGAAGGCTTTGTCATTCCCAAAGCCTGACCCGGAAAAGGTTTTGCCACTTCCCATGGGTCTGAGATATTGGATTCCTAATTAATAATACCACATTCAGTCAGAATGTTATCTGCTCCTTATGCATTTACTTCTTCTACTATCCATGACTTCATGTCTGTATGAATATAGGTACCCCTACTGCTCACCTGGACTTCCTAATATTCTGGAAATCCATAGTCTATAATCATATGTAAATGAGTTCCATCGTAATCATCATGTAAGTAATGGCTTTGTTTCTTAATTTTTATATTTATTTTTATTTTATTTTATTATTATTTATGTGTTTGTTTGTATTTTGGTTTTACAAGACAGGTTTGTGTGTGTGTGTGTGTGTGAAACAGAGCTAACTATCTTGGAACTAGTTTTGTAGACCACACTGGCCTCAAACTCCCAGAGATCTGCCTGTCTCAGCCTCCTAAGTGCTGAGGTTAAAGGCATGCACCACCACACCAGGCCCAGAGTTTGATTCTTTAACCTTTGTTTTTTTTTTTTGTTTTTGTTTTTTTTTTTCAGGGAATTCACATCATAAAGATAAGTCTTACTTCAAACAACTGCAGGCAGTATTTCAAAATTCAGTCTTGTCACTGTGGTAGGTAGTCAGTCTTGTTTGGGGATTTATGATGTTGGCACTGTATTTTGTTATATTCTCCTCTGTAAAGGAGCATGGGCTGCAAATATGGAGGATATGAAATCAGAGTCTTGCCTTCCTCTTGAACCCATGGTGGATGATGTTCAGATTGAAGGTCAAGTCACAACAGACAAATGATTAGCAGTATGTGATTAGAGTCCATTACACAGAAGCAAGTGAAAACATGTCCTTACCATATACTGAAGCATGCCTAGCCTAACCATTAGAGAACTTAATTGTCTGCTTATGTTTGCTTGGGAATCTTTGCTTCAGTGAGACTAAAGGGTTTAGAAGTGCAAGAATATGAGACATCAGTGAACAGTCAGCGGTCAACAAGGAGTAATAAACATGGCGAAGGTAAAGTAAGACTCTAGAGGTAGAACAGCTGTTGGACCTTCCTCTTGGACAGCTGCTTCGACTGATTGCCCTATGTCACTTTGCAACTGTCTAGACTACAATATATAGGTTGCTTCCTGCCAGACTTTTAGGGGCACAGTTCATTACCTCATAATTTTCTGCTTACAAGAACTCCTAGGAGAACATTCTCACAATTTAGCCTAAGTATCATTTGTTTCTATCCTGAACGATTGCTTTCTTTTTTTAATTTTTATTATTATTATTAAAAATTTCCACCTCCTCCCCTCCTCCCATTTCTCCCCGATCCCCCCACTACCCCTCCCCCTCCCTCTCCAGTCCAAAGAGCAGTCAGGGTTCCCTGCCCTATGTGAAGGCCAAAGTCCTCCCCCCTCCATCCAGGTCTAGGAAGGTGAGCATCCAAACAGACTAGGCTCCTACAAAGCCAGTACATGCAGTAGGATCAAAACCCAGTGCCACTGTCCTTGGCTTCTCAGTCAGCCAAGGACATTGTCTGCCACATTCAGTGAGTACGGTTTGATCACATGCTCCATCAGTCCCAGTTCAGCTGGCCTTGGTGAACTCCCATTAGATCAGCCCCAACATCTCAGTGGGTGGGTACACCCCTGGCGGTCCTGACTTCCTTGCTGATGTTCTCCCTCCTTCTGCTCCTCATTTGGACCTTGGGAGCTCAGTCCAGTGTTCCAATGTGGGTTTCTGTCTCTATCTCCATCCATCGCCAGATGAAGGTTCTCCTTTATTGTATCATGAACAGGGGGCCTGCTTGTTAGGGGATTTTGTTCTGCCTGGTACCCCCAGCTGTTTAGCCCCAAAGAAAATCACAAATAGGTCTCCATAAATTATAAGCTGATTGGCCCATTAGCTCTAGCCTCTCACTGGCTAACTCTCACTTCTTGATTAACCCATTTTTCTGATCCATGTTAGCCATGTGGCTCAGTACCTTTTATCAGTGGTGCAGATCATATCCTGTTTCTTCGGTGGTCTGGGCAGGAATCAATTTTCTCCTTCCCAGAATTTTGCTGTTCTCATTACATCATTTCTACTTCCTGTCTGGTTTTCCTGCCTATATTTCTTGCCTGGCCAATCAACGTTTATTTATAACATGCTTGACAGAATACAGACAATTCTCCCACACCACTTTATGATAAAGGTTTTGGAGAGGTTAGGGCTACAAGGATCATATCTAAATATAAGAACAACTGCTTTCTATTGCATTTATGAGTACAGAATGAATTTGGTGACCTTTGCATTTGATATATATTATAGTAACTTCTTTTTCTCTACATTCCTTTCTTTGTTGTCTAGTTTCTCTGGGATTGTGGCCTGTAGCCTGGTTTTTCTTTGCTTTTTCTCTTTTAATATGATTTCTTGATATGTCTATTTAATTTTACCTTCATAGTCAAAAACATTAAATGAGTTGGAAATCACATGTATTTTATTAGGCAATAACTTTGATGAATTTTCTTTTTAAATTGCTTCGTTATTTTGATGACTACTGTATTATTGACTTTTTACAGTACTAGTGCAATCAAAGATGCCTGTGAAAGTTTCAGCTTGAACAGAACTCAGTTCGTAAACAAAACATTGTAGAAAAAAATCAGGTATGAGAGGCAGCAAGTTTGACTCAGACACCTTTATCACACATCCTTCATTAAAAATTTCGCTTGACTAATCTTACTTTCATATGCCATGAACACTGTCACAAATCACTTACAGTTTGCAGTACAAAGAATCTGTTCTGAGCAATATGCAATAATGATTTGTGCACTCTCCTGAATTTTTATTTCCTTGGTATAGGATTTCTGACAAGCTATGCTTAATGGGGAAAATGGTTTCTAAAAAGCTGAACTGCAACAATTGACTGTAGTGCAAATAGAATTTCCCTGTATGACCTATTTCCACTACATTTTCTTTCTAAAAATTATGTATTGGCTATTATGTCTAAATGTAATACATGGTCTTTAACATTTTGCAGGAAGAATTTTAAGAAGCTATGGAAATTCCCTACTCTCTGTTTCATCTGGCCAGCAGCTCAGTCATCTTGTTGATAAATGAGCTCAGACTGGCATTAGAGTTTAACTGACAATGAATCTCACTTTATTGCAGTATTTATGAAAGCTTTTAAGAATATTGTTAAAAGAAAGTCTTTGCATAGGCTGCAATCAATATTTCTTAACATGATATAGAGAGTCTAAGTCCTCAGACTTCCGTTTTCATTACAATTTTTGACAGAGAAATTTAGTTTTAGTTAACCAGGAAGAACTTTCATGTTAAAAATATCTTCTATAGGTTTTTACTTCTGGTAAAGTTGTGATGTTTGGTGTTTGACTTTTTTCTTCCCACACCTTTCTTTAGTTATAAGAGAACACCCTCGTCCCCAGGTAGTTTGGGTCCAGAAAACTGAGTCACACGATTACCATTTTAAGACCAAAGCACTGTGCTTTCTATTAAGACTGTAGAGTAATTAACATTTTATAACAGCTGTGAAAATTTCTGCTTGGACTCATCTGACTATAGTTCTGACATTTCAAATAACAAACTGGTAAACAGTGTTGGCTAGAGAGGCCTTCTCAGTGTGTGTAGGAGCGACCTTTGGCCCAGGTTAGAGAACAAATGATGCAAGAAAAACCTTGTCTTGTCAGCACACAAGGACAGCTAGCTGGTCAACACTTGACAAACGTGAAGATTTAGGTTTGTCAAAAAATAGGGTGGAGAGCATTGTTATTCCTAGAAATAAACCTAGAGAATAACTACTAGAGAGGGCCCGCTGGACAATTTAGCTCTTTTCAGTTTTGACTCTGCTAGAAGATTCATATTTTAATAACTGCCTGTGTTATACTAGTGAAGTAGTCTTCTGGGTTCATCATCACCTGGCTTCCATCTGCAGTAGGGTAGAGAAATTATCAAATGAGGCATAGTGACAGCAAACTAGGTTTTGAAACCATGTCAGCTATGAATTGGTTATAGGAAAATCATTTAATATTTCTTAGCTTCTCATTCCTTGTCTATAAAATAATCTTTCTCACATCCCAGGCAGAAAATAGAAAGGAAAAAGGAAAGATAATCAGTAGATGACACAAGATTAACAAGAAATTTGGGTGCTAAATTCAACTTATAGTCTATTTTGGTAAACAGTTTTATTAGAAAGCAGTCGTGCCATTAGTCGACCAGAGATTAATTTTTTTAAACTGTTTTATTCAGAGAGAGTCACATCCTAAAAGATCTGTCTTACATCTTGTAAGCATATTATATAGGGACTTCAAACAAATTCAGTCTTTCACAGAATTCGTATGACACTAAATGGAAGCATATATATATTGACCTTTTATAAGAAAAAATTTATCAAACTCTGAACTACAAAATTTGGAGTTTTTACTAATAAAGAATAATTTTAAAAACAAAGTCTTTGGGATGCTTGTTCTTATCAAGTTCTGATGTAGGTGTGTCTTCTATCTATCTGTTGCTTTCATCAGTTAATTAATAAAGAAAACTGCTTGGCCTGATAGGTCAGAACATAGGTAGGCAGGGAAGACAGAACAGAATGCTGGGAAGAAGTCAATGAGTCAGTCACCATGAAGCTTTGGCCCAAGATGGACGTAGGTGAGAATCTTCCTGGTAAGTCACCATCTCGTGGTGCTACACACATTAATGGGTTAATCAAGATGTGAAAGTTAGCCAGTAAGAGGCAAGAGATAATGGACCAGGCAGTGTTTAAATGAATATAATTTGTGTGTTGTTATTCCAGGTGTAAAGCTAGCTGTGCAGGAGCCAGACGGGATGAAAAGCAGGCCTGCTTGCCTCATCACTACAAGGTTCCATGAAGAACAATGTATGATAGTGATATTTAACCATCATGAGGAATGCTGCATTAATTTGTTACTTACAAGTTGTAGTCAAACATTAAAATTTGATACCAATTTTTATATTTTGAGTGCTGCAGGATCAAAATGACTAATGCCATAGCATTACTTGCATTTGTATGACAACACAATTTTGAAATGAACATGGTGAAACCTGCCTGAGGTAATAGCACTTCACCTGAGAGGCTAAGTTAGAACTGTAGGCTGGAGTTAACCTGAGTTACATAGTGGGTTCCAGGCCAAAATTATCTGTATAGCAAGATTTTCTCAAAGTAGTGATGATAATGATAATAATAGTAAGAATAGTACAATTTTTAAAGGGACCAATATAAAGGAGACTGGCATTCAGTGATCAAGCAACCACCTCATTCCTGGATTTGCCAAGATATTCACAATGTGTCTTCCCACATGTGTCTCAAAAATAGCTTATAGTTATTTATGTATGTCAGAGAATCTCCAGATAAAATCATATTAAATAATTTAGAACTTTATCTTCTTATGTATTTCTTGGCAGATATTTTACAACTTAAATCAGAGCACTGATTCCAAGATAAATAGCACCATATCTCTGAGTACGATTTTTTCCATTCTTCCTTACATCCTTGCCTCGTTCTATGATACATGAACATCTTTGCTTAAGAATGTTCAAGACAGGAAGAAGAAACATACCAAAATGGAGCTCACTCATGTTCACATCTCTCCTTTTATTGAAAATACTATTATTTACTATTTGGTAAAATTTTCTTGAATAATTCTAAAAATTTATATACATGCAAAAATACATTAAAATCCCAGAAAACTTCTCTTTGCTTTATTAGCCAGAACAGTCACATAACCAACTAAAGATTGAAATTGACATAATGAAAGATGGATTTTAATACCTTTTTAGCCAATCATATTTCATCCCATGAAAGAAGACACATTGACAAGAGCTAAGAAAAGAATGGAGGAATGACTTTTTCATGAGAAGTTAATGGTGTCTATACACAGACTAACTTGAAAAATGGTTTATAGGCCTTTCACAGGGAAGAAATCTTAAAAATTTTAGGAAGATGCATTTGCTAAGATGTAATAAATTGTTTTAAAATATCTTAAAACTCCTATCTAGGCCAGGACTTTTTGAACTTTTCCCACTTTGTCACTTCTTTAAACCTAACTTGTTATTATGTGGTCCTTAGATATATACATAAGAAAAGGGTATGTAACTCAAACCTTTAATAATAAATAATAATAAAAACCTATTTTAGGAATGTCTATGGCTGGGAATTAGAGAATGAAAGAATGTTTGGCTAGCATGTGCAAGGCTCTGGCTTTGATGGCCAGTCCAACAACCAAAAAGGAAAAATATAAATTTATTTAAGGACAATAACATATTTTTACCACTTATTATAAATGCAAGGAAATTTGCAAGATACTTTAAACAGAACTGTAATTTTGATTTTCTCTTAAATACATAAAAAATCCTCACTAAATATTTTAGGGCACAGAGCATCTTGAATATTTTTCAGAATTAACCAATATTTTGATTGCATAATCACCAAAGCTGAATATTCCACTTTGCACAAATACATGGCATAAAATAGCAAAAATATATTTAGAACAATTTTAGAAATTTTTGGAAATTCTGTCCTAATCTCCAAATAAATCTTATTTAATTTTTATATGACACTCAAGTCAGTAACTCAAAAAGCAGTTTTTAAAGTCAAACATTGTAAAGTACTTCAAAGGTATGTTAATTGAGTACTTACAGAATAACTGTCAATTAACTATTGACCCTTGTTAAGCAAAAATGTAGAGACATTATACAAACATCTAGTGACATGGAGGACTTAAAGAAACTGTATACATAGCTATGGCATTGTTTATCTTAGCATCAGAGCAAAGGAGGGATCAAAAACAAAAAATACTTAAAAGTCTTTCTATTCCATAGTTAAACATAGATTACATAAGATTAGAAACCTTTCTATTTGCAGTAAAAAACACTGTAATTTGACATATACTACAGTCTTGAAACATACATTGGCATTGTTGTATAAAGGCAGATGCACTGTAAAATGCCCAAATTATGTATCCTGAACCGAGGTTGGAGTGAAGTCACCCCATACAACATAAACGTTCACTGCCAGAAGCACTTAAGGTTTATTATGTACTTGATTTTGAATTAAAATTTAGTTGTTAAACATTAAGAAATATTTTACTGATGTTAAATTTTTTATAACCTCCCATATAGGATTGTGACTTATGTGTTAAAGTCACCAGGCTACTAGTTAATGACATGCACTACTACAGAATTTATCAACCAAGTATTTTCTCGAACAGCTCCTTTGGCAAGAGAACCTAAGATCAATCATCTTATCATGATTATTTAGTCTTGGCAACTTGGTAAAATTTAGTCAACATGGAAACAAACCTTTATAAATGTCTATGAAGAATTGTCTAGAATAGGCCAATATATGTGGGAAGATCTGCTATAATATGGGTGGTACCATTTTATGGTCTGGATCCCAGGACTGCACTAAAGACAGAAAATGAGATGAGTGCAAGAACCAATCTCTTCATTTTCTTGCTGTCTCACACTGCTGCTGCCATGAATGAGTTCCATGCAATGATGGGCTATATATTCAAACTAGATGCCAAAATGACCCCTGCCTTTACCTGCTCTTGTCATAACCACAAGGCAGTAGCTAATGCTGCTGACAGTATCCACAAACCTACATTTCTTCAACATAAATTGGCATAAGAGTGTCTGTGAATCTTTGAGATAAGGCATATTCTCAGCTTTGTTTTCTTTGACTTGCATATTTAGGGGAGTTTACTTGTGTTCATAGGCATTTGAACTCTGGGGGAAATGATCTAGTTTATAGGCCCTAAAATTGAATTTAGTAAGTATATCTTTAACACATAATGATGGAACTTATCTACACCAAAGAGTACTTGATGGACTTTCTCATGATTACATATCTAGATTTCATCTGCTTCCTTTTGTATAGAAATGCTAGAGAGAATGAAAATGCCCAATGACTTCAGAAACACTATTAAGATGAAAATGGCAGCTCCTAGGATTGTGAAACACTTTAGGTGTAGCATACAAGCACAAACACAGTCCTTTGCTAGGTTACTAGAGGCCTAACAGTTCTTAAAGTACGAATCTTTTCTTTTCTGCCTTGTTACCTTAAAGTCTCATCTTCCACTCTTTGGGTTACGATTATAAGGAAGAAAGATTAATGGTTAAGGTTCAGATGCCTTGCTTCTAAAACTATATTTTTAGTTTTCAAAAATTTCATCTTTTTCTTAGATTGAGCTATTTTCCTTGGTCCCCTGCTTCACCCCAAGATCTATTTGTTATTTGTTTCCTCTTCACAACACTGCAAGTGGAAATAACATGCACTTGGGGATTTAATAACCAAAGCCTAAATCCTATTTTTCTATGAACTAGCTATGTTTCCTCATTTATGAAATGGAAATGACACATTTCAAAATAATGTACTTGAGAATTATATGATAACCACACAAATTATGTAATATCCATTTAGACTGAAGTGTTTGCTGCTTTCCAAATTATTTGATCTATAGATATGAAGAATGATAAGAAACATTTACTGAGAGTTTATGGTTTTCCAAGCATTGTGCTAAGTGCTTTATACTAATTATCTCATTTAATGGTCATTAGAAATTGGTGGGTAGGTGTTATTACTAGTACCAGAGGGTCTGTGGAGCTAAATAATCTCACAGATACGAATTCTATAACAAGCCTCTTGGTGCATAACCTCCGCAACCAGATCTCTATTTAAAAAAAGAAAAGAAAAAAGAAGAAAAGAAAAATAAGTTGTTGAAAAGATCTGTTCTTGTTATTTGTAGCACTTACATTTCATCTGAACCCTCAGCTAAATGATTATCTTATCTTCCTTAGAAATGTAGAATGCTTTGTCTCAGATACAATGTGAGCATAACTCATGTGTTTCTCTTCAGATATTGCTATTTTTACCTAGTGTTGGAGATAGAATCCAGGGCTTTGTGTATGTTGAGCAGGTTGTCTACCACTAAGCTACATATCCAACAACTTTTCTGGGAATATTATTTTAAGATGCGTTATTTTGTTTATGTTGTGTTTGTTTAACTCTGGGAAGCTGTGATACTTTGTCTGTCTTGAACACCTGATGATCTAATAAAACTCTGAATGGCCAATAGCGAGGAAGGAGAAAGGATTGGCAGGGCTGGTAGGCAGAGAGAATATAAAGGAGAAAACTGGGAGAAGATGTTTGGAGGGGAAGCCTGAGAAGAAGAATTTCAGAGTTAGGCATACAGCAATCCATTGAGAAAAAGTAAGTTTTAAAGAAGGAAGATAATGTAAAAACACAGAGGCCAAGCTGTAGACAGGAAAGCGGGTAAGAAACAAGTCAAGCTAAGGCTGGATGGTTTTTTTTTAATTGGTTTTATTGAGCTGTACATTTTTCTCTGCTCCCTCCCTGCCTCTCTCCTCCCCTTCAATTCTCTCCTATGGTCCCCATGCTCCCAATTTACTCAGGAGATCTTGTCTTTTTCTGCTTCTCATGTAGATTAGATCCATGTTTGTCTCTCTTAGGGTTCTCATTGTTGTCTAGGTTCTCTGGAATTGTGATTTGTAGGCTGGTTGTCTTTGCTTTATGTTTAAAAACCACATATGAGTGAGTATATACGATAATTGTTTTTCAGGGTCTGGGTTACTTCACTCAATATGATGTTTTCTAGCTCCATCCATTTGCCTGCAAATTTCAAGATGTTATTTTTTTTCTGCTGTATAGTACTCCAGTGTATGGATGAACCTCATTTTCCTTATTCATTCTCCAGTCAAGGAACATTTAGTTAGTTTCCAAGTTCTGGCTATGGCAAGCAATGTTGCTATAAACATAGTTGAGCACATGCCCTTGTGGCACGATTGAGCATCCCTTGGATATATACCGAAAAGTAGTATTGCTGAGTCTTGAGGAAGGTTGTTTCCTGATTTTCTGAGAAATCACCATAATGTACCAGCTTGCACTCCCACCAGCAATGCAGAAATGTTCCCTTTACCCCCACAACCTCTCCAGCATAAGTTGTCATCAGTGTTTTATATCTTAGACATTCTTTCAGGTGTAAGATGGAATCTCAGAGTTGTTTTGATTTGCATTTCTCTGATGACTAAGGATGCTGAACATTTCCTTAAGTGTCTTTCAGCCATTTTATATTCCTCTGTTGAGCATTCTCTGTTAGGTCTTTACTCCATTTTTTATATTGGATTATTTGTTCTTTTGATGACCAATTTCTTGAATGCTTTGTATATTTTGGAGATCAGCCCTCTGTCTGAAGTGGGGTTAGTGAAGATCTTTTCCCATTCTATAGGCTGTCATTTTGTCTTGTTGACCATATCTTTTGCTTTACAAAAGCTTTTTAGTTTCAGGAGGTCTCATTTATTAATTGTTTCAGTATCTGTGGTACTAGGGTTATGTTTAAGAAATGGTCTCTTGTGCCAATGCGTTCAATTGTACTTCCCACTTTCTCTTCTATGGGATTCAGTGTGACTGGTTTATGTTGAGGTCTCTGATTCATTTGGACTTGAGGTTTGTGCATAGTGATAGATATGGATCTATTTTCATTCTTCTACATGTTGATAGACAGTTATGCTGAGGGCTGGGTGTTTATAACTAAGAATAAGCCTCCGTGTATGACTCATTTGGTAGCTTGTTGGTGGGTTCCTGAAAAACAGACAAAGGAACTTCTTAACATCACGCTATACCCCTTATATGCTTTCTTAGAAGGCAGGTGATTCTCCATTTCCCTTTCCCTTTTCACTATTGAGTCACAGAAAATGAATAAATAGCAGAGAATGGAAGAGCCAACAAGGAGTCCAGGTCTCAAAATTTTCAGGTGAAAAATAGCTCTTTGCCTACCTCTGTCTTTGAGTCTATATAATACAGCAATTTATCATTCATTAATGAACAAAATAATAGATTTTAACAAACAGTGTTTTCATTATGTTTTGTCATCATTGTTGGGTTAGAGCATTATTAACTAGCCAACTCTGTTCCTTTTGGTATGCCTTACTTTGAAAGCCATTTTCTATTTTCTCCCTCCTTTGACCTTTTTTGGTTTTTTACAGTATCTCCTAATCAATGATTTTATCTTTTCTTCATGTCCTTTACTTCCCATTAATTCGGTCTTTTCTCTGCTTCCCTTCTACTTAACCTCCATAAATTCCCAAAGAATCATCCCATCCTTGATATAATTAGTTTATTCTCATTATGGGATGACACACACATATTCGTGGAATATATCTTCATGAAAATGACACCCTTATCCTGTCTTTTGAATGCTCACAATGCCAATGGTGAGGGAAACCTGTGGAAGAAAACAAAGAGCCAAAAGTAAAACAACAACAACAACAAAAAAAAAAAATCAACTGTGCTTTATCAGTTAACTTTCTAGCCAGGAAGAAATGCAATAATGATCACCAATACACATTCTCAGAACCTTCTCAAAAAGATAAAAAGAGCTAAACAGGATATAAAGGGAGTCCATGAAGCTCAGGTAATACAGAATAGGATTTCTTCATATCACATATCTCAGTAACACAGAAATCAAGATAGTTTAAGAGGATGTGCACAGAATGCTTTTAAAACTAGGAAATAATGATGAATGCATGTTATTGACTCTATCATGGCTACCTTTTTCTCTCAGAAGAGTTGGGGGAGTAAATAGGAGCATCTCACTGGGGTGCCCCTTTTACATAAAATTGCACTGTCCATACAGTTCAAAACAAGTTCCTGTGTAAGACAGTCCACTCATGCATAGATCTGCCATTTCTCCTTTAATGTAGAATAAAAAATGTGTTTCATTTTTTAAATGGAGGCTATTTGACACAAATTTCTCTTTAAATAATACTTTTTGTTCTTTATCCTAATATAGTAAAATTTATTGGGACTAACTTGAAAGCTATGATTTGACTCTTCAAATTTTCTGATCCATTTTTTTGGTCTTTCCCATGTTCTCATTCCTATTAAATTTTGATATGACTCTATTCAGTCTAGTTATAAATTACATTAATTCTATTCTGTAAAATTCTGAAAGCCCTTCAACATAGAATTATGTTGATAAAACATATGTTTGTCTGAGGGTATCCCCTATCAATATAGGACACATGGTAGGGGAAGCAGACATTTGGGCAGTTAACCTATGATCAAATTGAATAAATTGAAAAGTGAAAAGAATGTCACAATAGCCCTAATAGCTTCAACAACATTCATTCTATTCCAGAAATAGGTAACATGAAGTAGTGAGTAAGTCAGTTGCCTTGGTTTAGAATCTCATTGTCTTTCTGTCTTTATGTCATCTTGGGCAGATCACATCTCAGAGATGAGATTCTTTGTTTGGGAACCAATGATAGTGATACACAGCCATAGGTTACGTTCTAAGGGTGAGAATAAAAACCTTGTAACAGCTATGAATGTGAATGCAAACAGTTGGTGCTCATACTCAATTGGACATGTCTCTCTTTTAGTTGAAACTATTAAATTATTCAATATGATACAACAGTATTTGATATGTGCCCATGTCTTTCCTGTTCATAGAAACTGATGGAGGAAGGTCATTGGTTAATTAATAAAAAAACTGCTTGGCCCTCATAGGTTAGAACATAGGTGGGTGGAGTAAACAGAACAGAATGCTGGGAGGAAGAGGAAGTGAGCTTAGATGTCATGCAGCTGCTCCCCAGGGCAGATGTAATGAAGCAAGCCGCCATATCAGACATGCTGAATCTTTCCTGGTAAGATTTGTGCTACACAGATTATTAGAGATGGGTTGATGGGGATATGAGAATTATCCAGTAAGGGCTAGAGCTAATGGGCCAAGCAGTGTTTATATGAATACAGTTTGTGTGTTATTATTTTGGGGCATAAGCTAGCCAGGCGGCTGGGAGCTGGGGCGGCAGGAACACAGCCCGCAGCTCCTACTACAGAATGGTGCCTGACATGGTAGCAGCAATTTTTCAGGTCTGCTCTGCTTGCTAGAGGCAAGCAATTGCTCTCATCTAAGAGAGGCTTCCTGACTCAGCTTTAGCTGCAAAGCTTGCAGCTCTTTTAAAAGGTCCTGCCATGAAACACTTAAGTGGTATTGATAAAAGCTGACTGCATGCTTGTTTGTTTTCAGCCGTAGCAGGAAAAAAGCTGTATTGTTTTAAAATGCTGGCATTCTGATCTGCACTGCCAGGGAAAACTCTGACTCTTTCAGACAGGCAGGCTGAGTATGGTTTGTGAGCAGAATGCTGCAGCTTGCTTGCTGGCAGGGACCTTGAAACGCCACAGAGTTGTGGTGGTAAACATGGCTACAGCTGCTGGTACCTCCGCAACGAGGCTGGAAACCTAAGGAATGGGCTGGATCCAGCCATCAAAGCCACAGCTTTAATCCTACCTATATTGCTTGGTAAATTAAAGACTCCTGTCATCAGAAAAAGAGAGATATACAGTAAAGAGAGATTCAAAGACAAAGAAAATCTTTAAATGATTTACAGTGTGTTAAAAATATATGCAGGCTAAAAGTTAAAGTTCTTTAAAAAAAGGAAGAAAGAGAGTATTTGGGTGTGGTAGTACACACCTTTAATCCCAACACTTGGGAGGCAGAGGGAGATTGACCTCTGTGACTTCAAGGTGTGGTAGCACACGCCTTTAATCCCAGTGCCTAAAAGGCAGAGACAAACAGATCTCTGTGAGTTCAAGGTGTAGTAGCACACATCTTTAATCCCAATGCCTGGAAGGCAGAGACAGGTGGATCTCTGAGAGATCAAGAACAGCCTGGTCTACAGAGTTATTCCAGGTCAAAGATACAGAGAACCTGTCTCAAAAAGCAAAAAATAAAAGTAAAAATAAACAAAATAAAGGTTAAAATAAAGCACACAAAGACGGAAAATACACAGAGAATTTTGATACTGTATGCTATTATGCTCTGTTTGAATTGTTTGAATGCTGAGGAAGGAGCAACAGCTGCTAAAAGATATTTGTTTATTTGGACCTTAAGAGCTCAGACCGTTGCTCCAAATTGAGACTCTGTCTGCAGAAGGAGGGAGAACAAGAGCAAAAAATCAGGACCACGAGGGATGCACCCACCCACTGTGACAGTGGAACTGATTTATTAGGAGCCCACCAAGGCCAGCTGGTCTGGGACTGAATAAGCATGGGTTGATTCCGGACTCTCTGAGCATGGCGGTCAACGAAGACTGATGAGAAGCCAAGGACAATGGCACTAGGTTTCAATCCTAATACATGAACTGGCTTTGTGGGAGCTTAGCCTGTTTAGAAGCTCACCTTCCTGGACGTAGATAGAAGACCTTCGTCTTCCCGCAGGGCAGAGAATTTGGACTGCTCTTCAGTATCGAGAGGGAGGGGGAATGGTGTGGGGGGAGGAGAAGAGGAGTGGGGATAGGGGGAGGGGAGTGGGGGGAGGGGGCAATATTTGGGAGGAGGGGAGGGAAATGGGAAACGGGGAGCAGGTGGAAATTTTAATTAAAAAAGAATAAAAATTAAAAAAAAAATAAAAAATAAAAAAAAAAATAAAAAAAAAATAAAAAAAAAAAAAAAAAAAAAAAAAGATATTTGTTTATAAATGCTACTGAACTAATCCAACATAGATATTTGGAAAATACCTTGACTTCAGAATTTGGATCTAAGGATATGATACTTTAGAAAAGAGTTTCTTCTTTTGTTTTCACAGAGGATGAAACCCTGTGGATTGTTTCTATCACAATATGGTATGATGGACCATGCCCTCCCGAAAGGTTGCTGTGAACACCCTCAAAAAATTACTTCACTCAATTGATGACTGAGATGAACCTAGCACACAGGTTATACCCTGAAATATCTGATTAACAGTGCCCTCATTCAGCAGGAAGCAGTTTGGAGAGAAATAACTACGTCCATATTCCCAAATATTGTTTATAAATGTTCTTTTACATTTAAAGGGGGATATGATATAGGTATGGATAATTTGCATTGATATGGATTTTGCTTTAGTGATTTAAATTTAAGGTCAATTTTGTTATATGTATACATATTTCTGATATTGATTAAGGTATTGTGATTGTGTAGCTCATGTAAAAATGTTATGTATATAAGTTGTTAATGAGTAGTTATCTATAATAGTCAAGTTTGTAGTCATGTTAGATTTTCTCGATATACATAGATTATTTTAGATAGACATTCTTCATATCTTTCAAAGACTACGGAATATGCTATTTAATGTTTTAATAACTTAGGTTTTTCATGACAATGAGACACTCTGCTCCTGGCAACACCAATCTACTTCAAGAGGAAGATGGGCATTGAAGAGGATCTTTATGGAGTTTGATAGCCATTTGGGCAAGAAACTGCTCTTGCCTGGACTGTTGCATAAACTGGACACAAAGAATCCGCAGAGAGAGGACTGCTGAACTTGCCTAAAGGTGAGATGATCTTTTGGGGTTGCCGATTCATGAGTCTGAGAGACATTCTGCAGGATACAACAGATAGTGACTGAACTGCCTTTGAAATTTCCTGCTTCATGGAAAAGTCTGCTGGATACTATGGGCCTGTAGGCTTAAGATGGATGCCCCAACAGTACAGAGGAACTTTGGGTGACTGTCCAGGCAGTGAGATGTCTCTGTTATTTCTAGAGTTTGGAAGTTGCTTATTTCTTGTTTGCTTGGGTAATATTGTATCCTTCTCGAGTCTTTGATGGAGTTGAAGAATAGATAGTTAGTTGTAGTTATAGTTTTCCTTAGTTATGATAAAGATAAAATAGATGTAAATATTGTAATTTTTACTTGATAACTGTTTTGTTATATGTAATTTTGGTATGTTAAAGTGAATGCCTTTCCTTTTTGTTTAAACAGAAAAAGGGGAAATGATGGAGGAAGGTCATTGGTTAATTAATAAAAAAACTGCTTGGCCCTCATAGGTTAGAACATAGGTGGGTGGAGTAAACAGAACAAAATGCTGGGAGGAAGAGAAAGTGAGCTTAGATGCCATGCAGCTGCTCCCCAGGGCAGATGCGATGAAACAAGCCGCCATGTGAGACATGCTGAATCTTTCCTGGTAAGACTTGTGCTACACAGATTATTAGAGATGGGTTGATTGGGATATGAGAATTAGCCAGTAAGGGCTAGAGCTAATGGGCCAAGCAGTGTTTATATGAATACAGTTTGTGTGTTGTTATTTCGGGGCATAAGCTAGCCAGGCGGCTGGGAGCCGGGGCGGCAGGAACGCAGCCTGCAGCTCCCTACAACATGTATAAATCATTAATAATAAAATAGTGAAGTTTAGTCTCTTCTGGAAGAATCTGGAAGAACATATCTGTCTAGTCTTCTACCTTGCTCTAGGTTACTCTCTTGGCCCTTGCCCTTAGCAAAGACTAATTAATTATTCAATATTTTCTTAGAGTCTAAGATATACTTGAGCTCGTTGATATAAATATAATTTCCCAGTAGCAGAAATATGTCATTTATATGCTTAGAAACAAGGAATACCAATTGAAGCATCATGTTATTCTCAATAATGAAATAGCAATGTTGACACAGAGGCCTAAACTGTGATGATCATTGTTTAGCATCATCTACATCCCTACACAAGAGAAATCAAACAAACTTGTTTCTCTCGCTGTATGTATTAAAGACAGTGATGATGTATACCCTAATAGTACACAAAAGACTGTATGTGGAAATGACCACAGAGGACAAGACCTTGCCTTTTCCCAATTCATGCTTGCAAAACCTCACTGAATATGCTAAGGGCTACTTTTTTGCAAAGAAAAAATTTGTAGAGCCACTCAAAAATTCTGTATCCATGATGAGAAGAATCAACACTATAGCACTAATACTACAAGTTCTAGAATTGCTGACTAAATACTAAATATTTCCAACTATGTCATCTAAATTTACTCTCTTGATGCTTAATATTTAAGCCCTATGGAGAAAAACAAAAACAAAAACTAACAAAAAAAACTGTAGGTAGCAGCTGTGATTCTTATTTCTTAGAAATTCAATCCAGGAGAACACCAGGCAAGAGTGTTTTTCACATGGGGGTTGAAAAAAAACAAACTAGGAGTATACTAAGGCTGTGTAAAATTTCAAACAAAACCTAAGTTTTCCCTTGATTATCCACCAGAATTGATGGTATGATCTTTCTACAGAAGACAGCACATACTTGTGTCCAAGACCAATAAGAAATAACCTTGATACTGACTAGGAAACTTCCTGCTGGCTAGCTCCATAGAATGTGCTTTACAGTATGCCTGAGGTAGGGGTTCCAACTAATCAAAAGTCTTGCATAACAATGATCCTTTGGGGCATAATAGCAACTGTCATAGCAAGATATGCCCATGAAGGCAAGAAGATGGTAATTTTTCATTGAAACCCTATATGTCAATATCTTCTCCTATGTTATAATCCTTAATGGTATACATTTACTTTCTAACAATCCTGGGTCCAGTTTCCTTACCATCCATTCCATACTTCATCAGCATGTTTTTCCTGAGACAACAAAATTGAGTATCCCTTTCAATTACTTAAATTCTTTCAGAGGATTTCCTTTTTCTTCAGTATGTAATATCATGGTTTGAATAGTACTCATTTGAAGCCTAAAGAGTCCAAATCCAGGGTAACAATAGCTGATTAACAGTTGAGAAGGTTTTAAAGGAGTCTGATCTTGGACAATTGCATTAGTTAGCAGGTGTTGTTGGATTTTTGTTGATTTTATTTATGTTGTTGTTGTTTCTTACTTGACAAAGCTAGAGTCAGATAGGAAGATGGAACCCTAATTGATAAAATGCTTCCAGCAGATCACTGTCACTGTAATCTCTGGATAGGGAATCATTGCCATGATAATAGCTATTGATGGTGCTTGTGATCAAAGCTATCTCCACCATACTTGACAGCCAGCACAGTTAAAATTAGTAGGAAGAAGGGCTTCCTTGTTTATCCACTTGCCAAGTTTTGGAGGGCTACCATGATTTGTGGATCTTATCAACTGAAAGAGTCAGAAAGATTCAAGTTTTATTGCTGTGGGGCAATTGTTTTACTCTGTAATGATTTGGTTTTTGTACTTCTTTAATAAAATGCTGATTGGCAGGTAGCCAGGCAGGAAGTAGCCAGGCAGGGCAACCAGGCAGGAAGTAGAGGCAGGGCAAGGAGATCAGGAGAATTCTGGGAAGAAAAAAAAGTCAGTCTGTAGTCATGACCAGCCACAGTGGAAGCAATATGAGAATGCATAATGGATAAAGATACCAAGCCACATGGCTAACATAGACAAGAATAATGGGCTAGTTTAAGATGTAAGAATTAATTAATAATAAGTCTGAGCTATGAGGCCAACCAGTTTATAATTAATGTCGACCTCTGTGAGTTTCTTTGAGACTGAATGACTGTGGGACCAGGCTGGACAGAAAACTTGGTCAACATGTTATGGTTATAAGCTTTAAAGGAAGGTTCAGAAAATGTTAGAGTTGGTATACGTCAGCTATATTTTCCAGTCTTTTCCATCATTACTTTCAATCTCTTCAACTCTCTGATGACTTGTATTTTTCCAAGTGAGTTAAAGACTAGAGTTCTTCTACTTCTCCTTACATTATCCCTGAAAAACCTAATCCTTTATATCTGGTCTATGAAACTTGCATTCTTTCTTAATGACCCACTTTAAGCAACACTTTCACTGGAATCATCAGCCAAAAGTAATCACTTCTCTCTTTCTATGTTCTTTAATCACTTATTGTATGCTACTCACAGTAATCCAATTCATCTGCTACATTAGTGTTGGCAAGCCCTACCCTGAAAATATGCTTAGGTACTCCCAATTAAAACATTTCCATGTTCCTTCCATATCCTTTTCTATTCTGACTCAGACTTTGACATATACAAATGTGTTCTGACAAAAATGAATCTGTTAAGCATAGCTAAATTTCCCTTGCAGCAGACATGCTCATAAAGTGAGGTAGACTCACATGTATTTATTTCCCAACAGATTATGAATGCTCAACCCATTAAAGAGAATGAAGCAACTACAGAGAAGAAGAGAATGTTGGCATCTTATAAAAGGATAACGTAAAACAAAAAAATCTCCCCCTTGCTCTCTTTTCTCAGAGGTGGCTAGAATATGGAAACACATCAAGCTTTAGTGCCTAGGCAGCTATTTATATAATCTCCCTATTGTAATTAGAGACTTTGTTTTCTTCAAAAGTAGTCATAATTTCATAGAATCAAGATTCATTTCATTTTTTAATAAAACCTCTAGCATTCATATAATTTGTAATATATTTTCCATCAATTTTGGCTGTGTTTCTTTAAGATTTTAGTCATGAACATAGATAAAAAGGAATATACATTTAAAATTCTGATGGGTTCTTTCCCCTCAGCGACATCTGTTACTTGATTTTTTTTCTTTATCAGTAAAAACAGACATTTTAATAAAATGCTGGGCAGATGTCAAATAATTCAGGACATGATTCTTTCATAGAATATTTTTTTCAGAATATAACATGCCTTAATTATTCCCTTTGAAAACTTTATCATCTACACTGACTAGTATAGTGGATTTGCCTTTATTGATGACCTTTGAAATTTATCACAGGGTAATGTTTTGGCTTCTCCTTGGGGAAGTCTATTTCTTAAGCTCTCAGTATGCTTGACAGAATTTTGAAATATTGCGTAATACCCTCTTCCATTCTTTCCATTCTAGAATCTCCTTGTTCTGTCTGATACTATATTTAAAGTTTCCATTTACAAATATTTAACATCTTCCACTCATATGAATGAATTCAGGACTGAAACCCTTGATATCAGATAACCATTTTGGAAGCTCTCATAATTTCTTAGATGCATATCTAGGATTAAAGCATCCTGAGCTTTCATGGCATGACGATAGGTGTCCTTGTTCTCCTCTTATTTAGACAGTAGAGTTGGTGATACTACATAGGAGTAGCTCCTCTGATGTTTCTAGAAGACACAGTCATATAGACAATTCATCTGATTGTTAAAATCTTTCCAACACTCTTACATAGTGGTGCCTGAGCCTGGCTGCAGGAGTTGTAGTTAGAGATGATGCTTGCTTAGTAAAGTGGTAGTTGTAAGTGCTCTTCTAAGATTCATGACTGCTATAACCTTAGGTTTTGCCTAGGTTTCCACTACCAGGTATGGTTTAACTCTAATTGAGTGTAACTTAAGTTCAAGGAAAACAACTTTGATTACCACAAAGGTATGTATGTGTACTTCACCCTTTAGATTACAACAACACTCTGGGTGTTGTGGTGGTACACAGGGGCCATAGTTAAGTTTAGCTTATTTGTTGCATGGCTAGTTATAGTACCATGAAAAACTGGCCATCTGGGAGAAAGCTTTCAGGTCAGATTTAGCCCATGTCCAATGTACAAAGTGCTTGTGCTTGGTATTTTTGAGAATAATGACTTACTTCCATCTCTGAGAGACAATAAAGCCAGAAAATGTTCTACAATGTCTGGGAGTCTCTTGGACAACCCTGACCTACAATTCAAATATAACATCTAATCCTTAGTGCTGAGAGTTTTGTTAAATACTCTATGGTTTTTGAGGGGAGTTATTGTCAGACCCAATTTTGATAATTCATGTAAATAATTTATGTACAGGTATACACAGACTTGTGTGTTTTATAGGTACTCTTAGGTAATTAGTAGTTTGATTCCTATAATATTTTGAATCATCTGTACTGTTATTTTACCTTCTTTGTTTATTTCTTCTGTATTTATCTCCTTCACACAAAATATAATTAAAGCCCACCACTTTATCGCTTTTCTCTTGAGATCACTTATGTACCCTGTTTTCCCCTCTGGATTGGTGCTTTCCCTCATTAAAATAGCACCTTTTTATTTTTCTGGTTTCAGAAGCTACTTCAGGTAATATACTCAAGATTTTTGTGATGAGATCTGGGCAAACCAACTTCTCTTATTCATTATGTGCCCAATACTGACAGAGAAGATTGGAGCCAAAGATAGGATATGAGGACCGGTTGGACCTAAAAGTTGGATATGGTTTAGGTTAAATGAAGTTTGGTGGGATCTGGATTAGTGTGCAGAATATGCACTATGCTTCAGGAGCATATCTAGAGGAGAGACTGTTCTCAGAGTTAGAATGATCAACTGGACTCATTCAGCTAGACCCTGAAGAAAGAAATGTAGTATCTGGCTGTGTGGAGAAGTTAGATGTGACACAGAAGGCATCTGTGGTCAAAGACAGGAAAGGTAAGTTCTGGAAAAAGCCTAGAGGTTGGTTGTGGCACAGATAGACATGACCAGACCAAGCTTGACACTGGATATTATCCCTGGACTAAATACATAGAGGGGAAGATCAGAAAGAGTTACCCACCTAACCTCTGAAAAAAGATATGCATTGCAAAATATTTTAAATCTTTTTTTTCTATTTCAAGATTATATAATAGTCTTTTAAAAGACTATTCAAAGTGACTTAGGTTCATGCTATCCTTCATTAAAGATCAATGCATTAAGAGCTCAAGAGATGAAAAGACCATTTTAAAAATGACAGAATAGAGATCAAGATGATTTTGCAAAGGAATTGAGCAGTTTAATAATGAACAATTTCCACAAACAGGACTGAACTCTCAAATAACTATAGGGACAAGAAAGGTAATGGAAATAAATAATGCAATTTAGGTCTGGCTGCTGAGGACCATATCTGAGAACAATAGATAGTAAGATAACATTTTTTTACTTATATATAGGATTTCCCTCTGTACGTTGTGATTACCGTTAATGAATAAAGAAACTGCTTTGGACCTATAGCAGGGAAGAACTTGGCTAGCAGGGACAAACTAAACTGAATGGAGGGAGAAAGAAGGGCAAAGTCAGGGAGAAGCAGTGTAGCCCCACTGGATTCAGATGCCAGAATATTACCTGGTAAGCCACAACCTCATGGCAATACACAGATTACTAGAAATGGGTTAAATTAAGATATAAGAGTTAACCAATAAAAAGTCAGAGCTAATGGGCAAAGCAGTGATTTAAATAATATAGTTTCTGTGTGATTATTTTGGGTCTGAGCTGTCAGTTGACCAGGACCACACTAGTAGCCTTCTTATAACACCAATGGATGTTTCATACTAAATAACAAGACTGTCATTTCTTATAGGTGTGATAAATTTTAATTTTTTCCCAGTGGCAATTAATTCAAAATAATTTCAATTGCTGTGCAGATACATAGAGATGAAGCAAATCATAACATCTGGCCTCTTGGACATTGACTACACTCTTTCAGGCTCTGTGCTTGGTTTTATAGAAATACAACATTCTAAAATTTCCTTCAATTTCAATAAAAGTGATAAAAAATATATGTTTCACTGTAACCCAAGTCATACAGTACCATGGGAGTACAAAGAAGAGAAACACATTTTTAAAGGACTGTTTAAGATTTCCAAGAGAATATTACACATGAGTCTAATGTGGAATGGATATACATTTACAAAGTATGTGAAGATGGACAAGCAAAAGCAATAGAGTCTGTGAAGAAGACGTAACCACAACAATGCTCCCCACAAAAAATCAGAAACTACCAAGTCAAGAGATTTCTCTGTTTGAGTTTAGTCAATTTAAGAACTTTTAAAATTATCCTTGACAAAGTAGAAGGTACAAGTAATGTGGGATTTCCCTCTGTATGCTGTGAATACCATTGGTGAATAGAGAAACTGTCTTTGCCTTGTAATAGGGTTGAAATTCGGTGGGTGGGAAAAACTAACTCAAATGCTGAGAACAAGGAGGCAGAGTCAGTGAGAAGCCATGTAGCCCCGCCAAAGACAGACACTGGAACTTTAACCAGTAAACCACAGCCATGTGGTGAAACACAGATTAATAATAATGGGTTAAATTAATTTGAGAGTTAGCTAATAAGAAGCTAGAGCTAATGGGCCAAGCACTGATTTAATTAATACAGATTCTGTATGATTATTTCAGGGCTGAGCAGCTGGGAATCAACAAGCAGCCTTCCTCACAACATACAAGGATATGACTTATATGAACATTAAATAAATTTCCTTATTTATCAATAAGCATTGTAATTTTCAACTACAATAAATGCATAAGCCCTTTATTCACTTAAACATATCATACTGTAGCAATACTCTTCGGTTAAAAACAAAAAATGAAATCTCCTTTGGAAAGCCAAACATACCTGCATTAGTTGGTTTCTTTGCTGTGATGAACACCCATAACCAAAGGCATTTTAAGACAATAAAGGCTTTGTTTCAGCTTAGACTTCCAGTAAAGTCATCATTAACAAAAGTTGGGGCAGGAGCCCAGAATCTTAGAGAGAGGCTGCTTATTGGTTATTCATTGGTTTTTGCTAAACTACCATTCTTACAAAGTCTGGGTTTACCTGCTCAGGAATAATGCTATGGCACAGTGGCTAGGCCCACCCACTTCAACCATCAATCGAGAAAATTCATCATAGACATAGCCACAGGACAATCTGATCTAAGCATGTCCTTGAGTTAGGTTTTCTCTTCCCAGGTGATTCCAAGATTTTGTCATATTGTCATCAAAACTAATCATCACAATATTTCAACTTCACTACATATGGGCAATGAATTCTAGCTATCAAAATTAATTTGTTTTTCTCTTCCTTTTATCCTTTTGTTTTATTTCTTTTTTATTCTCTGATAAAACTGTCTCTATGAAAAAAATCATTAGAAAATATTACAATTGGTTGTCTAGTGTCAAATGGTCAACTCCAAAACAAACAAACAAACAAATAAATACTGAAGAATATATATTCTTATTAATATATTCTTATTAATATATTCATATTCTGTCAATAAGAGTGTAAAACAATGATACCATGAGTTTAAAAGTTTAAAGGAGAATAATGAAGAGTATATTGGGTGGCATGGAGGAGGGGAAGGGAAGGAAAAAATGGAATTATATTATAAGCTCAAAAATAAAGTAAGTAATAATTAATTGTAAATATCAGGCTACACATCTACTTGTCCACACATTACCAGCATTTGCACAGCATATCAGATCCATTGGTGAATTCCCATTTTGGAGTATTCAGCTCTCTCATTTGATTTTAACACTTTCAGATAAAGTGAATAAGTGAACCTTTTAAATCAAGAGGATTGATGCTTTTACTGCCTTTCCTATAAAGGATGTTAAATCATAAACCTTTATTCACAGATACTGATACCTAAGATGTGTACATTTTATTCTACACATTAGACACTCTAGACAGTAGTTCTCATTTCTCACAAGTACCAAGACAACTAAACACTTTCTAAGAAATGATATAATTTCAAACTTCAAGCAATAGAGTATAGAAATTCCTATTATTTTGTTTTATGAGCAAGAACTGGAAATGGAAAAATAAAATGACATATAGACTAGTACAGAGGCACAAAAATGAATATTATAAAGGAGTAAAAATAAACTTTTGCCTTTGATTTCCAAAAGGTTTTAAGTCTCTCTTCCTTCCTTTCTTCTCTCCCTCCCTCCCTCCCTCCCTCCCTTCCTCCCTCCCTTGTCTCTCTCTTTCTCTCTCTCTTTCACACACACACACACACACACACACACACAGAGAGAGAGAGAGAGAGAGAGAGAGAGAGAGAGAGAACAACAGGACCTTACTTTTGGTTTTGTTTGTTTGGTTGGGTTTGTTTTTCAGCTAGTATCGCACTGAACCTGGAACTTGCTCATTTCTCCCAGCAATCCTATTGGTCAGAGCTAAACACTAACATACATAAATTTCATATGAGGTCTGGAAAACCCCAGACAGCAATTATTTTACTCACTGATCATAATTACAGTCCCCCAATTTTCTAGTTCAAGATTTACAAATTCCATTCAGAAAAATGTTTCATTCTTGCTATCCCCTACCTAACCACACATGAATATGGTACTCTGAAATGTACCTCAGTGTTATTTACTAAATACATAATGACAAACTTTTGCCCTGAAATGACTATTTCAAGAAACACCTTCCCCAATACCTGAATTTCTCAAACAAATCACCCCTATTTGGATGTTTCCCCTTGATGTATATAGTGATGTAAACATATTAGATGCACAATACATTGATTATTTGCAAGTCTTTTTGCCTGTGCACTATTGTTACTACCTGCCACATAGGAAAGATGAAGACACTGTTATTGTGGTCAACAACTCCTCTCTCTCTCTCTCTCTCTCTCTCTCTCTCTCTCTCTCTCTCTCTCTTTGCTGGAGAGGATGTGGAGTAAGGGGTACACTCATCCATTGCTGGTGGGAATGCAAACTTGTTCAACTACTATGGAAAGCAGTGTGGCGGTTTCTCAGGAAATTTGGGATCAACCTACCCCAGGACCCAGCAATACCACTCTTGGGAATATACCCAAGAGATGCCCTATCATACAACAAAAGTATTTGTTCAACTATGTTCATAGCTGCATTATTTGTAATAGCCAGAACCTGGAAACAACCTAGATGCCGTTCAATGGAAGAATGGATGAAGAAAGTGTGGAATAAACAAATATTAGAGTACTATTCAGTGGTAAAAAAAACAATGACTTATTGAATTTTGCATGCAAATGGAGGGAAATAGAAAACACTATGTTGAGTGAGGTAACCCAGACCCAAAAAGACGAACACGGGATGTACTCACTCATAATTGTTTTTTAGCCATAAATAAAGGTCATTGAGCCAATTATTCGTGATCCTAAAGAAGCTAAATAAGAAGGTGAACCCAAAGAAAAACATATAGTTATCCTCCTGGATGTTGGAAGTAGATAAGATTGCTGGGAAAAAATTGGGAACTGGGGGGTGGGGTGGGATGGGGGAAAGGGGAGATGGGGAGAGACAAGTGAGAAGGGAAGGATGGGGAGAGCTTGGAGGAATGGGATGGTTGGGATAATGGAAGGATGGATATGGGAGCAGGGAAGTATATATCTTAATTAAGGGAGCCATTTTAGGGTTGACAACTGCTGGACTCGGTCAGAAGCAGCAACTCTTTGTGTTTTGAAGAGTGAGGGGGTCCAGTAGAACAGAATGCAGTATAAGTCAGTGCTTAAGAACTTGACCTTACAATTTCCCATGGGACTGACTACATAAACCTCTTAGTGTGCTATGTGACTCTGCTTATTACAATTCTCTATTTTACTTTGATCTTAGAAGCTGTTTCCAAATATTGCCATTTCCCTGTAAATTTTATAGTAAAATGTTTTCTATTCATCTAATAAATGATATCTATTCATTTGTTAAAAATGAAAAAAAATATAATGGCTGAAATTCTACTTTAACAGCAACATATTTGGAGTAGAAGAGGCTTAAGATACAGAATGCATCCTAAGGGCAAAGTCTATCCTCTGTTGGTTTATTGAGTCTCCAGAACTACTTCACAAATATTTTTGTTGAAAAAAATTAATCTTCCCCTACCCCCAAGTACTTTTTTCTTTCATGTGGTTTAGGAGAAAAATTCAATTCATGCACTTCTCTCATATTTAAACCTATACCAGTACATTATTTAAGGAAACTTTATCTCATAGCCAAAACTCTGACATTATGAATAAATATAAATAATGTTGAAGAATGAAAACTTGTTTAAAGCCTAGCTTTTCACATCTGAGTCAAGGTCTTGTTGTGAAGCCAGCGTTCTTTCTCGGACAGCTTGTATGCCAAATCGAACCCATATGTGACCTGACACCAAGAACAGCTTTTGCATTTTAAAAATAATATTAAATAATAAATAATACATAGAGACTTATATATAACACTGAATGTATAAATTATAATCCTAAAATATTTTCTATTTGGCTTACTTCACAAGAAGTATTCTAACCTTTAATCTAGGGAGAAAATGCCCTCTCTCTGGCTTTTAAAACCTTATGAAAATTCTAAATACAGTTTATGACCATTCAATTTACAAAGTAAATTATAGTAGAAATAATTCAGATGGGGAGAAAAATGCACTCCATTTGAATTTGTGGCACATTTTCTATTATCTTAGCATGAATGTACCCAGATGTGGCCAATGAGAAAATAAAATTAAAGTTCAAGAGGTTTTGTCTGGAAAATAATTTCAGGACATGCTGATAAAAACGAAGCAAGATAAGCAGGATGATAAACAGTCAATAAATGGTGCCTTATCAAATAAAACTTATAGGGTGAGTAAATTCAGTGTAAATCTGAATATGGACTTCAGTATAAGATATTACTATGTTGAACACCAATAATAGCCAGGCATGGTCTGCCAGTCTCTAAGCAACAACCGAGAGACAGTTATTTAACTGCTATTGGAAGATTTAGGTGATGCGTAAATATTCATAAATCTAATTGCAAATTAGAATACGGTACAAAATGAAAAAAGCAGGAGAGAAAATTCAGAGTCTACACCAGAGGAAATAGTGAGTCAAACTGAGGTTTAAGTAACATCTAATTCAACGGAGTATTAACCCCAAATGCTAGAAGATACAGTTTAAAATAAATAGGTTTAGAAAATTTGTAATTTTCAAAAATAAACACTTTAAAGAGTAGTAAAGGAGCCGGGCGATGGTGGCTCACGCCTTTAATCCCAGCACTTGGGAGGCAGAGGCAGGCGGATCTCTGTGAGTTCGAGACCAGCCTGGTCTACAGAGCTAGTTCCAGGACAGGCTCCAAAGCCACAGAGAAACCCTGTCTCGAAAAAAACCAAAAAAAAAAAAAAAAAAAAAAAAAAAGTAAAGGAGAGATCATCCAGATAAGGGGTATGTAGCTACACTTGCAGAAGGAGGCACCCAGGTTACATTAAGCAATTGACTGCAACAGTTGGAAAATAGTCGGAAATAAATATTTCAAAAAGTCCTGTGTTCAATAGTTGGGCAGATACTGGCCCTTTGTGAACCATACAATGGAGACATTCAAAGCATAATCCAATGGGAACTGTCCTATACTGAAGGCAAAATACATGAAATTCTAGACAAATAATTTAAATAAATAATTATTAGCATTCTAAAATGAATAAAAATAAGAAATAAATAAACTCCTTTTGTAAGTTCCAAGAGGACAAATATAGTGGGATTAAATAAGAAAGTCACTACAGACTATGAAATAATAAATAAGAAAGAGACAGAAATGCTGATGAAAAAAAGACTGAAGCAAAGTACTGAAAAGTTGCACAGAAAAAATTATCTAAAGAATGGATGAAGGACAGGACAGGATTTTACAGCTAGAGCAGAAAGTAAAGGAAATGAAACCTCCAAACATGGACAAACATAAATCAGTAAGAAAACAGGAGTGTTAGTCCTAAATGGGATACCTATACCAAATCTCTGCCTTTGCAGATGATGGGGCAGAAAGATCATAGCAGTTGGAGGTAGTTGGTGACTATAGAATAATAATAATAATAACAACAACAACAATAGTAATTTACCAGATATTTAAAGATTAACTAACATCAGTAGTTTTAAAATTATTTCATAAAATAGAAAAGGATAGAATTCTTCTAAACTCTATTTACAAAGGTAGTGTTAACCAATTCCAAGATCAAACAGAGAATAATAACTAAAAAAATAAAATTAAACACCAGTATATCTCCATCATGAGCAAAGATGAAAACATTATTAAGAAAATATGTGAAAACTGAATTTAAAGACAAAGCAAACAAAGCATTCAGAATGATTAAAGCTATCATCATTCCAAACATACAGGTATGGTTCAACATAAAATCACAAGTGTACTTCATCACATAAATGGGCTCAAGGACATAAACCACATGATCAACTCAATAAATGCAGAAAATGACCTTCACAAAATTTATCATACCTTTATAATAAACTTCCTGGTGATATGAGAGATGGGGGAAACATTTCAGTATTTTAAAAGACTATATATGGCAAATGTATAGCAATATCAAACTTCAAGATTGAGAAAATCTTGACGAATTCCCATTAAGAAAAAACAAAATCACTTAATCTCCATAGTCATGTTCAGTATAGTTCTTGAAATCTTAGCTAGAATAATTAACTTACAAAAACTAGTAACACTTTTATATACTAGTGACAAGCATATTGAGAAATAAATAATAGAAATAATCCCATTCCCAGTAGCCAGGAAACAAACTTGAAATAAACAAATTGACGTGAAATACAACAGCATTGAAAGCTTTAAGCACTCAAAAAAGAAACTGAGCAAGATGCCAGAGATGGACAGATTTTCTATGCTCCTGTGTTAGTAGAATTGATATTGTGAATATGGTCACTGTACCAGAAACAGTCTACAACCAATGCAATCACAATCAAAATGCAAGCTCCTTCACAAAATAGAAAAAAAAAATGAATGGTCAAATTTATGTGGAATACAAAAGACACAACAGCCAAGGCAACCTTAAATAATAAGATGTCAAATAACTCAGTCAATAAATGGGATAGGGAAATGCACAAATAGTTCTCAAGAGATGAAATATAAATAGCTAGCAAACACTTTTTTAATTCAACCTCACTGTCAGAGAAATGGAAATCAATAATACTACATTGAGATTTCATCTTATTTCAATCACAATGGCAGTCATTAAGAACACAAATAGCGAATACTGGAGTAGATGTGAATGAAAGGGAACCCCTACATACCACTGCTGAGAAGGTAAACTAATCTAGCCACTATGAAAATAATTGGGAAAGAAGAAGGAGAAGAAAGAAAGAGAAAAGAAGAAAGAAGAAAAAAAAAGCCAACTGAAAATAGGACTTACATATAACCCAGCTATACCATTCCTGGTTACTTACTTCTGAGTCAACATACCACAGAGACACTTGCACTTCATAAGCATTTACTGTAGCTATTTACAATTTACCATGAGTAACTTCGGAAACAACCTATATTTCTAACATCAGAATATGTGACATATATAATAGATTTTAGTAATATTTTAATAATTGTTTGAGTATTTCATAAAATATATTTGATCACATTCTCCTCCACAACCAACTACTTATTACAACCACATCTACCCCCACCTTCTTACCTGGAGGGTGTATATATGCCTACCCTGGAGTATAATCAATATCAAAAGTCAAAACATTAAAAAAACATTGACTCTGCATCTCCCACCATCTCTCATACTCCAACATTTCTTTATGTAAGTGTAAGAAGACTATGTGCTCCCTCCACAGTAGTTTCTTTTTGACTTGCACTTGTATAGATCTTGTGCACTCTGTCACAATTTCCTTGAATTTATATGTGCATCTGTTCTGGTAAGTCTAGAAACATTATTTCTTTAAAATAAATCACAAAATCTGGTTCTTACACTTTTTATGTGGGTTAGCCTTGATGTGATTTAATATCCCATTTGGATGTGAACATTGTGGATATTATTTTTTGTATCTTGATTAGTTTTCAATCTTTGTGTTAAATCCCATCTAACTGCAAGAAGAATCTTCTCTTATGAAGGTTGAAAGATGCACTAATCTATGAACATATCAAAATATCACTGAAAATCACTTTAAAATTATGTCCATTTAGCAGAATAAAGTAGCATATTTTACCCTAGAGACTAGGAAAGTGTTATAATCTTATTAACAGTATCAGTTATGGGTTCCATCTCAAAGAGCAGGTCTCAATCTAGTCAGAAAGATTTGGGTTAATGCTGTAACAGTTGTGCCCCTATTGTATCTGGGGGCATACTTTGTTGCACAGGTTCCATTATTATAGCTGACAGGATTGACAGATGGATGAGAGTGTGATTACTTTTCTCCTTTAATAGTGTGTCTACCAACTTCCACAAATGTCAGAGTTATTCAGGAGAAATGAAGCATCCAGAAAAATAACCACTTGATTTTTATCAAAGAAAAAAAAAAGTTTATCAGTCTGGTATGATGTCTTGTCAAAAGAGAGTTTAGCATAAAGTTCTGAAAAATAACAAAGACCAATGGCCATATTCTGTGATTTGGGGAGTCTACAGCAACTCATTGGCCAACAACTCAAAAAGAGGTAATCCATCCCTGGAATTTTTATTTGGTAAAATGTGGTATCAAGTTGGGGTGCTGTCACCTCGTTAAAGGATAACATCATTAAAACTCTTATATATGTATGTATTTTAGGAAACGTCTACTATAATAGGTTTACAGATGGCATTTTTAAAAGACTTTAGTGTTAGTTATCCCTGTCAAACACAACAGATTTTTTTCACTTGCAAATAAGAATGATGTTGGGTCATCTTAGAAAAATGAATACATCTGCTAATAATAATATTAAATAAATTAAGGCACTCTCATAAAAACAAATATGCTTTGTTTTCTCTCTTGCTTTGTTTCTAGATTTTATAGTCATATAAACCATATGTACAGAGAAAAACATGCACACAATGAAATAATAAAATAAACCTTTTTATAAAATTCCTCTCTTCTCTGTCTCTCTCCTCTTCATGCCACTCAAAACCAGGACTCTACCAGCTATAAAACAAATTGAGTAAAATAATGTTGCCTCTAAAATTTGTGTATTAGGCAATACAAAGAACATGATGTAAATACATATTCAAGCCTCTGAATTTTAAAAAGTTGTATTTCTGTGTCAGGTTTCTGAATTTGATAGTATTTCTCTCCTACTGACTGGACAAAAAGTATCATGAATAGGGAATATTTGCCATATCAAAACAACATGGCATTTCAATAATAAAGTGATTATGATCCTATAATATTAAAATACCAAAAATAATATTCTCCAATTTAGAAAGTAAGCCGCTATAATCAAATTCTTAAGGAATTATCACAGTCTTTATGTCAAATCCCATGAAAACATAAAGTTCCAAGTAATTCAATTCTCAAATTCTTTTTCTTTTGTGCTTCCTATGTTTTTAGAATCTAAATTCTAAATTATTCTCCCCAACACAGCCTTCTAATCATTTCAGTTCCAAACAACTCCAAATGCCTGGGTAGAATTAGGATTCCTTCAGCAGCAATCACTCGGTAATCTTTTACTGGATTACATATAGTTTCTTCAGGACTTCAGAAATTAATTCAATGGTTTCTCAGGAAATTCAGGATCAACCTACCCCTGGACCCAGCAATACCACTCTTGGGAATATACCCAAGAGATGCCCTATCATACAACAAAAGTATATGCTCAACTCTGTTCATAGCAGCATTGTTTGTAATAGCCAGAACCTGGAAACAACCTAGATGCCCTTCAATGGAAGAATGGATGAACAAAGTATGGAATATATACATATTAGAGTACTACTCAGCAGTAAAAAACAATGACTTCTTGAATTTTGCATGCAAATGGATGGAAATAGAAAACACTATCCTGAGTGAGGTAAGCCAGACCCAAAAAGAGGAACATGGGATGTACTCACTCATATTTGGTTTCTAGCCACAAATAAAGGACATTGAGCCCATAATTCGTGATCCTAATGAAACTAAATAAGAAGGTGAATCCAAAGAAAAACATATAGGCATCCTTCTGAATATTAACCTTCATCGGGCGATGAAAGGAGACAGAGGCAGAGACCCACATTGGAGCACCGGACAGAAATCTCAAGGTCCAAATCAGGAGCAGAAGGAGAGAGAGCACGAGCAAAGAACTCAGGACCGCGAGGGGTGTATGCACACACTGAGACAATGGGGATGTTCTATTGGGAACTCACCAAGGCCAGCTGGCCTGGGTCTGATAAAGCATGGGATAAAACCGGACTCGCTGAACATAGCGGACAATGAGGACTACTGAGATCTCAAGAACAATGCCAATAGGTTTTTGATCCTACTGCACATACTGGCTTTGTGGGAGCCTAGGCAGTTTGGATGCTCACCTTAATAGACCTGGATGGAGGTGGGGGGTCTTTGGACTTCCCACAGGGCAGGGAACCCTGATTGCTCTTCGGGCTGATGAGGGAGGGGGACATGATTGGGGGAGGGGGAGGGAAATGGGAGGCGGTGGCGGGGAGGAGGCAGAAATCTTTAATAAATAAATAAATAAAATAAAAGTTCAATTGTATTCTGGATTGGTATTGGACTCCACACTTTAAAAAAATATACTGGTCCTCTTCATAATATGCCTAAAGGCACATAACTAACTAATAAATTTCACCAAGATAAAAATCAAAGACAGCATGCCTTAAGAGTCTGATGTTTCTAATCCCCAAGAAATCTTTGCAACTAAATCTAGTCAATATGATAGCTAAACTATGTCTGGTGTCTATACTACATAATCTGTAATAATCCTTTCATATGCGTAATTTTGGTGCTATTTACCAAGATACATTTACTGTCTCCTAAGGGAAAAATCTGTTGTCTTCTCCCTTTTAGGACAGAACATCTATTTTTTTTAATAAAGTAACAACTACTGTAACCACAAGCTGTTTAAGAAAACTGTTAATGTCTTCTGCAAATTTAAAGCTTCCTAATTTCCAGTCCTGTTTTGATGTCATAGACTCTGTCTGCTACACGATAACTAGATTTAGCATAGATTTCAGACGAAGACATAGCATTACATTCTTTCCTAAGCAGTTATTTCTGCTGCTCTAAGGCAGTGGTTTTGTTTTCAGTCTTGCTCTGAATAAAACAATTACTTAAATCTAAAAGGAAAATTCACACTTAACATGTTTGGGCATTCATAATAAACTGACAAAGAGTTAACCTGGAAAAGAAAAAGAAAGTAGTTGATCACCACTGAACCTAATTACAAACCACTTGAACTTACTGTATCCTTCTCATGCTCACTTCCATAGCCTTAAATTTAGGATAGAAATTGAGGCATCCGCTCTATTCCTATCTTTCTAGATGTAGACACTTTTAGAATACCTAGTCTTTTTGCTATTCTATAGCATATTCAGACTACAGCTGAATTGTATTTGACAAAATAGCAATATTATAAGCAGTATAAGATGCCTCTAATTTTGAATATAAGAAACACCTATAAGTATCATATATAGGTGATAGTCTATATAATAAGGCCAAACACAACTTACAAAGCCATCTTGTACAAGGGCAGCTATATGGAGGAAGAATAACATATCTGCATTCCATAGGAAACTTCCCTTCTGGAGAGGAATATTTTGGGCCCTGAGAGTCTGGTTTCTTCTTTTATTACTTATAGTCATAAAGGCATCGCTGCTCTACATCGAAAGAGAGTCAAGAGGTTGACAGGTGCCACGCACCGCGCCCCCGTGTCTGTGCTCTGTGCGCTGGCACTCAGTTCGCGAGCTTCGGGCAAGGGGCTGGAGGTTAAAATACACAGACACACACAGACAGAGAGACAGCGACACGGGTCATCCTTGAATTCCCCAAGAATGCCCCCTTTATTGTGTTCAGGGGCAGATTATATAGAGATAGCTACGCCCCAACCAAACCCACCAGAAACCACTCTCCTGCCATCAGGAACTCCTGAGGATCTCGTGCTCAGTCAGAGCAGCTGCAGGCTCTCAGATCAGGGGATTACAAGAAATTCAGGGTCTGGGGTCTCACTGCTACCAACAGACAGAAAGTGACAAGTATAGATATGATACTTGTATAGCTACAAATTATAGATACAAGTATAGTTAGAAAGAATGAGGATTCTTTCGTATGAAAGAAAAACCGTGGTTAAAGAATAAATATTTCCTGCTAAAAATGATCATGAAATTTCCCTAACATAATGGTAGAAGACATGGTTTTGTTTTATTTCATAATATTTTATTTTGTTATATTTTATTATTATCATGTAGAAGTCTGTTTTTTTTTCAAATGAGAGACAGAAAGGGAATAGATTTTCATGGGAGGGGATGGAAATAAAGTGGGAGGAACAGATAAAGGAAAACAGTAAAACTGTAGTCAGGATAGATGATGTAAGAAGAGAATTTATTTTCAATAAAATAAAGCATGGTTTTGCTTTTGTTTAAAGATTTAAAGGGCAGGGTATGTACCAGAGCATCCCTGTGTTCAAGAAAACAGGTGTTTTAAGTCAGCATCTATGGAAAGTAATAGCATATCATTTTTCTAAATCACACAAACACACACACAAAACAAAAACTTGCTCATTTCTAACTGCTGCCAAAAGTTCAAGCACAGCTTTAAGGTATACAAAAGAAAGGAAAAGAAATAAAAGGATAGTAACTGGTTCTCCCTTCTGCATGAGACAAAGCTATGAAAATCAGAACTAGAGAGAGAAAAAACTTTTGTGGCTGTATCATACAACCAACTCCACAGTCAAACATTTCATTTTATCAGCATATGAGAATCACCAATTCCTCTTCCTTGTGTGGTCTTCTATGCTGTACAACAAATGAAAATACTAATGTCTCTCAGTCTCATAAGTTTCAATAAAAACCCAAACAAAATAAAGACTTCATAAAGTATACAAAAAACTGCATGCATTCACCAACCCTTTCTTTCATAATGAAAGAATGTAGTTTCTTCAAAAGGTATCTGTTTGGGCATGAGTTTCTTGCCTTCAGTTTGTGTTTGTTCATGTTTCTGAACAAATGTTCTCATTTTTTCCAACCATCCAGAACCCTTTCTAGATTCTTGGCCTTTACCCATATTTTCTCCCACCTGGAAACAAATATTTAGCAGAGGCTAGGACCCACACTTAGAAGGCTATATGGGGTTTGTCTTTGCGAGTCTCCGCTACTTTACTTAATACTATGTTTTCCAGTTTCACACATTTTCTGCAAATTTCATAATTACATTTTTATTTATGACTGAAAAAAGTTGCACTGTATATATGCACTGCATTTTCATCATCCATTAGTCATTTGATGTGTAGCTATGCTTACTCCATTTCTTTGCTGTTGCAAAATGACCAGGGATAAAAGTAGATATACAATCCTTCCAATGGCACAATACATAGGCCTTTGGCTATCTTCCGAGGGTTAGTATAACTAAGTAACTCAGATTTTGAAAGACTGCCAAACTTTTTCCATAGTGTCTGCATCAATTTGTCCAACAATGGATCAGTGTTTTTCCTTCCCCACATCTTAAGTGTAAAGGAATATAGATGAAACACTGGAAAAATGTAAGTTTTAAAATTGTTATTATATCTAGATATCATGACAAACTGTGTTAATCACCACCTCTGGTCATCAAAAATTTCTAATGATATTTAAATCATTAGATATTAGATTTAAATCATTAGATAGATGTAGTGGCCTTTCATTTGCATTTTAATAAATAAAGCTTGACTGCAGATCAGAGAGTAAAACAGCCTCACTTGTCAGTCTTACAGACCAAGAAGTGGTAACACACACCTTTAATCCCAGTAGCCACAGTAGTTGTTGTAGAAACCAAGTGGTGCATGCCTTTAATCCCAGATTTAGAGAGGATTATAAAACAAGAGAGGACAACTCTCAGACATAGTCTCATTCTGAGTTTCCTGGAGGGAGGACTGCCATTTCAGACTGAGGATGAGGTAAGAGCCTGTGGTTGGCTGTTTTGCTTTTCAGATCTTCAGGTTGAAGCCCATTTTCTCTCTCTGAGTTATTAGTCATGCTTCAGATAAAACACATAACTGATAAAGCAAGTTATAACAAGCTAGCAGTAATTGGAGAGTTGCTGATAGACACATGAACGTATGTACTCATGTTCAGAAAGATATGTGTTAGGTCTGTGAGTACTTTTCAAAGAATCACTGATACTTCTATTAGTCTTCAGTAGAACCATCAAATTCTCATGAACTCATGAATTAAATCTGTATGGCCATCTAAGATATACCTGCTAGGGTTAGTGTTGTAATCAGGCTATATTATAGGAATACTGTTGGTGTTATGAGAGATAAAATGTAATTTTAAAACCTAGGCACAATTTTAGACAATTGATGTAAAAAGACAGCAGAGGTCCTCACAAATAAATAGTGTTCTTTTGTTTCCAAAGACATGTTTATGAATATGTCTACAAAACAATTCCTGCATCTACAAAACACCCAAAGTTCAGGTAGAAGAGAGGGTGAAAAGAAACAAAAAGTTTTCTATGAAAGTGTATCTTCTAGGAATGGCAAAAGCTACACACTTAAAAGTGTATTACTGCCATAACATGTTTAATGAGGATCTCAATAGAGATGCCAAGGAGGGGGTAGTTGGGAGGGAACTTGTTGGGTGAATGTGTGTTAGATGAGAATGTAGAAAGCCCAGGAGCACTCAACTCGAGACAAGGAACTATAGGCAATTAAGGAATTGTGAGAGTCTGAGAAATAGTTTTCTCAAGTGAAGAGAACACCAAATGGTTATTCTATTCGGGATAGTCAGTCCTGGAAACACATACAGTGAACTGTTGTGGAATAATCTTTTTGTACACAGTGAAAATATGTCTCTGACAAGGCACCTTCTGATTTGTTTAATAAATAGCTGGAAGGTTAATAACTAAGAAAGAGAGGTTAGGTGGGATGTCTAGAGAAAGAGAGTATCTTAGAGGAAGATTCTGACAGGTTGAGATTCATCAGCCAGACATAGAGGAAGTAGGACATATAATATGGAGGAGAGGTAATGTGTCACATGGCAGAATGTAGATTAATAAAAATTCATTTGTTATAAGAGGTATTTAAGAATAAGTCTTAGGGAGCTTCCTGCTCCTACACTAAGGTTACCCACCCAGAGCAGTGAGTGCCTGACTAGCAGGCAGGCCTCAAGGTCCCTGCCAGGGAGTGCAGGCCCCTGCTGCTGGGGCTGTAGGGTCTGCTGTGCTCTCCTGGACCTGCCCTGCCTGCCTCCTTCTTGCCTTGGTCCCTGGCTCATTGGGCTACCAGGTGTCCCTGTGTAGATGCTGAGAAGTTCCATCTGAATGGGTGAATGTGCGCTATCCAGGAGCGGACTGTCCCAGGAGAGAGCACAACCCCCCTCCCCAGCTCCTGCTGTAGGGCTTTCTTTTCTACACACGTGTCCCCCCCTCCAAGCCTGCCTTGTCTGCAAGGTCCTTTGCCGAGGTTCAGCTTCCTGCTCCTACACTAAGGCTACCCACTCAGAGTGGTGAGAGCCTGGCTACCGGGCAGGCCTCAACAACCCCCAAAAGGGAGTGCAGGGTCGCCTGTGTTCTACTTGACCCCGCCCTACCCCCCCATTGGCCCTTTTATCCGCGGGTCATTAAACTACCAGGAGTTGAGGAGTCCATCTGGAAGGGAACGGTTCCTGCCCCTACACCGAGGAGATACACCCAGAGAGTTAGTCACAGCAAAGACTGGACCAAGACACCAGGCCTCTCCTGGCTCCATTTGAAGGAAGAGATGGGCAGGCGCCAGTGCAAGAATTCCTCCAAAAACCTGAAAGGTAACGTGACATCACCAGAATCCAGGAATCCTGAAATAAGAACAATTGTACACCCTATTCCAGAAGAATTAGAAGAATTCGACTAAAAGTGAATTATATGAAAATAATAGAGGACCTTAAACAGGTGGTGAAAAACTGCCATAATCAATTAGAGATTACAAACAAAGAGGTAGAAGAAATGAAGAAATGAATAAATGTCTCAAAGATACCCAAGAAAACCAAGAGAAACAAGCAATCAAACAGGTAAGGGAAACAGTTCAAGATTTGAAGAATGAAATGAAAGTAATGAAGAAAACACAAACTGAGGGAAGGATGGAGATGGAAAATCTGGGTAAATGAACAGGAACTACAGAGACAAGTACTACCAACAGATTGCAAGAGTTAGAAGAAAGAATCTCAGACACTGAAGATTCCATAGAGAAAATAAACACACTGATCAAAGAAAACAGCAAAACCAACAAATTCTCATCACAAAACATTCAGGAAATCTGGGACACAATAAAAAGACCAAACCTAAGAATAATAGGGATAGAAGAAGAAGAAGTACAGCTCAATGCTCGAGAAAATATATTTAATAAAATTATAGAAGAAAACTTTCCTAACCTTAAGAAAGATATTACTTTGGAGGTCCAAGAAGCATACAGAACACCGAATAGACTGGATCAAAAAAAAATCTCCTCGTCATATAATAATCAAAACACAAAACATACGGAATAAAGAAAGAATATTAAGAACTGCAAAGGAAAAAGGTCAAGTTACCTATAAAGGTAAATTTATCAGACTTACACCTGACTTCTCTATGGAAACCATGAAATCCAGAAGGTCCTGGATAGATGTACTGCAGAAACTAAGAGACCATGGATGCAAGCCCAGACTACTATACCCAGCCAAGCTTTCGTTCACTATAAATGGAGAAAACAAAATTTTCCAGGATTAAAAACAAATTTAAACAATACGTAGCCACAAATCCAGCCTTACAGAAAGTAATTGAAGGAAAATCACAACCGTAGGAGTCCAACAATGCCCACAATAACTCAGACATCTAATGACCCTTCACCAGCACAACTTGAAGAAGGGAAACACACAAACTCTACTACAAAAAGAAAGAAAGAAAGAAAGAAAGAAAGAAAGAAAGAAAGAAAGAAAGAAAGAAAGAAAGAAAGAAAAAATGACCGGAGTTAACAACCACTGGTCATTAATATCACTTAATATCAATGGACTCAACTCACCTATAAAAAGGCACAGGCTAAGGGATTGGATATGAAAACAGGATCCAACATTCTGCTCTTTACAAGAAACACACCTCAACCACAAAGACAGACATCTACTCAGAATAAAGGGCTGAGAAAAGGTTTATCAAGCAAACGGACCTAAGAAACAAACAGGAGTGGCCATACTGATTTCTAAGAAAGTTGACTTCAAACTAAAATAAATCAAAAGAGATGGAGAGGGACATTTTTTACTCATAACAGGAACAATTCATCAGGATGAAGTCTCAATCCTGAATATCTATGCCCCTAATATAAAAGCACCCACTTATGTAAAAGAAACATTACTAAAACTCAAGGCAGTCATCAAACCACACACACTAATAGTAGGAGATTTCAACACTCCTCTCTCACCAATGGACAGGTCAATCAGACAGAAAACTAACAGAGAAATAAGAGGATTAAGGGAGGTAATGAATCAAATGGACTTAACAGACATCTATAGAACATTCCACCCAAATAGGAAAGAATATACCTTCTTCTCTGCAGCTCATGGAACCTTCTCGAAAATAGACCACATACTCAGTAACAAAGCAAACTTACACAGTTACAAAAAAATATTGGTAACCACCTGTGTCTTATCAGATCACCATGGATTAAAGTTAGAATTCAACAATAATGCTATCCCCAGGAAGCCTACGAACTCATGGAAACTGGACAGTCAACTACTGAACCACACCTGGATCAAGGAAGAAATAAAGAAAGAAATTAAAGTCTTTCATGAATTCAATGAAAACGAAGACTCAACATACTCAAACCTATGGGACACTATGAAAGCAGTGCTAAGAGGAAAGTTCATAGCACTAAGTGCCCACTTAAAGAAAACGGAGAAAGCACACATTGGAGACTTAATAGCCCACCTGAAAGCTCTAGAAAAAAAGAAGCAGTTTCACCGAGGAGAAGTAGAAGACTGGAAATAATCAAACTGAGTGCTGAAATCAATAAATAGAAACACAGAAAACAATCCAAAGAATCAATGAAACAGAAAGCTGGTTCTTGGAGAAAATCAATAAGATTGATAAACCCCTATCCAAACTAATCAAACGGCGGAGAGAGAATACGCAAATTAACAAGATCAGAAACGAAAAGGGAGACATAACCACAGACACAGAGGAAATTCAGAGAATCGTTATATCTTACTACAAAAGCTTGTATGCCACAAAATTAGAAAATGTAAAAGAAACGGACACTTTTTTAGATAAGTACCATATACCAAAGTTAAACCAGGACCAGGTGAACAATTTAAGTAGACCTGTTAGTCGCGAAGAATTAGAAGTTGTTATAAAAAACCTCCCTACCAAAAAAGGCCCAGGTCCAGATAGCTTCAATGCAGAATTCTCCCAGTGCTTCCAAGAAGACCTAATACCTATACTCCTTAATGTATTTCACAATATAGAAACAGAGAAGTCTTTGCCAAATTCCTTTTATGAAGCTGCAGTTACTCTGATACCAAAACCACACAAAGACACAACCAAGAAAGAGAACTACAGGCCAATATCACTCATGAACATCAATGCGAAAATCCTCAATAAAATACTGGCAAGCCGAATCCAAGAACACATGAGAAAAATTATCCATTATGATCAAGTAGGCTTCATTCCAGAGATGCAGGGCTGGTTCAACTTAACGAAAATCTATCAATGTAATCCATCATATAAATAAACTGAAAGAAAAAAAACCATATGATCATTTCATTAGATGCTGAAAAAGCATTTGACAAAATTCAACATCCCTTTATGATAAAGGTCTTAGAGAGATTAGGGATACAAGGGTCGTACCTAAGTATAATAAAAGCTATTTATAGCAAGCTGACAGCTAACATCAAATTAAATGGAGAGAAACTCAAAGCCATCCCACTAAAATCAGGAACACGACAAGGCTGTCCACTCTCTCCATACCTCTTTAAAATAGTGCTTGAAATTCTAGCTATAGCAATAAGACAACATAAGGGGATCAAAGGGATTCAAATTGGAAAGGAAGAAGTTAAACTTTCATTATTTGCAGACGATATGATAGTGTACATAAGCGACCCCAAAAACTCCAACAAAGAACTCCTCCAGCTGATAAACACCTTTAGTAGCGTTGCAGGATACAAGATCAACTCTAAAAAATCAGTTGTCCTCCTATACACAAAGGATAAGGAAGCAGAGATGGAAATCAGAGAAGCATCACCCTTCACGATAGCCACAAATAGCATAAAATATCTTGGGGTAACTCTAACCAAGGAAGTGAAGGATCTATTTGACAAGAACTTTAAGTCTTTGAAGAAAGAAATTGAGGAGGATACCAGAAAATGGAAGGATCTCCCTTGCTCTTGGATTGGGAGGATCAACATAGTAAAAAATGGCAATTCTACCAAGGGCAATTTATAGATTCAATGCAATCCCCATTAAAATCCCATCAAAATTCTTCACAGAACTTGAGAGGACATTAATCAACTTTATATGGAAAAACAAAAAACCCAGGATAGCCAAAACAATCTTATATAATAAAGGATCGTCTGGAGGCATTACCATCCCTGACTTCAAACTCTATTACAGAGCTTCAGTATTGAAAACATCTTGGTATTGGCATAAAAACAGAGAAGTCAATCAATGGAACTGAGTAGAAGACCCTGATTTTAACCCACAAACATATGAACACCTGATTTTTGATAATGGAGCTAAAAGTATTCAATGGAAGAAAGAGAGCATCTTCAACAAATGGTGCTGGCAGAACTGGTTGTCAACCTGTAGAATCATGAAAATAGATCCATATCTATCGCCATGCACAAAACTCAAGTCCAAATGGATTAAAGACCTCAATATCAGTCTGAACACACTGAACCTGATAGAAGAAAAAGTGGGAAGTACTCTACAACATATGGGTACAGGAGATCACTTCCTACGTATTTCCCCAGCTGCACAGACATTAAGGACAACATTGAACAAATGGGACCTCCTGAAACTGAGAAGCTTCTGTAAAGCAAAGGACACTGTCACTAAGACAAAAAGGCAACCCACTGACTGGGAGAAGATTTTCACCAACCCTGCAACAGACAAAGGTCTGATCTCCAAAATATATAAAGAACTCATGAAACTAGATTTTAAAATGCTAATTAACCCAATTAAAAAATGGGGCACTGAACTGAACAGAGAATTCTCAACAGAAGAAATTCAAATGGCCAAAAGACACTTAAGGTCATGCTCAACCTCCTTAGCGATAAGGGAAATGCAAATTTAAACAACTTTGAGATACCATCTTACACCTGTCAGAATGGCTAAAATCAAAAACACCAATGATAGCCTTTGCTGGAGAGGTTGTGGAGTAAGGGGCACACTCATCCATTGCTGGTGGGAATGCAAACTTGTGCAACCACTTTGGAAATCAGTGTGGCGATTTCTCAGGAAATTTGGGATCAACCTACCCCAAGATCCAGTAATACCACTCTTGGGAATGTACCCAAGAGATGCCCTATCATATGACAAAAGTATCTGTTCAACTATGTTCATAGCAGCATTGTTTGTAATAGCCAGAACCTGGAAACAACCTAGATGCCCTTCAGTGGAGGAATGGATGAAGAAAGTGTGGAATATATACATATTAGAGTACTACTCAGCGGTAAAAAACAATGACTTCTCGAATTTTGCATGCAAATGGATGGAAATAGAAAACACTATCCTGAGTGAGGTATCCCAGACCCAAAAAGAGGAACATGGGATGTACTCACTCATAATTGGTTTCTAGCCATAAATAAAGGACTTTGAGCATATAATTTGTCATCCTAGAGAAAAGTGAACCCAAAGAAAATCGTATAGTCATCCGCCTGGATAGGGGAAGTAGACAAGATTGCTGGGCAAAAACTGGGAACTTGCGGGTGAGGTGGCATGGGGCCAAGGGGAAATGGGGTGAGAAACGTGAGAAGGGGAGGATGGGAGGAGCTTGGGGGATTGGGATTGTTGGGATATAGGAAGGGTGGATATGGGAGCAGTGAACTATATATCCTAACTAAGGGAGCCATCTTAGGGTTGGCAAGAGACTTGACTCTAGAAAGACTCGCAGGTGTCCAGGGAGATGTCCCCAGCTGGTACCTTGGGCAACTGAGGAGAGGGAACCTGAAATGACCCTATCCTATACTGATGAATATCTTACATATCACCTTAGAACCTTCATCTGGCGATGGATCGAGATAGAGACAGAGACTCAATTTGGAGCAACGGTCTGAGCTCTTAAGGTCCAAATGAGGAGCAGCAGGAGGGAGAACATGAGCAAGGAAGTCAGGACCACGAGGGGTGCACCCACCCACTGTGACAGTGGAACTCATCTATTGGGAGCCCACCAAGGCCAGCTGGACTGGGACTGAATAAGCATGGATTGAAACTGGACTCTCTGAACATGGCGGACAATGAAGGCTGATGAGAAGCCAAGGACAATGGCACTAGGTTTCGATCCTAATACATGAACTGGCTTTGTGGGAGCTTAGCCTGTTTGGATGCTCACCTTCCTGGACCTAGATAGAAGTGGGAGGACCTTGGTCTTACAGAAGGGCAGAGAATTTGGACTGCTCTTCAGTATCGAGAGGGAGGGGGAATGGAGGGGGGAAGGAGAAGAGGAGTGGGGATAGGGGGAGGGGAGTGGTGGGAGGGGGCAATATGTGGGAGGAGGGGGAGGGAAATGGGAAATGGGGAGCAGGTGGAAATTTTAATTAAAAAAGAATAAAAATAAATAAATAATAATAATAAAAGAATAAGTCTTAGCTAAGTCCAAGTCTCCACACCTAATAAGAAGTCTCTGCATCATTATCTGGTAGCTGACGATCCAAAGAAATTACAGCTACAACCAACATTGTAGAGACTCAGTTGGTTTTATTTATACAGAAAGAAAGAAGAGATGAATTATGGAAGGAACTGGTAGGAGGAAAGGGGAAAGGAGAAATGATGTAATTATATTTTGTCATCTATTATTTGTTGGGAATAGAATAATTGTTTATCTGTGTAAAGATATGTGGCATATGTTTGTGTTGCATTCTTTTAATTTTGTAAAGATGTGCTGCTGTTTCACCTTGCCTAGCTAAGGCAACAGATTGGTTTAATAAAAAGCTGTATGGGCAATGGATAATCAGAGGAGGAATAGGCAGGGCTAGCAGTCAGAGAAAAAAGGTGAGACAATCAATCCACCATTGGAGAATCAGTCAGCAGCCAAGGGTTAACCAGTGGCCAGTTAGATAAACATGGAGGAAACAAGAAAGTAGATAGGAAATACAGAATGAAAGAAAGGTAAAAAGGCCCAAGGCAAAATATAGAAGATGATAAAGGGAAATTAAGCTATAAGATCTAGTGAGGAAAGCATAAAATAAGACTGAGTATTCATAACTAATAATAAGACCCTGTGTCATGATTTAGGGGCTAGTAGTCTGAGAAAACATTTCTACAATTATTTATTTACAAACTGTAATTATTAATCATAACCATTTCTTTATAATTCCCAATATTCTCAATTGTTTCTTAGACACATTATTTTCCATAAAATATGTTTTGGTCATGTTTTCCTGTTCTCCCAATATTTCCCAGATCATCCCACTCAAATTTATTCTCTCTCTCTCTCTCTCTCTCTCTCTCTCTCTCTCTCTCTCCCTCCCTCCCTCCCTCCCTCCCTCCCTCAAAAAGAAGGGAATATGGGGAGAGAGAACTAACATTAAAGGCCATATTTGAAATATCAAAACTTTCCTTTGAAGAATTTTCTTAAAATACATACATATACAAATGTAGTCTTAATGAAGCCACTGAACAATAAAGCAAACAATGTTCCAACCTGACATCTTATGCCACTAAGCTAAATATCAAGTGTGAGGAATGTCTTGCATATTGTTGAATAATTGGCCAGAGTGGTCCCGTGACATCTCCAAACAAAAAGGTTATTGCCAAGGCTATTGGTTGCTACTTCCAACCATATGGTATTGCTCTGTTGCTAAGGATAACACGTCATCAAATGTGAAGAAAACAAACTGGTGCATAAGTAGAAGCTTCACCCCTATTGAGTAGCATAAATGTTGTAGGAAGGTACTCTCCACTGTACCAGAGGAAAAAAAAGGTAATCACCAGTATCATCCACCTACAAACTGTGGAATCTATAGCATCAACCTCTTGCTGTCACAAGGAAACCGGGGTCCTTATCTATCAACTCCTCTCTGTCTTTGGTTAAGGGTTATTTTTTTTTTTCTGAGCACTAACACGAAGACACTTCAAGCAGACATGCTTCTTCAACCGGAGAAAGCCCTCAGGCAAGCAGACATGGGTACTTAAGGCAAAAAGCCTTTCATGTATACAGAGAAGTGGCCCTTGGAGGTACAGACAAGCCACAGGCAGGACACCATCTTGAAATAGGAAGAATCTAAAGTACCAAATATGAGTCAACCTCACAGCGTTGTGTTCCTTTCATCTACATTCAAATCTGTTGACATTTCAGAGCTTTGCACACTTTGAAAGGAGAAAGCTTTACTTGAGAATGGAGTCTGCAAGTGGCAGGCATTGCAAGCAAGGACTGAAATAGGCAAGATATAGTGAATCAGCCCCGAATGAGAGGAGCACTAATAAAAACAAGATGATGGACAGGAGTGTGTGTGTGTGTGTAAGTGAGAAAGAGTAAGCTTGATAGGATGAAGTGATGACAAGATGAGACTTATGGTGATAGATATGGGTCTATTTTCATTCTTCTATATGTTGATATCTAGTTATGCCAGCACCATTTGTTAAATATGCTTTCTTTTTTCCATTTGATATATTCTGCTTCTTTGTCAAAAATCAGGTGCTTGAAAGTGTATGGATTAATATCCAGGTCCTTGATTTGGTTCCATTGTTCCTTCTGTCTGTTTTTTTTTTTTTTTTTTTTTTTTTTTTTTTTTTTTTTTTTTTTTTGCCAATATCAGGCTGTTTTCAGTACTGTAGTTCTGTAGTAAACTTTGAAGTCAGAGACTCTGATGCCTCCAGAAGTTCTTTTATTGTACAGGATTGTTTTGGCTATCCTGAATTTTTTGCTTTTCCATATGAAGTTGAGTACCATTCTTTTTAGGTCTGTGAAGAATTTTGCTGGGATTGTGATGGGCAGTGCACTGAATCTGTAGATTGTTTTAGGTAAGATTGCTATTTTTACTATGTTAATTCTACCTACCCAAGAGCATGGGAGATCTTTCCACTTTCTGGTGTCTTCTTCAATTTCTTTCTTTAAAGATTTAAAGTTCTTGTCATACAAGTCGTCCACTTGTTTGGTTAGAGTTACTCAGAGCTATTTTATGTTATTTGTGGCTATTGTGAAGGGTATTGATTCTCTGATTTCTTCCCCAGCCCTTTTGTCATCTGTGTACAGGAGGGCTACTGTTTTTTTGTTTTTTGTTTTTTGGTTTTTTTTTTTTTTTTGAGTTAATCTTGTATCCTGCTACATTGCTGAAAGTGTTTATGAGTCGTAGAAGTTCCTTGGTATAATTTTTGGGGTCGCTTATTTTAAGTAGCATATCATCAGCAAATAGTGAGAGTTTGACTTCTTCTTTTCTGATTTGTATCCCTTTGATCTCCTTTTGTTGTCTTAGTGGCTCTAGCTAAGACCTCAACAACTATATTGAATAGATATGGAAAGAGTGACAACCTTGTCTTATTCCTGATTTTAGTGAGCTCTGTTTGAGTTTCTCTCCATTTAGCTTGACATTGGCTGTTGGCTTGCTGTATATTGCCTTTACTATGTTTAGGTATGTTCCTTATATCCCGGTTCTCTCCAAGACCTTTATCATGGAGGGATGTTATATGAAACTAGTGGCTTAAAAGTGAAGGATGCAGGAGATTCTAACATTTTCAGTCTGGGAAAAATGTTAGCTACATGAACAGAAACAAAGAAATGCAAAAATAGGATATTGGGGCTTCTTTTTCATACTTGAACTTTAATTCAGCATTGAAACCCTTTCTAGATTTGGTCTGGGTCACTATTAATTTAGAATGTGTTGAAGTCACATCTGATTGTTCTGGTGTTCGGTGTCCAGAGAGACAGGGTTGGAGTGGAAGCCATCCAGGCTTCATAGACATCACCTCACACTAAACTGCAGGTTATTTGCTTTTGGTTTTATTTTTAATTAGATTTTGGTTTTTATTTGAATTTTCTGGTTTTCATTATAAAATTACAAGTCTGTTGTCACCTGTGAGGGTAGTGTGGTCTAGGAAGAAAGCAAAAATTCTTCTCAAGTAACGTTCAGTGCTGTAACTACCATGACAAAAAAGAAGCCTTCTTCCCACACACTGTCAAGGTACTGTAACCCTTGTCAGGACATTTACAGCTTCTCTGGCTTCTGCTTATACTACAAATGCACCTGAAAGAACTTTAGGACCTCCTCCCTCTTTCTCAGGTTTCTTGATGTTTGCTTGTTTGCTTGTTTGCTTACTGGCTTGATGCCTGGATGGCTGGTTGCCTTGATGGCTAGATGGTTGTATGGCTGCATGGCTGCTTGGATGCATGGATGCATGACTGTATGACTGCAACATTTTTTCTTGAAACAGGAAACTGTGCCCAAGGAATATTTGTCTTGGATATTTTAACTCCTTGGGCACAGTTTCCTGTTTCAAGAAAAAATGTTGCAAACGAAAGTTGCTGTGAATTGTTTTCTTACACTACTGAGGACTCGCTGGAGCTTTTCCCTACTTGTGCTTATGTTGTTAGCAGCAAACAAACCAATCATTCAGCCAAGCAGCCATGCAGTCATACATCTTAAAAATTGACAGTTTAGAGCACTGTCAATTTTTAATAATAGTAATTAGTAATAATTGTGATTTTTGTCTTGGGGCAGTTTGTGGACCAATGCAGAGTAGGGTCAAACCACAATGGCACTCACATGCTGGATATATGTAAGTTATGAATGTATCTCTGAAAGATGCATGGTGGAGTTAAGCTAAGGAGATCCCCCTTGGCATGAAAGGGATAGTGAGTTAATACTGTAGCTACTGCCATAGAGTCAGCCAGCCAAAACCATCCTCCATCTATAGACTTTCCAAGCAAGTTTTATTTCCTCCTAGAAGAGTTGTGATCAGAGCCAAGAGTGCCACCTACAGACACTTGAATGCTAAACTTTTATTAGACACTTTGGGGTTACATATATTTTAGAAATCAGTTGTTCAAGATCTTGAAGCGTCATGTATTAAATTCTTTTTTAGGCATACGAGCAAAAGGGATGAAGGAAGCTACAGAGAAAGATGATGAAAAGAAAATGTAATGGGCCGTTGGAGTATTGCAATACATTTTCCATAAAGGAAAAAAACTATAAATAAATTTAATCGGAAAAAAAGAGGCCTTAACAAGTGTTTAGTCTTTCCAGATCATTTAAGTAATGATCATTAATTTCAAAGAAATAAATCTCTAATACATTGAAGATTTATTCATTTGAAATTAATAATGGAATTTTGCACTGGATTGTGGAAGCTACTTTGAGCATATATCCTCAAATCGTCAAATTACATAACAAAATTTGCTCTTACCACAGAAACTAAAATGAACCTCTCCTTCTGAGTGATATAATGGAAACTGGTAAAAAAGAATTTAATACAAAATTTAGCTATGGCCCCTTCCAGGAAAGCACAAAATATAAGACAAATCTTAAGCTTCAGTTTGATTTGCTTATGCATAAAATAAGAAAAAATATGCTTCTCATAAAGAGTGCATTATAGATTTTATTTTGCACTGCCTCTCCCTAGATATCTTAGGTCTCTCCCCATGATTGTTTTCCTTCCAGATATAACAGGAAAATAATAAGTAATTTCTGAACCAGAATGTTCAGATTTGACTGCATTCCAGGCCGCTCCATCCAATGCACTATAAATCATATTTTCCCTTATTAACAAAAGGTCTTACATTAATTAAATACTTTCTCATGCTTGTCAAGTACATCTTAATTTAAAACCAAGCTCTCCTCACTACAAACAACTCCCAGTAAAACATGCAGCTGAACAGACCATGCCCCGATCACAGGTCCACAGCTTAGAACGTGCCAGGTCTTCTTAATGAAACTAAGTGCCAAGGTTGTGCATTCTTCTGAAATGCACCAGGGGAATGAAAGAGCCATCTTCTTGCTATTGAGTCTTTCCATTAATTTTCATTGTGTACACGTTAGTTTAAATCAACTAGAACAAGCTCAAGCCATCTGACAGAAGGGAACCTTATTTGAGAAAATGTTCTCCCTAGATTGGACTCTGGCCAAACCTGTGCTTTTTCTTGCTTGATGATTGATGTGGGAGTGCCCAAATCACTGTAAGTGGTACTACCACTAGGCTGGGGTCCTGGGTGCTGTAAGAAAACAGTATGATACTGTTTCTGGGGAGCCAGTCTTCAGCAGCACAGGGTTCTGCTAGGAATCCGTAGTCAGTGAAGTTAGACTTTTATGTCTGAGGGGGGTTAGGGAAAAGCACTCACAACACTCTCTTGATAGTTTCCTTCTTTATTCTCTGTTTTTTGCATTTATTTTCTCTTTCTCCTCTCATGTTTTACAGCTTTTATACACAAAACCTTCCAGGCAGTAAAAAACTCAATATAGTTGCTGATTGTAGGTAAAAACATGTTTTCATCTCCCTTACATGAATAAACATTTTATGTATTAGAGTTAAAAAATTTATCTCAAGAACCCACATACATTCATACCCAAGTGGCTTGTAATAGATTAGTCATGTGGGCAAGTAAGGTGTTCTTGGCAGGCTTTTACTGGCAGGCTGTGCTTTGCAGTTGCAAAAAAAGGGACAATTACTTCATTACTTATCTTCAAAGATAATCTTATAAGGACTCTTAAAGGAATAACAAACCTAAACTTTTATATATGAAAAGAATTGGTCAGCTCTACTTTAAATTTTTACGGTACATATCCATTCATTAATAGTTTTATATATGTATATACATGTGTGTGTGAGTGCGTACGTGTGTGCATGCATGCGTGTGTGTGTGTGTGTGTGTGTGTGTATGAAGAGACTGAGGACAGAAATGGGTTTAAGGAATTAATCATCACCTTTGATCATCAATCAAAGCAAGAAGAGTATGTCAGCCAGAAACAATTGGGTTGCTTTGTTCTTGTACCCTGACCTTAGAGAGTTCCACATTCAACTATGTATTTTTCAAACATTTTAGATTTTCTTCTCGGGTTTTTTTCACATCAGAGTTTTTTTTTAACAAAAACATCTTGTCTAACTTTGTTGTTTTCAAAGTTTTGGTTCAGCTGTGATGCACTCTGAGACCTGTGAACATATCTCCCAGCATTAAGATTAAAATAATTTAAACTAGCTGGGCTACTGGAACTCAATTGGTAGCCATTAACTGGACCTATAATCCATGCAGTTCCTTAGGTGAGACTCACAGATCCTGGCTGTGAAGCATATTCTTGTATTTATTTTTACTCATCAAAACTTGTATAAGCTATCATTATTATTAGATGGTACATATGAAGGAGGATTTATCTTCTTGACAATCTACAGTAAAAAGGCCTAGTAGAATGGGATGTTTCCAAGACATAAACACACTATATTATGGGCAGTGGAGATCTTGCTATGTCCACTCACACCATGCTAGATACCATAGAGAGCGAGCTGCGGCAAACATGTTGCAGCAGAAGCAAAAGGCATTCTGGGGTCTGTAGACCAGGGACCTTGCCTAAAAGAGATTGACCCATCAGAGGAATCCCTTCTGGTGGAATGACACCTGGAGCTTCAACTGCAATTGGATGATCCTTTGGCATGGCCAATAGCAGTTTGAGAACGCCAAAAGGAGCAAGCTAGTAAGCAGCACTTCTCCGTGGCCTCTGCATCAGTTCCTGCCTCAAGATTCCTGCCCTGTTTGACTTTCTGCCTTGACATCTTCTGTGGTGAACTGTGACTTGGAAGTTTAGGCAATTAAACCCTTTAAACTCCAAGCTGATTTTGACAAAGATGATTAAGCACAGCAATAGAATCCCAAGCTAAGAGTAGAATTCACTTCCTCCCACTCAATACAATGACTCAGTCACAAATAAAGGGACATTCTTTATTTTATTTCTTATTGAATGGACCTTTTAATTTTCTTCCTCCACACTTCAAAATATGTGTGATTTTTCTCCCCTGTTTTGAAGTTAGATCTTGGTACATGAAGACTTTAAAGATGACATGTGCAAAGAGATAAACCTGAGGAAGCTGGTGGTCTGTCCTCAGAATCTCCCTTGAACACCAAGCAAGCTAAGCTGAAAAGGCAACAACGCATCACCATCTTCTGCTTTTCCACAGCTGAGGCCCATTTGCCTGATCACAAAAAAGCATGGCTGCAAACAACATGTAATCTTCACTGCTTTCTCTTTAAGATCGTTATCACTAGACTTTTGTGAACAATGATAGCCATAAAGAAATGAGCAGGGAATCATCCATTGATTCTGAGAAAAGACTAATCAAAAAATCAGTGGTTGGAGAGAAGATAAATAAGCATAAGATTAACGTTTTTACAACAGCTGGCATGAGTTATTGGCAAGGAACTCTCTGAGTATCTCAGAGCTATATAGCTAATGGGGTGTAGGAAAGAAGGCCATCTCTACAACATTATCTCTGGAATCTGAGCCACAGAAGCTTGAGACTGAACCTTCCAATCATCCTAGCGCCAGCTTGTACTTGCAGCTACTTTGTGAAGCTGAGCATATACATCCCTGTTGAAGTAATACTGTTTGCCATGGTTTGCAGCAGTCCTCAAAGGCCACACTGATCTGAAAAGCAGAAGTATCAGATTATTTGCCAATTATTTGCTAGCTGGAAGCCACTGATGCAGAACAGAAGAAGGGGAAATGTAGGGGAGCTGGAGAGCTCAAAGAATGTCTCACCTGGGAATATGGTTTAAATCTCTTGCCAAAAATGTGCAAACCACCTGACAATAGCTATGTAATGCATTATCTGTTAAAAATCTCACAAATAATATTATAAATGGCATTTCTGGTCAAAATTGTTGTCTTGACCTCCTTGTGACTTATGAACAATAAGAATTCTGTTGTCTTCTTTTCAATTATATTTTATCAACCTATAAATCTGTACAAAGCATCTCATAAACCACCTAAAAATTTGTTTCCTGTATTTAGAAAAAAATAAGTATATTTAAATCTCTGGTCCTGCAAGCAAAGTTAAAATATAATTGAGGGAATAGTAGAATGCATGTGATATGAAAAACAGGTGTGAATACAGAGTTAAATGTAGGTGAGAATAGGATTGAGAAATGAAGCAATAGAGAAGTTGGGAGATAGATGAAGAAAAACCAAGATATACACATTATATAAAACTGATAGTTTGTAAGATAACTTAAAAATAATTTCAGAGCTGGCCAGTGGTGGCACATGCCTTTAATCACAGCACTTGGGAGGCAGAGGCAGGTGATCTCTGTGAGTTCAAGACCAGCCTGGTCTACAAGAACTAGTTCTAGGACAGATTCCAAAGTTCCAAAGTGAGAAACACTATCTCCAAAATAAATAAATAAATAAAAATAAAAATAAATAATTTCAGAATAAAACTGAGTTTCAGCTTTCAATACACTGCTGCTTCCAGGATGCATGCATTATGAAGTGAAAATTTTAATTTTCATGGAAAACCCAAATGCACCCTACACTAAACAGGCTGTTGGTATTGCTCTTTGTTGACCATCATAACTAGAAAACAGGGCCCTTTGCTGAAGAAAGGAAACATTAGGATGCAAAGGATAACAGAAATCAGTCTTGAGCTAACCAGGAAGCTATCTTATGCTATCTAGCTTTTTTAGTGCTAGAAGATGCTCCTTGGGGTCTTATCTACCACTGGACACTAAATGCTACAGTATTTATGTCACAAGCAAGATGTGCCCACTAGTGAAATTGTGACATGACAATTGTTGTGGTAACTAACAGTTTTCTGACTTGATTTGAGGCCTGCTTCATGAGAGCAAACTCACCCCTGCTATGGTAACCCTGCTCAAAAGCCCATGGCTGGTGAGGCTATAGCTCCAAGGGAAGCCTATCATTGTTATTTTTCTAAATGGTCACGTTGTAAAAATGCCTCATGAAATTCACATTTATACTCATAGATCTGTACTGCTTGTCATCTTGGCCAGAGAAGCAGTGGTTAATGGAGAGATTCATTACTGGTCAAAGTGTTGACAATAGGTGACAGCAAGTGCTCATCTATCAAGCATAGAGCTCTCATTAAAACACTTACATGAGACTCTGTCTTGAAAAGACTTGGTCATTGTTTTATTTTTCTTTTCTCACTTTTATTGATTTTTATTGAGCTCTACATTTTTCTCTGCTCCCCTCCCTACCTCTCCCCTCCCCTTCAACCCTCTCCCAAGGTCCCCATGCTCCCAATTTACTCAAATGATCTTGCCTTTTTCTACTTCCCATGTAGATTAGATCCATGTTTGTCTTTCTTAGGGCCCTCATTGTTGTCTAGGTTCTCTGGGATTGTGATTTGAAGGCTGGGTTGTTTTGTTTTTTGTTTTTTTTATATTTAAAAGCCAGTTATGAGTGAGTACATATGATACTTGTCTTTCTATGTTTGGGTTACCTCTCTCAAAATAATGTTTTCTAGCTCCATCCATTTTCCTGTAAAATTCAAGATGTCATTATTTTTTTTCTGCTGTTTAGAACTCCATTGTGTAAATGTACCACATTTTCCTTATCTGTTCTTTGGTCAAGAGGCATTTAGGTTGTTTCCAGGTTCTGGCTATGACAAACAATGCTGCTATGAACATAACTGAGCACATGTCCTTGTGGAACAATTCAGCATCCGTTGGATACATATCCAAAAGTGGTATTACTGGGTCTTGAGAAAGGTTGTTTCCTAATTTTCTGAGGAATCACCACACTGACAACCAAAGGGGCTGTAACAGCTTGCATTCCTACCAGCAATGCAGAAGAGTTCTCTTTATCCCACAACCTCTCCAGCATAAGTTATCATCAGTGTTGATCTTGGCCTTTCTTACAGGTGTAAGATGGAATCTCAGAGTTGTTTTGACTTGCAATTCTCTGATCACTAAGGATGTTGAACATTTTCGTGTCTTTCAGCCATTTTAGATTCCTCTGTTGAGAGTTCTCTGTTTAGGTCTGTACTCCATTTTTTCATTGGATTATTTGTACTTTTGATGGTCAATTTCTTGAGTTCTTTCTATATTTTTGGAGATCAGACCTCTGTCTGATGTAGGCTGCCTTTTTGTCTTGTTGATTGTGACCTTTGCTTTACAGAAGCTTTTCAGTTTCAGGAGGTCCCACTTATAATTGTTTCTCTCAGTGTCTGTGCTGCTGGGTTTATATTAAGGAAGTGGTGTCCAGCGCCAAAGCGTTCAAGTGTAGTTCTCACTTTCTATTCTATGAGGTTAAGCATGGCTGACTTATTTTGAGGTCTTTGATCCATTTGGACTTCAGTTTTGTGCATGGTGATAGATATGGGTCTATTTTCATTCTTCTACATGTTGATATCCAGTTATGCCAGCACCATTTGTTAAATATGCTTTCTTTTGTCCATCTGATATTTTTTGCTTCTTTGTCAAAAATCAGGTGTTCAAAGGTGTGTGGGTTAATATCCATGTCTTCAACTTGGTTTCATTGATTCTCCTGTCTGTTCAAGACCAGATAAGCAAATTAAACAGACCTATAACTGCCGAAGAAATAGAAACAGTCACCAAAAAATCCCAAGACCAGATGGTTTCATCTCAGAATACTACAAGACTTTCAAAGAAGAACTAATACCAATACTCCTCAAATTGTTCCACACAATAGAAAGAGAAGGAACATTGCAAACTGTTTTTATGAGGCTACAATTACTGATACCCAAACCACAGAAAAACATTACTAAGAAAGAGAATTACAGATCAATCTCACTCATGAACATTGATGCAAAAATACTCAATAAAATACTGGAAAATTGAATCTAAGAACACATCAGAACCATCATCCACCATGATCAAGTTGGTTTCATTCAAGAGATGAAGGGATGGTTCAACATATGAAAATCTGTCAACGTAATCCACCATATAAACAAACTGAAAAATAAAAACCACATGATCATCTCATTAGGTGCTGAAAAAGCTTTCAAGAAAATATAGCATCCTTTCATGATAAAGGTCTTGGAGTGAGCAGGGGTCCAAAACTAAACATAATGAAGGCAGTTTACAGCAAGCCAACAGCCAACATCAAACTAAATGAAGAGAAACGCCCAGCGATTCCACTGAAATCAGGAACAAAACAAAGTTGTCCACTCTCCCCATATCTATTCAATGTTACCAAAAGCAATCTACAGATTCAATGCAATGCCCAGCAAAATCCTAGCAAAATTCTTCACAGACCTCAAAAGAATGGTACTCAACTTCATATGGAAATGCAGGAAAAAAAATAAACGGATAGCTAAAACAAATCCTGTACAACTGGAGGCATCACAATCCCTGACTTAAAACTCTACTACAGAGCTACATTACTGAAAACAGCCTGGTATTAGCATAAGAACAGACTGGTAATTCTTGAGTATGTAACTGGTGTGTGTTTTTATGTGTCTGTATGCCTGTTCTTTAAAATATAATAAAAATTTTAACTCCAACCTTTCTTCATATAGACCCCCCCTGAGATTTTTCCTGTAATATAAACCAAAATCCAGCTTTCACATATGTAGAGTTCTCTAGAAAGAATTCTTCAGGAAAACACAGAAGACAAAGTTGAACTATGTCTCCATTGCCACTGATGCCTTTTATAGGTCTGAATGTTTTTATATACCTGAAATTAAAATGTTGAAGCCTTAACATCAATGCAGTAGCAATTCTAGGCAATACAGTTCAAAGGTGATTGGACCATGGGCCCTCATTAGTAGGAGTAATTTCTTAAAATAAAACATAATCAAGAACACTTATTCACATTTTTGACCATGTAAGGACACCGAGAAGCTCCAGCCTATAGGGAATAGTCCCTCACTAGATGCAAAATCTGCTAGTGCCTTGATCTTGCACTTCCCAAACCTAATAGTTGTAAGCAATACATTTCTGTTGTTTACAAGTTATCCATTTATATTATTTTACTATAGCAAACACATGGGATACCTATATTGAATCACTACCCCCTAGATTTAGAGAACATTGCAGAAAAAGAAGCCAAAAGAATATGAGTCCATGGATAGGAGGAATGCTATGAAATACTGCTTTCCTTTGGACACAAGATGGTTATTGCACATATGGACACACAAAAACTTTGGTTTTATATACAATACAAAGTCAGTTAAAATTCCAACATGAATATATAAGTTCATCTGAGGGCTTTACCCTTGCTGAGGAGCTATTGACACTTAATGGCAGACGAGAAGGAGCTGAATCATTTTTCTTTGGAAGTGTAACCACTGGTAAGTTATAAATGCTCTAGTGATTGCATGATTCATGAGGCAACACTAACTGGACTCTGAATTGTGAAAAAAAGAGGACTTGAGGCTAAAAGAGAAGTGTGTTGGGGTGGGGTTGGGAGAGAGCAAGAAGGAGTAGGAAGGTAGCTGTGAACAAAATGCATTATATACATGTATGGAATTTTCAAAAACCAAATAAAAATATTGAAAAACTAAGTATACCCAGTTAATCTTCATCTCTTAAATCCTTTAGTAGTATAATTTCAAAAGCCACCAAAATCATACATAAAGCTATTGCTGAAAAACTTAGATTAGACACTTCTGCCAGAAGACTACACTCATTCTTGGGATTGAGACATTAAGACACTCATGCTTCCATGGGAATTAGCTTTAACGCACTAAGAATACTAGTTACAGGATACACATGGTGTATCTTCCTAAAGTCAACTGATTTGATGAGTTCTTTTATATACAGGAAAAGGCCTAATTCACAGGAGTCTCTAAAAATCAAACAAAAACAATAGAAGTTAATCTTGTAATACTTTGCATAAACTTGAATTATTTGAGTTCATTTTTACCAATAAGAAGTACAGGGGGTAAAACATTTTTAATCAAGCAAGCATAGACTTTATGAAATCTTCCACTAGGAAAATGAAGACTTGATTCATTTACTCTCCTCCATCATCCAGGTCATTCTATGGACAAGTTTATGAATGACTGAAATGATCATTGAACTGAATTTATTATTCAGAAAATAATAACTGAATGCAAATATACAGCTCGCCACAAACCACTTAGACTAGACACAATATTTAATACAAGAAATTTTACTAAATATTTATTATGTATTAGATACTATGAGATGGAGAGTTATTTACCTATAAAAGGAGGAAGTAATAGTAGTCCATTGGGTCTCTAAGAAAAAATGAGGGACTATTTAGGGTAAAGAAGAGATGACTTAGTGGATAAAAACATTGAAACTCAAGAGGACAAAATGCCTGTAAAACGTCTGATAGGAATGACAGGTACCTGTAACCCCAGCACTTGAATGACAGAGGCAGAGATCACTTTAAGAAGATAACTAGGAAATTTGATAATGAAAGGAATATTAGTCAAAATTCCTACAAAGAGATAAGACAAAGCAAAAAAAGAAAAAGAAGAGGAGGAAGGAGGAGAGGAGGAAAACAAAACAAAGAAAGAAGAAAAGAAAGAAGGAAAGGAAGGAACAAAGGAAGTAATGAAGGGAAAAACCATGAATACAAGGATTTTTTTACTACCATCTTTACTTTGGACATAGCTCCCAGAAAATTTCCCTCAAATCAGCTGGCTAATTTGAAGGGAGTTTAATAGATCCTATCAGTTGCCTTTTAACATCTGTCACATTTTCCCCCTACTTTCATATATCTAGCTACCATGTGCATTAGTTTTAAGTAGGTCCATACTAATCCATAGAGGTGAATCCTAAACAGTCCACATCTATTGTGGTAGCCTGAACCTTCTGCCTGCTAATGACTCCTCCAGAAATGAGTGTGGAAAGCAATGGTTGCCAGATATGATTCAAAACTTGAGAAAAAACATCATTGATGATGATAAAAATGGAGCCAAGTAAGAAAGATTCTTTTTTCTTCTCTTTCTTGATATATTTTCTCATTGTGGTATATAGAACTCCTGGTTTACCTCTAAGAAATGACAAAATAAAAGGAGATAGATCCCTAATGACTGCATTCTGGCCTTTATAGTCGTAAAACAAGCATATTTCTATCCATAGTACAAATAATAATAAATACTTAACAAAAATAATAACATCCTTACTGCTGCAGCCAACTGCTTAACAGTTCTATTACTTCTGTTGAAGGCATTTTAAACAACATTAGGAGGTATATATTTGCTCTTCATTGACTTGCAAATAAGCACAAACATGGGTTCTTGTAAATGCTTCACTGTCACTGGGTTGTACATGGGAGGAAATGGAGGATGTGGTAGGTGCACCTGTAAGCACTCTGCTACAATGTTTGCATGAAATTGGGAGACTGTAATGGAGGACCAAAAGGAGAGTCAAAAATCACTTACTGAGGCCAGGTCTAGCATGACTACTGAAGGCCCTGGATAGGGAATGTTTGTATGTTCCCACAGTGACATAAAGGAATAAGTGTTGTAGAAGAGAGGACGTAAAGGATCTATCAGATGACGAAAATCTGGTTCTACACCTAGGTATGGTAGAGTCCACAGAGAATGGACGTAGGGTGGGAAGAGACTGCTATATGATTGGGGGTGAGCCCAGAGACATCATTATGGAGGAAATGAAGAAGAATAAAACTTGCCTACCTGAGTCCCAGTCCAACATGGCCACTTGCTGCCCCAGGTAGAAAGTGGTTTTTAGGAATCAGTGCAAAGAAATGGGAATGGGCTAGAAGGGAGGCACAACAACAGCCATAGGTAGGAGGAAAACCAACTACATACCTAGATTCTGTGATCTCCCCAGAGTTTCATCTTAATTTCAACTGAGATTAGATAGGAGTTTAGCAACCAAACGTTGTCTTGTACTAGCAGTTGCTCCCTTCTGTGTGTGCCATGTAAATTTTATTTAACACTTAGTGTTTCTCAAGTACCTGGAATCTTTAGACCACAAACACATTATTCTCAAAGAAGCTTTGCACAGTAGGCAGAGCTAGTACTTCTCCTACCATTTAACTCATAAAGACCCAGAAGAGTGAACGACTGCTATACCAGCATCCAGGTAATGTTAAAGGAAGCCTCACTGTGGTTTAAATTCCCTAAAAAGTTTAAGAACATAAATATGACTGAACTGTAACACATTTACTTTTAATAGTGAAGAAATTATTTTATCAATATATATTTATTATCAAATTATATATTATTAATGAAAATACAAATCATATAAGATTTCTGCCATGGAATGTTTCTACATAATAACAGGAAAAAATAAGAAGTCCAAAAACATTTAGTGAGGAGAATTCTGAGAAAAACATTGTGTTGGTTATTTTCCCACTCCAAGGATGAAATACCTGGGAAGTAACTCAAAAGAGAAAAGTTTTATTTGGTTCATGGTTTAGGAATAGATAAAGGGCGATATGCACTGGCTCAATAGTGGCACAAAAGCTAAACTAACCAATTGGTATCTTATTGAGTTTCAGAGACACTCTATGAGAAGGAATCCATGTCTGATACTACTCAGGTGGCCATGAAGAGGAGACCAAATAGTCCATGGATATAAGAGAAAACCAAATATAACTTTTATGTTAAAGGACCATAGCAATAAAATGACTCTTAACAACATTCTGTTCTACTCAGATTCGTGGCTTGCTCAGACCTCATCAGAAAAGCTTGGGAGTAGATGGTAACAAATAAAGAGACCCACAACTGGACAATGTAAAGAGTGTGAAAATCTTGAAAAACTCATTCCTTAATAGGATGTCTCTATAAAATCTCTCCCCTTAGGGCTTAGCGAACTCTCTGAAAGAGGTAATTGAAAGGTTTTTAGAACCAGTGGGAATAGAATACCAAGAGCACACAGACTTCAAGACATAACAGGATTAATACACATATGAATTTACAGAGAATCTAGCAGCATACACAGAGACATCACAAGTCTAAGCCAGGTATGGTCTCAGTGCTGAGAGGAGAGAAAGGCACATGCCCTAATCCCTAACCTGGAAGCTATCTCCTCTTAACAACTGCTCAAAAAAAAAAATATCAGTTCTCCTCTCCAACAGAGCCTCAATGGGTATACAAATAACACTTAAGGGCAGGCTCCAAACCCAAAAATAGAAGAGCAGCACAAAAAGAACTCAAGGTCATTTTGGAAAACTTTTTGTCTCATAATAATTTGTGTGCAAATTGTTTACTTATTTATCTGGTTGGTTGCGGTTTTTGTTTGTTTGTTTTTAACATTGTAGGTCTTTGCTTATGTACTATAGTTTCTGTTTGTAATTTTATGCCTTCAAAATTCAAGACGTAATTATTTTTTTTCTGCTGTGTAGTACTCCATTATGTAAATGTACCACTTTTTCTTTACCCATTCTTCAATCAAGGGACATTTAGGTAATTTCCAAGTTCTGTCTATGACAAACAATGCTGCTTTGAACATAGTTGAGAACATGTCCTTGTGGCTTGATTGAGCATTCTTTGGGTATATACCCAAAAGTGGTATTGCTGGGTCTTGAGGAAGATTGTTTCCTAATTTTTGGAGCAATTGCCATACTGATATCCAAAGGGGAATTACCAGCTTGCACTTCCACCAGCAATAGAGGACTGTTCCCTTTACCCCACAACCTCTCCAGCACAAAGTGTCATCAGTGTTTATGATCTTGACCATTCTTACCAGTGTAAGACAGAATCTCAGAGTTGTTTTGATTTGCATTTCTCTGATAACTAAGGATGTTAAGCATTTCCTTAAGTATCTTTTGGCCATTTTAGATTCCTCTGTTGAGAGTTCTCTGTTTAGATCTGTGCTCCATTTTTTATTGAATTATTTGTTCTTTTGATGACCAATTTCTTGAGTTCTTTGTATATTTTGGAGATCAGCCCTCTATCTGATGTGGAGTTGATGATGATTTTTTTTCCATTCTGTAGGCTGTGGTTTTGTCTTGTTGACCATGTCCTTTGCTTTACAGAAGTTTTTCAGTTTCAGTAGGTCCCATTTATTAATTGTTTCTCTCAGTGTCTGTGCTACTGGGGTTATATTTAGGAAGTGGTCTCCAGTGCCAAAAATGTTCAAGTGTACTTTCCACATTCTCTTCTATGAAGTTAAGTGTGGCTGGCTTATCTTGAAGTCTTTGATCCATTTGGACTTGAGTTTTGTGCATGATGATAGATATGGGTCTATTTTCATTCTACTACATGTTGATATCCAGTTATGCCGGCACTATTTGTTAAATAAGCTTTCCTTTTTCCACGTGATATTTTTTGTTTCTTTGTCAAAAATCGGGTGTTTGTAAATATGTAGATTAATATCCGTGTATTCTATTTGGTTCCCTTATTCCTCCTGGCTGTTTTTATGCCAATACCAGGCTGTTTTCAGTACTGTAGCACTGTAGTACAGTGTGAAATAGGAAATTGTGATGCCTCCAGAAGTTCTTTTATTGTACAGTATTGTTTTGGTTATTCTGGGTTTTTTGCTTTTTCCTATGAAATTGAGTACCATTCTTTCAAGGTCTGTGAAGAATTTTCCTTTGATTTTGATGGGCACTGCATTGAATCTGTACATTGCCTTTTGTAAGATTACCATTTTTACTATGTTAAGTCTACCTACTTATGTTTATGCTTGTGGTTCCTGATCATTTATTTTCTCATGATTTCTTTTTCTACAATCCCCTTAGCTTGTGTGTATGTGTGTTTTTGTATTGACTCTATTTCACTTTTCAAGTATTGAATAGTTTCTTTCATATATTTGATTGCTGTTTCTTGGTTTCCTTTAAGGGATTTATTGATGTCTTCCAATTTTTTTTGTTTGTCTTTTCCTCCATTTCTTTGAGGGAATTTTTCATTTTTTAATGGCCTCAAACATTCCTCTATAGTTATTTTTTAGGTCATTTTCTTCTGCTTCATCTATATTTGGTTGTTGAAGTCTTGCTGTTGTAGGGTCACAATTTTTACAAGTATTGTGTTGCTCTTTGTGGTGTTGCATGTGTTCTTACCTTGTCTACCATCTTTTCCTCTGATTAATGTAATTGGACCTATCTGTGACTCTAGTGAACAATTTTCCAGGTTCCATTGGATTCAAGGCTCAGAGAGTTGCTCCTCATGGTGTAGTCAGTATCATGGTTCCAGTCACCCTGTTGGTCACTCCATATTCCTGGAGGTCTCTTGGTGCTCCTGGGGTTTTTTTCTGCTCCTGTGGGGTTCGTTGTCCCATTCCTGCTCTGGCCTAGGTTGTTGGCTCAGTCATGGTTCTGTGGGGTTCACTGTCTCAGGCCTGCTCTGGTCTAGGTTGCTGGCTCAGTCCTTTTAAAAAAAATAAATAAATAAATGTCCCTGGTCTGGATTTGCTCCTGTTCCTGTGGAGGTTGCTGTCTCAGGCCTGTTCTACCTGAGGTCCATGAAAGAAGTCTTACTAAATGTTTTATAAAGAGTAATTGAGAAAAGACAGCACACATTAACCTCTGTCTTCTATACACTCACATATACATATTTACATAAGTATACACATTTGTGCATACACACATAAACACACAAGTGAAAATGATATAGTTAATTAAGGTTAGAAAGCATGATAGAGAAAATAAAAGATAGCTGTTATGTGATGTCCATAGTCATGAAAAAGAGAGAAAAGAGTGTTGGTACTTAACTTACTTTTTCTACCTCCACCTACCCTTTTTATTCAGTCCAGTAACCAATTCTGTGAAATGCTACCAACTACATTCAGTATAGATCTTCCTCTGTATATTAAGTATCTCTGGAAACAACTTCCCATGCACACACACATGCATACACACATGCACACACACACACACACATACACACATACTCATGAGTGAGTGAGTCATTTATGTGACTGCAAATCCTATCAAGCTGAAAATGAAGATTAAACATCACAAATATTATTCTGTGTTCTGACTTGAAAAACAAGGAATTTTTACCATAATGTTTCAATAGAATTCAACAAGGTTTTTTATTTCTTTGTTTGTTTGTTTAATTCCATAGTCTTTAATACTGGCCCCCTAAGTAAGCCTTTAAAGGATCAGTAGGGTTAGGACAGAAGCTGGAAGACAAGTAGAGAACTTCTAGCAGAGAAATCAAGCTATACTACTATGACAAAGAGGCATTAGCCAGCTTTTTTCAAGGGAACTGAAAGTAACTTCATTTGCTAAAATAATAACATGAAAAGTGTACCAAAGATGAAACCCCCCACCCCCAAAAAAGCACAACAGAAAAATGCTGTCCTTTCCTCATTGGAGGCCAGTGAGAATCAGGCTAAGGAACTTAGAAATGTCTCTGTCATTTCTACAGTTTTGGAAGTTGTTTACTTAGGTAATATTATCTCCTTTTAGAGTTTTTGATGGCATTAAAGAATAGATAGTTATAGTTATAGTTTTCCATTGTTATACTAAAAGATAAAATAGATATAAATATTATAACTGCAATTCTTGCTTGATAACTGTTTTGTTATATGTAATTTTACTATGTTAATGTTAAAGCCTTCCTTTTTGTTTAAACAGGAAAAGGGGAAATGGTGTAGGAGGTTCTTCTGTTTGTGTGTTGCTTGCATTCGTTAAATAAAGAACCTGCCTTGGCTTTTTTTTTTTTTTTTTTTTTTTTTGGTTTTTCGAGACAGGGTTTCTCTGTGGCTTTGGAGCCTGTCCTGGAACTAGCTCTTGTAGACCAGGCTGGTCTCGAACTCACAGAGATCCACCTGCCTCTGCCTCCCGAGTGCTGGGATTAAAGGCGTGCGCCACCACCGCCGGGTGCCTTGGCCTTTTGATAGGGAAGCCCTTACATGGGCAGAGTAGACAGAACAGAACTCTGGGAAGAAGAGCAGAGACAGGCAGATGCCATGATTCTCCTGCCCAAGATAGATGATGGTTAGACTCATGCTGGTAAGCCACAGTCAAGTGGCAATACACATTAATGAAGATGAGTTAAACAACTATGTAAGAGTTAGCCAATAAGAGGTTAGAACTAATGGATGAGGCAGTAATTTAATTAATACAATTTCCATGTGGTTATTTTGGGTATAAGCTAACTGGGCGGTGGGACGCAGCCCGCTCCTCTCTGTACAAGATTTAGCTTTTACTCAGGCAGAACAGGTTTATGTGCTGCGTGTTACTTCCCAGAGTTGAGGTGGTGAGCATGACTCCCACCAGCTGGTCCCAGAGCTACTGGTAAATGTACCTCTGCCATGTTGGAAGGCCAAGCGGGAGGTGAAGCCAGCATTTAGGGGTACACACTGCTTACCATTAAAAAAAATTTCTGGTCAGAAAAGAATTTCAGATACACAATAGGACAGATTCAGATCTAAAACACCTCCGAACAATTCACAGCGTACTGGATAAATGTTCATAGGCTTAGGAAAAAGAAAAAAAAAAGTGTAGAAACAGATTAAAATAATTTTTAAAATCCTTAAAAAGATATAGAGTACTAAAAATAAATTCCACATTGAGTTTACTTTCTTTGTGGCAAACCTTAGGCACTGGGTAAGAGAGTACTCTTGCCTCGACTGCTGACAGTATGCTGTACAAATTGGACAAGCAGGACACAAAAGAAAGGATTACCAAACATAGCCAAGACAGGGTAGAATAGACCTAAAGAATATCCTGCTTCACATAAAAGTCTGTCAGATATTCTGGGCCTATAGGTTGAAGATAGATGCCCCAATTTTGCAGAGAAACTTTGAGTGACTGTCTAGACAGTCAACTGTTTCAATCATTTCTCGCATTTTTTTGGAAGTTGCTTGCTTTCACTTTCTGTTTACTCAGGTAATATTTTCTTCTTGAGTCTCTGTTGGAATTGCAGACTTCATAGTTACAGTTTTTCTTGTTATAAAATTCAGAAAAGAAATTTTCTAAAAAAAATGTAAAGTGTGTAAGGCTGAGAGACATAAAAAGATAGCTTTGGTGGTACAAATTAGAATAGAAAGTGAATTAGGTGAATTTTTAATTCACCAAGATAGAATAGATATGGAATATTATCACTGAATTTATCAATTGCTAATGGACTAGACATTATTGATGTATTTATTGCCGGTACATATTGTATATAGTTATTGTACTTATTCTATATAGTTTTTCTTACGTTAGTTATAACCTTCCTTTTTAAAATTTTACACCAAAAAAGAGGAAATATGGTGATATCTTGTTTGTACAAATAAGGCTTGCCTGAAGATAAGAGGTAGAGCTAGGCACTAGATAATCATAGAAGTCTGGAAGTCTATATAGGCAGACAAAAGTTATATGGCTGGGCGGAAAGAGGAAGTGATAAGGTGGGAGGAAACAGCAACTAAGTCAGGTTTTGGCTGGGGAATTGGGAGATAAGATGGTCACGGATTTGCTCCTTCATCTCTCTGATGTCTCAGCATTATTCCCAATATCCAACTCCAGGCTTTTATTATTAAGACCTCTCAGAACTCATGTTATAATTTTCACAAAGGGAACATTTTATAAAATAAAACAAAAGTTGGCTGTTTATGGAAAAAATATTATATTTTAGGATTTAAGAACTACATGATTGAAATCTTCTACTCAATCCAAAATAAATCGAGTAAGGCATTTGTCCCTAGTTTTTAGATAATTAAGTTTAAAACGTGGCAATTTTTAAATATTTTACCTATATCCAAAACTTATTACACTCATTGACCTTTTCCTGCTCATTGTTTTGAATTCAGATTATTTCAAACATAGCTAAATTTCAAGTTTTACCCACAACTTCTAAATGTGAAAAATGGGAGGCATAATAAACCTAAGAGAAGGGCTGGAGAGATGGCTCAGCCATTAAAGGCTGGGCTCACAACCAAAAATAAACCTAAGAGGATGAAAGTATGGTGATGAATGATTGAAGAATTCTATCCTGGAAACTGTTTCTTTGGTATTCAGAGCATGTTACAGCCTAGTGAATTAAAATCATAATTAATTTAATTAAATGTATAACTCTCTCTTGTAATCGATGGAGAATTTTATGATTACTTGATCATTCAAACATTAAACATCTATTGAGGAACTGGTTTCTTGAAATCCATCTATGGAATCACATTTTTTGAAAGAGTTTTGATTTTCTTTTTAGCCCAGGTTGAAAGATACTCTTCAAGTGAGGAGGCAAAATCATCCAAAAGATGTTCTGATAAAAGATAAGGTTGATTTTAGAGCAGTTGTTCTCAACCTTCTTAATAGTGTGACCCTTTAAAGCAGTTTCTAATGTTGTGGCGAGCCCCATAAAATTATTTTCACTGCTACTTCATAACTGTAATTTTGCTACTACTATGAATCTTAGTGTAAATATCTGTGTTTTTAATGGTCTTAGGAGATTCCTGTGAAAGGATTTGTTTGACTCTCCTAGAGGGAGTCAACAAACAGGTTGAGAACCACTGTTTTCTGCCATTAAACTAGAATAAAAGTGAAAGACAAAACTATGGAAATGAAAATTAAAGGGTGTGGTTACTTGAGCAAAAAGCAGTTCACCAGGCTCACATATTTGAAATCTTGGTCCCAAGTTGGTGATTCTGTTTAAGGAGGTTAGGGGACTTACGGTGTTTGAAACCTTGCTGGAGGAAATACCATTGGGGTAGGACTTGAGAGTTCTTTGTCTTGTCCCACGGCCACTTGACTCACTCTTCTTGAACTTGAAAGATGTGGTGAACCAGCTTCTTGATGTGATGCCTCCTTCACCATTGTAAACTCCCTATATGGAACAGTAAGCCAAAATAATCATTTCCTTCTATGAGTTATTTCTACTCACAGTATTTTTACCATGATCAAAAAAAAATGGATACATAGGATATAGGGAAACCAGCTGAGAAGCTACATTCAAATCTAAAAAGCAAAATGTGTGTGACATATTTGGGAAAAGGAACTGGAGAAATATTTTGAGAAATACCTAAAACCAATGCTGAGCAAGACTGATGACTGACAGAAACATGAAGTAAGACAGATAATGGAAAGTGGTCAATTTATCCTTTAGTAAGAAGTAAGTATTTGCTAAGGAAATTTAATGTATGTAAGACTTAAGATTAAAATATATTGCACTATGAAATTTTCTACAACCCTTTCTTTTAGTTTTCTTTTATTATATTAAAAGAGGAGTATTCAATCAACTGTCCCTCAGTGTCATGGCCACAAACAGACTCAGACCACACACCCAGAACTTCATTGAGTCATGGAATGTCTAACAGACCCTAATCCATAGTCAATACAATAAAATCAATGCCCTCAACTAGCTTTATTTGCATAGCCTGTGTGCCAGCACAGTCTGGTGATTTCTCAAGACCCTTGCTTTTTTTTCACCTTAAAACTCCTGACCTAGTCCAGTCACACATCTGTGCTCAGGCTCAGCCTAGTCAGTCGCCTGGACCCTCATCCAGCATAGAAATCTGACATACAAACATGCATGAGGAATTTCACATTGTCCCAACCCTAGATGAAGAGCTACAGGTTACTTAGAAAGGAAGAATTAACTTCCTCCAGGAATGAGTTTTTACAAAAATGCCCATAGCAGGTCAGCCCTGTACACATGTACATACGAACAACACTAGACAGACTCAGTAGGTTGCTCATAGATGCAAAAATAATTAAAGAAAAGATGATGGATTTGGGAGGGAAGATGGAGGGTTTGGCAGTGCAGGGGAGGACAGAGCGGGAGTGACATAGAAGGAGTACTCATATATTGTGTTCTCAAATGCATATAACATTAAAAAAATGTTCAATGAGAGAACGTTGGAGAGACAGGGTCAAACTGAGTTCTGTGTGAGTTTTAATGAATAATTTAACCATTATTACCTTCACTTTTCTCGTCTAGAAAGAAAATTATGCTAATGAGATGACCTGTCAGCTTCTTTACCTCCCTAATCTTATTAAAAGACTCAAAAATCAGTTGACTCTAGGAAGGACAACTCTGTAAGAGCAGTGAGAGGGTTAAGGCACTAAATGAAGAATATGACAGATCATGAAGATGAATCAGTTGCAGGGAGAGTCAAGAATGTAAATTACTATAGGCTTGGGGCTTTCTGTAGTCACCCATCAGCACCCAAGGGAAGCAGGTGCTAATAATATCATTGAGAATAAAAAACTTTAGGTTACTGCAAAAACATCAGGCAACAGAAACCCGAAATTTACAATAATGAACTCTGTCTGAATCAGTGCCAAAATCAGTCTAGTGAAGGCCCTTTGGAGTGGTTGACAGCACTGTGAAAAAGTTGAAAATGAAGGCTAAGTAATAAAATACAAAGTCAAACCAATGTATGCTTTCTCATTTTCTCAGAAAAATCAGTGAGTGCCACTTCCTAACCAAGGAAAAGTAATTTTTTCCAGTCACCTGCAAGCAGTTGAAGCTTTCTCACTTTTGAAGTGAAAAGAAGAGCATTGGCCAACTTATTCCCTCTGCCTCATATTCAGACCTTAAGGAGATTAGCTGGATTGTGAAATAGAAGGGAAACAGAAGCACAGAGCCAGTAAACTGAGGGTAGAGTCCCTGATCCCTGGTACTGAACTTTGTAAGGAAAGAATGCATACATTCAGAGTTGAAGAGCCAAACAAACCAACTATCTGATTAGTTTAGACTAAGAGACCAGGCTCTGTGATCTCCATCTTAACAAGTTCTTTTCAACACAAACTACATTGAATGTGCTTGGAAAACAGAAGCACTGTCTACTTGCTTTTTTTTTGTTTGTTTGTTGTTTTTATTTTGTTTATTTGTGTTAGGACCTTGTGCATGACTGGCAAGTTTTCCAACATAGATTCTACCTCTAGCTGCTTCCTCACCTTTCACACCTCACTTTCTCTTACATCCTCCCAGTTCTGGCTCCATTTCTAATTCACTGTTATTATTATTGCTGCAAGCATTGCAGACAGTATCAGCATATGGTATTCATAACTGCTTTTATTTTTAAAAGAACTTTGTAACTTTATATTCTTTAAGCCAGGGAATATGTTCTGTCTTTTGTTTTAATGCTCTGTAACCCATAGGGTATCTAACTCATGATGAAATAATTGATTAGTTGATTTTGAAATGCACTCTACACAAACAGCCTCTGGATCCTATTCACGAATATTCTAAAACGACAAGCTTGTCCATCGTCTTTCACTTATATATACATGTATAATTGTGACAATGCCCCAAGCTGATTCTCCTATTATCTACCCATTATATCTGTCACTACCCTTGTTACACATTCACCTCCTAGCATCTCCTACATTGAGATTCCTCCTATCATGGTTACCAAAGAAGATTTTGGCATGGATAAAAATGTCCATTTTTATCCATATATATATATCAATATATATATAAATATATATATATCGAAGAGGCTAATGGGTTGTGTTATTGTATAATTGATATAATATATATATCAATATATATATATAAATATATATATATATATATCGAAGAGGCTAATGGGTTGTTCTGTAAAGAATGAGAAAACTACAGTTTTGGAAGGCAATGACATCATGAAGGTGGCTGGAAAAGTATCTTTAGAAAATATAGAAATACCAGGAAGAGGACAAATAGGAGTCTACGTAACAGAGAAAACTGGAACTAAAAGCTATCTCAATACAGTGAAAATAGACATAAAACGCTTAGTGTTCCCACTGTAATCTACAAAAAGAGATTTATAGATTTATTGGTATCATACATAAATGACATACAAAGTCCACTTTCTGTTTGAAATCATAAATCCTAATTTCCTTTATTCTTATACCTGTTCTTCCTTTTCAGGATGCAATATTGTCCACCGAGCTGTTATCTTCCATCCAATTATTAGTAATTTAAAACTTATTTTTCCTAGTAAATATTGTTCTTATTACTAAAATAGTTTCTAGTAATCTTGAATTTGAAGAGCATGACATATCAATGTCAATCTTTTTCAAATCAAAGAACAATTAAGCAGTTGCATTTTTGATTGGATCTCTTATGTATTTTAAATAGTAGGTAGATGGTCTGCATCATTTTTTTTCTCTCTCACTCCCTTATAATTGATAATAGAGATTCTAATAATGAGGAAATATCGACTCTTCCTCCTTATTGGTCATCCACCAACACAGAAAAATTTCCTACTCCCTTTACTCAGTGCAGACACAGAGCAGCACTTCCTCACCATGGACCACTGCCACAACCTTTGTACACATCTGACAGCTTAGATCTGCTTGTTAATCTGCCTTCCTTGCAGGAATGAGTGAAAATATAAATGTTAAAGTTTTCTAAAACTTTCAATATCAAATGTTCTCCTCATCTAAAAGATAGAGTTTATATCCAAACTTGAGCTTTATTTTATAATTAGAATTTATTAAATTACCATGTTACCTCCACCTCACCCTCACTCATCTTCTGGATTTTTCTACAACTGTTAGTGGCATCCTTTATCAAACATCATCCTATTTTTGTCGTTCCTTCTTACCTTCCTTCCTTCTTTTGTTGCTTCCTTTCTTTCTACCTTTCTCTTCTCTTTTTTTCCCCTCTCACTCGTTTTCCCTATCCCTTACTTTGGTGTATGCTGCCTTGGACCTAGCACATGAAATGACAGTGAGTGGCTAATTTATGCTGTTAAATATATAAAAGAGTCTACAAGACTGAGAGTTTAAAAAAAAAGACCTGATTTTGAAAAGTCTGTGGAGACCTATATTTACAAGACTTTTATTGCTGTCATTTTATAGAGGAAATTAGTCTTTTATGCTTTCAAGCAATGATCCCCTAGGCCCTTTTATATTGGCATGTTTATAAATTCCTTGTTTTTACAGCAAGGCAAAAGTATTCTAAAATGTGTTCTACTCTCACCACATTGACTGGAAGAAGATACAAAGGCATTCTGGAATGCAAAAAAAAAAAAAAAAAAATGTGCTGGCTAAGACCACAATACCATAGGCCACTAGGCATCCATGGAAGATTTCTTTCCAGGAGTGATTGAAATGTGTAATGAGGAAAATGTTTAGAAGAGGAAAGAACATTTCTTTTCTTGGAAACATAGAACATGTCTTGGAAACATGACTGCTATAGTTAAAGAACAGAAAGCTCTGTTCTTTGGGCATCGAAACCCTAAAAAGTTTTCCTGAACCATTGCTTATATTGGCTAGTACGAATCAGATGCTGTTTAGAAGGGCTCCTCATGAAGGCATCTGACCTTGGTACCTCCTGACTTTACCGCTTCAAACAGAGGAACTATGTCTCCTTTGTCACTTAGGAAATTCTCCCAGGGCATAATGGACCTTCTGGCTCCATACTCAGCTCCTGAAGTTCATGTCAGACCTACAAACTCCTCTATGAACTGAGCCATTTTGCAGGCCATAAAGAAAACTTTCTAACTACATAAAGTACAGTCACTAGTCTCTCTTGATTTTAAAGTTGGGGGATTTGTTTAGCATTTTTGTTTAGTTTTTTAATTTAATTATCTTTCCTTCTTTTTATATGTATTCATATTTTGTCTTCATGTATGTCTGAGCATGACTTTGTGAGCCTGGTGACTGTGGAGTCCAGAAGATAGAATTGGAACCTCTTGAATTGTAGTTGCAGACAGTGTGAGCCACCACATGAGTGTTGAGAATCAACTTTGGTCCTCTGGTTTACCAGCCAGGGCTTTCAACTACTGAGCCATATTTCCAACCAATTGGATTATTTTCTAAATAGCAAGTCATGCAACTTTGTATATCTTTTCTTCTCTAAGTTCTATATCACCTTAGTGTAACTCTTTTCAAGAGACATTGAAAAAGGAGGTTATTTAGTCAATTTTCTGCAAGAGCTCATTTTCAACATTCACCTGAATACAGAAACTAATTTGACTTAATTTGACACTAAAGAGGTCTCAGAACTAAGTGATAAGAAATACATGAATTGGTTGCCAGATACATGGATTCAAATTTCCAATTTCTTTCTGGGTAATAGATTCTTTGATTGAATGTAGAACTTGAGAGTTGACCATGTACAAAAACAAAGTAGTTAATATATGTTTTTCTATTAATTCTGTAATATATTGATGTTAGTCCAATTAGCATATGAGTAAAATAAGCATTAAACAAATCAGATATCTTATTGAAGGAATACATAATAATGTCACTGAGATACAAATTATTTCCAAGGTTGAGTGTGTAGCAACTCTATAACAACTGCTTTCTTCTTCATATTCTTTTCTTTTTTAATCTCATGTAAGTTTATAATATATAAATGTGCATATTTGTTGTAAACTTACACACCGCATAATAGTCAGAGTCAGTGATTCAGACTCAAAAGGACATCAATAACTTAAGCTTCACTCTTTTCATTGTCTGTTCCTTTAGATGGCATGCAATTTATATCTTTCATCATAATTCTTAATCCCTAAATTTGGCAACATTGTTGAACAGGGAGTTGCTTGAATGAATGAGTGAATCAAGTGTTATTTTTGTAGCTTGGGCAAATTAACACTGAATCCATCTCACAGGTGCTTTCTTTTGATACTTTTCTCTTTATGTTGCACCAAAACTAGAGATGACTCATACAACTCTCAAAGCAGATGTTGAAATATTTCTAAAAATGAGCCTCTCCACTGAAACAAATAATTTCAATCAGACCAAACCAATCCAAATTAAAAGTTATCCAGGTTTAATTGTACGTGGGTACTATCCAGTTGCCTGAGGGGGAGAACAGAAAACCAACCAGACAACCAAAGAGGAAGATGAAAGACCATGTGTTTATTTTCTGGGGAGCAGTTTAAATAGCCTGTGGGACTTGTCTTGACCTTTCCTGGGGAGGGGTCAAGGTTTGGTGGGCTCCCTTGACCCTCCCTGGGTAGGGGTCAAGGTTTGGTAGACTTAGAGGAGGGGACTTCCAAAGATGGAGGCCGGGGGCAGGGATTACATTCCAGACTCTTTGTATAAGGGGTGACAGGAAACAGAGGTGATATTTATGAACAACATTTTAAGCTCTTTGGATAAAGGGGCATCAACTCAAGTCTGGCTACTTCCTGTGGGTATGGGGAGATGTGCGGGAGGGAGAGCTGGGTATTGGTGGCCACACTCAGTGAGAGGTGTGGCTGGAGAGGCATCCTGTTTACTGTCATCCTGGAGATTCCAGGCATCTGTTTCTTGAGGGAGATGAGAAGGCAGGTGACTAAGAAAAAAAATATTGTTTTTACCTGTCTTATCTGTATCAACAAAGATGAGTGTGCCAAGATGAGGAGCTGATAGGCCCTCCATTGTGGAATCTTAGAAAACTAAAGGTCCTAACTGCTGGACAGATCAAGTGTCCTGAGTAGGTGCCCACTTGAGCCTGGAGAGATGTTACCAGCATGGATGTCCCAAGCTTGGCAGCCAAGGAGGTGGTAAGGATTACTGTGTGAAGCCCTGTCCATCAAGATTTAAGAGAAAGTGAGGCAGGTTTAGGGGCATTAGGGTGCACTGTCAGCATGTGAATCGAGAAGGAACCTCAGAAGGGAGAGGTAGATACCCCACCAGTGGAAGAGTTTGGCCTGGGAGATGATGGTTAAAAAGAAAGGGCCTGCCATAATGGAGCTCGAAAAGGGCTCAGAGCTGTAGGGGAACATGGGGTGACCCTGAGTTGAGTAAGGGCAATGGGAAGAAGAGAGGGCCAAGATAACCTGAGTTCAGAATAACCTAGAGAACTTGATTAGCTGATGTTTGATGAGTCCATTTTCCCTTTCCACCTTTCCTGAGGATTTTCGATGGTAGAGGATGTGGAATTTTCAGGAGATGTTGAGAGCTTCTGACACAAGCACCATGACCCTGGAAGTGAAGGCTGTCCCATTGTACATCTGGATGGTCCATGGGATGCCAAACTGAGAAATGATGTGGTACAGGAGTACTTGAGTCCCCACATCTGCTGTTTTCCTGGAGGCCAGAAACACTTCTATCCATTCTATAAATATGGCCACAAGTGTTAGGAGATAACAGAGTTCTTTTGAATAGGCATATAGGTGAAATCAACCTGCCAATCTGCACCTGGTTGGTGTCCACGAAGCTGATGTAGAGATTGGTGTATGTGAAAAGCCCCCTGTGGATTGGCCTGGGAATACATCTGGCAGGAGGAGTGAACCTGTGAAATATGATCTCAGAAATGGATGGGTCAAAGAAGGGCTCCAAGAAGCAGATCAAAGCTTTGCAGCCTATGTGTAAGGTCTGGTGGATGTCTGAAATGATTGACAATGCCTGGTCTTGAGGAAGGATGAGATGGTTATTTAAACAGAACCATCCATCCTTTGTTTTGTCCCCCCCCCCATTTTATAAGCCTGTTCCTCTCTTTTGGTTGGTAACAGGGCTGATAGGAAGGAGTTAAGAACAAAATATGTTCTGTGGAATCAGAGGAGCTGGAGGCCAGCTTCCAGGTCACTGAGTCAGCCTTGGCATTGCCTAAGGCCACTGGGTCCTTGGAGGATTGATGTCCCTGACTGTGAATAATGGCTACTTCTGTAGGGAGCTGGAGGGCCTCCAAGAGAATTGCAGTAAAGGGTCCGTTAACTATGGGAAGGAGAGTTGCAGGGTTTAGGGCAGGACTGGAGGCCAAAGTAATTTGGGAGTTTTCTAGAAACAGTAAGTGAAAAACCTGGACTTGTGAAGGCCCAAGGAGAGAGCGGAGTGTCTCAGAAGGTCTGAAAGGGGATGGATGAAATATACTGTGATTGGCCTGCACAAGGTGATTGCAAGGCCTCCCGAGTGAGTTTAGCTGCTTCTGCCAGGACTCTCAGGCATGGTTGCCATCCACAGACAGTGAGGTCCAGCTGTTCAGATAAAACAGCAACAGCCCAATTCAAATGCCCAGCCTGTTAGGTTAGAACTCTGGTGGCCACTTCTGACCTCTCATCGTGATGGTAAGGCTTTGTGGGATCTGGAAGAGCAAGAACAGGGACTGTTAGAAGGGCATCTCACAGTAGAGAGAAGTGGTGGCAGACGATGGCCGAGTGGGTAAGAGGCCCTGTGGCGGTCTTTTTGGCTGCCTGATATAGAGGCTTGGCTGTAATGGCAAAGTTGTTAGAGATCCAATGGCAGAAGAACCCTAGCAGACCCAAAAATGAGAGGATTTGAGCCTTTGTGGTTGGGGGCTGTAAATCCTGCAGGACCTGGACCCTGTTAGAGGTGAGGGTCTTAAACCCCGGGCTAAGTTTAACACCCAAATATACCACTGTAGGAGAGCACAGCTGAGTCTTAGTTGGTGAGACTCAATATCTCAGGGATCCGAGGAAGTTCGGGCACACAGAAGTGGCATGTTGGGACAAAGGCAATGTAGGACTGTAGAGAAGGAGCTCATTGATGTATTGAAGGTCAAAGGAACTGGGTCAAAGTCAGAGCTTGGCCAAAAAATATCGTGGCTCTCCTGAAAACCCTGAAGGAGAATAGTCCATGTAAGCTATCTGGAGGACCGGGAGTCAGGGTCCTCCCACGTCAAGGCAAGGAGGAGGTATGAGTCAGAGTGTAAAGGGACAGTAAAGAAGGCATCTTTTAGGTTCAGAACAGTAAAGTAGAAGGTGGTAGGAGGGACATTAGACAGATTAGATGGATTGTTATCCAGTGGGTGAACTGGAATAACTGCCTCATTTATGAGTCAGAGGTCTTGAACCAAGTGGTAACTTCCAGAGGGCTTACACACTGGAAAGCTTGGAGTGTTGCAGGGTGAGTCGATAGGAATCAAAAGTCCTTGAGATAGGAGATGGGTGATAATAGGCTTAAAGCCTCAGCAGTGGATTTCAGAAATAGAAAACAGGGTCTGGAAGGGAAGGATGAAGGTCTGTAACTAGGACTGGCTGGTGGTGAGTAGCAACCATAGGAATGGAAGTGTCCCATACTTGGGGATCTACTGCATCAGGAAGAGTAGGGACAGAACAGTCTAGGGTAGGAATCTATGAGGCTGTTAAAGTGAAAAGAAAGTGTGAATCAGGAGAGTGTGTATGGGCCAAAGTGAGTGTGGCCCCAATGCAGGTGAGAATATCTCAACCAGTAAAGGGGCAAGGTAAACAGGTATAAATAGAAAAAAATGAGAGAAGAATTGCCCTGCAAGTGGCAAAATTTCAAGTGGGAGGAATGGGTTCCGTCTACCCCCATTTGTGAGAAGAAAGTAAGGCCCAAGTGAGATGTAAAACCAGAGTAGGTAGCTCCAATACAGAAGCAATGGACTTACCTGCTACCTGCAGCATTACCCTAGGCTCAGACAGGGCTATGGGAGTCACCAAATCTGGGCTGTGTCAATCCTCCGCAAGGCCGAGAAGTTCAAAGGCTGACACAGTCTCACTTGCCAATGTTGGTGAGGCTGGATTTTCATGGCATAGCATAAAGGATGATCCCACACAGGGGCATTATGATGTCCAGTGTCCATGTTGCTGGCAGATAGGGCATGGCCTCGTAGAAAGTGTGAATCAGGAGAGTGTGTATGGGCCAAAGTGAGTGTGGCCCCAATGCAGGTGAGAATATCTCAACCAGTAAAGGGGCAAGGCAAACAGGTATAACTAGAAAAAAATGAGAGAAGAATTGCCCTGCAGTGGCAAAATTTTAAGTGGGAGGAATGGGTTCTGTCTACCCCCATGACTGAAATTTGTGAGAAGAACGTAAGGCCCAAGTGAGATGTAAAACCAGAGTAGGTAGCTCCAATACAGAAGTAATGGACTTACCTGCTACCTGCAGCATTACCCTAGGCTCAGACAGGGCTATGGGAGTCACCAAATCTGGGCTGTGTCAATCCTCCGCAAGGCCGAGAAGTTCAAATGCTGACACAGTCTCACTTGCCAATGTTGGTGAGGCTGGATTTTCATGGCATAGCATAGAGGATGATCCCACACAGGGGCATTATGATGTCCAGTGTCCATGTTGCTGGCAGATAGGGCATGGCCTCGTAGATGGAGGCCAGGGACAATATCATGCCAAATGGCCGTTAAGACCACATTTGAAGCAGTCTTCAGGTGAGGTTCATTAGGCTGAGTTCTGATGGGATGGAGCCTTGTGCCCCTTCTGGGGGTCCTGGTGGCCTCATTGCTGCCTGTTGTAGCCTTGTCTATCAGGAAGACTCAGCTGTTTCTTCTCAGACATTAGAAACTTTAAAGGCCATTTGTAGAAATAGGAGCAGCGGGCCACTTCCCGCCACCCGGCTAGCTTTATCCAAAATAATTACACAAAAACTGTATTCTTTTAAACACTGCGTGGCCCATTAGTTACAGCCTCTTATTGGCTAACTCTCACATCTTGATTAACCCATTTCTATTAATCTGTGTAGCACCACGAGGTAGTGTCTTACCGGGAAGGATCTTAACCTACATCCATCTCAGAGAGGAGAGCTATGGCATCTGGCTCACTTCCCTTCTTCCTAGCATTTTGTTTGGTCTACTCTGCCCATGTAAATTCTGCCCTATCAGGCCAAGCAGTTTTCTTTATTAATTAACCAATGGAAGCAACAGATAGATAGATGACCCACCTACATCAGCCATTTTCACCAATTCTTGTATGGGGGTTTGGGGACCTTCCTCAGCCTTTTAAAAACTTTTTTCTAATATCTGGTACTGACTGAGAAATAAGATAGATAGCCAGGACCATGGCACCTGCTGGGATGCTGGGTCCATTCTGGTATATTGAACCATGGTCTCTTGTAATCGGTTTAAAAAATGGCTGGGTTTTTGTCAGCTAGCTGTGTGATCTTTTGAAGTTTGTAAAAAGTAACTCCTTTTGATGAGACCATCTCTATAACCTGAAGGAGGCAATGAACCATGATGTCCTACCTCTGTTGGCCATTCTGGCCAGGTTGGTAATACCAGTGTGGTTCTGTGGCTGGCACAGCAACTTCGCCCACAGGGACTGTACTGTCAGCTAGGTGAGTCTGGTCTGCATACTGTCTTGCTGCTGCCTGAATTCTACTTCATTCTTTAGGAGTGAGAGTAGACGCCTAGATGACTTAGAAGTCATGCCAGTTTAGATCATAGGCCTGGGACAGATAACAAAATTCCTTAATATAAACAGAATAAATAGCAGAGAAGGAATCCAACCACTTTTCTATTTGAGAAAGATCTGGAAGAGAGAATGGAACAGGGACTTTAATAATGTCATCTGCTCCCACTACCTCCCAGAGAGGGCAGAGAAGAGCAGGGTTATGATGATGAGGAGGAGAAGACTGGAGAGGATTGGGAGGGGTCAAGGAAGTAAGTTGAGGTATGGGAGTTAGATGCAGTAAGAGGGAGGGAAGGAGGGCAAGGTGGGTAGGGAGAAAGTGGATCTTGAAATAGGTAGGGGTGCCTAAGAGGAGGAATGTGGAGAATGTTGTTCCACAGGAGGGGGTTGAGTAGTAAGAGTTTGAGGGAGTGGGGGAGGGGCCAGTACCTCTGGATGCCTGGTCATAGGGGAACTATCAGGATCCCAATTCCCAGGTGGCTGGGAATCTGGAGGCACCGTGACCCTGGTGACCAAAATCAGTGCTGCAAGACATTGGCTACTGAGGGAGAAATGAGAGCGCAGTGCCCAGAAACTGTGGATTTAGAAAGTTCTGTCCATTTATCCCCAGAGCGGCAAAAATTTTCTGGGTCCCGGAGAATGGAAAACTCAAAAGTTCCCTCTGGTGGTCATTATGTCCCATTGTCAAGGTCGTATTGAGGCCAAATCTTAGTGCATAGAGAAATTAGCCTTTTGGGACAGATTGTACCGGACAGTTCCAATTTATAAAGATTTTGTAGGAGGCAGCCCAGGAGCAATAATGGATCTGGCTTTAAATTGCTGGAACCCATTTGTAAGCCTATGCCCAATTGTGGGGCTCAAGTAGACAGTATGTCTACTGGGACAACCCTTGAGCCTAAAACAGGGTTGTGATAATTGAGTGGTAGGCGTCCCTGGCCCTGCATTTTCACCTCTGCTAAGCCTGACTCAGCCGCTTGGATTGGACTTTCACAGCGCTATTGCCATCTCAGTGAAAAGCTTGAAAACTGACAATAGTAAATGCGAATGGGTGCTACAAACTCTAAGAGCATAAGCAAAATGGGGGAACTCTTCGAGTAGAAGCCTACGTAGCCTGGAAGCCAATTTTAGGTGGTGGAGGATGGGTGCAGTAAGGGCATTTCCCAACACATGGCCTTGAGCCTGGATGAAAAACAGCACCACTCCCCACCCCCACCCCCAGTGGGACCTTCAAAAATGTTAGGAATATTCCTAAAAACGACCCTTTCCACCCACGCAAATAATTCCAATCAGACCAAATCAAACCAAATTAAAAGATTTGCACTCTCAGGTGACCCAAGGAGGGACAAAAGAAAGCCAACAGGACCACGAGGGAAGAGCAGGTGTTTAGTTTCTGGGAAGCACTTTAAATAGCCTGTGGGAGTGGCCTTGACCTTTTCTGGGAGGGGAGTTTCCAAAGATGGAGGCCAGGGGCTGAGATTACAGCAGGAACAGAATAAAAATAAAAATTTAGTTTCAAATACAAATGACTGAATTGGATCAAGATAATTGGAATTTCTACCAATAACAGATATCAATCCATAGCTATGCCCTTCATGGTACAAACCAGCATTTTTGGGGATCCTTCCATCAAATTATAACTTAAAAACTCTTCAAAAATTCTCTTCAAAATGATGAGAAAAACATTTTCTCTTTGTATTCCACTATTATAGCAATTAAAGGCAAAATGAGGTGTCGTATAATTGATAATAGATCTTTTGTCTGTACATTTTTAACCAGAGCAATATAAAGATGGGAATGCCAACAGAGTCTAAAGGAACTAGCAGTTAACTTTTTCCTCCTGAAATCTTTGATATTCCTTTGGACTCGTTAGACGCTTACTGCTTTGATCTGAATGAGAGACAAGGAATATATCAAAGATAAGTTGCCCCTTATCCTGGCCAAGAAAGCAATGAGGAAAAAAAATTATTTCCCAGACATGGTATATAATCAAGAAAAAAAAACACTCAAGAAAAAAATTCTATATGTTGGAGGATAAACATCATGCTTCCTGTATCCCAAAGTCTTCTGCTATAAAATGGGATAGGAAATTATAGACTTGCTAGTGACAAAGAATTATGTTGAAAGTATGGTAGGACACTAAGTATAAAAACACTCTGAAAATTCTACAGTCTGTAAAATACAATTCACTAAACATTTGCTGTATGCAGGGTATTACACCCAAGAGCTTAAAATTAAATTGCTTGTTTAATGTTTCCAGCAACACCATGAGGCAAAAATTGACTTTGGCAAGGAAGCTGAAAACCAGAGCACTGAAGTAATCTGCCCAGGGTAATAGCTGAAGCCTGGAATTTCACACCTATTTTTATAATGCAGAATGTGTATTACAGGAATGACTGTTTCATTCAGAGAGAAGAAAAGAAGGGTAGAGAGAATGAGAGAGTGAGTGAGGACAATCTTCACTGCTCTTGTGAGCAAAGCTAATTCCCGAAAAGTTCAAAGGTTCCACTACACTCATTCTCATTCCTGAGCACTCATTGGAACTATTAACATAGCTTTAAAACAATACTGAAGCCTGTATTCTTCTCCAAGGAGCCCCAAGCTCTTTAAAGCTCCCAGGAAATTCTACTATAGCCAAATGAGTAAATAACACAATAGTGATAACCCAAAAAGCATGAAGCCACTAGCTTGCTCAGATATAGGCTCTGAAGATTCCTTTACCATGTAAAATAAAAGGCACACACAATGAGAGAGTGGGGGAAGGGACGAATGGCTAAGAATTGATGGAATTCAATTTTCATCGCTCTATTCTGAATGGCAACTTTCCCAGCAGATACATTACTAGTCATGTCCCTGTCATAAAACATAGAACTCTCATTTCTTCTGCAGCATTATATACTCTGAGTGCTTTTCAGCATTATTAACCTCCATGATCAAAATAGATTGGAAGGCTGAAAGCCAGGGAAAACCTCTTTACATCTTCTGAATTGCAAAGCCACTCTCTGAAAAAGAAGTCGCCCTGTGTCTGAGTGTTCCTGTTCAATCATACAAGCCAAGAGTTACACAATTTCTCTGTGTGAAAATAGCAGCTTTAAAAAAGACGATGGACCTTGAAAAATAAATGCATTTTAATTAAACTCATTCCTATTAGGATAATAGCATACTTTGTCTGCATAGTGTTTCCTATGATCAAGGCCACCACTGCTTTCTATAGGCATATTTTCCCGCTAAAACTAAAACATGTAACAGGAAACACCCATCATTACTGCTGTTCAGTTTACACTCCCCTCCTATTTAGGTGAATCAAACAATCGACAGAAAACAAGGTCATGTCCTGGTGGGGAAGCTTCAGGAATATAAATATTCCTTCTGCCTCCCAGAAAGTGACTATGGCAGTCTGATAGTACAACCCATCGGATGCTTTCATTCAGATCACAGACATTCGAAGGAAATATGTGACATCTATTAGAGATTGTTCACAGTGGCTACTCCAGAAAAAGAGTCAAGAAGCTAACCAAGTTTACATTTTACATACTCTAAGAACTTTATGACAGTCAGTAAATTCTTCCTCTGCTTCTTTTCTTAGTTTCCCATTCCATGAAATATATGCATATATATACTCATACTGAATTCCTGACATTGCTCTTGGCATGTGAGTAGTGATAACTGTTGACTCTGTCCAGATAAGTAATATGGAAAATTTGATGAATATTAAGATTTATTTATTTATACAAGATTTATGTTGTTCATGCATAAAATTGCATAAATACAAAATTAATAAAACCCAGAATCTGACATCAAAGATCAGTAACTAAAACATTAGATAGAGTTTTTAAACATTCAAAATATGTTTGATGAATTTCATTTTTCACTGTTTCCTAAAATATACCTCTATCCTCACAGACTCTGGACTGACAGCTGGGGATCCTGCGTGGGGTCAAACTAAGCCCGCTGAATGTGACTGACAGTTATGTGGCTTGATCTATTGTGCTGATGGTGGTGGGGGAGCTGGGCAGTGAGACCAGGACTCAGCCTGGGTGCTTGACCTGGCTTTTTGGAGCCCATTTCCTATGGTGGAATGCCTTGATCAGCCTTGACACAGAGGGGAAAGGCATAGTCCTGCCTCAAGTTGGCATATCAGACTTTGTTGACTACCCAAGGAAGAAGGCCTTAACTCCTCTGAGGAGTGGATGGGGGGAGAAGTGGAGAACAGAGGTTTGGGGAAGAGGAGGAAGGGGGAACTGGGGCTAGTATAGATAAATTAATTTTTTAAAAAATAAAAAATACCTCCCTCCATCCCTAACCCCTGAAAACCCTCTCCTGTGAATCCAGTAACGTCTTTCTAACCCGTCTACAAGATTCAGCCCAGCTACCCGCTTCTCCACACTTTTAGAGACTCTCCCACCCACAAGCAGTAGGATGCTGGTAAATGTTTAACGATTCATTCTCTGAGAGAAATCCATGCTTGCAATGTTTGCCAATTTCTGTCATATAAATACTGTCATCATAGTCGGTTTTAAGCCAGCAGCACGGCACTGCCATGCACATAGCTGCGACGATGTAAACACTGCCAACTCTCACAATCTGGCATAAATTGGTTACAAACACCTGTAACTCCAGTTCCAAAGGATTCAAAGCCTGCTTCTAGCTTCCCTGGGTACCCATGAGCACATGGCACACAAACACACACACACACACACAATTTAAAAAGAAAATAAATCTTTAAAACTAAAGAATACCACTGTGGCCCCATGTTGAATCAGTTGTCTTTTCAATTGAACTTTGATGAACTTTACTCAGCAGAACCTAATTTGCTCCTTCCCCTTCCGTTATCCAATTAACGATAAGCTCCTTGATATCAGAAACTTTACCAGTTTTTTAAATCAAACCTCCAATGTTTGGCACATAGTAAGGATTCGATGAAATTCCAGCTAGCTCGTCATCTTCTGTGGCAAGCCTGCCCACTCTGTGATGATGGGACATTAAAAAGACAATGGATCCCCTGCAACACCTTTTTGTCTTCATGCTGTTCTCTTTCTTCTCCACTCCTACCATGACCCATGAACAGGGACGTTCAATTAAAACTAATTTCTGCCTCATGATGGAATAAACGTCTTGTTACCAGATGTATGTCATGTTTTAGCTCTTCCTGAGTAATGAATTATTTTCCTTAACTAAAAAGATTTCAGTGATTGCTGGCAGCAAAAAAACATCCATGGATAGCCATTTATTGTATAGAAAACATGGTTGAATGTCATAATGTGAATGACTCTTCACTATTTACAAATTCCCTTTGAATCTTAATAATAAAGTATTTTGAAATTCACAGCATTTTAACCTAAAGCTATAAGTTATCAAATTTCCTAATTCCAACTTCTCTTCAACTTAAAAGTTCAGGAACCCATCTACATAACTTAACCTCTTTCTTTGATGTTTAGTAGCATAGGCCAACCATATACAGGTAACAAAACTCTGTGCTAACTGTTAAATCTGTTCCCTATCAAAAAAAAAAAAAAAAAAAGCTTTTTTTCTGAGTCACATTATAGTTAATATAAGACTTCATCCCTGGCAGATGACATAGAAGTCTACTTTTATAGTGAGACTATTTTATAAAAACATTGCCAGTGATAATCATTTCACCTGTTTTTTACTTGCTTGCAACTAAATAAGCTATTTTACATGCATTCTGTTTTTACAACCTTCTATACAGTGAAGCAATTAATGATCTAAACAAATGTAGACTTTTTGACTGCAAGAAGTCTTCTTGGTATTTTTTTTTTTTTTTTTTTTTTTTTTACTTTTCTAAAGGAATGCTGTCAACCAGAGTGTGGTGCAAACAGACAGAGTGTGCAATCTTTCCAACTTGAATATCTTACTATAAAACTAGCAAAATCCAGGCCAAAGTCTAGGAAAAATTCAGACATGACATGAAATAATGTTCACACAAATGGATTATTTCATATTCAGTCATATTGTCTGGATATTTAATTAATAGAACAGCTATATTTCTATTGACAGTCTGAGCCTCCTAAGACCCATAGCCTTATTTCCTTCTGGAAGCATACACCAAAAGGAACTTTGTGTATTTCAGTTTATTGTCAAATATATCTCGTTTCCATTAGGGTCTGAACACACAGACATTCACTATGTCTTTATTGATAATTATGCCTGATTAATTGTACCACAAACACTTACAGAAGGAGTATTGAGTAGTTTCTTTATTAATTAACATAGTCAAGTTGAGGAAAACAATCTACATGAGGGATAGCTTGCATAAAAATAATTAAATCATTAATCTTATCCACATGAACATGTACACTTTTGTAAGATCAGTCTTTAGAAAAGATTCAGACTGGAAGAGCACTTTTACATATCAATGATGTAGTGATTTCATTTGGACTATCACAGAATTCCTTTAATCATGCAAATTTTTATTAGGACATAATCAAAAGACAGTCAAGAATTTGGTAATGGAAATCTTTAATACACTTTGTTTAATCTATCAGGGAATTTAGGTAGAAAGCTGCTCTCCAGTTTTTATTTCAGCAAATAGGCAGCAGTGTAGCTCCAAAGCATACCCAAGTTTCTTCATACTGAAATATTTTACCTAAGAACAAGGAGCGGTTCTGTGCAATATCAGAAGTATGGAGAACAGAAACTGTGAGGCGGGCCACACAGTCTTTCTAAGGACTATAGCATAGAGGGTGGGAAGAGAACCTGGGATGGGGAATACATAGGCCTGAGAAGCAGTTATTTAAAACAGCAAGTAAAGAAAGTTCTTAATACAGCAAGGAAAAAACCACATGTAACTTGCTATTCCTTAAGAGCTGGATAGTCCATAACATATGATAAGATTCAAAAAGGATTTTTTTTAAAGTTGTGAAAGGCCAAATTCTGACTGGCTACTAAAGAGAGGCTGGGCTATTTGGATGCATTCCCAGTTTTCTTGTTAACACAGACACTAGTTAATGAAATATTTGTGACTCCCAGGAGTTAAAATAAAATATTTAGTTAGGTAAATCATTAGATTGATTGTATACATTCTATGTGACTTGTTCTACTGTTTGCAAAGATTGCCTGAAGAGCAGTCCCATAGTCAAGTGTGTCAGAATCTAGACTCCTACAGTGGTCTGCTTATTTACAGCTGTGTGGTTGTATAAGAGTCTTTAAACCTTCATGAAATAAGTCTTACACTATTTCTCTAGCCCTCATGTCCTCCATCATGTTGTTACTGTGGGAAGTGAGTGAAATTTGGCTTTGTAAACCATAAAGTACTGCGTATATGTGAGTAGTGCATGTTTTAATCATCCAGACAGTTATCGACACCTCATAAGGAATCAATTGAAGCTACATCATAAAAATAATTAGTTCTACAAGCCTTCCCATGGGCTATACATAGAGCTCAATGGTAGAGAAGTTGGCTAGTATGCTCACTGGACTTAATTGAATCCCCAGTACCACAAAAGTAGTGTGTAGATGACTATAAGACAATCTAATGGCTAAGGATTTTCCCCCCTTGCATTTGCTTATCACAACAGCTACCCAAATCTACAACCTGTCATCAGAAAATCCTGCCTTATCCTTCTCTAAACTCTCTTTCAACTAGATTTAGGAAAGTGTTTCTGATTCTCTTTATATCATTCATTTCTCAAGTAGCAAAACTAAGTCAAAAATCAAAAACAATGAACAGAAAACCATCCCAGGAATACTTATATACTAATGTTTGTGTTGCCTCAGAATATTTCTAGACTAGAACACAGTGATGTGTTATAACTTCTCACTGCTTCATATGAGAACAATATTATATAAGGATTAGGATTGGAATTTAAACACCTCAAATTAACAAGTATTCTCTTAAATACCTCCTACTTTGTTGGCATTATGACAGATGCAATTGTCAAAGAAATGTGTGTCCCCTTAGATCACATATTTGTTCCTGAACAATGACATATGCATCATATGCATAAGAAGGTGCTTGTCCAGTGATTATCTGGCCTCCTTATTTTCACAACATATGGTACAAAACATGGGCGTCTCAATTATATCTTATAAGTGTTAGGACCTTCAATCGGTCATTTTTGCTTTTTGAACTGCTAGCTTCTTAATTTTAAAGCGGAGATTATAAGCAAACACACCTCCCACTGGGGACAATGACATATTCTTTCCTAAAAAGATGTAAAGTGCTTGAGCACTAAGCCTTGCACAGAGTAATACACAGGGAATAATGGAAAATACAATTTACAGCTATCTCTGAGGTTCCACAGAGATCTTTTGGGTGCTACAGCAACTGGGAGAAGGCTTTGTGGCATGAAAATACCAGCTGTTGCAACTTGCACAATGTCATCCCCAGTGATGTAGGGGATGAGTAGCTAGGGAAAAACCAAATAGTTAACTCATTTCCCAGTGTTCCACCTCAGTTGGCTGTTCAAGATCTGGAAAGCTGCATTTGTTTCAGAGGATACCCCATCCTGGATTGTCCCTTGGAGCCACTGCAGCAGGTGGCATTTATCTTATCTTCCACAAACTGTTGTTCTCTTCAAGGATCATTGCTTGTAGAAGCCACATATTAATTTCTTAATATTCTGGCATGTTCTTTCTACTCATAACAGGCTTCCATGTAAGCAGATCACTCTGGGCCTATTAAATATTATATTTGTTTAACAGCCAAATAGTCACTATGTAAACATGCTTTGGAAGGATTATTTTCACTGAGCCCTGTTAGAGGTCACTGCACAGAAGCTCATTACTTTGTTACAAGCCTGTGACTCTTTCATATCCGTCACACAGCAGAGAATGACAAAAAAATGCCACATTAAATCCACTAACCATGGAGTGATTTTTATCCAGTCCATACAACCCTTAGGTCTTCTAGAGAACTCCTTCATCTGAATAAGTCAGACATAAACATTTACTTTTCTTTCCCAAAGTAAAATCTGTTTCTATTGTAACTAATATTGTAAAATATTAAAAAAAAAAACCCAGGCAACCCATTTTTGCTTCAAGAGGAATCAGATAGCATGTAAAAAAGCAGAAGGATTAAGTAGAGTTTAAATTTTTATCTCTTAGACATTTATGTTGCTTTTTCTTAAGTTTGTACAAAAAAACTTTTCCCAGCTGAGCTACAAATGTGGATGCCCTTCTGTATGCCACAAATATGTGCTGTTTTTATTGGTTGATAAATAGTGCTGCTTTGGCCTATGGCAAGGCAAAATATAGCCAGGCAGGAAAGCCAAACTGAAGAGAAGGAGAAAGCCGATGGAGTTGAGGGGCATGCCAGCAGCTGCTGAAGAAGCAAGATGTAAGGTAGCAATCAGGAGCCTCATGATATAATACACAATGATAGAAATGGTTAATTAAAAGTAAGAGCTGATTAGTAATAAGCCTGAGGCATCTGCCAAATTTTATAATTAATATAAGCCTCTGAGTGTTTATTTGTAAACTGGCAGGAGGGAGAGAAAACTCCTTTTACAAGCTAAGATCAAAACTAGCACATTTCACAGACTTGAGAATCCAGAAGGCCATTTGCTTAAAAACCAGACACTAGATTCTTTAAATTTTATATCTACAAAATTTTAAATGATAATTTCCAAAGTCACATTAGGGAATCAATGTAGAACTGCTACAACTAACCACCAGACTCTTTGTCCACCTTATCAACTAGACATGAGCTTCACAATCATTGGGTAGGAAGTGAGAACCAGATGTAGTAGTGTAAACCTCAATACTAGGACTCAAGGGAGAACAGAAGATTACGAATTTGAAAACCCTATAATTTCTTCTAGATCATGGTGCATCTAAGTCACTGCTGGTACTTGAAGGCAGCAGAAATTAAAACTTGCCGACAAGGAAAATTGGGGTAAAGGAAAGCAGTAGTTAGGAAAAGAGAAATTGAGTTATACACAGAAAAAATTTTAAACAAATTTGTCTACATATGTACCAAAAGTCTTGGTGTACTAATTAGAAAGTTCATGGGTGAGATGAAGTTGAAAAAATTAAATCATGGGGGGTCACTGGAGGTGTCACGAAGTGTTTTCTAACAGAGTATATGCTGAGTAGGATATGGACCTGGAGTCATAACTCTATGTTTATTGAAATCAAGTCTTCTAGTGTAATTCGCTTTATCATGCAGTACTTGAAGAACAGTTTCCATCAGGTGTTGTCTACCTTATAGGAGACTACTATCTCTTTGAATATTGTGGATAGAATTGGAAGTTTTGTGGTTGATATTAATAGTGACCATTAGGATACTGTTTTACAAACTATACAGTCTGGAATTTCCAGTCAAGACCTTTGTCGATGTCTATGAACAGGTTGTTCTGGAATTGATAGAGCTTTGTGAATTGAGTATTGACAGGCCACTGAGATAGACAGTCCCCATCATTATGTTAAAGCTAACACAACTAGAGGACTGTATTCTTTGGGAAAACCTTCTAACCAGGTCCTGCTATTTTTGGTGAGGTGTATCCAGATGAATGTAGCCAAGAGAAAAAGAGAGTAGTAATTGCCCAGGCATTAATTGGAGAAGTCAGTGTGGTGCCTCCATCTTGTCTCATGGCATTGTTGGGACAGGTGTTGAAGTGGAACCAGGGGTTGGTTCCTCCTCGTGTGATCATAGATGTGTTTTGAGACAAAACAGCTGTCAAAGACGTGAAAGAAGAAAAGTTTACCACACAACTGAGGAGGCATATTAAAATTGGTCAGAAATTCCATGTGGAGTGTGCTCAGTTCCCTCAAAATGGTCAGTATCTCATCACTGGATCTGTTGATGGATGTAATGAAATGGCAAACTTCACTCCTGAAAATATCAGGAAGGATCTTAAGTATCAGTCCCAGGATAACTTCATGATAATTGATTGTTCTCTCCTCTGTATGTGTTTCAGCAGAGATACTGAAATGTTAGCACCTAGAGCCCAAGATGGAATTATCAGGTGTGGAAGAGTCAAGATGGACAGTGGTTAACAAGATTTGAAAGGTCACATAGTAAAGGTGTCACCTGTCTAAGCTTTTCTAAGTAAAGCAGTGAGATCCTTAGTGCATCTTTTGACCAAAGAAAAAGAAGATATGGCTTAACATCTGAGAAAACACCAAAGGAATTTGAAATAATTTCTTCTTTGTTAATGAGGCAACATTTATACAAGGTGGACACTACATTATTAGTGTGTCTTCTGGTGGCACTGTGAAGGTATGGACTATGAAGAGCACAGAATGTTCAAATACCTTTAAATCTCTGGATAGTACTACAGGGACAGATATTACTATCAGTAGCATGACTGTGCTTCCTAAAAATTCATAGCTCTTCATTTCATGCAACCGATAAAACACAGTGATCATCATGAACGTGTAGGGGCAGACTGTCAGAGATTTGGTTCTGGTAATAAAGAAGATGGTGACTTCATTTGATGTGCCCTCTCCCCTGTGGTGAGTCAATCTACTATATCAAAGAGGACATTGTGCTCTACTGCTTCAGCACAGTCACTAGAAACCTGGAGAAAACTCTAATGGTTCATGAGAATGATGTGAAATTGCACACCACCCACATCAGAAATTGATTACCACCTAGGGTGAAAATGAACTCCTGAAGCTCTGGAAACCCTAACTCAACCTTTACAGTACATGGGAGCATGTGTTTAAGTGGAGCAATATTCCTGTGTTGTTTTAGTTTTTCATGTCTGCCTGTGTAAGAAAAGATATTGTCTGAAAATGCCAGAATGTTTAAACAATAGTTATCATTTAACGCATTTTTCCCCTGAGAGAAGGTTTCCCTTTGTAGCCCTAGCTGTCCTGAAACTCTCTCTTTAGGGCAGGGTGGCCTCGAATTCACAAATGTCAACTGTTGGGATTATCGGCATGAGCCACGCATCTTGGCTTCCATTTAAAGCTTTTAAAGAGAATTAGTTAATCTGCTTCTAACTGGGTCATTCATTTAATGTTGCCATTGATCTTATACCAAAATATTTGAAATGCTGATATTTCTAGAAGAAAAAGTTTTTATTTGAAAAGCTAATTAAAATCTAAATCCTAGCATGAAACTTGTAAATAAGTCATTCTGCAATATTCTGTAGCTATGGGTTTTTTTTTTAAAGATTCTAATAAACTTATACCTCTTTTAAAAAAAAACTTCCTAGACCTAGAAGAAGGAGGGGAGGACCTTGGACTTCCCACAGGGCAGGGAACCCCGACTGCTCTTTGGACTGGAGAGAGAGGGGGAGAGGGAGGGGAGAGGGGAAGGAAATAGGAGGAGGGGAGGAGGTGGAAATTTTTAATTAAAAATAAAAAAAAGAATAAAAAAATTAAATCACTAAATTCCCAAGTTCATGAATTGAGCTAAAAAATAAATCATCTTGAATGAATTATTTCACATTCTAAAAGACAAATCTGGTATGTATTCACTTATATGTAGACATTAGCAGTAAAGTCATCTATAAGCTGGTTACAAATGATATAACCGCAGAGGTAAGGCATAGAGTAAGGAACTGAGAAGATAATTGGATGACCCATACAGGTAGATCCACTACATCCTGATAAACAGTCAAGATATGCAATCATACTTCTGCTCTTTCTTTTGTAATTGGAGGTTTAACCTGGGAAGTGACTGCCTATAGGATACTTAGTCTAGTATGGCTTCACTGCCTAAACAACAAAATGTTAATGACTTGATGTCTCAAGGTTTTGAAGCAATTAACTGTTCGAACTGTCCTTTATACCATGTTAAAGAAGTCTTTTGCTGCCTTCTTCCCCCTTTTATATTGAGTATAAAAGTGTATGGAAAATTAAACACAGGCAATTTCTGTATTCACTGTAACTCCCTCCCAATACTATCCTATGTTTCTGTTTTATTATTATTGCCTGCATCTTCTCATTCTTTACTACATTTTCTGATTTCCATGCCCCTAACGTAGTAAGTAGTATTTTTTTCAAAGCTCACCTCCAACACAAAAGAACCATAATTTTCACAACAGCTACAAGAAGTAGCATACAAGTATGTTTGAAAGTTTTATATATTTTTGTCTATATGTATATGTGTTAAAACATAATTAGCCAAAACCCATATTTAACATGTTGCCTCCATAAGCATGATTGAGAGGATAAAAACACTTTGAAATGGAAGTACTAATAACAAAGTACATAACATCATAATGGCAGAATGAGGAGGATGAAACGTAGCCTTTAGGGAAGTGTAGAATGCAAGTATCTCTCTCGTCTATATGCAGATGTGTGATCTCTTTCACTTCCTCCTTCCCTCCTTTCTTCCCTCACTCTCTATCTCTTTCTCTCTTCTATCCTGAAAATCAAGTTGCAAGTGGATTTAAGATAGGGAACTTCAAGGCCCTGATCAGCTCTAAACCAGGATGGAAAGAAATAGGTCACTGCACTGCTTCCAGCACTCCTGAAAGAGCTCTGAGCCTTCCCTCAGCAAGTGCATCTACTTCTATTTCTGACTCTTCCTTTAGGAGGCCCCTCAGGGCTTTGCTTCTTTAATCCCAGAGTAGAAAACCTGGAGCTCTATGGTACTTATTCTTTCTCTATTTCTGTAGTATTTGAGTATTGATATTAAACCTCCCAAGCCCATTCTCTGTCATTAAAGGGGCCTGATGCTGACAGCCAGGAAAATCTACCACCATGAGTCCTTGTTTATCTCAAGATCCAACCATTGAATATTTATACTAAAAAGATAGAAATATAATGAGTACAAAACTTACAAATCTTAAATTTGCTATGCTAACTATAAATATACAGAAAAAGTAGTAGACTTTCTTGACCATGTTGAGGTTGTAATGACTCTCCCTGAGTTCAAGGGCTTAGACTAAACCCCAGTGATTATTTTTGTCCACCTAAATAAGAACAAAATAATAAAAACTTTAAGAACAAAATTATAAAATAATAAAAACTTCCTTAGTTGAACTTTTATACAAATAATACCTCATTGACTACATTAATCTGTATTCAAAACTTTGTTCTAATATAAATTGACACTTTTCTTCAAGATTGTCTATGGTTAAGAAGTTTGGGTGGGTAGGTGAAGTGCTTTGTATTCAACTCGAGTTAATATGCCAAACAATCAAAACTGCAGAGCAGAAAAATGGAGCACAGGCCTAGCTGGAAAGTGGAGAGCTAGGCAGGAAGAAAGGATAGCTGCCGCTCAAATTTTGACATACAAACAGACTTCCCAGAGAAATCTCTCTTAATGAAGAATCTGGGGGATCTGTCAGAGGACCCACTATCAGGCACGTATTTTAAACATTCTCTGATCAGATATTGTCCTTCAAAGGGGCCACAGCCATCCATCAGTTTCTTTTCTTTATTTTATTCCCCTTTTCTACTAATATCTCCTTTTTTAGTCCAAGACTGTATTGATTTCTAAGAGTGACAGAAGAAGCTAACATGATCAGCCTGTGCAATAGAACCATTAAAATGAATTTTAAGAAACCAATCAATTGACAATTTATGCTGGAGAGGATTTGGAGTAAGGGGAACACTTCTCCACTGTTGGTAGGAGTACAAACTTGTACAACCACTTTGGAAATCAGTATTGTAGTTTCTCAGAAATTGGAAATCAATCTATCTCAAGACCCAGCAATACCACTTCTGGGTATATATCTAAAGAATGCAGAATCATACCACAAAGACATTTGCTCAGCTATGTTCATAGCATCACTATTTGCAATAGCCAGAACCTGGAAACTACCTAGATGCCTTTCAACCAAAGAATGGATAAAGAAAATGTGGTACTCAGAGGTTTAAAAAAATGAAATCTTGAAATTTGAAGGAAAATGAATGGAAATAAAAAAATAAGAAAATGTGTTACTCAGAGGTTTAAAAAAATGAAATCTTGAAATTTGAAGGAAAATGAATGGAAATAAAAAAAAAACATCTTGAGTGAGGTAACCCAGACCCAGAAAGACAAACATGGTATGTACTCACTCATAAGTGGATAATAGATGCAAAACAAAGAATAACCAGGCTAAAATCCACAACCACTGAGAAGCTAGGTAAAAAAGTGGACCCCAAGAAGGACAAACATGAAGGGCTCCAGAAAAGGGAAATATTTAAGATCTCCTGGGAAAACTGGGAAGGGGAGTAAAAGGGAGGGTATGAGGCATAGGAACATGAGAGTTCAAGATGGCTGAGTTGGGAGAGGGTATCTTGATAGAGTGATCAGTTATGGGGTTGGCGAGAAATCAGGTGCTAGGGAATTCCCATGTCAGCTGGAAGCAATCTTAGAGGACAACGTCTCCTCTCCCAACAGAGTTTGCCCTCAGGGTTAAGGACATCATTTAGTGGTTGGTATAGAATTGAGGGTATGTGGGAGATATGTTATGGAATTAGGGGTACTTTCAAAAAAGGGGGGGATTAACTGGCTTAATGGGATGATTGGTATTTGTGAATTACTGTTTTTAGAAAATTGTATTGGTACTGATTCTTGTATATTGATATATTGAATATTAAATGTGAGTGCTTCTATCTCTATTTTTATATGAGTATGCTTATACCTCTGTCTATATTGTATTGATATATTTACCAATTTGCAATGTACATTTCTACCTCTGATACATTTGGTATGTAATGACATTATGTACAGTTGGAGATCATTGTCCTCATATATTGCACAGTTGTTTATTCTCTTAGTCTTCAAGTTAGATAGGTATTGAGAATTATATGTTTGTCATATTTAGATTTAGGATAATCAGGTTCTTAGATACATAGAGATTATATTTAGTATAGATAGTATAATCTTCAACCTCTTCGAAGAGCTGTAGAAAATAGCCTTTAATCTAACCTAGAATTCCGTGCCAACGAGACACAATCACTCCTGGCAACACCGCTCTACTTCCAAAAGAAAGTTGAGCACCAAAGACACTCCACTGGGAGCTTGTCTTCTTCTTGGCACAACTGGCCTTTGGGTTAAGAAAAGCCTATACCTCAAATACTGACAAAGATACGGAATATCCATAAGTGGATGAAACAGGATTGTCTTATCTTGCCAAGACAGGGTAGGATAGTTCTAAAAAAGTTCCTTGCCTTCAATAATGGTATATCATTACGTTAGGCCTTAGCCAAAGTTGGTTGACTCAACATTGCTAAGGAGACTTTGGGTGATTGCCCAGGTAGTCAGTTGTCTCTGTCATTTGTTGCACATTTTGGAAATTTCTCTTTTGTTCTTCCTGGTTGCTTAAGTAATATTACTTCTCTTCTCAGATCTTTGACAGAGTTGAAGATTAGATAATTGTAGTTACTCTCTACATTATTTAAACTCCTTGAGATAGAATGTTTAGCAAAACTTTTGCTATATGTTTCTTGCTCAATATTGTTTGTTATTTGTAATTTTATATTTATTATTTGCTCCTATTGTATATAGTTGTATTTGGTTTGGTTCTGTCTTATTTAGACAAAAGGGGGAGATGTAGGGGAAGCCCAGCCCAACGGGGTGTGTTCGCCTCAGGCTAATGTTTATCTATAAATCTGGCGGGCGTGAGCCCTACTGGTCCCTTTTTTATTTCCTGCCCATCGCCGGATCCCTGGTGTTGTAAGCTATCCCTTCATTAAATTTTGCTGTTTCATATTAAGCTAGCCTGATTATTACGCCGTATCAATTTGTAGCAGCTGACAAATTTATAATCTAGTTGTAGACAAGTCTACAGACATAATGAGTCACGAAACACTCATTAGCTAAGAAGATAAGCATAACCTGTATCAAGTGAAACAGAATTTTAAAAGGGATGAAAAAATATTAAGTAAAGTTTTATTATTTTTAAACTGAAATGAGCAGTTGTTGAACATAACTACATTCAATACATCTCCTTCTGTGTTCCTAATAAATGTCACGTAATCGACTAATATTCTCACCATTTTGCAGAGGAAGAAACAAAGTAAGAGTTAGTATGTTCTGGACACTAAGCAACTTAATGGTCAATCTAGTAATTGATATGTCACAGAAATTTTTTCTGATCAAAGGCCTGTAAAGGCCAAGTAACCAAGAATAGTTAAGTTTTCAAAAGGCAGGAGATAGAACAATGAGAACATCTTTCACTTAGGCAGGAAATAGTCCAACTGCCATCAAGGGGTTATCTGGGCCCTATTTGTAAACACACCATGCCATAGGACTAAAAAGAGTAGAACAGTGGTGTTTCCACTGTGGTTTAACCTAAAATCCAGAAGCAGAATCCATGAGATTATATCAGGAAGTAAAGCCCGATAAACTCACTGCAATCCTACTCCAAGTTCTGCCTTTTAGAGAATAGAAATAGCTTTCAAGTTTTAATCATCAGACTAAGTATCAGTTACCCTAGGACATTCCAATAAAGAAGAAATAATGGCTGGCAATCTGACTAGTTTTGTCAATGGGTCTTTAATATAAGACATGTTGATTCTCACAGAAATCCTAGGAGATATATAATAGTGGTTATCATTTCAGTCTTGTGGATGAGAAAATCAAGGCTATGAACGATGAAAGTTGTGTCCATAATTATATTGAAACCTGGATCTTCTTCTATCAAAGCCTATGTTATATTGTTAGTTTTTTCCTATTGCAATTCCTATCAACAACATTCACAGAAGGGGGAGCAGAAGGATAAAAACGCATATTGTGGAGAACATATAATAAATTGATCACATGCTTGAAGAGCAATATGCTTACTTGACAATAAGTCTTTCACCTATTGCATGTTTTCTAAATAATTACGGCTTTCAGAAAACTAACTTGCAGAAGAAACTAAAATTCTGCAGCTAATTTTAATCTTGTCCATGCTTCCTACATTTTCACTGTTGTCTGGTTCTGATTTTCTACATCCTGTTTCAAAACACTGATTCATTTAAAAACAGGCAAATTCTTTGTGAGTTCCACCCAGCTTCATCTTTCAGCCACTTTCAGAGACCTGAGAAGTTATATTTTAGCTGAAAATTCCAGGGAATTTGGCACATAGGGTCACAGATTGCAGCTTTACAACTTCCCCTGCCTGTCCCCCTTCCAACATACACACACTTTAGAATGGCAAAATTTAGGACAGGATCCAAGAGAATTTGCAAACTTTGCTTCCTGCTCCTGCCTCATATGTTTTGCTCCCAGATAAAAGATTAAGCAAGAGCAGAAATTCCAGGATTCTGAAAATAAACTATCAGCTGGGATGACAGAAAACAGATGCTTGTTGAGAGCTCTGTTTCTTAAGGTGTCTGGTGGACACCTGGTTAAAAGATTTTGATGAGGTACAGGAGTGGGAAATAGGAGGTAGAAGAAACAGAGGGAAGAGCCATAAGCTAGACCTTCTTCAAGTCCTGGTTTAGAAGCAGCAGCATAGGAAGCTCAGTGATATCATATCCCTTTGCCCTGTTGTTCATGGTCAACAAGTGGACTGCTGGTCACTAGCCTGCAATCAAGAAAAGTTAAATATTTGCCATTTTTAATGTTCTAGGTTCAAGAGTTAATGTCTTCTATCTTCGATCTAACAAGATAGCCAAAAACATGTTGCACTTATTTTGAAAACATAAATTGACCTTGGTTTTCTGTGTCTAAGATTCATAATAGTTAAAGTGTCAAAGTGTAAACTTCTGTTTCTCTTGCTTAAATAAGAATAGCTGATCCAGAAAATAGTCTCCTACTAATTCAAATATTTTCAGGTGGCCACATAGGAGATATTGTAGGTATACACAATCCAGTCCTCTCTAGTAACTTCCCTCTAACACCAACCTTGATCTCTCAAGGTAACAAATTATGGTCTGTAATAAGAAGAACAAATTACAATCAATCCTCTATTATGTGAAAAGAGCTATTAAGTAGTACAGCCTCTGTTGTTGTTGTTGTTGTTACTTTTATTATTATCGTTATTCCTTATGTATATGTGTATGTGCTTATACACAAGGGTACGTGTGTGCATTCCATGATACATGTATGGATGTTAAAAGATAACTTGTGGAAGCTTTTTGTTTGTTTGTATCTTGTTTGTTTGTTTTTGCCATGTGGGTTCCAAGGATTAAACTCAGGTCATCAGGCTTGGCAGCAAGCGCCCATACCCACTAAACCATCTTACTTTCTAGAATTTTTAGTAGAATAGCTCTGTCTTTTACTCTGCAAGTCAATAGAACTTGCAAGTTGTAACAAATCTTTAAAATCATACTGAAAAGAGTAGATTTGAATGACACACTTCAGATTATTTTGATTGCCCTTCTGAGAACAAAGACTTGGTTACAATAGCACTTTTCAAAGCAGTTCTATAACATGCATAAAATAGTCATTCCACTCAGCTCTACCTTTTAGATTTCACCTCCTCCCAACAGTGGCATTCTAGGGACATAAACTTAAATTATGGACCTTTGGGAGCCCTTAAGATATAAATTTACCACGATAACAATCTAAGAAGAAAGTAATATAGATATGGCTGCCTCTTTTTGAGAGAAAACATCATTTTACCTTACAAGCCTTGAATGTCTAAACTGTAAGAACGATCTGGAAACCATTAGACTTATGTGAATATCCTGTACAGAATATTTTCCTATTCATATATGTGTCCATAAAATTTAATTATGATTTCAGAATTCATATTCACACACATTGTACTTTCATCCTATTAACCCAATTGTTTCCTTTAACTCCTCTCAGGCCATCCCTATCCCCACAACCACTCTTCAACTTTGGGTTTTCTTTTTTTTTTTTTTTAGAACTTACTGGGTCAAGTCTGTGCTGCTCATACACTCATACACTAGTATGAGGCTTAACTATGAGTGTGATCACCCTACAATGGACTATACCCTTAAAGAAAACTAACTCTCCATCCATCCCACAGGAGCCATTAACTGCCAGTAGCTCTGCAGCTAAGGATAGGAATTGTGATTCTCTCTGTGGCGCACAATCTACAAACCAACTATGTTCAAATGTTGATGAATTTGATCTCTTGTGGATCTTGTTTGGGCAACAACAGTTGCTGTCACTCCATGACAGACAGACACTATTTTATTCCAGTCCTACTGAACCTCTCACTCCTACAGCCCTTCCCACTCATTCCATGATGAACCCAGAGCCTGAGGATGAGAAGCAGGAAATGTGATATAACTATTTATGGCTGAGCACTTCTCAGATACTTATTCTCTGCACTTTGACCAGCTTTATGTTTCTACATTTGACTAACATTCTCTACATAGAGAAACAACTTCCCTGCTGAGATCAGAGAGTTTTAACTAATTTATGAATATGTAAATGCCAACGGTAGAGTCAGTTAGATACTATGCTTCTAAAGTTTAAGATATCTAAAGAAGAACACATTATATTAAAAGGTCCTTTTATCGGTAAGGTTTTCCCAATTTTTTTCATGGAAAACATAAATTGGAACTAACACCTACAGATGGAAATATGGGAGAAAAGTCGTTAACGGGCTTAGAGAGAAAAGAAATGGCCAAGAAAAAAGACTTATAAAAATACCTATACTGATTCTGATGAATATAAATGTTTATCAGGAATCAGTACAGTGGTTCTGGAATAGTTCTCTAGACTTAACCTATGGTGAACTCCATTATTTATGTGCACTACTCCTAACTCTAGCCCGAACCTTGGAAACACAACCTATGGTCTTTCCTAGGTCCAGGCATACTCAAAAAATCAGCCCACCTCTTTTATCTTAGCACTTTCAAGCTTAGCTCACAATAGCATACCTTCTATCTCAAACTAGCTGGGATAGATCTACTCCTTTGTCTTAGTTTTGTGCTTCCTAGGTAAGCACCGAACTGGAATTATCCATGACCACCTAGCAACAACAACAAAAATCAGTCCTGAGTATCTTAGTGATTTAACTTGATCCACTTCATACCTGATCTGAAACCAACATAGCTTGGGCAACAATGAAAACAAAGTTAAACTTATACTCAACAGACACAAACTAAATCTTTCATCAGAAAAACAACCATCAAAGGAAGTCCACATGCCTGGGTCACATTGAAAATAATGCAAACAATGTGAAAGGCAAAGACAACATATTTCTCCTCAGAAACCCCCCAGTCCTATAGAAATGTTCCCAAGTAAGAATCACCTAAATGAATCCCAATAGATATGATTTAAAAGAACAATCTAAAACATGATTAAAGGATTTAAGTAGTTAAATACCTCAGTGAACTTGAAGAGGATAGGAATGAACTCCTGATTGAAGTTCAAGGAACTGCTAATATACAGCTGGATGAAATGACAAAGAAAAATCAGGATCTGAAAAATTAATTCAGTAAAGAGAGAGAAATACAGAAGGAAAGTCAAGATGAGGTAAAGATGGAATGAAAAACCTGAATAACATAACTAGAAAGCTCAGGAGAAGTGTTACCAGTAGAACGGATCAAGAAGAAAAAGGAATATCGGAGCTTGAAGAAGAAATAGAGGAACTGGACTACTCAAGCAAAGAGCATAAAAAAATAAGAAAAAAATGCATGCAAAAACTGTGATAAACCATGAAAGACAAAAAATCTATTAATTATAGGCATAGATGAACAAAGAGAATCCCAGGTAAGTGACAAAGACCGTATTTTCAACAGGATCATAAAAGATTTCCAGAAATAAAGAAAAGACACAAGAAGTATACAGAACAGGAAAGAGATAGGACCAGATAAAAAAATTCCCATGGCATGTTACAATTAAAACCTTAAATATACTGAATAAGGAAAAGATATTGAAGTATAAAGAGAAATGACAGGTCATTCGGAATAACAGCTAACTTTTATTATTTTTCATTCTTTTACTAATTAGTCAGTTAATTCATTTTTCCAGCCAGATCAGTTCCCTTCCCTTCCTCCTCTCCTCCCAATACCTCTCCCCAACCTCCCCTTTCTCTCCTATCTACTTTCTCTTCCCTTCCCTTCAAAAAGCACAGTTCTCCCATGTTGATGAGTCAGCTTTTCAAAGGAGAAAAAAGTCAAGAGTACTTTGCCCAGCAAAACTATCAGCCACATTTGTAGGAATAAGAAATTTTTCTACGATATGAAAAGGCTGAAAGAATTCATTTCCAACAAGCCATTTCTAACAGAAAACACTGAGAGTAATACTTTGAAATAAACCCAACACAGTCAAGAGCCTATGAAAAAAAAATAAGGAAAGCTATAAATACTGACAATTGGACTAAGAATGAAAGCAAAGAAAAAACAGCAAAATAACAACACAAAAGAAACAGTTTTCTATAATAGCTTTATGCCCTAAATCTCCAATCAAAGGACACAAGTAAGATGAAAAGATTAATTTAAAAAAAAATCTTTATCTTATAACGGAATTCATCTTAGTTGTTTAAGGATAGGTACTATTTTAGAATGAAAGGCTGGAGAAAAGTGCTAATGACAAATAGGACCAGGAATTAGGTATTATTATCATAAATATAGGCAAAGTAGCTCTCATACGAACATTACTGTAAAGACACTTGAGTCTGACCCAGGGAACAATTTATAAAAAAGACATTATAATCATAAACATATATGCTGCAAACATTGCTGGGCATAATTTTATAAAAAGCATGCTGCTGTGCTTTAATAAAGATATTATCCTAAACTCAACAATGATAGGTAATTTCAGTACCCTACTTTGTCCATTAGACAGGTCATCTAAACAAAAACAATAAACAGAGAAGCATTGACACTAAACTGCATCATACATCAAATGTATCTAAAACTATCTACACAATATCCCAACCAAATACCAGAAAATGTGCCGAGACACTAAATAGACCATACACTGAAACATTAAAAAGAAATTAAGTAATGCTGATGTGCCGTGCTTTATTGACTCCCACAGGAGGCCTGCCCCTTTCTGAACAGAAACAGGTTGGGTGGGGGGCCGGGAGGATGTAGGGGGAAGAAATGGGAAGAGCATGGAGGGGAAACTGCAGTCGGGATGTAAAATAAATGTAATTACTATAGAAAAGAAAAAAGTATTAAATAAATCTATACATCCTATCTGACCACAATGCAATAAAACTTAAAATCAACAGCAAATGGGTAATAGTAACTACATAAAATTTGAAATTAAATACCACATACCAGAGAGTGAGTGTACAAAAGAAAAAAAATAAATTTCTAAAACTAAATGAAAGCACAATAGAACAAAACTTTTGGGACACATTGCAAGCAGCCTTCATGAGGAAATTTCTAGATCTAAGTGCTAAATAAGATATGGCAGAAACATTCATATCACTTATCCTCATTTCTGGACCTGGGCATGTGGGTTTAATTGGTCACTTTACAAACCTAGGACATATTTACCTTTGCAGAAATTCTTTTGGAAAGCAATCAACAACCAGATAAATTCCAGAGAATTGCTCCAAGAACAAATGCAAAATTCTCTGTAAATTTCCCCATATTACCGTTTCCCAGAAGTGGAAGAAATGAAGGAGGTTTTATATCCATACATATCCATAGATAGATAGATAGATAGATAGATAGATAGATAGATAGATAGATATAGATATAAGGATATATATATATATATATATATATATATATATATGGAATCTAGAAGGTTCATAATGAGATAGTACTGCCACCACAACACAATTTGTATTTCCAAAGAAAAGTTGCTAATTAGCTTGAGAGAATTCCCAAAGAAATTAATATAATATGCTCAATGTGACTACCACCCCAAAGGTTGATTTTTTTGTTTTGTTTTGTTTTGTTTTTGTTTTGTTTTTCGAGACGGTTTCTCTGTAGCTTTGGTGCCTGTCCCGGAACTAGCTCTTGTAGACCAGGCTGGCCTCAAACTCCCAGAGATCCGCCTGCCTCTGGCTTCCAAGTGCTGGTATTAAAGGCGTGCGCCACCACCACCCGGCTTGATCTTTTTTTTTACTTCATAAAATTTGAAAGTACAGATTTCACTTCCAGTGGTACTATATTCAAATGCACGCAATATGAAATCTTGTATGCCTCCCATATCATGTTAATAGACACACATTCAAAGATAATCTGAAACTCATGAAGAAACATTACATATAAATCTGAAATAAGAAATTTTTCATGTTATAAAAAAAAGCAAAAATGAGAATATATTCATTATGATTTGTTTGAGGATTTTCCTCTGATCACCTCTTTCCACATTTTCCCATAGCTCTAGGGCTCTTGGCACAGTTTACTGGAAGGAGACTTTTTTGGCTTTTAGGTAGCCTGCAATGACCTGTATCTCCAAAACTGCTAGAATCAGTGAGAAAATTCCCAGCCAACTCAAAGCTATGGTAGCTTTGTAACCTCAGACTTTGTAACAGTTCATATCATGCCATTGGAGGAAGAATCTGAGCTAAAAGTGAATCTTCCATGATGTACCCTCTCTCAGCACTGAGGACAGAAAAGAAAGTCAACTGCACGGTATCCACAAAAGCACGTTGGTGGAGGGTACTCAGTTTTGTTTTGATTTCTATTTGGATCTATCCCTGGAAATAACTCTGGTAGATTCCCCTCTCAGATTGATTCTTATGCTACATTTTAGCTAAATAGGAAGTCCACCTGGGCCCCATGATATTCGATATACACCTTGGGTCAGACGTTCCACAAATTAGATCAACTCAGGGAGCTTTGACTTGATTTTTCTTTGTTTGAAGAAGCAAGTCCTTCAGCTCCAGCTGCAAGGATTAGCAGCTAAAGCCAAGCTGTGCTAGCTGATGAGCCTTGCTCTGCTGGGCCTCTTCTCATCCAGCTAACACTGGCTGCGCAGGAGGACTCACTGGAGACTGCTACCCCCTGTGTAGGATGGGACACCATATGGAGGCTTCCGGATTAAAACATTCGCAAAATCTTTCTTCTTTTAAATTTTAGACTTTGAATTTTTTTCACAAACTAACTCTATTATCTAGCAGAATACTTCTGCTAATTTCTGTTGTCACAGTTTCTCTTCTAGAAATCCTAGCAGAAGGGTTTGCAGCAGGTAGACCACATGTAGGCTGTTGTAGGCATCCGTTTTTGCCTATTGAGACATCCTGTATGTGGGAGTTTGAAAGATGACAAATTATCCAACTATTAAAAATTGTGCAATATCAAGCTCTTTCATAAAAATATCTAAATAAATCTTCCAAATTTTTCTAACATTTAATATTGTGTTCAAATAGGATATGATATCTGTGTATTAGGATCATACCAGCTAATTCTTTTCATGTTTATTTTTATATATTTTAAGCAAAAGAGTATACATTTTTGTGGGGAGTGTTTAAAAGTTCTCAACCAGATATTTGTTTATTTGTATTTTCAGTGTGACTAGTTTTCCCAAAATTCACTGCCTCAAGCTTTCTTTCCATCAGGGTCTCAAACTCCCTGAGCTAGCCATATTTTCAGCACCAACAGTTTTTTGTGCACAAGCTAGTTTTATTGCCTCATCTAATTGCAATTTAAGAGAGAGCTTAAATCTATTGAATCAGATACCCAGGGGCAACTCAAAAAGGAAGGGGCCTACTGAGTTTACTGAACTCTTATAAAAGTGCCCAGTCAGGATCCACCAAAGGCAACACAGTTGTTTTGGGATTGTCAATTTAATATGTCTTTGCATTTTATGAATTGCAGGCAGAGTTGTATTTACAAGGAAACACATTGGCGGTTTTTAAAGTGATTAATTAAGCATGGAATTTATATGAAAACAATTTACTGCTGGACATTATCAGAATACCCAAAATACACATGCAATTTTCTTGCCTTCTAATTTATAGACACAATTTATTTTGATTGTACAATTAGGAAAGAAGAACTTTATTAATTTTGATGGAAGTCTAAAGAACCAAGGATGGCCTTGAATTCCTTGTGGGAGGCTGTGAGAGTTACAACAGATGACAACTGGTGTTCAGATGACAACTCACCAAGAGTCTGCTTTAATGTTTAAAAAGTAAAAAGAAATATGTATACTTGAGATTTTGTCCAGTGCATACATTCTTTGAGTCTAAAGTCAAGGAAATATATATATATATATTTCCGTTCCTGGCTTTCTTCAACAAGTCATTTTATTACCCTGAACTTCATTGGGGCTTCTTTTGTTTCTTTGATTGATCAATTGATTCTGAAAATAACTATTTATTAAAAGGTCTCCTTTTCTGGAAGAAATGAGTATGGCCTATATTGTTTAGGGTACATCTAGAGCTTCCCTGATTAACACTTCAAAAGGAAGTTTCCCATGCTTGGTTCTCTGGTGTTTGTTAAGTAGCCTATGGTTTAGGGACAATATTGTTGCTGAAGATACCACACAACTACAGTTACAATATTTATATCTACTTTGTCTCCCTCTTTCCACAGCACATGAACCATTCCACTTCTTTTTTACTCCCATTTCTCCACTACGCATTTGCTCATCCTAATGGGCCTTACCTGCTAGTGCCTGGTAGGCCCACAGATGTCTTTCCAGGAGCCAGGGCCTAAAGGACCCCAGCTGACCTGTGGCTGGATAGCCCTCACCTGAACAGAACTGCATCAGGGTAGGCGTGGATGGAATGTCTTCCTGCCAGCAAAGGCCTTGTGGGCCTCATCAGGCTAGTCTCTGTCTAAGCTTCTTTGAAATTCTTATTGAGGATTTTTTTATTCTGACAAGGTTTTATTAATATGTGAAGATTTGTGAGTGAAGCAAAATATAAATAGATATAGTGACCAGATGAATTGAAAACATCATCAAGAATAAAATAGCACTTACTGAATATTTTGTGACCTTTCCTAGGAAGATATGGTAAAGCGTAACTTTTGCCCCATATAGGACACCAAAAATGGACCAACGTAACAATTTTACCCAATTCTAGCTTAGTGGGCCAGTTAGGTTAGTGTGGTTACTTTCAACAATGTGGGTAAAGGCTTGCTTGTGGAGGCATAGATGACTCAAAGGCAGCTGTATCATGGAAAACCCAGCCTAGAAAAGGCGATAATTCACACAAAAGTAACATTGTAGTTTCTTATATGACTTGCAGGCAGCTCAACCATCTGGAGTCTCTTCTCCTTAGTAAATTTTATTGTTTATATAACCTTGGACAAGGACTTTGCAAATCTAGAAATTTCAGAAGCCTCCTGAATCTTAGTTCTGCTCTCTTATTGAAACTTCTAAATTTCATTTTGCTTTTAGGATTTTTATTTATTTATTTTTTTTGCCTTAACGTTAATAGCACAACACATTCTTTATGTGACACTGTTCCATTTGGAAGAAATACTCCCTTCCTCTAGCCTTTATGTTCTTCCCAACCTATCTTCCATGATTTTGTTTGACTCTTGGTGGAAGTGATATAGGTGTCTGTTTTTTTATTCATCTTTTGTTAATGTTGGGAGAGTGTACTCTAAGTAGAAATTCATTGCTGAGACATGAATTCGGTCACATGCGATCAGTCCAAGCACTGTGGATTTGGAAAAACTAAGTGTGTGGATTGATCACAACTATCCCCATGAAAGGGCCGAGCAGATGCAATAACAGGCTCTTAGTCTTCTATCAGAGACCAAGTCTCAGTTTCAGCTTCCTGATACTGAGCAAGCAGTTTCTGAAAGAACCACAAGCAATGGACAATCAATCTTCAATACTCCTGACACAGAGATGAAGGCGATAACACGTACCAAACCCAGGCCATTCACTGCAGCATATGAAGGCAATGACCAAATAGGGACAGATTCTGAGAATCGTCCAAACATGCCCTAAGATGAAAGAATTATAGCCACAGCCATCCCACTAGCCCTGGACTGCTGGGAGCCGATTCGAGTGGCCGCCATTACAAGATGGCACTTGGCCCCGACCTCGCTTGCTGGACAGCTCCATATTAGGCAATGCAGTGGAACCGTGCCTCTCGTATGTGCAGTGATGATGATGTGCTTAGGGCCAATCCCGTGGCCAGGATCGCATCGGCAGGCACAAATCAGCCAATCCAGGCACGACTCGTTCCCTTACCCCCTATATAAGCAGCTGCCGTTTGGCGCTCGGGGTCCCCTCGCTTCCACTCTCCCTTCAACCAAGAGGCTCCAATAAAGCGTGATTTGGGAAGAATCCTCGTCTGGTGGTCGTCTTTTCCTGCTGGTCAGGGAGTTTGCCGCAACTGGTGCCAGAAACCCGGGACGCTGGGACAAGCTTTGGTACTGAGTGAGGGGCCAAAGAGGATTCAGAACTCGACACGTGGAGCGGCGACTTCAGTGAGTCTCCCAGGTATGATGATTGCTGGGGTTGCACCTGAGGTGTTTTGTTTGATCTTTGTGGCCCTCATAATTGCTGTTTTTCTGTGCTGCTTTTGGTTGCACAGGGAAGGGAGGAGGGCACAGCAAGCACACCAGGACAGCCTATCAGAGTCGGATTCAAAAGGGGGGGACTTAGGCAGGTCTAGACAGAAAAGAATAAAGATAAAAAAGGATAGTAAAAAGGAAAAGGATAGAAAGATAAAGGGTATACCTAGAGAAGAAACTCAAGAGGACCCTCAACGGGAGGAAGGGGATAAAAAGCAGAAAAACTGGCTTTACCTACTCCTCACAGAGTTCACTGACTTAGATTTGTCTGACGATGAACTCAGCTCACAAGAAGAGGAGGAGGCTGCTAAGTATGAGGAAGAAAGGTATGAGCGGGACTATCACCGTCCCCCAGCCTATAACCCACCCCGTGCTCACGCACCGATGGAGGGTGTGTCTCACCCCTCGGCACCGCCATTAGGTGCACAAGCGGCTGAACCAGGAAGGGCTTGCCATTATATTAGCCAGAGCACTTGGGCACGCTTAGCCTCAGCATACCTGGTGATGGAGGATCCCGTCACCCATCATAGGTGGTATGAGCCAGTGCCATATAAACAACTAAAAGATCTGGTAACAGCAGTTAAGGATTTGGGGGCTACTGGAGATTATCCAATCGCCCTCCTGCGCAGACTTTTCACCTCGGTGCTGACGCCTACAGATTGGACAGAGATGGCTAGGGCCTGCTTGACTCGGGGACAGTTTCTGAATTTCAAGTCTCTGGTTGCCAATAGAGCCCATACCCAGGCTAGAGTTAATGCTCAAAATGGTCATCATGATTGGACAGCTGATATCATATTTGCCACTCCATTGGCAGGCGAAAAGGTCACCCATGTCAAGACCCACTGCCTAGAGGCCTGGGCGGCTTGGGGCAAACCCACCCGCCTTAAAACTGACAATGGCCCTGCTTATTCCTCAAAAGGTTTCCGCGCCTTCTGTGCACAGCTTCAGGTGGAACATTCCACTGGCATACCCTACAATCCACAAGGTCAGGGGATTGTGGAGAGGGCAAATAGAAGCCTTAAAGAACTCCTACAGAAACAGAAAGGGGGAATAGCGGAGATAGCTTCCCCCAGGAACAGAGTTGCACTGGCACTCTTTACTTTTAACTTTTTGATAGTTGACGGCTGGGGCAGGACAGCTGCTGATCGGCATGCTGCAATGACCCTTGAAGATAAAGGAGAGGTTGTCATGTGGAAGGATGTGTTGGATAACAAATGGTATGGCCCGGATCCTGTCATCAGAAGATCCAGGGGAGCTATTTGTGTTTTCCCGCAGGGTCAAGAGGTGCCTCACTGGGTTCCGTGCCGATTGACAAGAACCATTAAGGATGATTCAATTGCTCCCCAGCCAATGGAGGAAGGCCATGATCCGGTCGAAGATGACGCCGCTGCTGTTCCTGATGATGGTGGCGATGACAATCCGGATTCAGGCGGAGCAGAGATGGGGAATACTGTCTGCCTTCCCTAAGCCGATTCCTGTTTGCCACAATGCCGTGGTTTTCCCCCGCTTTTTTATTACCAACAAGGATTTGGGCCTCCCCATGTTACAGGCTTTTTGGTTCAATGGAACCTTCTTAAAATCTGCTAACGCCCTATAATAAATGGCTCCTCTGCAGGGTTAATGGCAGTTGCTCTGATCTCTCCCCTTTTTACTTCAGGGAGGGCAGGCTGGACAGAGCAACTTTAGTTGTGCTACCAATACCACTAATAAGTGCAAAGTGAGTAATGGTACAGGCTATTCTGGGCCTCAATGGGCCCCCGCTAATTTCACTAGAGGCTGTAACAAAAGATTTTCGGATATAAGGATTGTTTTTTGCATGCTGCATGGGAGAATGTATAGTCTGCCTTTGGCTAATATGCCGCCTCCGAGCTCAAACATCTCGAGATAAGGTTGCGGTTCTACAAGCGTTAGCCATTTTGGAGAATGGCGATTCACCCCAAGTATGGTTAAAAGGCCAGTAGGTATGTTCCTTGCATAGCCTTTGCACTCTCAGGGAGAAATTCTCCATTGCACTGAGGAAGGTATGCATTTTTACCCTGAGTACTGCCTTTGCACCTCCCAGGAGTTTATTCCATTGCATGGGAGAAGGAGTACCAGGAGTTTTGGGCCTCCTTTGATCGGTCCTCGCATCATGAGGTGAGGACCTGAACGGGAGTAAGACCTTCTCACTGGCCTACAGAGAAAAACAAAAAGGGGGAGCTGCTGGGAGCCGATTCGAGTGGCCGCCATTACAAGATGGCGCTTGGCCCCGACCTCGCTTGCTGGACAGCTCCATATTAGGCAATGCAGTGGAACCGTGCCTCTCGTATGTGCAGTGACGATGATGTGCTTAGGGCCAATCCCGTGGCCAGGATCGCATCAGCAGGCGCGAATCAGCCAATCCAGGCACGACTCGTTCCCTTACCCCCTATATAAGCAGCTGCCATTTGGCGCTCGGGGTCCCCTCGCTTCCACTCTCCCTTCAACCAAGAGGCTCCAATAAAGCGTGATTTAGGAAGAATCCTCGTCTGGTGGTCGTCTTTTCCTGCTGGTCAGGGAGTTCGATGCACTGGACAATCAGAAATATACTGATGTAACTGCCAGTTGCTTAGCCAATCATAGATAGGATAAATCTAAGTGCCCCTAAAATACTCCTTGACTCTGCTTGAAAGGAACCCACATGCTCCACTCAGGGCAATTACCATTTTGAACAGGTGAGCAACCCCCCATATGTTTGTGTAGTAACAAATGCTCTTCCCAATTGCATATGTGGATGCTGATATTTTGTGGGAATTCTTTTGGACCCTAACATATAGGGCATTGTCGAGGAAGTCTCCTTAATACTCCCAAAACGCTGAGTGTTTGAAAGTTCAGTCTGTGAGTAAACACTCTTTGTCTTGGTTTGTCATTGTTCTGCTTGTCACTGTTCTGCTCCATGTGTTCCTTTCTCTGGGAAGCTTGAGCTAACTGAATCTGGAGGCCCGAGTGTGCCAAGTGGATGCATTTTCACACTTGTGTCACATAGATTGAGAGATGTCTCTGACCCACTTGTACCTGTAGGGCACAGGGTCCCTCTGTTTGAACTGGGACAAAGCAGTTTACTCCTGTAAAATGGAACTCGCTTACAGTGAGACAAGCCATCGTCATGTATCTGGTTTCTGTTCCTTGCACTATACCAGTACCTGGTTGTCTGTGTCACTGATATCTGTTTTTGTCTATCGATGTCCTTTATTATTCTAGAGGAAATGGGTCAAGCAGCCTCTACCTCTACCCCCCTGAGCATTTTATTGGACCATTTTCAGGACTTGGGCTTATTGTCCAGAAGGACGTATGGTGCCCCCAGGATGGGGAGGGGCGGGGAAGGTGCAGGAGCCCTCCCTCCATCACTCTCTTGTTCTCCAGTCTGAGGCATGGCAGGGCTAGGCCTGTCCCGGCATACAGGAGAGGCCTGCAACCAGCGCAGCTCTCACAAAGGGAGGGGGTGAACTCAATACGAGCACGGTGGGAATTCACGGGCCTGCAGCTGACAGGCCCCTGTGCTGTGACAATGTAATGGGGTCTGCAGGCAGGGCTGCTGGCCATGGCTCACAAAGGGCGGGTGTGCTAGCATAGAAATTCAAATGTCAAACACAGAATTTGGGATTAATTCTTATGGCCTTAGGAGTTAACAATCTTTTACAGGAATACTGACGGCCAGATGAAGCACGATTATTAAATACTCACAGACAGATAAATTGGGTTTCAACCTGAAAACCAGAGAAGCAATGCAAACAGTCACCGGCTCTTACCTTGACTTCAGTGGGAAAGGGTGATCCTGCCTCCAGGAAACCTCAGAAAGAGACTGTGATTCAGAGCTGTCTCTTCCCATTTTATAATCCTCTAGTTCTGGGATTAAGGGCATGTACCACTACAGCCTGTTTTCTATGACAAACTAATGAGGCTACTAGGATTAAAGGTGTGTGTCATTGTGGCCTTGTCTGTAAGGCTAGTCAGTGTGGCTGTTTTACTTTTCTGATCATCAGGCAATCTTTATTTATTAAAATACAAATGAAATGCCACTCCAGTCAGGCATGCTGGCAGCCACCACTGCTCCCCCCTTCTTTCCTAAGCAAAAGTCTTTGCTGTTGATATAATTTTTGGCCTTTTGATACCACCTCTCTCCACCAAGGTCCTTGCTACTTTCCCACCTTAACACTTTGCTATCCTGAAACTGCTGAATCAAAACAGCCTTTTAGAAAATTTATGCTTTGTTTCCACAGAAAGAAAATATACTTTCCTTCAAAATTGATAAAAATCAGATTTGATCCAGGAGAAGTTTCTTGAGGATCTTATTACAAACATAATGGAAAACCAGAAAAGACTAAAAATGAGATGACTTGTCCCAAGAGATGGGATGGAGGTTCTTTCATCATTTTGACGGGTTATGGATATTAGTCATCATTTATTAAATGTTGTATTTTGTTTAAATATATTTCTACTCTTGGTTAAGGTATTGTACCTACACAATATTCCAGACTACTAAAAAAAAACACAAGAAGAACTTTGAATAAAGTGTTTATGTTATCTAAAAAGCAAAGCAAAAAAAGGCGGGAGGCTGAAATAATCAAGAAAAGAGAAAGAAAAGAGGAGTTTGTCAAAAATAGAAATGTCTGTTGAACCAGAGGAGCAGAGATAGGAAAGGTCTTACCTGAGCATATACAGGACATTGTAGAAGGCCAGAGGGGATGTAAACTGTATTTGTTTTGGTTTTCACATCTGCAAATACCAAATTTGAAAATAAGACATAAAATATGTTGTAAAATTGACCATATTAGGTTAATTCTTGTTGACTTCCTTCATTTTAAAAATAGTTGATGATTCTTTTTTTTTTTTTTTTTTTTTGGTTTTTCAAGACAGGGTTTCTCTGTGGTTTTGGAGCCTGTCCTGGAACTAGATCTTGTAGACCAGGCTGGTCTCAAACTCACAGAGATCCGCCTGCCTCTGCCTCCCGAGTGCTGGGATTAAAGGCATACACCACCACCGCCCAGCTTAGTTGATGATTCTTGACTGCAAATTGTTTATATTAGAAATAGGGTCGTGCTCTTTAAAGGAGGGAAGAGGACTTTTGTCTTATGTCAGACTTATTTTAAAATGTGAGGTATAATTAATAATTAGTCATTATGTCGCAGCCCTCTGGGTCAAAGGCTCTATATGGTTATCCTTCTATGAGATAGTAGGTCTGAAGCTCTTAGCTATTCCAAATTTCATAGAGAAGTACAAACCTGCCTTTTGATAGTTGTCAACATCATAGATATAATCTGAAAACAAAAACTGCAGTCTAACTTCTCCTGTACTATGTAAGGTGTACTTATGTCTGTGGATAACAAGAAGTAAAAACTCTAGCCTGCAAAATGCAATACCTCTAAAGAAGCATTTCAGAAAAATATGGCTCTAACTTTATATTTGGAACAAGCGATGGTTGCCGTCAGACCTAGAAGAACAGTACTGACAGAGTCTCTACATCTCTGATGAGCTTCCTATAGTCCACATTGACACTTAATGTGCTAAGTAGCTGAGGATTGCCTTGAATTCCTTGTGAGAGGCTGTGAGAGTTACAACAGGTAACAACTGGTGTTTAGATGACAACTCACCAGAGGAATGATTCTCTGATGGAGGTTAATCCTGTCCAGACAAAGCCTACAGTACCATCAACTCTGGAAACTGTTGCTCACGTTTCCTAAAGCAGCTCGGTGTCTCCCCAATACCTGCATTGTAGTGTGTAATCTCATGTGATATATATATGTAATCTAATGATTACATCTAAATCTTGTGGGCACATATATCTGTGGGTGGTCAGAAAGATGACTTTTCATTTACTATAATATAATATTATATATAACATAATATAATTATAATTTTGATATACATAATATACTAGGATATGTTTCATAACTACACCTATTGCAACATGGATCCTATAGACACTTAAAAGCCTGCTTTTTTCCTTTTGCTCAGATTAACTGCACACTTAGCTCCCCTTCACCTCAGAGCAAATTCAAACTAAAGACTTTTTATAAATAGATCATGAGTTTAAAACCTTACAGCTGTGCACAAGGCCAGAGTAGCAGATGTCTAACCAAAGTTACTACACAACGCATTCTAAGAAAAGCATGCCAATTCTTCACTTGCCAAATCTTCTGACAATAGATCTATGTTTCAATGTTTATCACTCAGAACTGTGCTCTCCCTCTACCCCATCTGGTCACAGTCTTACTCCTGAAACCTTGGAACTTTGTGTTGCCATGGTACTTATTACTTACCCTAGGAATGTGCTTTTGACCAATGAGCAGTAACTTGTAATTTTTTCATTGCTTCAAAACTCCTATAAAGGAAGAGATTTTAGGCTAGCGGAGAAGAAACTAAAGAAATTAGAAAAGTAATGGAGAATGAGAATAGAGGCAAAACAACAAAGAGAAAAGCTAGGAACAACACGCATGTGACAGAGATTGTTCATCCTCAGATATCCTAAGTTCCTTTTTCTTCCTGTATCATCTGATCTAAACCCTGAAGAGGACCTTGTAGTTGGACCCAAAAAGCCCGCATTAGTTCATGGTTCTCTGTCTCTACATCCCAAGTGCTAGTATGACAGACATCCACCATCATAACCAGTTTTTATGATGTAGAGGATCAGACTCAGGATTTCAAGAATGCTAGTCAGATGTTTTACCAACTGAATGATATCCCTAGTTCAATGAACACATTTTTAACACGCAAAATATATTAATATATACCAGATTAACTAAAAACAGAACCTTAGAGGTCCATTTGACTAATATACCCACAGGTGATGTGGGATTTTTCTCTGTATGTTGTGAATATCATTGGTTAATAAAGGAACTGCTTTGGGTCTATAGCAAGGTATAGGGGAACAGAGCTAGGTGGGGAAAACTAAACTGAGTGCTGGAAGAAAGAAGGGTAGAGTCACAGAGAAGCCATGTAGCCCCATCAGAAACAGATGCCAGTTGGAATCTTGCTAGTAAGCCACAGCCCTGTGGTGATACACAGATTACTAGAAATGGGTTAAATTAAGATGTATGAGTTAGTCAATAAGAAGTTAGAGCTAATGGGCCAAGCAGTGTTTTAAATAATGTAGTTTCTGTATGGTTATTTTGGTTCTGGGTGACTGGAATGAACAAGCAGCCTCCTGCACATCGTGTACCATAATGGCCTGGTTATTGCTACCAAACTTATATAAATAGTTCAAGATTAAGACTAGGTTTGTCCAGATCGGATATATTTAATAGACAATGGTTTGAAAACCTTTCAAAGATCTGATAAATATGGCATTTAAATTATTTAATAAAAAGCTTACCATAACAGAGACTTCCAGCTCCTCCCAGTAACCCCAAAGTCCCCCAAAAAGATATGTAGCAACACGATGACTCCACCTGGATTGTTGCTAACACTGACCACTGGACAATATGCCACAATGCAACAACTGATGCTAAGACTAGCCCAAACTATTTACAACCAAGACAATGGCAAAATAAGGTCAGTCTTCTCAGGTTCCTCCTTCAGAGAATAAACTCTTACCTCATGGACCTGGCAGCTGAAGGCAGATGCTGTCCTGATAACTCTGCCTCCAATGCTATGATGACCACAAGGAGTCTGGAATGGCTGTCTAGGTAATAGTCTAGCCTCTATCATTTTTAATAGATTGGGAAGATGCTTGGTCTTCACTTATGCTTACTCAGATATGATTTATCCTTCTCTGATGTCTGATAGTATTGGTGGCTAGGCTAATTATAACTTTGTCAGCTTAACAGCAAGAGATAACCAGATTCTTCCACAAGTCTATAACCAGCTTGTTAGCTCATTTTGTATATAAAAATAAAGCCTTGCTTTTTCTGAAGATACTAGGTTTCCTATAGAGAAAAAAATAAGCAGGTTTTAAATATAACTTTCCACTAAAGGAAAATGACTTGAAATGAGTGTTCTCAATAATAACTGCTTATATCTCTGATAAATGATTAAATGAGAAAGATTATTAAAAATCTCTGAAAGTTTTGAGACTCTAAAAATTTTTCTCAAATAAAAAAGTATAAATAACTCATGAAAATTTAAATAACTAGTTTATAAGTCTGAGAAAATAACTTAAAATATGAAATTTGAGGATATGAGAATCTATGTAAATTCTGAAGGTCTCAGAAATGATTTAAGATTCCTTTCCTCTTTTATGATATTGTTATGTTTAAATTTCAGTTCAGCTGCTCCTGTTACCATGCCTGCTACATTCTGTCATGCTTCCTCATGAGAATAGACGTTTAACCCTCAGGAGCCATAAGACAAAATAAACTATTCTTTCTACAAGATGCCCTTGACATGGTATTTTATCAGAGCATCAGGAAAACAATAATAGAGATGTGAACAAGAACAATTCACCCCATATAAGAAACTGAAGGCAGACTGGTGAAAGACTAAACAAATTATTTCACTCAAGTTTATCTTAGTGAACCAATGAGTTTATTGGGATTCCTTGACGGATTATGAGTAAGGGGTTACTTACAGGAACCTAGATGACTCAAAGGCAACTACATCCCCACCAAGCCTACTCCCCAAAGCTAAATCCATGAAGTTCTCTTTATGACTTATATGTATCTCATTCAGGGGAAGAATTCCTCTCCTATGGGTTGTTACTACTCATATAAATATGAAGAATGGTTTTATAAATCTTGTAAATTTCAGGAGCTTCATAAGATTTGTGAGCTTTATTTCCTGAGCCTTGCAAGGTTCATTTATTTCTTAAGTAAATGTTTTTATTTGGAGGCAATCTCTACACAACAATAAAAACGGCTGAAATATGATATTTTGATATTTTCTGGGTTTTGTTTGGGTGTTGTTTGCTATTAATTAAGATTATTAAATTGTTATGAATATGGTTTAGGCAATAAAGTAGCTGCCAAGCAAACATGGGAATCTAAGTTTGAAAAACCAGAAAAGAAGCCACAGACAGTAGCACACATATATAATCTGTAGTGCTGAGGGAGAAGACAAACAGGATGATCCATGGGGCTTCCTAACTAGCTGGACTAATCAAATTAGTGGAAACTTACCTCAAAAAATAATAAGGTGGACAACAATTGAGGAAGACATGTAGTGTGCAGCCCCAACACCCATACACACCCACTCACACCCACACATATTGCACACAGGCACACACATATATACATACACTACACATGTTTAAGTAACAAATTCAAGCATTAAACTACAAGGAATATTTTATTATAAGCATATACAGAAGTATTAGTAAACCAACAGACAAAAGTAGAAAAAATTTCAACAATAGACAAGAGCTAACAATTGAAAAATATATGAATCAGGAATATGGTCTCCTACATGCCTTGTGTGGGCCCTTTTCTGTTTAACTTTTTTTTATTTTTTTCATACTTTACAGACAGAATTCCCTAATTTACATCTACATGGGCAGTTTTTCCAATAAGAAACATATTTAGATGACTTAATATGAGTCATTTAAGTCTTACATGGAGAAGTTAAGTCATTCCAAAAATGAGATGCTGTGTGAACATGGTGAGAAAAGAGAGAGTAATTCTTAAGCATCAAAATGTATCTCAAAAGCGGGGTATTTTCACCCTCAAACCCATCTCCTCAAGTCCCAAATTCTTCTCTCAAATCTGTCTCATCACTCCAAAACTTCATACAGCTCCTAATTGGGAGAATGAGACACAAGTAAATGATTATGTTAGTAAGCAGTGTTGTTGGCAACTTGCTTTTTCTCTGTGTATTTTATCACAACAGCAGAACTGAAGCTAAAGATAGCATTGGTACAAAGAACTGTGGCTGTTGCTATACTAACTACATCCATAAAACTCAGTTTTTACATACATAAAACTCGGTTCTTATGCCACTTGAACCACACTATGATTAGAATGTGGGAGAGTTTAGAACATGGTCTAGGAAAGACATCATCTGCTAGAATCAGAGATAAAGATGAGATTTAGATGACAGTAATGCTGAGAGAAATGCATAGAGCAAATGCCTTGTCCTTTACACTTCAGAGAGGAACAAGAACTTTATGAGGAACTAATAGGCACCACTCATGTGATGTTGGCCAAGAATGTGGCTGTGCTCTGCCTGTGTCCTGAAAGCTTGAGTGAAGATGAATTTACAGATATTGTTGTGCTTCGTTAAAGAGAAAACTCATGGCAAAATAGTTCAGGCTAATGCTGAAGAACTTTCTGTAATTAATAGAGAGATGAGCTACTGTGGAGAAGTCTTGTGCTCTACACTGGTAAAACAAGAAATTATTTACTGATGGACTTCTATTTTGTTTTTTATTTGATTGTTCTTGCTAAATTCTAGGCTCTTCTCTACTAGACTAAGAATGTTCCCTCTCTGCCACTAGATGTTAAGATGTATAATTTGCTTTTTTTATTTCTTTAGGAGTTTACAATTCAAAATTGGACTTTTAGAAAATTGAAACTCAGACTTTGACATTTTTTGAAGCTGAAATTTATTTTGTTTTGTCAGATTAATAAAAGACTTTGAGGTCAAGAGATGAAAGGATGTTGTTTTAAGATGATATGTTGGTTTGTAATGCCGACAAATTGTGATATGGTGATGTCTGCTTTTACATGAAAAGTTGAAGCTGTTAAGATTCACCTGAGAACAGAGTATCAACAAGGACTGTAGAGGTCATATTTTCCTCTGGACATATCTAAGAGCAATTGTCTTGATCATGTTCATTATTGTGGAAGTCCCAGGCTATTGTGGGTCATAATAGTCTGTGGGTTTGGTTGCTGGACTGCGTGTGAATCAGGAAGGTGAGCTCCATCAACTGCGTGCATACATGTATTCATTTCTCTCTTTGCTGATGTGGATGTGACATGACTAAGATTATAGCCCCTTTCATTCCCCTACTATTGTGGATTATAACCTGGAACTGGAACTGAAACAAACTCTCCATTAATATCACCTTTGTTAGGGTGTTTTATCATAGCAACAGACATGTGTTCTAATGGCATCTATACTTAAATTGTGAACCAAAATGAAAACCCTTTAAATTACTGTGCCGGAAAGTTCCTAAAAGCAATCGCACCTCCCACTGGATGTAATGCAAGACTGATTAACAGATTTCTTCACTAACAATATGGAGAGTCTGGAATATAAAAGTTCAGAACCAGATTATTTTGTAGCATTTTTAATCCCTCCCCATGTCAATAGCTATCTATTACCCTCCTCTGCATGTAATGTAATATCTTTGTGACCATTAGGTAAATCTTTGCAAAGTGGAAAAGCTTATTTTCCAAAGGCTAAGAATGTTGAAGGGCAGAATCTGAGAACTATAGCAGTTTTCCCTTCTGTGCTATAACCTACTTATGTATGTGTTTCCATCAATATATTTTAAAAGTTCCTTAAATGCTTTTAGATGAGAAAGGAATTCGTTTCATAAAATAAATATTTTCCAAAATGAAGTGGACAAAAATAATGTTAGAAGATTAAAGTATGCTATAGAATATTGTAAAAATAAAGATTAGCATGTCTTTCATTAAGTTAATTGTAGTAAGAAAGTTGCCAAAACATTTTAAGATTTAAATTCAGCTCCATGAGATAAAACTAATATTTGATTTTCAGCAAACATCAATAAGGTTTTCTTAAAATTTTATTTATTCTTAGAAATTTTTAGAGTCAGAACACCCTTAAAATTAATTACTTTTATCTTTTTACAGAATGAGACATGTAAAACACATGTTTAGATTTCTGTTATTATCTATCCTATTGAATAAAGCCTTCACTGATTACTCATTGACTTAACAGTAGGAAGATTCTTGTTAAATAATTATTCATTCTTGGATAATTCTTAATAAATTTCATAATGATCATGGAAATCATTTTAATGTGCAAATAATTAAATCAATTTTTACACATTGGTCTCTTAGATAAACAATGTTACTAACATATTGTCAAAATTAGCTAAATCTTTGGCTTTCTTCTAAGTTTTTTTATGCAGAACATTCATTGTTTCTTTATAAAATAATTACTAGGTATCCTATTAAAATGGTAAGAACAATATGTGCAATCTCTATTAGAAGAAACTATATATTATTCAAATGAAATTTAACTATGATAATAACTGAAATTAAAGTTTAGTTCAGAGCCTTCCACAAAGAGTAAACAAATCTAGACAATTTCATCAGAAGAGAGAAAAACAACAATAATTGAGATAATATCAGTGGTTATTATATTTAAGTTATGCAATAGTAAAAAATTATCCCTCAAGGAATATTACAAACTATTTTAAAACTTGCAATGGCTTTCTAGTAGCATATAAGATAGTCTTATATTAAGTATAATAATGACCTGCTTATAGTTTCCCTTTGAAGAGTAAGCATAACATGAAAGAATATGATTGTGTGTCAAGTTGACAAGGGATAGATTTCTGTTTGCTATTCTTGGTTGTCAATTTGAATACACCAGGAGTCAACTAAAACCAAAGTATCTGAGTACACCTGTGAAAGATTTTTTTGATTGGATCATTAAGGTGAGATGATCCCTCCTAAATCTGGGCAACACTGTCTAATGTCAAACCGCAATAAAGAACACAGAAGAAGAAAATTTTCTATTTTTACATGCTGTGTTTACTCTCATTGAGTAAGTAGCTGTTCTGTTGCTGAAGCAGTACTTCGCTTACTTCTTCAGGATTCCAACATAAACTAAAGATGAGTTGAGACATTCTACACTGTTGACTGGATTTTGGTTTTTCCATTGCGAAACTTCATTGTCACATTCATAAATCCTAAGAATATTTTTTCGTCCTATTATTTCTGGTCCTCTAGAGAACCTTGGCAAATATACTGCCATACTGATTTCAACAATGGCTACATTAGAGAAAATGGAGCTTAAAAATAGGTGAGTCAGATAAAAACCTCCTTTATTCTATTTCCTAAGAATGTAAAGAAAAATTTCCATGAAGAAAAGTGGTTTCCTTCCTAGCAATGGTAGCTGATTGTGCTAATGCAGTTTATATGTAGACTTCATTATTATATTAGTCAGACTGGACTGCTTGGAGATGAGATTATACAAATTCATGAAAATCTGGTCTCCTAAGCATGTTTTAGTAAAATGACCTTGGCATCTTAATTTTCTCATTACAGGCCAAGCATATAAGTTCAAAGACTTTTTAGAGACCCACAGGAAATACTTGACTGTGGTTTTTGAAGGAAAGAAAAGAAATGAAGAACAAAATTGCATATTCCAAATACACAGTGGCACACAGAAGACATTCCCATTTCAAAAGTAAGAAAGAAAAGAATAGAGAAGAAATACTGGGCCAAATTTATCAAGGCACATTTTCCAGTTAGGTTTTTTGTCAATTTCACATGTGATTGAACCACCTAGCATGAGGAAGCCTCAATTCAGTTATTTGCCCATCAGACTGGTGTGTCTGTGATCACAGGTCTGTGGGTCATTTTCTTGACTAGTGATCAATACGACTTTATTTATCACACTCTAGCTGACTGACTACAAGACTGTTATTCTTGTTATGTCCAAAGTAGAACCCAAAACATGACAGTATTGTTGACATTGCCCTAAACAAAAGGACTCTGATCAGGTAAAGAGGATAGACATTAGGTAAACAGAAGCCTGAATTTGGCATTCCTTGGAAATCTCAGAAGTTGCATTTCTGTTTATGACAAAAACTACTACCCCAAAAAACTGTTTCCCCTAAAAATTCCTGGTATAACTCTTGGATTATATATACTCAAAGGAAGCTCAATCATACCACAAGCTCATGTGCTCAACTATGTTCATAGCAGCATTATTCATAATAACCAGAACCTGGAAACAACCTACATGCCTCTCAACCAAAGAATAGATAAAAGAATCATGGTACATCTACACAATGGAATTCTACACAGTGGTAAAAGAAAAATAGTGACATCTTGAAATTTACAGACAAATTGATGGATCCAGAAAAAAAACTATATTTAGTGAGGTATCCCAGACCCAGAAAGTCAAATTTAATATGTACTCACTCAGAGTAGCTATTAGACATAAAGCAAAGAAAAACCAGCCTACAGTTCACAACCTCAAAGAACCTAGACAAGAAAGAGGATTCTAAAAGAGACATTCATGGATCTACATGAAAAAGAGAAAAAGACAAGGTCTCTTGAGTAAATTGGGAGTGTGGGGGTCATGAGAGAGGGTAGGAGAGAGGGAAGGAAGGAAGGGGAGCAGAGAAAGATGTATAGAACAATAAAAATAATTTAGATTTCTCTGTTGAGAATTCTCTGTTTAGGTTTATACTCCACTTTTTATTGCATTATTTGTTCTTTTAATAACCAATTTCTTGAGTTCTTTGTATATTTTTGAGATCAGATCTCTGTCTAATGTAGGGTTGATGATCTTTTCCCATTCTGTAGGCTGTCATTTTGTCTTGCTGATCATGTCCTTTGCTTTACAGAAACTTTTCAGTTTCAGGAGGTTCCCTTTATTAATTGTTTTTCTCAGTGTCTGTGTTACTGGGGTTATATTTAGGAAGTGGTCTCCTGTGCCAATGTGTTCAAGTGTACTTCCCATTTTCTTTTCTATGAGGTTCAGTATAGCTGGCTTTATGTTAAAGTCTTTGATCCATTTGAACGTGAGTTTGGTGCATGGTGATAGAGATACTTAAGGAAATACTCAATATTCTTAGTCATCAGATAAATGCAAATAAAAACAACTCTGAGATTTCATCTTATACCTGTTAAGAATGGCCCAGCTAGGTCCTTGGGCAGTAGAGGAGAAGGTGCCTGAACTGGCCTTGTCCCATAGCCACACTGATGAATATCTTGAATATCACCATAGAAACTTTGTCTGGCGATGAATGGAGATAGAGACAGAAACCCACATCGGAGCACTGGACTGAGCTCCCATGGTCCAGTTGAAGAGCAGAAAGAGGAAGAAAATGGGCAAGGAAGTCAGGACCGTGAGGGGTTCATCCACCCACTGAGATGGTGTGACTGATCTAAGGGGAGCTCATCAAGGCCAGCTGGACTGGGACTGAACGGCCATGTAATCTAACCGGACTCTCTGAATGTGGCTGATAATGGGGGTTAACTGAGAAGCCAATAATAATGGCACTGGGATTTGATTATACTGCATGTACTGGCTTTTTGGGATCCTAGTCTGTTTGGATGCATACCTTCGTAGGCCCAGATGTTTCTGCCCTATCAAAAGGCCAAGGCAGTCTCTTTATTCAACCAATGAAAGCAATACAAATACAGAAGAACCTCCAACACCAGCCTTGTACTTCCCACAGCGTAGAGTACCCTGCCCTCTCTTAGGACTGGAGGGGGGAGTGGGAGGGAAATGGGAGAAGGGGAGGAGATGGAAATTTTGAATGGTATTATTTATAAAGCAAAAAATAAAATAAAATGTTTGAATTTTTAACTAATAAAAAAAAGAATAATAATGACCAAAAACAATAATGACAACTTATATTGTCAGAACAAAGAGAAATTAAATCTAAATGCCCAAACATCTTATTTTTATATCATGCTACTCTTTTTTGAATAAAACTTACTTCAATTCCTTACCTGGTTCCTACATGTTGCATGCATGAACTTAATAGTGTGGGTCAAATATAAGTTACTAGTAAAAGAAGAAAAAAAAATCCTGGTATTCCCACTCCAACATCCACTGAATCTATGAACTACTGGAGCATGTGAATGGGACAAACCTCAAGATCCAAAACATCATGATCTCCATGACAAAGGACACCAATAGGATATCTGAGAGGATGCCCCCCGCCATGAGAACCCATTATTGGTGGTTTAGCAACCAGAGGTCTCCATCTAAGTCAATGATCCTGGCAATGAACACTTATAAGGAAAGATGAATGGACTAAGGGATAAACTCTGTGAATCAAAAGGCCACACTACAGCTTCCATGATAAGATTCTTCCCCTTTTTATTTCTTTCTTGCCTTTTGTTTATTTTTTTGTTTTCTTGTTTTGCTTCTTTACTAAGTTTGGTTTTTCTTTTAAATTTGGTTTTGAATTGAAGGGGAGGTTTCAGGGGCAGAGAGCAGATGCTAAAGTATAGGGAGATAATTGGGATTAGAATGCATGATGTGAAATCCACAAAGAATCAGTAAAAGTTTAAAAAGTTCCCAGTATTAAAGCTTTGCTATCTTTCTGCCCACTGTTACATAGTATTCTCTAGGCCATAGTTACAGAAATGATAATGTAGATGTGTCCCTGTTCCTTTCATTTCTACATTGTGTCTATTTACAATTTTTTTCTGCTGATTACTATTTGATGTTGCAGAAGTTTCTTGATGAGGTTTGGTAGCTGTACTTGTCTATGGACATAAAGATAAGATTAAGAATGAAGTAAGGGATTATTCTGGTCTGTCAAGGTAGCAGTAGTAGATTATTTTCTAAGGTTCATAACCTCACTAACTCTGGGAGACTGACTAGATTTTCAGAACCAGAAATGATTCTCCTCCTGTTCAGCAGGTTTTAAGTCTGATCATATAGAGATGTTGGATGCCACTAGCAAATGAGTACCACTTAGTACACATTTATACATATCTTGTAATGCTGTTAATTATCATAGTTCATAGGTATTACAGTTTATAAGACCATTTAATTACTTCCCTCCCTTGGCAGCTTGCATAGTATTTTCTAAAACCATGGAAGGTAGATTGAAAGAGGCTTTCACATGGGATGAATCTTGAATCATCAGAGTCCTGTGTCCTGAGTTTATAATGTTTTAATCAATAGGCGTCCACCCTCAAGTCATAAACGTCATCTAATACTACTTCAATAAGCAAAATTGTTTTAGGAGTGAAAAACCATTTGAAAGGATGTTTCTTGTCCGTGATACTGAAAGTTTGTTAGTCTGTGCTTCCTTGGGGTATTATTGTCAGTCCATGTGGTTTTAACTTGTGTGTGTACATGTGTATATATGTGTACAACATGAAGTAGAAAATAATAAATGAGAGAATATTTTATTTGTGGAGGAATAAGAGATTTCAATATAGCAAAAAAGGGAGTGATGAGGGACAAATTACACCAAGATTAATGAAGTCTCAAGAACTCACTTTTTTATTTACAATTAAATATTCTCCCCCTCTCTTTCAGACTACTTAAGCAGTCTTTAATGAAAGATGTGTATGAGATGTCTCTACTCCTGCATCGTCTCAATCATTTCATTTTTTCTTTATCCTTCTCCTTTCTGACATGTTGAGACTAGGCTTGCCTTTCCAGGATCTTTTTGCAGTCTTTCTCCAGCTTTAGACCGGTGATACCCACCCTGCTGAGGTGGATGTCGACATGGACAGTTGAACCATCAGTCTTTGTGTGCTGCACTCATTCAATGTAGATAGCATATTTCTTCCCCTCACCTTGGACCATTTTGCCAATCTTCTGGCCTTTGTATATTGTTGTTCAGTGATAAATAATGAATTAGTTCTAGATATATATGGAGGATCCTATAGTCCTTACTGTCAACAGGGAAGCAAAGCTCATGAGATAAGAAGGAAAATTCAATTCATCCTGAATTACTCAGTTCTGCTTCAAATCTTCTGGAGTCTAACAGCAGGCCAATTTATTTTCGATATATTTAAATCCAGTAAAATTTTGAAAAACAAGTTTTCTAGCAACCATCACTTCAATCCCATGTTCACAATAAGCTTAAGGCATTACTACATTGAACCTCCTTTCCAAGGTATATGTGACAGTGAAGGTGGATTCCATAGCAGAGCCAAGGATCTGGTGCCATTTCTAACTGAGACAGCAGGCTACAAAGTACCTGTGTTTTCTCCTATAAGAATGTGTTTTATTAACTGAGATACAAAGATAAACATAAAGGTCTGGGGAAAGAATGTGTGAGATAAATATTCTGGGGATTTGGATAACATCTGGCTCTGCAGATAGCAAAGGTCACCAGGTCATTAATAACATTGACTCCCAGGCTTCTGGGTGGAAAACAGGTATTCATTTCCACCTTTGAGGAAACAGCTCTGAATAATTCATATTCCATGTGTACAAGGACATCTGTGATCCTAACAAATATACAATCATGCATAGATCACAGATATTTAACATTGCAGAGATGTCTTCTATAATATGACTTATTAAAGTTTAAGATATGCCAAACAAAATATATTTTATTTGTCTTTTAATGCATACATTCACATAAAATAAAATTTGTCTATTAAAAAGGGGAAAACATAAAATAGATTAAAATTAGTAATTTCTTTGATGAAAGAATAGAGATAAGTGAAACTGAAAGGAAATTAATGAGGAGTTTCAACTGATTATATAATTCTTTTATTTGAAAAATATTTTAAAAGTATGCAAAGTGGTAAAATTTGTTTATAATGAATGATGATTGATAATACACATTTATACTTGCTTCCAAATTCTACTAACATAATAATACCTGTATTTTTAAGACATCAGTCAAAGAGGGAAAAAAAGAAAATTTGGAAAGGAAATAATAGCAACAAATTTTGGTAGCTGAAATACATAGCAGATGGATTTATTTTTTAATCAAAGAATTGAGGAAAGGAAATTCTACACTGATAATTTGAAAACAGCAAAACAACTTGATTTTTTTTTCTTCAGAGTGCTAAAAAGGGCAGAAACTGGCAACATAAAGTAATAAGCATGCAGCTGACAGCAGGGCAAAAACTGGGGGATGGATTAAGAGTCTGTTTCAAAAAGCAATTAACTGGGTGTGTTGGTACATACTTGAATTCCCAAAACTAGGGTGGCTGAGTCAGAAGAATCCCAAATTCTAGGCCAAGCTGAGCTATAAGGTAAGACTTTATCTCAAAGAAATAAAAGGCAATTATACCCAATATTTCTGCTTTCTTTCTTAACTCACACTGTGATAAATTTTCTTGAAGAGACACAGACATCCATTCACCCTAGGTAGGAACATCAATAGCCAAACAAAGTTCGAGTCAACCCAACTCCAACTTGGTAAACCAATGAGTTTCTTGGGTTTACATTCCAAGTATGGGTGAAGAGTTACTTATAGGAGTATGAGTACCCCATCATAACATCCCACACCATCATGATAGAACATTTTTTTCACTCAAACTCTTTTTTTTTTTTATTGTAAAACTGTGCATTTATTTTAAACATTACACAAAAACATGGCTGCTAAGAACATGGATAATTTTGAAAATTGATAGCCTGTAATTAAACAAAACACAAGGAGAAAATCAAGTACATCAGTTAACATAGTGGCACATACTTTTGGTCCCAGCATTTACAAAACAGACAGATCTGTGAGTTCAAAGCTAGCTTGCTCTACATATTGAGTTCAGGCCACTTAGAGGCTACATAATGAGATGCTGCCTCAAAATAATTAGTATACCTATCTCTTCAATGATCAAATCATCTTGAGAAATGAAGGAGAGGGCAGTAGTGGCACACGCCTTTAATCCCTGTACTCCAGAGGCAGATGGATCTCTGTGAGTTAGAGGCCAGCCTGGTCTAGACTGAGTTCTAGGACAGCCAGGGCTACACAGAGAAACTCTGTCTTGAAAAAAACCAAAGGGGTGTGGGGGAGGAGAGAGAAATGAAGGGGAAATTCTAAGCAATTGAGGCATAAAACTTGATTTATAGCATGATTTGTCAAATTTTTTACTCCCGATTTTAAAAATATTGGCAAAAACCGGGCATGGTGGCAAAGTCTTTAATCACAGCATTCAGGAGGCAGAGGCAGGTGGATCGCTGAGTTCAAGATCAGCCTGATCTATAGAGCAAGTTCCAGGACAGCCAGGACTACATAGAGAAACTCTGTCTTGGGGGAGAAAAAGAAAAAATACATATGCAAAAAGGTAATATTTTATGATACTGAACTGAATGTATATCCAAGAAAAATTCTTCTTTTAATGTATCTAAGAAATCTTTGTTCCTGATTCTATTGGTATTATTTTTGTTTTTTGAGACAGGGTTTCTCTGTACAACTGCACTGGCTGTCCCGTAGCTCCATTTGTAGATCAGGATTACCTCCAATTCAAAGAGATTCACCTGCCTCTGCCTCCCGAGTGCTGGGATCAAAGGTGTGCACCACCACACCCAGCTGACATTTTATCTTTGCCCCCCCATTTTAAGAAATGGCAAGAGATTAAATTCAGTTAATACTGATTTTTTAATGTGAAAAATACTAAGTTGAGTTTTTAAAGCAAACAAGCCATAACAACTTGGCACTATTTCAATAATGAAGTGTCCATAATATGGTATTAGTACATAGATCTAAGCAAATATCAAAGATGGTAGATTAGTAATTAAACATCATACAATGTTGATTTTAGCAAGAAACTTAACAGGTAAAAGAAGCATCTTATTACATTATAAATTCGAGTATGCAATTATAATTTACAAATTATAAAAATCCTCCCTTTTTACAGCCAGTTGTTTTGAATGGCTACATGAATGTGTAGTCAACAAGTCAAATAAACAAACACATCTACCCAAATTTACATCCCAGAATACCTAAGTAAACTGAAGACATTATTCAGATGAGTAAGTTCTATTCATTTTCGTCATCTGGGTGATCAGGTTGCAAAGGACATGCTTTTCTTTTCGATGTTCCTAAGCCACTGCATCCTGCTTCCTCAGGAACCTGGTTCTCTTTTTCAGGATCTTTAGGAGACAGCCTGAAGAATTCTCCAATGCCTTTTTGCCACTTTGGAGTTGGGCACACACAAACTGGATTCCCTCCTGCATACTTATTTTCAGCTTTTCTCGACGAACACGATGAAGAACTGGTGACAAAGGTGGAGGAGCCAAGCACCTTCCTGGGGGCTCGAGAAGCCACCACTTTTCTGTAGGCTCCTGGGACGTAGTTTGCTTTGGTCCGCACCATGTTCACACAGCAAGAGACAATTCGCACCAATGCCCCAGCTGCGGATGTCTTAACTGAACAAGAACCCGAAAATCTTCACTCAAACTCTTAAGCTCACTTTCAGGTAGACAGAGGCAGGAAAGAATAATTAGAATCCCCAGGAGAGGATCTCCTCTCCTCTTTCTCCTAAGGAGTGTTCATATCCTTATGACCATGACCACAAAAAAAAAAAAAAAAAAAAAAAAAAAACTAGCTACATCTATAGTTTTTATAGTGAGTTGCCATAGATGCTTGCTCAATATAGTCTCTGCTTTAAGATGGAAGGATAAAAAGCCATAATGAACCACCTCATTTGAGAACTATAAATTGAGTTACTAGGAAAGATAACAGAGAATGTGTTTCAACTATGAGACTTCTGGCAAAGGAATAAACATATGCTTATCTAATCAAGTTTTAGAGAATTTCTATAGGTTGATTTTAAAACCTACAATTGTCTTCACTTCCTCATTTCCTAAAACAGTAATATCTGCAAGATTATTTTCCCTATAAGATACTCAAGAAGACTTTTGCCAGAAACATTACAGTCTCAAGAGAAAAGACAAGATCATTGTGAAGACTAACATTATGTTTTTAAGTTTAACTTAAAAGTTAACTTAAGTTGTGCTTAAGAGATCTATAAAGCAAAAACCCCTCTAACCATTGAGCTCCACTTGCCCAAAGACAATTTCCTGGAATGCTAGGGGATGCTGTTCAGATTAGATAACAAGTGTTGTACTTTTTGCTTCAGCAAACAATCTTGGTTGCCTTAACTGCATAAAATGTGTGCTTGCGTACATAAAGGCAGGATTGAGCCTTGCAAGTTTCGACTTTATAAGCCCCTGACTAATGTAATTTGGTGCCATATCCTGGGAATTCCACATTTCACATATGTCCCTGGCCAGTATTTTTAAAAGTCTCTTATTTATTATAATTTATTTATGGTTAGACGGGTGAATCTCTGAACAACTCTAGACCCATAAAATTTGGAGGTTACACTGTGATCTAGGCATTCAGTGAGAGCCACCAGTTATCTTTTTTAACTAGCCTAGGGACCCTGAAAATGGCCAAGGAGAAAGGGAGTCCAGAGGGAAATTAGAAAAGATCTAAACTTGAGTGCATATTTGCAGAGTTTCAATGCCTAATCTGCACAATAGCCTTGAAACCCTAAGGGTCTCTACTGACACTGGTAGCACTAGATACAATAGGCCCAGCCTGGAGACACTGAAAACCAAGAAATTAGAAAAACTCAGCCCTTCTTGAGCTTCTGATGAATTCCCAGTGTCTAGACTATACAAAAGAGGCGCCTGAAAAGATCCAGAGGTGTAGGTAAGGATCTTGTCTGTCTGCAGAAGGCTTCTCTGGAATTGTAGGAAAACTGGACACATCAATAATTCCTGAGTCAGAGAGATTTCTAGGATTCTGCCAGCCCTCTGCTTGGTTAAGTGGTAAAGGTAATTAGTTTGGTTTCTCTGTTTGATCAGGCTGAGATGGAAATTGGCCTAGCTTGTATTGGTGGACACCGATCTGTGTTCTGTGGTTATTGGTTTCATTTTGCTGTTTTGTCATCTCCATCACTTATATATATTTCTGTGCCTCCATTAATCTTTTCCAGTTACAAACAGACAAGACAAACTGAGCCTTCTTGATGTTCCCTTCTGTGGGTGTCACTACCCAGCTGCTCTCTCTCTCTCTCTCTCTCTCTCTCTCTCTCTCTCTCTCTCTCTCTCTCTCTCTCTCCTTGCTGCTTCTATGCCTGATGTGCACCCAACACAGCAGGACCTCTAATATCTCTTATCTCTGAGCTTTCTTTGTTCTCTGCTTGCCCTGATCGCTACAGTGATTCGAGTATTATTGGTGTAGATAGTATTATAATATTGCTTTAAGCTGTTCTACTCTATTGAAAAGTTGACACTGAAATTGGGTTATGGCACCCCCTCTTCTAGACCCAAGCATGCTTGTTTAAAAGTTTCCTCTAGCTGCCCTGTGTCAGGCGTACCACCTGACTTTGTGGCAGGGATAGCAAAACAAAACAAAACAGCTAAAAAAGATAGATGTGATTTGTAACTGCCTAAAACTTCTTCTAAGAAAAACTTATCTCATGATTTATTTAATATTATGTGAACTTTCTGTACTTCAAGATTAAAAAGTTTATTTGGTCTGGTTAAAGAACCTGTTATTCTATAACAAAAAAACTTATACATTTCTTAAACAGATATGTACCTAAGGGACTCAGTTTAAAGTATACAACCAACCATGTGGCTTGAGACCATTTTGAATGATGACTCCCTTCAAGATGATGGTAAACATATGACTGGCAGCCATATTTAATAAGGATAAAGAGGGCACATGCCATGAGACTTTAATACCATCTTGTTTAGTGACTACTTAGTATAAACCAACTAAGGAGGCAACAATAGGCCTCCAAGATATTTTGGATTAGGATGGATTTTTGTATGATAATTCTTGTTCTAAAAATAAAATCATAAAAACAAGACTTCTGAAGGAAAGGATTTAAAAGCAAGGCTTGTTTAATAAGATATTAAATCTGCACCCCTGTGTATTTATATACACAAATGTACCTCATGATGACAGCTTTACTTTGTAATGTAAAAGTCACCCAGGTGGTCCTTGTTTTAAAGAAATGAAGAGGTCATGGAGAGCAGCTGGGCTTTGTAAAACTGGGGTTTCTGGAGAGACCCCATAGAAGGCTGTCAGTGGAGGTACAGCCCACATGCACTGGGGAACTGCAACAGTTTTGGTATGATGATGTCCTATGCTGACCATCAGGAACAACAGTCAAAGTGAAATAGAGATGACTGGATCCTAGAAGGAAGTCTGTGTTTGGGCACTTAATTTATTTTTTAATTTTATAGGTTCCCAAAGATCTACATTTTAATATTTTAGGAAAAGGTAATTTTGAAGTTTTAGAGTAGCTTTAAACTAAAAAAATTACTAGATTAAAACAAGTTATAATATTTAAGTTTATAAAACCATCGGACTTTTTAAGTTCATAAAATGCTTTATATTATGATGTCTTTATTAGCATGCAATCTTAAGAAAGTAGGTAAGGCCAAAGCTATGAGAACCAAACACAATGTATCAGATACTGGGATATGATGAAGGGAGACAATGATCTAAGCAGTCAGAAAAAGAGCCTTATTTAAGGTCTATTAAAGTTAACAAAGACTGACTTAAAAATGTTTGTCTAGCCTCCTTGTCTTTGTTAACTTTGTTAAACTTTAGCTATTTTGATAAACTGAGTCATGCAAGAAACTGTGATAATCTGTAATGGTGCACTATAAAATGACCAGAAAATTAAAGTTGCTACTCTTCCAATGAACTGGATTTATTATTTAAAGTTTCATATTGATACTAAAAGAGCTTCAATTCAAGAATTGTAGGGGATCCATATAAGGCTAAACATAATATGGATAAAAATGATATTTCCAATCTTATAAATGCTTCTAACTTGTTAACTCTTTAAGATGACTAAGGCATGCAGGTTAATTGTCAGCCACCATATAAATGATCAAATTCTTTAATGTGCTCAGAAGTATACTTTGATGATCATTATCCTCTTGAAATAATTGATGTTGCTGGAAGCAGATGTGTCTCACTGTCAAGAAAAGCCTAAATTCTTAAAACATTTTAAATTTCATATTCTATAGGTCTTTGAAATGTTTGAAGATTTCCTATCTTTCTGAAATATATCTCTGTATATCTAGAAAACCTAACTAATATGACCATAAATTTGACTCTTATAGATGACTATTAGTTTATATTTATTAACAATACATTACATTTATAAATAAATTACATTTACACAATACCTTAACAAGAGTAAAAATATTCATATAGTATTACAAAATTGACTTTAAATTTGTATTAATAAAACAAAATCCATAACAATGTAAAGTATTTTAAGATTAACAGTTGTTTTTGGGGTTAAAGTAGATTCAGTTGTTGAAATAAGAGCAGCGGGGCTGTGTCCCCAGAACCCAGCCGCCTGCATGGTTTTACCCAAAATAATTACACGGAAACTGTATTCTTTTAAACACTGCTTGGCCCATTAGTTCCAGCCTCTTATTGCCTAGCTCTTACATATTGATTTAACCCATTTTTAATATTCTGTGTAGCATCACAAGCTGGCTTACCAGGAAAGATCTTAACCTGCATCTGTCTGGAGTGAGAGAATCATGGTGACTCACTGACTCGGCTTCTATCTCCCAGCATTCTGTTCTGTCTACTCCGCCTACCTAATTTTCTGTCCTATTAAAGGGCTAATAAATAAAGTTTCTTTATTTAACCAATGAAATTAACTCTTAGAAAGATGACCCTCCTCCATCATTCAGTAATCAACATTTTAATCATCATTTCTATATCATATCCCCTGTTTTTCTTTAGAAAGAGATTGATTATGACCACTGGTCATTTATAACCATCCCCCTTTAAATGAAAGCAAACATTCATAAACAATATTTTGGGAATGTGAGGATAATTTTCTATAGTATTTTATGTTGATTGGGGACCTTGGAAATCTTATGGGAATCCTAAGAAAATTTAGAATTATGGTCAAGTCCTGACTGGGATATTTTGTGTAGTTGGTCCATTTCAGCCAGAGTCCTTGAAACTGTGTGGAAGTTGCACCACCTGACCCATCATTTCCATCAGAGATCATTGATGGATCTTGCTCCATCAAACCATATTATCCTGAAAAAAACTATAGTTTCTCATCTTCTATAAAAACAAAAGCATAATCACTTCTTCAAAGCAATTTATCTTTTAAGTTCCATTTTATAAATATATATTTGACTTTTGTTTAAAAGTTAAGTCATTTTTTAAAAAATTAGGTTGGTGTATTTTATCAGTATCTCTTTCAATCTCATATCTCTTAGCAGCTGTCCTTTGCTTTTCAGCAACCAAAAAATTCTAAATCAACACAGTCACCAGCCTTAATAGAAAAAGAGGAGGCTAGCCTCAATGTCACTTGACATACCTTGACTGGCTGATATTCATGGAAGGCCCACCTGTATCTGAAGAGAAGCTGTTGTGGTAAGAGCGGCAGGGCTGCGTCCCCGGCACCAGGCCGCTCGCATGGCTTATGCCCCAAAATAATTACATGGAAACTGTATTCTTTTAAACACTGCCTGGCCCATTATTTTTAGCCTCTTATGGGCTAGCTCTTACATATTGATCTAACCCATTTCTAATATTCTGTGTAGCACCATGAGCTGGCTTACCAGGGAAGATCTTAACCTGCATCTGTCTGGACTGGGAGAATCATGGCGACTCACTGACTCAGCTTCTTTCTCCCAGTATTCTCTTTTGTTTACTCCACCCACCTAAGGGTTGGCCTATCAAATGGGCCTAGGGAGTTTCTTTATTAATTAACCAATGAAAGCAACAGATTAATACAAGACCCACCTCCATCAAGAAGCAGTAAAGGAAGAGTGGGTGGGAAGTGGTAGAGGGGATGTGTGAGGGAGGAATGTGGAATACCAGACACAGGAGAAACTTTGGATAGGATAAACAAACAAAAAAGAGTCCTATGTAAGGACTAAGACTGGCCCACACTAGATCACACATAGCTCTTTTCTGAACTGCATGTGATAAGAGAATGTTGCAAGTAGTTTCAGGTGGTAGGATTCAATTTTGAAAAAAGAATTGTGGCATACACCTATTTTCTTGAGAAGAGACAGAGGTTATATTATTTATCTCCATATTATAGAGAACTATATACTTACAGAAGTCAAACTCCTTATGAACATGAACTTAAATAAAAAGCCTGGACTCAAATCCAAGCACATCAAATACAACTGATCATGCTTCTCCCCAACTCCACATTACTATACATTGTGTTATGATGCTCTCCTTAGAAGTCTAGTAAATGACATGAAAATCTACTTTGACTAGTAAGAATTTTATACTTATGGTATTTTCTTCTCAAATAATAATGAATGAGGAAGAAACAAATAGTCAAGATGTATTCATAAGAATCCATGAGAGGTAAGTAAAGAAGAGAATATAAAATATTTTATTAAAGTAAGAAAAAAAGGGACTTTTCAGAGCTAGGAATATAATTTAATGGTAGAGTAATCATCATTCTGCAAGCTACTGCAAGATTATTTTAAAAATTGTAAACAAATAAAAGCATTTAGTTTATAGTATCTGTTTACTTAATTCAAACACCCTATTAACAAATGATGTAGTTTCATATAGATCTTCTTAAAGTGTCTAATTTAACCTCTTTTCCTTGTTTCTTTTGGTCTCTCTTGTACATGTTGCATTTTTCCCAAGTTCTTTAAAAATTAGCAGCAGATGATTGGTTAAGGCAATCTTCAAAACTTTTTATGAATACAGATGGTGAGTATCCTATTCTGCAGGGTCATCTCATTCCCACCAGGAAGTATCTGCTGCTGTCAGGTGGCTGCTTCACCCCCAGGTGATGAATATTTCTTTCTCACTCCACATACCTCAGGATCACCCCCTTTTCTCACACCTTCCACTTCTTCTTTTTAGGATTATGAGTAATCAAAGCTCTGTGAAAGTTACTTTCATCTGTAAGACAGTCCACTAGCCCTCTACCTTCTCTAAGCTGCTTGAGTGTTCTCACTCCTTACTCTGGTTCAAATTGTGGATAAAATTCCATGCATTTTTCCTTCCATTGTCTATCTCTGTTGCATTGAACATACCTGAATATTATTTTACCTATTTATATGCCCAATAAAGGGACTTCTCTCATTTAGAATATCACACATACTTACACACACACACACACACACACGGTTCTTTAAAGTTAATGACTCTACTTTTAATCCAAAGGCTTCTTTAGAAAGTGTCCCATTATATTAATAGCTAAAAAAAAAGAGCTTCTTGTCAATATCTGTAATGCCTTAGTTGTCATTTTTTCCTTTTTAAACATGAAATTGTTTATAATCATATACTTCTCCAAGATTTCCCAGTTGCTGAGAATGGAATTTTAATAAAGAACACATTTGCAAAAGGTTTTTTTTCCCTTCCAAGTTATCACTAACCTTATCTTCAAAATACATATTCTTTTAATTCTGATGTTTTAAATTCTAACCCAGGTTATTAATACAAGATTTTAAAGTTATTTAATTCTACAGCCTTACACTTTCTCACAAATGTTTTAATAGAGACTATATAATATTTACAGACTATTAACTTTGCTCACCTCCAGCAGAAATATCTTTTGTGATATTATTCCTTTTTGCTACAGAGTTCATATAATATTGAGAAAATATAAACTACCAAATCAATATATTGTCTTCCATAATCATCGTCTATGATTGTGTACCACCCACCTCACATATATTTTGACCAATATTGACAATATTGACAATTTTGACAATTATTGATCAATGCAGATATCCTCTCTTTTAATTGTCAATAAAGAATAGATCTACTGTCTGTGTGAATATTTAGCTTTATTTATTATACATTATGGTTATAGAGAGATGATGCATATTCTTTCTCAAGCTTTTAACATAAACTAATTTAATTACAATCAGTTTTCCTAGATATTTGAAGAATAAGAGAGTCTCTCAATACTCCTTGAAAGTTGTTTTTCTAGTTCATTTTTTTATATGAAATACAAAATTTCAGGAGCCATTTATAGAGGTTTATTACTATATCCCAACACTCAGAAACTAAGACAAAATTTTTATTATAATGTTAAGGCTAGTCTGAGTTACACAGTTTAAAACGGGGGTTGGATTAATGACTGAGAAGAAGGGATAAAAAAAAGTACTGGTGGAGTCCTCTTTTAGTTTTATTTAAACACTATCATACTTATCTCCTATTCCTGAATTTTCAAGCCTATGCATTATCTTTTTATAATGAAATTAATTTGGCAAAAGTTGTATCTACAAATAGTCAATGCTCTATACTCTTAGATACATATTTTTTTTTTTGATTTTTCGAGACAGGGTTTCTCCATAGCTTTTTGGTTCCTGTCCTGAAACTAGTTCTTCTAGACCAGGCTAGCCTCGAACTCACCGAGATCTGCCTGCCTCTGCCTCCCGAGTGCTGGGATTAAAGGCGTGCGCCACCACCACCCGGCTTAAATACATATTTTTTAAGACTGGAATATATACAAGAAATGGAGCAAGAACCATGTCCTGTCTCCTTCTGAGCATCAACTTACTAGAAGATGACTGATCATAAGGATGACCTAGAGGGAAGTCATCTATGAGGAGAAGTAAATAAAGCACTCAGTAGGAACTTCCTGAAGGATGCAGGGAAGGCTTCATACTAGCATAAGTCATAGTTGCCGTGTGTCTGGGTTTCTGTGGTACTTCTTATAGTAGAGGACATAGTAGAACATAAGAAATTTGTACACAAACAAAACCACAAAAGAAATAATGGGGACCAAGAGTAAGATGCTTAAATTTTCTGGGCCTTTAGCCCCATAGACGTGAAAAGAACAAAGTTTCTTAGACATAAAAGATAAGAATAGACATCTCACAAACAAGTGGGTAGTTTCCAATGTGCTGTATTTTGATAACTGATACTATTATTGTCATATTTATTATTTCTATCTCTTTGAGACAAAACTGCTCTGTGTAGTTGAAACTCCACAAACACATGATCCTCACACCTTACTATTCCTGCAGGAAGTAGGTGAAATAAAATTGAAATTTATGTCCTGGCAATGCTGAAGCATGCATGGGCAGCCCATATATGGCAATTCTGTTGAACTTGTCTATATTGAGTTTTATGGTCTAAGTTGATGAGGACTACTGACTAAGTCTCTTCCTCAAGAGGGCACCAGATCTCATTGCAGATGGTTGTGAGCCACAATGTGGTTACTGGGAATTGAACTCAAGACCTTTGGAAGAACAGGCAGTGTTCTTAATTACCAAGGCATCTCTAAAACAAGCAGGAACTAAATACCAGCTCCATTTTTAAGAGATTTTATTTTATATTCTATAGGCTCTCTTTGTAATTGAAGCAGAAACATACATACAAACAACTCAGGCTCAGGTCATTTGTGTTGTTAAACTGATTCATTCACCTGCTCAAAGTCCTAAAATCCAATTCTAACTCACTTAACAGATACAGGAAATCACATGATCCCTGGGGTGAAGTGTCTTTATTCCATATACTTAGTAAGCCCTGTCTGTGCATAAATAAAAGGCACTTGGCAGATCATTAACATCATCTGTCTTCCCCAGAGTCCTCTTTCACACTTCTTATGCTCATCTTAGCCACTACACATATTAGAGCAGTTACTAGGCCATTCCATCTCCTACATATGCCTTCTTATTTTAAAGAGAATACACATAATATTTCTAAGAAGAATAAATCGATTATTTAGACCATTAGACCTAACTATGTTCTTATAATATTCCCTAGATGACTTTTCTTTTGAGACACTCTAAAAATAAGCTTCCTCTGCTAACCTTAAATTTATTCTAAACTTCAGAATTTATTAGCATAAACTCTTGATTTCAAACACAGACTTTTCATGGGAGAGTATAACACAGCATTTCCAAATGATCATCTATCTCCCTTTCAGTTCCAAGGTCCATCTTCTGGATGTAAGAAGCCATGGGGAACTTCATAAGTCTTTGTTCTTCTCTGCCTGCCTCAATTAGCTATTCTCACTTTCCCCCTTGTATTTCTCCTTCCTTTCTTCATTTTGACCCAGTATTCTAACTTGTACCTTTCTTGCCATTCCTAAAAATTCGTTTCCTATGAGCTGACCCAGTCCTCCCTATGCAAAACTGGTAAAAACTACTTTTCCTGGGATGTGCTTAGTGTTTTTCAATCTTTTATAAACAATGAAAGGCCTGGGAATCTTTCACTGTCTTAATCTACTCTTTATATCCACACCTTTTCTTTGTTCCTCTTATCTACTGCCTACTTTGTCAGGGGTAAGTAATCTATAGTCATTGGTTATTCCACATCAATTCATGTACCAAGATAACCCACTAGGTTTAAAGCTTCTTACCATCAACACAAACTAGTGAGGTTGTCCTTATAAAATAATTTTAGAGAAAAAGAAATTAAAGTATAAGGAGGTTGAATAACTTTGTTAAACTCATGAAGTCAGAAAATTCTGCCAGAGTCAGGATGCAAAGTCATTAATCTACATAGCACTAAGTCTGTGATCTTCTATGTAGCTGTGCTAAGATCTCTCTGTAGAATATTAGAATTGCCGTTACTAATCTTCATGAAAATTCATTTAAGTTGAAAAGCACCTAATCAACACAGATTGAAGAAAACAATTGATTAAAAAAAAACTTCAGGTGTTGGCAGGCTTCTTTGGGAGATATTATATGTTGGGGAGCACAATGCTTTTTCTTTGAGGATTAATAATATAATTACACATGCCCTCCAAAAACTAACTATATTTATAGAGCAGGGAGTAAACCAGTTTTACTAATGAAGGGACACATTAGAAGCTTCTCAAGTAAAAGATATTCAATTCCCAAAATTAGTATTTCTGACTGTTAAAGAATACTTGGAGACCCTTGTCTCATAATAACAAAGGAAGAAGTAAATCTGAGAAAAGAAAACATTAAAACAAATCCCTGAGCAGGAAGCATGGGAAAATAAACCAGAAGTAATCCCAAGACTACAGTGGAGACTCAGTTATAGAACCCTGTGCAGTAGAGGCAATTCATTATGACAGAATGATGAGTCATATGAAGAAAAGGAAACATTCTGCAGGAAATGCACTGCTAAAAATTTGAAGGCCCCACAGAGAAAAGAAACTGAAGACAACCCTAAAAATTGAAATTATATCATGAAACATTAATGACTATGCTATTTAAAGGATTTATGGATTCAACACAATCTTCATAACAATTTCAATTACAGGATTAGAGAGCTGATTCAGTGGTTAATAGTATTTACTGCTCTTGAGGAGGGTCCACATTAAATTCCCAGCCCTTACATGGCAACTCACAAGCATCTGTACCTCCAGACTGAGGGCATCGGATACCCCTTCTAACCTCTGCAGGCTCATGCACACACCTAGTGCACATATATAAACTCACATAGATACACAAAAAAAATAAGTAAATGTTTTTAATTTAAATTTTATTTTTCATAGAACTAGAAATAGGACTCCAAAAAATGAACACTGAGGTACAAAAGCTCTTCAATTGTCAAAGCAATTTTTAGCACAAAGACAAATGCTGGGGATACTCCAGTGTCTCATCTTAAATTAACAACACAGCTATAGTACCAAAATGCAAAGCATTGTCTTGGTTAAACAAAATTGTCATGTAGAATAATGGAACAGAAGGAAATACCCTAAAACAAACTCACACACATATAGTCATCTAACTTTTGACCATGATGTCAAACACACTTTTAAAAATACAGCTTTTTCACCAAATAATGCAGAGAAAACTGGATGTCCATATGTAGAAGGATAAAGCTGGATCTCTATGAATATTTCTGCATGTGCAAGCACACACAAGTGCACACACACACACACAGAGAGAAATCAATTCTTAACTGGATGAAACACTTTAATATAAGGCCTAAAATTTTAAAAGTACAAGAGGAAAACTTTGACACAGTACTTTAAGATATAAGCATATATAAGATATAAGCACCTTATAAAAGGGATTCCAATTTTAGAGAAAAAGTTCAAGAAATTTTTTCTTATTTCAAATGAAATAACATAAAATTAAAATGTTTCTTAACGGTAATAACAACAAAAACAACAACAATAATAATTAAACAATAATAATAATCACCATAGTAAAGCTATTACTGTGGGAACTCCTTCAGTCAATAGCCTTTGAGATACTGGCCCACTTTGGGCATGGTCTCATGTAGTATAAATGCAGACAAAAAGTGTGCACAGGCCTCTTGGTTGCTGGATTCACTTCCAGTTCCCAGTGCTTGCAGGGGACTACTGATCGCTACTATTTCTGTGAGTTTAATCCCAGATAAATAAACCTTTGTTATACTCCATTCCAGGCTATTGTGGAACTCTTTTGTATGCCAACAAATTGGCACCAATGTTGTATGAATTCACACCACTGTCAGGCCCTGCCCAGACCCCCATGACCTTCTCCCACCCCACAGAGCAGAACTTCCCCTCTGCAGCCAAACTATGCCATTGGGCAGCTAGCTGCACAAGGTTTGGCTCAGCTGACCCACTAAAGCAATTTTGCAATTTTCTGCTGGTCCACACACACATGGTTTGGTCCTGCCTACCGTTATGCATGGCCTATTCCTGGAAGGCTGGGTCCAGTCTGTTACTGCTGCCCACTGCTTTCTGCCACAATTCCTCTGTGATTTCTCCAGCTTCAGCCAGGACTGCTCTGATCAGGCCAAACTCTGACTCCAGTCGCAAGGGCTCTAATCTTGTACTTGGAACACAGGCTTGTGCTCCCAGTTCGGGTCCATGAATGACTGGCCTGAGCTTTGGCCAGTAACCTCGCTGCTCACGACTGCCTGCAAGCTCTGGATTCCTTGATATTCTGCACAACTCAAGCCTATGCATACAGCTTTGCTGCTCTTAACTAATTAACTGCATTTGTTAGTATTTCTAAGTCAGGTAATTCAAGTACTGATGGAGGACCTGCCGCAACTGCCAAAACTGCGACACCTGCTGGTCAATTGAGATTGTTACACCTATAACAATTTTCATAAAATAATGGAGGCAAGATAATTTGAATATAAATAAATAAATAAATTTAAAAATTGTAAACCAACACCAAGATAATTGAAGACAATGTCACCATCCAGGAATTTAAGAAACTTTTTGTTTTTACAATGGATGAAATTCTGCAAGAGCTATTTGAGCTACCTTCTACATATATTTTTGTGATCATGGTGGCTATTAGCTTTGTTCTTCATATTATATCCTTACAAAATTAAAGAAATGGCTTGATAACATAGTCAAGAATGAGGAACTTTTAGGAAGGATACAGTCTTTAGTTGAAAGGATTTTCAACTAAATGTATTTGAAAATATATTCAACTAAATATAATTGAAAATTATAACCTTAATTTGACAGGCAAAATTTAATCCATGCCAGTGGATTATGAAACCTTACAAAAGAGTACTGAGAGATTATCTGAGATGATTCTTACTGTTGAAATGGAAAATCAAATCTCTTAAAAAGCTATGATAAGCTAGCAGATAGAACATCCCTCCAGAAAGGTAATCTACACACCATCCATATAATATCAAAGGATGAGAAGATATCATTAATGGAAAAAATTAAACCCTTGGAATCATATATGCAGAATGAGAACCAGAAATTAATTGATTTGATGAAATCATTAGAAATATTCACAGGTCAAGAGATTCAGACTTTACAAAAGACAGTGACAAAAATATTTGACTAGATTGAAGAATTTTTCAGAACTGATAAATGAGGAGAGGAGGTACAGGCAAAGAATGTAATATTACCAGTACCTACCAGAGTCAGAGATGACTTACAAAGACTTTTAGCTACTTATTCTATTATTACTTCTGAAAGGCTAGAATACTCAATAGCTAAACAGATACCAAGAGTGGAAATGGAAATTTATAGGCATGAAAGATCTAAAAGAAATTAAGCTAGCAGTAGCATCTTACAGCATGCATTCACCATTTGCTCGGAAGTTGATAAACATATGGGCTTCAAGCAGTAAGGTTAATCCACATGATTGGCTTCAATTAGTCTCAGTAGTGCTAGAAGATGGGCTGAAGTTATAGTGGAAGTGCTACTAGAGAGAGGAGGTTAAAACCCTAGAACAGCATGGTAGAATCAAAGAACTTGAGGCTTGCCAAGATCAAATTCTTGGTAAGGGGGCTTATGCTGATCCATAAAATCAAACTATTTACAATGAGCACATCTTATCTATATGCCATACAGCAGTCTTGATGCTTGGTACAAGATTAAAGAACTAGAAAAAAGAATTGAATCACATACAAAGGTCATAGAAGACCCAAGGTAACCCTTTAGTAACAATTAACAAAGATTAACTAAATATATACAAAGAGGGGTAACAGATCCAGAGGCTAGATGAGTATTTACTGAATCTCTAGCTTTTGAAAATGTTAACATAGAATGTAAAAAGATACATGTACGTTTATAGGTCATATCAGCACCAATGAATGAATGGATCTTGTGCAGAGTTAATGTTGAATCATTTGACTATGATACTGAGACTTGGGTAGGAAAAGCAATTTCCAAAGGTATAAAGAGACATCAAAATGACAGACACTTTAATTGTGGCAAAATAAGACATCTGAGAAGACCCGAGGTAAGGAATTGTAAACAAGGCATTGTTAGAAACAATGTTTCCTCTGGAAATAACAAAAGAGAAGGTCTCAAACTTCTGTATTATTTAAAAGATGTAGCAAAAGCCAATAATGAACCAGGGAATATAGATCAACAGACAGGGTAACCTGTTACCACCAGGAAACTCCTTGAAGGGTTTCTCACTGGCCCCCAGGTCAAATGTGATCCAGTCATTCCCAGTCACTGTGGAGGACATGCCTCCCAAGGAAAATTTAAAAAATCCAGTGCCTCTTGTAAAAAGCCATACTGTGCTGAATAACAGAGTAATCATTGAAAATGATTCAAAAATTGCAGTAGAAAACAGGAAATGTATATTTTGGCAGAATTCTATAAAGGATTAAAGACCAAAGCTGAGAGTATGAATAAATAACATTATAACTGAGGGATTACTGGTCATGGGTATGGATGTGACTATTATTACTCCAGAATCTTGGCATCTGAATTGGCTTCTTCAGGAGACACATGTTCAATTCTTAGGAATTAGAACCCTATCTCAAGTAAAATCAAGTGATGAAGTGGGTTGAATGTATAGGGTCAGAAAGATGGGGAAGAAGGCTGAGACCATATGAGGCTAATATAGCAGTGAATCTATCTATGGGGTCATGATCTGCTGCAGCAAGAGAATACCCAGATTAACATTCTAGCAGTCTCAGATATAGAACATAAACCAACTCATGTTTCTGGGAAGGACTTTATAAGGTACTATAAAAAACAGTCACCAACCATTTAGGCAGTACAAAGACACAAAACAACTAACAAATCTTCAGTGGTACAATTGGCCCTACATTTAAAGGTTAAGTAAGAAACCAATATGGCATATACAATGGCCATTAACAGAAGAGAAACAGCAGACTTTAGAAAAGCAAGTATAGGAGCAACTAGATGCTTACCATGTTAAATAATCAACCAGCCAATAGAATTGTTCTGTATTTGTTGTTAAAAAGAAATCTGGAAATAAAGAAGGGTGACAGATCTAAGAGCTGTAAATAAGGTTATTCAACCAATGGGCCCTCTGAAATATGGAATTACTTTACTGTCCCTATTGCCTAAATGATGACCTCTTAAAGTTATTGATTTAAAAGATTGTTTCTTCACTATACCTTTACAAGAACCAGAAACATTTTCCTTCATGGTGCCTACTTATAATAATTCTCAGCCTTCTAAGAGCTATCAATAAAGGATCCTACCACAGGGAATGTTAAATAGCCCTACCATGTGCCATTATTTGTAAGTTACCCATTGGAAATAATACATAAGCAATTTCCTAAATCTATAGTTTATCATTACGTGGATGATATTTTGCAATATGTTTCAAATATAGGTACTTTAGAAAGAATGTTTGAAGAAGTAAAGTTTTGCCTAGTTGGGGATTACAAATTGCTCTTATAATAAGACAAAGAGGAGATTCTATCAACTAATGAGGTTATAAAATAGTTTTACAGCAAATTAGAATATAAAATACACAAATTAGGAGAGATCAATTGCTGACTCTCAATGACTTTCAAAGATTGCTAAGAGACATTTCCAATCTATGGCCCACTTCTGGAATAACACCTAATCGAATAATATTTTTTAATAAATCCTTGGATAATGACAAAGACTTAAATAGTCCAGGGGAATTAGCCTCTGAAGCTGAGAAAGAATTGACTTTGATTGAACATAAATTACAGAGGCACATGTGATTTATGTGAATCCAAACCTTAACTGCATATTATCCTCCAAATATTTTCCTACAAGAATTTTAGTGCAGAGGGAAGATATTTTCTTAGAATGGATTTTTTTCTTTTTTAGTTTTTAGAATGGATCTTTATACCTCTTAAACTGAGTAAAAAATGAAATTTTATGTGGAAAAGGTCTCTGAATTAATTATAAAATGAAAATTGAGACTTCATCATTTAGCAAGAATAGACCCAACAGAGATTTTAGTACCTTTTACTAATGATGAGATTAAAAAAAATATGAGAAGACAATGTACCCTGGCAAAGAGTATGGACTAATTTTTTGGGAGAGATTAATAACAATTACCCCAAAAGTGATAAAATTAACCTCATATATAGAGAGGTAATTGTATCCTTCCCCACACTGAATTTAACACACCAATAAGTGGAACCCCTACATTCTACACTGATGCAAATGAATCAGAAAAGGTGTGGTACCAATCAGAAGATGTAAGTAAAGTGTACCAAAGCCCTTATGATTCTGTCCAAAATCAAAATTATATGCTATTCTCATAGTACTAAAAGATTTTAAAGAACCTTTCATTACAGTTATTAATTCACAATATTCAGAAAGAGTTGTTTTGCATATTGAATGTGCTGAATTATACCAGATGATACAGAATTGACTTCATTATTTGTTCAGGTTCAAGATATAATCATGAATAGGCTTTGTCCCATACACATAACACATCCAAACCCATATGGGTCTGCCAGGTCCTGCAGAAGATAAAACAGAAATTGATTGATTATTGATTGGAAATATGCTGAAGGCCTCAAAATTTCATTAAAAAACACTATGTCAATAGCAATGGTTTAAAAAATGGCTTTTCTATTACATGACAACAAGGTAAGTGGATTATAAGGTGATTTTCTGCTTGTTCTTTATATAACCAAATACCACTCCATTCAGGAAGTAATCCAAAGGGTACTCAAAGGAATGAAATCTGGCAGATGGATGGATATGTTCCACTTTGTAAACTTAAAATATGTACACAATACCATTCACACCTGTTCAGGTTTTCAATGGGAAACTGCTCTGAGTTCAGAAAAGGCTGATTCAACAATTTCACATTTACTAAAAGTTATAGCCTTCATTGGCATACCTGTACAAATAAAGACAGATAATGGGCCAGCAGATGTGTCTAAGAAAATGAAACAGGTTTTTTGGAAACAGGTTTTTTGTTTGTTATAATATAAAACATATTACAGGTATACCACATAATCCTACACATCAGGTAGTTATAAAAAGAACAAATCAAACTATAAAGAATTTGTTAAACAACAGAAAGAGAGGGAAAATACCCCCAGAAATAGGTTGCATAATGCTTCATTAATCTGAATTTCCTTAATGTTAATGAGAAAGGAACAATGGCAGCAAGGACATTGTATAGTAGATAAAACTTCTGAATTAAATCAGCCAGTATATTTCAAGGTTGTGTTGACCTCTTAATTGAAACCAGAAAATGTGCTATATTGGGGAAGGGTTTGTGCTCTTGTTCCACAGAAGGAGAAAAGCTATGGATACCATCAAAGGCAATAAAGATTTGTTTTGAAAAAGAGAAACCTCTTGATAAAGAAAAATGACCACTCATCCACAAAGTTGACAGATTTATAGGTGGTAAGGAACTTCATAAGTGTTGGAGCAGGGTTCTATTTTTGTTTTTGCAGGATAATACCCATCTTCAAAAAGTCAACAGACCTTGGGCATCTAGATACATAAAGAAGAAAAGATAGCTATCCAGAAATAATCACCAAGCAAAGAGAAATCTGACTTATGGCACCAATATCTTATGCAGGGTAAAATTTCATTATCTAAACATATATTGTAGCAGGAGGCAATTGTTCCTCCTGGCTACCCAGAACCAAAATGACCACACAGAAACTATATTAATTAAAACACTCTTTGGCCTATTAGCTCTAGCTTCTTAGTGGCTAACTCTTACATCTTAATTTAACCCATTTTTATTAATATGTATATCACCACAAGGTTGTGGCCTATCAGCAAACTTTCAGCACATCTATATCTGGCAGCAGCTTCATGGCATCTCTCTCTCTCTCTCCACCTTTCTTTTACCAGCATTCAGCCCAGTTTCTCCCGCCTACCTAAGTTCTACCCTATCAACTGGCCAAGGCAGTTTCTTTATTCATTAACCAATAAAAGCAAAACATAGACAGAAGGACCTCCCACATCAATACTTATCTCCTGACTTCTCAGTATAATGATAGTCAGGACTCACTTAAAAATCAAAGCTGGCTTTGGAGATGCATAGTGGCTATCATTCTCTAAATCCAAGTATGTCGCTAAAGGAAAAAGTCATAGTTTCTGTCTCATATCAGGAACTACCAGTTATGGGACATAAGGAGGATAAAATTTAGAGAGTAATATTATCAAAACTCTGCTTTCAAAAAATTTTATTTCTCCTCATACCTATTTTTGTCTATATGGTACCTTTCAATGAATATATGTCTAAATGAATAATGTTTAATGCTAGAAAAATCCCTTATTCCCCAGGAAAGGGTGATCATAACAGCTCTTTGATCGAATAGAGAGTAAACTCTGGGAGTGCCCCCCAGAGTAGTGTGCCCCACCATTCTAGTGGATATGACTGCTGAACAATCACAGCCAGCATGATCCTTTTTCCTAATAATATCCAGCCTTGGATTGGAACGTTAGGATTATATCTTACCAAAGAAGCCTGATGAAGTACATTGATGAATTAATTGAGTGCCTGACACCTAAGGGGGCAAGGAAATGATCTCATAAGGTTGCCCCCCTTTTAGGAGCTCATATAACACATCTAGTTTCCCAGTCTCTACAGGCTACCAGGGCCTTACTCAGTTCATTTCCCTCAGTTTCTTTTGTAACCCTGATAAAGTGAAAGGCTCAGGCAGGATTATTTGGGGTCTATTCACTATGTCTTGAGTTGGTGTTAACTGGGATCCCAACAAATGAAATGAGGGTACCTTTTGTATTTTGTTTGATGCTATTTTAAAGCCATGGTGTTGGAGGATATCACCAATAGTGGTTACCCAGGGAGCTAGCCCTGATTCCTCCAAATGTCCAATGACTTGATCATCCATATAAACATATAGGAGGAACAAATGCTTTTGTCATATGATAGGGCATCTCTTGGGTATATTCCCAAGAGTGGTATTGCTGGGTCCAGGGGTAGGTTGATCCCAAATTTCCTGAGAAACCGCCACACTGATTTCCAAACTGGTTGCACAAGTTTGCATTCCCAACAGCAATGGATGAGTGTGCCCCTTACTCCACAACCTCTCCAGCAAAGGCTATCATTGGTGTTTTTGATTTTAGCCATTCTGACAGGTGTAAGATGGTATCTCAAAGTTGTTTTGATTTGCATTTCTCTGATCGCTAACGAGGTTGAGCATGACCTTAAGTGTCTTTTGGCCATTTGAACTTCTTCTGTTGAGAATTCTCTGTTCAAATCAGTGCCCTATTTTTTAATTGGGTTATTTAGCATTTTAACGTCTAGTTTCTTGAGTTCTTTATATATTTTGGAGATCAGACCTTTGTCTGTTGTGGGGTTGGTGAAGATCTTCTCCCAGTCAGTAGGCTGCCTTTTTGTCTTAGTGACAGTGTCCTTTGCTTTACAGAAGCTTCTCAGTTTCAGGAGGTCCCATTTATTCAATGTTGTCCTTAATGTCTGTGCTATTGGGGTTATACATAGGAAGCGATCTCCTGTGCCCATGTGTTGTAGGGTACTTCCCATTTTCTCTTCTATCAGGTTCAGTGTGTTCAGATTGATATTGAGGTCTTTGATCCATTCGGACTTGATTTTTTTTTTTACATTTTTTAAATAAATAATATTTTATTTTGAAATTACAATGTAACTACTGCATTTCTTTTTTTTTATTCTTTTTTACTTAAAATTTCCAACTGCTCCCCGTTTCCCATTTCCCTCCCCCTCCTCCCACATATTGCCCCCTCCCCCTGTTCCCCTCACCCTATCCCCACTCCACTTCTCCTCCCCCTAGTCCACTCCCCCTCCCTCTCGATACTGAAGAGCAGTCCAAATTCCCTGCTCTACATGAAGACCAAGGTCGGACTTGATTTTTGTGCATGGTGATAGATATGGGTCTACTTTCATTCTTCTACAGGTTGACATCCGGTTGTGCCAGCACCATTTGTTGAAGATGCTTTCTTTCTTCCATTGTATACTTTTAGCTCCTTTATCGAAAATGAGGTGTTCATAGGTTTGTGGGTTAAAATCCGGGTCTTCTATACGATTCCATTGGTCGACTTGTCTGTTTTTATGCCAGTACCACGCTGTTTTCATTACTGTAGCTCTATAATAGAGTTTGAAGTCAGGGATGGTAATGCCTCCAGAGGTTCCTTTATTGTATAAGATTGTTTGGGCTATCCTGGGTTTTTTGTTTTTTCATATAAATTTGATCATAGCAGCATTATTTGTAATAGCCAGAACCTGGAAGCAACCTAGATGTCCTTCAATGGAAGAATGGATGAAGAAAGTGTGGAATATATATACATTAGAGTACTACTCTGCAGTAAAAAACAATGACTTCTCGAATTTTGCATGCAAATGGATGGAAATAGAAAATACTATCCTGAGTGAGGTAACCCAGACCCAAAAAGAAGATCATGGGATGTACTCACTCATAATTGGTTTCTAGCCGTGGATAGTGGCCACTGAGTCTATAATTTTTGATACTAAAGAAGCTAAATAAGAGGGTGAGCCCAAGGAAAAACATATAGTTATCCTCCTGGCTATGGGAAGTAGACAAGATTGCGGGGCAAAAACTTGGAATCTTGGGGGTGGGGTGGGATGGGGGAAGGGGAGATGGGGAGAGAAAAGTGTGAAGGAGAGGATGTGGGGAACTTGGGGAAACGGGATGATTGGAGATAAAGGAAGGTTGGATAGGTGAGCAGGGAAGCACATATCTTAGTTAAGGGAGCCACCTAAGGGTTGGCAAGAGACTTGAACCTGGAGTGGCTACCTGGTGCGAGGGCAATGTCCCCAGTTATTTCCTTGGGCAGCTGAGGATAGGGAACCAGAAATGACCCTATCCTACAGCCATACTGATGAATACTTGCATATCACCATAGAACCTTCATCTAGTGATGGATGGAGATAGAGACAGAGGCCCACACTGGAGCACCGGACTGAGCTCCCAAGGTCCTAACGAGGAGCAGAAGGAGGGAGAACATGAGCAAGGAAGGCAGGACCACGAGGGGTGCACCCACCCACTGAGACAGTGGGGCTGATCTATTGGGAGCTCACCAAGGCCAGCTGGACTGTGACTGAAAAAGCATGGGATAAAACCGGACTCTCTGAACATGGCGGACAATAAGAGCTGACAAGAGGCCAAGGACAATGGCACGGGGTGTTGATCCTACTTCAGGTTCTGGCTTTGTGGGAGCCTAGACAGTTTGGATGTTCAACTTCCTAGATCTGGATGGAGGGGGGAGGACCTTGGACTTTCCAAAGGGCAGGGAACCCTGACTGCTCTTGGGGCTGGAGAGGGAGGAGAAGAGGAGTGGGGGGGAGGGGGAGAGGGGCGGGAGGAGGGGGAGGGAAATGGGAGGCGGGGAGGAGGCGGAAAATTTTTTTCAACAAAAAAAATAAATAAATAAATAAATAATAAAAAAAATAAAAAATAAACATATAGGAGGGTACTATCTATGTGAAAATAAGGAAAAATGATACTATACAAATATTCTTTGCAAAGATCTGACTATTGACCATCCTCTGTGGGAGAATAGCTCATTTGCATCTCCCATCAGGTCGAGAAGAGTTAACTGTAGGAATGGAAAAGATGAACTTTTCACAATCCTTATCATGAAGAAAAATTAAGATTAAACTGGGAGAGGATTGCTTGAACTCAAGGTAAGTCCCTTAAAGGAGCCCCTACTAGCTCTATAAGGGCATTGATTAGTCATAGGTCCTGTAATTTTCTCCAGATCCCATTAGGCTTATGTATCACAAACACAGGGCTCATCGAACAAAGGTTTCTTTAAACCTTTGATGTTAAAATAATGTTTTAAAAGAAATTCTAAGGCCTTCATCATATTTCAATATATTTTTCCACAATCCTTAGTTTTTGTATTGAAATCTTTAACTTTTTATACAATTGAACATATGTAATAATAAAAAAAACTCCTCATAGCTTGGAGGTTGATCAAATCAGACTGAACCAGCACATGATTCACAACTTGGAAGGGAACAAGAAATGGACTCTCTCTGTCCAGACCACCTGACACTTCATTCCTATATCCTAGAGTCTGCTTAAGTTAAAACATCATATTAAGGAGCCAGACAAAGTACTCAATCTGTACCTGATGCCTGCCATACTTTTCTCACAAACCAGAGTCTGTCAGAGCCAAATTGCTGCATGTACCTGGCCCAGTGAAGAATAAGTATTTCTTCTTTCCCTAACTCCTTCAAATCCCACCCATGCCTTGTAGCGTGCTCTATTGCACTGAAAATTAAGTAAGACACCCTTCTTTAACTCCATTGCCTGTAACACTACCCTAATTCCAGGAACATACTTAAACTGAATGGTGGGAAGTTGTTCAGCATCGCAGAAACATAGTAAGAGAAAAGTTCCTCCCAACCTGCTTTCCACACTTCAGTATCCCCAAAGTGGTTCAACACACTAACCACATAAAAATATTAGTATGACAATATTAGTATGACAATGTGAAAATATGTACTAAAATTTCAACCAACAGCCTCACATACTAAGCTCCTACTGGAAAAAAGCATACAATATAATACAAAAAAGTAATTATTCCACCAGATGCCAGGACAATATCTTAAATGAATTTTAAGACATGAAATTCAATAGATCGATTATAAACAGGTTCAAACTTAAAGAGAACATAAACATGGAGGAATTAAAAGTGAAGAGGAATAAACTAATTGGATTTCAAAAATACAAATAAATTAATACAGGAAATAAATTCAATTCAATTTATTAAAATGTAAATCAATAAAGAGATGGAAATATTTTTTAAAAACATTGAACTGAATTAAAGCTAGAAAAGAAATTTAGTTAGTTAAATAAAAGACTCAGTGGTAAACCTCATCAACAGAATGGACAATGTAGAAGGGATAATTTCAAGACATTGAGACAAATTAGAAGAACTCAGTGATGCACCCCTGGGTGAGTGGTCCTGGGTTATATAAGAAAGCAGACTGTGCAAAATATTAAGTGGTTTTCTCCATAGTCCTCTCCATTCCTGTTTGAATATTCACCCTGACTTCTATCAATGATCAAGTGTGATATGAACATGTAAGCCACATAAACCTTTTCCTCTTCAACTGATTTTGTCATTGTGCTTATATCAGGACAATAGAAAGTAAATGAAGACATACACTAATTATAATGGTCTGTTCTGTCCCTTTAAGAGAGAAGACATACCCACTCCCTCCTTCATCTGCCAAGGTACGCTTGTCATCTTACAGATTTCTTGGCCCACAGGATCTTCTGGAACATGGCAGGCCCTGTGCTAAACAGCAAAAGGCAAATACAACCTTCAATGACCATGGAGGACCCTGAAGAGTAGCTCTAGGTGCCAACCAAGTAAGTTCTCTGTCATTTTTCAATCAATAACTCAAGTAAAATTTTGTCCTTCTCAAAGATCTCTGATGCAGTTTGACAGCTGAGAGGTTTTGTCAGTTTAAAAGGACAACCTCATGGAACAAATTTCAATAAAATACAAATAGAAGATCTGTAAGTTATAAAAGTTTGAGGACAAATACAAGTTATCAAATTTCTCTCTCATGCTGCCTTCAATAGTCGTAAAAATACTTTTCATTGTGCATAAATATCTGTCACAGTCATGCTGACATAAATATGCTACTGTTTATACAGTGTATATGTCTGAACTTCTGTCTTCACAAACCCAAAGAATTTTTGTGAGTTCAAGTTAGCCGAATTGAAGGATCCATCTTAAACAGGTCAGATACACCCCCCTACCATGCCCAGCTCTGAGTTAGTTATTAAACACTTGAACAATTAGCATCAGTTTCAACACTTACTTCTTAACAAAATCCTGACTTCAAGAGACTGAAGCCGTGTTTATGAACTTATTGGTGAGTGTGTGGTTTAGGTTGATGCCTGAGGCTATGTTCACATCTGTGTCCAATGCTGCTGCTGCTGGGGAAGGTAGGGGTATGTTGTTGTCTGTGGCTCTTGTTATGTCGAAAGCCAAGTGGATGCTGTGGTCTGTGTTTTCACTTGAAGCCATGTTAATGTCTGTTGCTTGGGTTGTGGCCACAAAAATATGTGGAAGTATATGATCTGTAGTCCAAATGAAAATAAAGAGCAAGGAACTTTCCTTTGATATGTGTGCTGCCTTCTTTTTAAAATTGCTGCTGCCTTTTAATCTATCTGAATCAGTTACAGCAACTCTACTGCTATCAGCAGTGGTTAGGTCACTGAAGGCCAAAGTCTGAGGGAATTATGCTCCCTCAGGCACCAACTCTTTCAAAGCTAAAAGGGAACTTAACTAAAACTCTGACTCTCTAAAGAAATCAAGATTTGAGGTGGAATTCTGCTCCTCAGAGAGGCTGAAAAGCAATTACTCACTAGCAGTTAACTCACTTCCTCTCCTTCTCAAAGCTCTCCAAAAGCCCACTTGTTTCTCCTCTCCCTTCTTAAAAACACTTCTCTGTCTGGCTCTACCAAGCCACTTCCTGTCAACTACTTGCTGATTCAATCTCCTGACTGCAGGTAAATTTTATTTCTATAAACACATCTTTGTATCATTAAACAAATGTTTAAAAACAAAATTTTCCAGGATAAAAACAAATTTAAACAATACATAGCCACAAATCCAGCCTTACAGAAAGTAATTGAAAGAAAATCACAACCCAAGGAGTTCAACAATGCCCACAATAACTCAGACATCTAATGACCCTTCACCAGCACAACTCGAAGAAGGGAAACACACAAATTCTACTACCGAAAGAAAGAAAGAAAGAAAGAAAGAAAGAAAGAAAGAAAGAAAGAAAGACCAGAGCTAACAAACACTGGTCATTAATATCACTTAATATCAATGGACTCAACTCACCTATAAAGAGGCACAGACTAAGAGATTGGATATGAAAACAGGATCCAACATTCTGCTGTTTACAAGAAACACACCTCAACCACAAAGACAGACATCTACTCAGAGGAAAGGGCTGGGAAAAGGTTTATCAAGCAAACGGACCTAAGAAACAAGCAGGTGTGGCCATACTAATTTCTAACAAAGTTGACTTCAAACTAAAATCAATCAGAAGAGATGGAGAGGGACATTTTATACTCATAACAGGAACAATTCATCAGGACAAAGTCTCAATCCTGAATATATATGCTCCTAATATAAAAGCACCCACTTAAGTAAAAGAAACATTATTAAAACTTAAGGCAGTCATCATACCACACACACTAATAGTAGGAGATTTCAACACTCCTCTCTCACCAATGGACAGGTCAATCAGACAGAAACCTAACAGAGAAATAAGAGGATTAAGGGAGTAATGAATCAAATGGACTGAACAGACATTTATAGAACATTCCACCCAAATAGGAAAGAATATACCTTCTTTTCTGCAGCTCATGGAACCTTCTCGAAAATTGACTACATACTCGGTAACAAAGCAAACTTACACAGTTACAAAAAAATATTGGTAACCACCTGTGTCTTATCAGATCACCATGGATTAAAGTTAGAATTCAACAACAATGCTATCCCCAGAAAGCCTACGAACTCATGGAAACTGAACAGTCAACTACTGAACCACACCTGGATCAAGGAAGAAATAAAGAAAGAAATTAAAGTCTTCCTTGAATTTAAGGAAAATAAAGAGACAACATACTCAAACCTATGGGACACTATAAAAGCAGTGCTAAGAGGAAAGTTCATAGCACTAAGTGACCACTTAAAGAAAATGGAGAAAGCACACATTGGAGACTTAACAGCCCACCTGAAAGCTCTAAAAAAAATGAAGCAAACTCACCTAGGAGGAGTAGAAGACTGGAAATAATCAAACTGAGGGCTGAAATCAACAAAATAGAAACACAGAAAACAATCCAAAGAATCAATGAAACAAAAAGCTGGTTCTTGGAGAAAATCAACAAGATTGATAAACCCCTATCCAAACTAATCAAACAGCGGAGAGAGAATACGCAAATTAACAAGATCAGAAATGAAACGGGAGACATAACCACAGACACAGAGGAAATTCAGAGAATCATTAGATCTTACTACCAAAGCCTGTATGCCACAAAATTGGAAAATGTAAAAGAAATGGACACTTTTTTAGATAAGTACCATATACTAAAGTTAAACCAGGACCAGGTGAATAATCTAAATAGGCCTGTTAGTCGTGAAGAATTAGAAGTTGTTATAAAAAAACCTCCCTACCAAAAAAAGCCCAGGTCCAGATGGCTTCAAGGCAGAATTCTACCAGAACTTCCAAGAAGACCTAATACCTATACTCCTTAATGTATTTCACAATATAAAAACAGAGAAGTCATTGCCAAATTCCTTTTATGAAGCTGAAGTTACTCTGATACCAAAACCACACAAAGACACAACCAAGAAAGAGAACTACAAGCAAATCTCACTCATGAACATCAATGCGAAAATCCTCAATAAAATACTGGCAAACCGAATCCAAGAACACATTAGAAAAGTTATCCATTATGATCAAGTAGGCTTCATCCCAGAGATGCAGGGCTAGTTCAACATATGTAAATCGATCAATGTAATCCATCATATAAATAAACTGAAAGAAAAAACCATATGATCATTTCATTAGATGCTGAAAAAGCATTTGACAAAATTCAACATCCCTTTATGATAAAGGTCTTGGAGAGATTAAGGATATAAGGGTCGTACCTAACTATAATAAAAGCTATTTATAGCAAGCCGACAGCTAACATCAAATTAAATGGAGAGAAACTCAAAGCCATCCCACTAAAATCAGGAACACAATAAGGATGTCCACTCTCTCCATACCTCTTCAATATAGTGCTTGAAGTTCTAGCGATAGCAGTAAGACAACATAAGGGGATCAAAGGGAATCAAATTGGAAAGGAAGAAGTTAAATTTTCATTATTTCCAGATGATATGATAGTGTACATAAGCGACCCCAAAAACTCCAGCAAAAAACTCCTCCAGCTGATAAACACCTTTAGTAGTGTGGCAGGATACAAGATCAATTCCAAAACATCAGTTGTCCTCCTATACACAAAGGATAAGGAAGCAGAGAGGGAAATTAGAGAAGCATCACCCTTCACGATAGCCACAAATAGCATAAAATATCTTGGGGTAACTCTAACCAAGGAAGTGAAAGATCTATTTGCCAAGAACTTTAAGACTTTGAAGAAAGAAATTGAAGAGGATACCAGAAAATGGAAGGATCTCCCTTGCTCTTGGATTGGGAGGATCAACATAGTAAAAATGGCAATTCTACCATGGGCAATTTATAGATTCAGTGCAATCCCCATCAAAATCCCATCAAAATTCTTCACAGATCTTGAGAGGACATTAATCAAATTTATATGGAAAAACAAAAAACCCAGGATAGCCAAAACAATCTTTTACAATAAAGGAACTTCTGGAGGCATTACCATCCCTGACTTCAAACTCTATTACAGAACTTCAGTATTGAAAACAGCTTGGTATTGGCATAAAAACAGAGAAGTCGATCATTGGAATCGAGTAGAAGACCCTGATTTTAACCCACAAACCTATGAACACCTGATTTTTGATAAAGGAACTAAAAGTATTCAATGGAAGAAAGAAAGCATCTTCAACAAATGGTGCTGGCAGAACTGGTTGTCAACCTGTAGAAGAATGAAAATAGATCCATATCTATCGTCATGCACAAAACTCAAGTCCAAATGGATTAAAGACCTCAATATCAGTCTGACCACACTGAACCTGATAGAAGAAAAAGTGGGAAGTACTCTACAACTCATGGGCACAGGAGGTCACTTCCTACGTATATCCCCAGCAGCACAGACATTAAGGACAACATTGAATAAATGGGACCTCCTGAGACTGAGTAGCTTCTGTAAAGCAAAGGACACTGTCACTAAGACAAAAAGGCATCCCACTGACTGGGAGAACATCTTCACCAACCCTGCAACAGACAAAGGTCTGATCTCCAAAATATATAAAGAACTCATGAAACTAGACTTTCAAATGCCAATTAACCCAATTAAAAAATGGGGCACTGAACTGAACAGAGAATTCTCAACAGAAGAAATTCAAATGGCCAAAAGACACTTAAGATCATGCTCAACCTCCTTAGCAATCAGGGAAATGCAAATTAAAACAACTTTGAGATACCATCTTACACCTGTTAGAATGGCTAAAATCAAAAACACCAATGATAGCCTTTGCTGCAGAGGTTGTGGAGTAAGGGGCACACTCATCCATTGCTGTTGGGAATGCAAACTTGTGCAACCACTTTGGAAATCAGTGTGGCGATTTCTCGGGAAATTTGGGATCAACCTACCCCAAGATCCAGTAATACCACTCTTGGGAATATACCCAAGAGATGCCCTATCATATGACAAAAGCATTTGTTCAACTATGTTCATAGCAGCATTGTTTGTAATAGCCAGAACGTGGAAACAACCTAGATGCCCTTCAATGGAAGAATGGATGAAGAAAGTGTGGAATATATACATATTAGAGTACTACTCAGCGGTAAAAAACAATGACATGGTGAATTTTGCATGCATATGGATGAAAATAGAAAACACTATCCTGAGTGAGGTATCCCAGACCCAAAAAGAGGAACATGGGATGTACTCACTCATAATTGGATTCTAACCATAAATAAAAGACATTGAGCATATAATTTGTGATCCTAGAGAAGCTAAATAAGAAGGTGAACCCAAAGAAAATCGTATAGTCATCCGCCTGGATAGGGGAAATAGACAAGATTGCAGGGCAAAAACTGGGAACTTGCGGGTGAGGTGTCATGGGACTAAGGGGAAATGGGGTGAGAAACGTGAGAAGGGGAGGATGGGGGAGCTTGGGGGAATGGGATGCTTGGGATATAGGAAGGGTGGATACGGGAGCAGAGAAATATATACCCTAATTAAGGGAGCCCTCTTAGGGTTGGCAAGAGACTTGACTCTAGAGGGGCTCGCAGGTGTCCAGGGAGAGGTCCCCAGCTAGTACCTTGGGCAACTGAGGAGAGGGAACCTGAAATGACCCTATCCTATACTGATGAATATCTTGCATATCACCTTAGAACCTTCATCTGGCGATGGACCAAGATAGAGACAGAGACCCAATTTGGAGCAACGGACTGAGCTCTTAAGGTCCAAATGAAGAGCAAAAGGAGGGAGAACATGAGCAAGGAAGTCAGGACCACGAGGGGTGCACCCACCCACTGTGACAGTGGAACTGTTCTATTGGGAGCCCACCAAGACCAGCTGAACTGGGACTGAATAAGCATGTGATGAAACCAGACTCTCTGAACATGGCAGACAATGAAGGCTGATGAGAAGCCAAGGACAATGGCACTAGATCTCGATCCTAATACATGAACTGGCTTTGTGGGAGCCTAGCCTGTTTGGTGCTCACCTTCCTGGACCTAGATAGAAGTAGGAGGACCTTGGACTTCCCGCAGGGCAGGGAATTTGGACTGGTCTTCAGTATCGAGATTGAGGGGGAATGGAGTGGGGGGAGGGGGGGAGGAGTGGGGAGAGGGGGAGAGGAGTGAGGGGAGGGGGCAATGTGTGGGAGGAGGAGAATGGAAATGGGAAACGGGGAGGAGGCGGAAATTTTAATTAAAAAAGAATAAAATAAATAAATTTTAAAAAAACAAAAAAAACAAATGTTTCAGAGCATAAACAAAATCAATACACATTAAAATAATATTCTATAACAAGTTTGAAATCCCAAATAATCAATAAAAAATATTATGTTAGGGAAAAAAAGGTCATGAAATTGAAAGAGAATAAGGGGAGTAGGATTACTAGGGAAGGTTTGGAGGTAGAAAATGAGACTGGAAGGGGAACTGATGTAATTATATTTTTCTGAAAAAAGAAATGATTACAAAAACATATCCAGTTTCTTTTAGGAGAACATCATTTTACATTAAATTTGTGTAGGGAATTGCACACATTGCATGCTGATGCCAATATTTTTAGAGACCTTACTGCTGTATATCCAGTAACTAAATACATTTGTATAAGCATATGACATGTTTGCAAGACTATTTAATGAAGACTTTTTTAGAACACCAAGGCATTAGACCCATCATAAATACCCCCATCATATGAGAATGTAGAATAATGGGATCATATTTACATAGGGAAATATATATAGATGTCAATGTAATGTAGATATTGATGTGTGTGTGTTCTCCATGAAATGGAATGTAAAGAACTAAATAGCAATTGCCACTCTTATTAAAAAAAATAAATGTCTAAATATATTTTTCACTTGTCCCATCTATAAAGTAAGAGTTGATTTGTCAATATTTCTTGAGTTATTTTTCTATGCAAAATGTTTTGTTCAATAATGATCAGATAAAAATTACATTCACAGTTTCAAATTCTGGTACTTCAACGTAAAACAATTTAAATATCTTCAAATTCCTTACTCTATTTTTTATCAAATTCTAGTTGATTTCTGGAAATTATAATACAGCAAACAATAATATGTCTTATTTTTCATATAGTTTTATGACATATATGACATATTTATCACACAATGATATAAAATGTATTATGTATGTGAACAACAATGTTCACTAAATTTCATATATACTATTATGCAGTACTAAATCATTCAAAGAAATTGGTGCTAATTCAGTTCATCAAGTGATATCCACAGAAATAGGAATAAACTCCATTGAAACCTTTAAGGGTGAATTTCTAGTCTATGTATGGCTCTTGCTTGGTGTTCACGGCCTTTTACCTTATAATAATAATCTCCTATATCCCAACCAAGTCCATTAGGCTCTTTGTACAACTGACACAAAAACCAGGCCACTTTTCTTTTATCAAAGAGCTCATTAAGACCTATCACACAACCCTACTTTGTTGAGACTGATGAGACTTTGCTGTCAAATATTTGTGATTAATCTTAACTCTAAAGACGATTTTGTGAGCCACATTGTCAAACTGCAGACTCCTGAAATGTTTTATCCCTTTTCTCCTTCACTGATTGTTCTTGAGCATTGAGAGACAAAATTGCAGCATCAGTTTTCTTTGTCATAAGATTGTCAGAATACATGAAAGACGGAGTAAATAACACATGGAAGACTTTACATTAGAGGGTAAACATACAGAGGTGGGTATTTAGGAGCATTGGGACAAACAACAATTAAAGTAAATGCTATTTTAGAAATGCATTGCTTTGAGAAAAACAATGTTTCTTAGATAAGATTTTTAAAGTAAAGTACTGAATTGTTCAAAAATCACTTTCAGTCATCTTTGATATATACTACGGGTGTGGTAAGAAAACTGTCCATCTACAATTGCTTCTTTTGCAGGCATATTGGTAAGATATCAATGAATAAGTGGTGTGATTAATACAGCCTCATTATAACATATCTTTGATGAAGAATATCACACCATTCCTAAAGTTATCAGTTAAACAGCATCTTTCACGTTGCTTATTGGAAATGACTTTTTCATAAATTCTACATTGCCCTCAGCAAACATGTGCTTGATGTCAGTCACTTCTGACTTTCCAGTAATCTTCACAGTATTCACAGAGTAACAGGTGTATAGAAACTACAATTAAACACAAATGATAACACAGTCACCTGGCGTACCATACGATAGCTCAAGAGGAGAGATTTCATTTTCCCTAAAGCAAAAAAAGAAGAAAACAAAGAAAAAAAAGAAAGAAAATCTGAAGTCTAAAAATTTCCCAGAGAGGGCTAACAAAATTATTTAATGAGTGGACACCTTACAACATGAGTTTACTTTCTGAAATCCATGTAAAATTAGAAAAGAACATACTCCATGAAGGTATTCTCTGTCTTCCACAGTCACACCATGGCATACATGCCCTCCCACACTAATAGTAACAATAATAATAATAATAATAATAATAATAATAATAATAATAATAATGAACAGATGTTTTTAATAAAAGATATACTCACAAAGAAAAAATACATTAGAAACAAGAATGGTAGTTAGCCCTATCATACAAAAAAAGCTCTTCTTTTACCTATGGTTTAATTTTTATTGTGCTTTAGATGAAGTTTTAGTAGTAACACTGGTGAATGTGAACACTAAGGTAATAGAATAAAGATATGAAGACTTAAAAGGCTCATCATATACTACACAACAGGAAAATATACAAAGCCTCGCTATTCAATCTGATAACCTAAGAAAACCAAAAGCATTCTGTGTCTCTTAAGAGAACTGTTTCCTGCACCAGCAGCAATTTCACACTCAGCAAGTTGGCACTCACTTCTTTTCCAGTAGATCCTTAAAACTATAAATATTTAATCACAGAGATAGCTTTATGCACTAATTTTAATTAATTATTCCAGATTCATTTAATGATTCACTACAAAATTGATCTCAGTGTTAGTATATGTTGGTTTCAGTAATTGACAAAGTTTGACCTTGCTGTACCTCCTGATTTGCTCTGCCTTTTCTCAAAATAGATCATAATCTGAGTTACTCCCATCCCTAAGGAAACCTGTGACTTCTTCCAGACTCTGGAGAGATGTATTTAGTCAGGAAACTGGGTACTTTTCAAGCTTGAAGACCTGAGTATATCCCAACACCCATGGAAAATCATGGTACAGTGATACACATCCATAACTCAAGCCTGGAAAGAAGAGAAGAAGCAGGTATATTCCTGAGTTTCATTGGTCAGGCACCCTAGCCAACTGGTGTGTGAATATGTGTACATGTGGAGGCCAGGGGTTGATATCAGATGTATTCCTCCATCCATTTCCCTGGTAAGCTTTGGAGATAAGATCTCTCATTAAAGTTGCCCATCATTTTGATGGAAGGGTGTCCTGAGGTGAAATCAGAGTTTAAGTAGAGGACCACAGATACAAATGATCTGAACAACTAACCAGTTCTTGTTAAGGTGTGGTCCTACTCATCAGTGGTCCAGATATCCTTATCAGGGCTTCAGTCTCGTCATATAAGATAGCCTGACAAGTTGTTAAGACTATGAAATATCTTCACAGGAGACAAGTTCCCCTTCTAGCTGAAGTCCTTTCCTCCTCCCATCATGAGATTATTGTAGACTCTCCCATTTTGGGGGACAGGGACAGTGTTTCAATAGTTTGCTTCAGAGACACAGGTGTCTCTTTAGAATATCCTTATTTCACTTTGAGAGTTACAAGTACTACTTTGGAGGATTCAAAAACCCCTTGGAAAATTAAGCACCCTTTTAAATTCTGTGAAGGTACCTCTCTTCCTACTGATTTCTAGTGAGTATCTTAGTACATTATTTCTAAGATAGATCTAAACATTGGCTACTACTTACTCCTTTGAGCCCCTGGGGCAAATACCTGATTTGCCTGCTCATCTTTTGTGATTGTTGATAGTTTTAAATGTTTGTTCTCAAGGAACAATAGTATAGGAAAATGATTATGACATTATATTAGGCAAAAAAATTAGATACTGAGCCAGGCTTACAGTATGACCCAATTAATTTTAAAATATTAATACAGAAATATGCAGATATTTATATACACTGAATGGCTTGTATATGTCTGTATGTTCCTTTCAGTTAAATGTTGGTTCATCACAGCCATTTTCTAGACTTCAATTTATTCTTTACATTAGTTAATGGACTTGAAAAGAAAATAAGCATGTTAAGAATTAGCTTGTTTTAACATGCATATTAAATATCAATGGTTTATTTTAGTGAGATTAAAATGAAAGATAATTGTATGTCATGAAAATTACATACACTTACTCATCCAATCCTTCATAATGTAGGTGTTAGTTTGAGTATTTGAAAACTGAAATGGAATTTGTCTCTAATACCACTACTTAGGAGTACCCATGTGATTCTAATTACTATAGAATAGAAAACCCCCATTCTGAAATAAAAAGATAATCACATTGTTGTACAGTTACATGTTGTTTTCTATGCTCTGTTTTTATCACTTTTAAAAAAGTTAGCATACATTTATTAATTTATATCAAAATGAACTTACATGCTTCCAAGCACACTAAACTGTGACATACTTATCATTTCTTACAATGCATATGGGAACAATGCCCAGTCTTTGAAAATATATCATGAGTCTTTAAAGCAAGCACAATTTGGTATGACTGATTCATGGATTATGAAAGCCTATTATGTGGGCACTGAATATCCATGAATAAAATTTCTGGCTGGATTTCAGGAGATACTTATAATGTGCAGTTCAATATAAAATAAAATTATGACTTTGACCAAATAGGAAATGCAGATGAAATCCTATTCTTTTTAATATGCTTTGATGGTAGAATATAGATGATGATGTCAAAGAGTCAAAATGTGAAGTGCATATTGTGGCAAGCAGAACATAGAATTGAATGTCTGAGCAACTATCAAAGATCAGAAGTGATTCATTACCTATGAAATATAATGAGTAATCATTATTGTGTTTTATAGAAGATTGCATCATAGATTGAAGGATATTATATAGAGGTATTCATAATCATAAAAAGTGAATAAAGTACCAAACTGTTACTAATTGTTGATAAGAAAAATATTTGTGGATCAGCTTCAATATTCTTTTTATATTTTCCATAATTTTAAAATTTTCTAAACAATATAGATGAATTTTCAGTCAGAAAATATAAGATATGTTCTTAATACAAATATGTGCATATAAGAAGGTTTTCATTTATCTCACTTATTTCCCTTTTTATTTTATATTAATTAAAATATGTTTATATATATTTTATATTAATTAAATTATATTTAAATCATTTTCCCTTCCTTCTCCTACCTTCATTTCCTCCCATATACTCCCTTCCTCTCAAATTTATAGCATTTTTTAATTATGTGTGTGTGTATATGAGCAGCATATAAATGTGAGCCACTGAGTCCAAACAATGTTGCTTGTATCTATATGATTTGTGGGCTTAATATTTGGCAGTGGACAACTACTTAGGGGCTAATACCTTGTGAAGACTTCCTGTATCAACAACTATTGATTATCTATAAATCTTACTTTGGGTGGACAATGTGAAATGTCACCCGTCCATTTTGGCATGTCAACTGGTATTATCATGAGTAAAGTCTTGTTTAGGTGATCACATCCTTCATAGATTTAGCTTCAATATCATATCTAAGAGACAAAATTTGTATCAAACTTCCTGTTTCTTTAGTTCTTGCACCCTCTTTCCCTTCTTCCTCAGTGTTCCCTGAATCTCAGATGTATAAGTCATATTATAGATTTACCAAAAGAGAACAAAAACATCATGGTCCGTTGTTCTCTGAGGTTTTATTGGTTTTCTGTAGTGGTCTCTGTGTTCTGATAAAAGAATCATCTTTAATGAGCTGCTGGAGCTTCATTTATCTACATGTATAAGGACTCATATTTGAAATGCAATTAGGAATTATATAGGTTTTAAAGTGGTGATAGTAAGTTTTCCTCCCAAGAACTCTGATCTCTTTAGCCAGTTGTATTTAGCTAGGTGCTTAGCTATGTACCAACATGATTTCTTTGCTAGGGAGGATGCTTCAGATCAGATACAGCTTGAATCCTTTGAGTCCTGTATCCAAAGAACATGGGTTCTTCAGCAGTGGGAACTTACATTTACCCTCTGTGAAAAAAAACAAAAACAAAATAGCAGTATATATTATCTAAGGAGTTTCTTGGACTCCCCTGACCAATAACTCAAAAGGTTTTTCTCATACCTGGCATTGGAATTTTGTCACGTAATCTATGGCACTTGGGAAAAGCATTGTCATCCCAAATAGCTATAACTTCTTTTATAATATGTGGGGATATGAGTATATGTAATTCTGAATGTGTGCATATACACATTTATACACATTATGTGTAATTTGGGTAAGTATGAAATAATATGATTTTTGGTGCTATTTAAAATATCTTTAGTGTTATTTATCCCCTCTTGTTCTCACTCTCACTTTCTGTGTTGTCGCTTCTGCATTGACCTCAATTCAAACCCCCCACTCTTTTCTGGTTTCTCCCATTTTATCACCTGTATACTGCTATCCCTTTCTTAGAGCTCCTTTCCCATCTTTCATGACATCTTTTTTTTACTTTTCTTGTTCATGAAATAAATATATAAAAGTAACACAAACAAAAACAATAATGAGCTCATTAAACACATAACATACCAGTAATAAGTATATCTATTAATAACTCTCCAATTAAAAGATATGATAGCTAAATGGATTAATAAGCATACCCATCTTTCTGTAGTCTACAGAAACTCAGTTTAAAGATAGACACCAACATAAAGGGAAAGGATAGGTAAAGCAAATGTAACAGGATTAAAGCACATGTAGATATCCATGTAATTGATGAAATAGACTTCAAACTAAAACTAATTCTAATCGAGGAACAATCAAGCAATAAGACATTTTACATACTTAAATATAAATTACCAAACTCTGGAGCAGTCGATTTCAAGTAAAACAAAATAAACTGTAATTAAGATCACAGATTACCACAAATCCAGTAATAGGAGGTGATTTCAGTATCCCACTTTTGCCAATCAGAAGGTCATCTGAAACATATATAAACAAAGAAATATATAATTAAATGACAGCATACATCAAATAGACCTAACAGATATCTACTTCACTCAAGCACTAAAGAATACTCATTCTACTTAGCAACCAGTGGGAGGTTATTTAAATTAGTGCGCATCCTGGGGAAAATGGTAATCAAATAACAAAAGCTTCTAAAAATATTGAAATTAGTACATATGTTTTATTTGACCATAATGAACTAAAAGCTAAAATTGAATCAACAAATCTCTAATAAGTACACAAACTTGTGAAAATTAAATAATTAACTACTAAAGACTGAATAGATCAAAGAAAAAAATAAAATATGCAACTTAGTGAAAATTAAAATACAATATAAAATCTTCTGGGACACATTACAAGTATTCTTATGTGGAAAATGTATAGATATAAACTCCTATATTGAAAATTGGGAACAGCCCATCTGCCCATGAATAGACAAATGGATAATGAATATCTATATTTACACCATGGAATATCACTCAACTATTTAGAAAATAAAGAAAATAGAAGTAAATTATTAAAATTTTAGGTAAATGAATGGAGATAGAAAAAATCATGCTAAGTGAAATAATACAGATGCAAAAAGACAAATATGATATATATTCCCTTATATGTGGGTATTAGCTGTTAAATCTTCAAAAAAGATGACTAATATCCATATAACTACAGATGTTGCATCCAGAGTAAGGGACTAGGATGAAAGGAATGATCTTCCTAGGAAAGGTGTATAGGACATATAGCTATGGATGGGGGTGGTGTTGGGTATGCCTGGAATAGGAAGATTAATGAGAGGAGGAATAAAGAAGCAGTAGGTGATGGCAGAAATCAAAGGGGTTCCTGATTCATGAAAGAGTCTGTGAGACAGTCTGCAGGACACAAAAGAAAGTGACTGAACTGTCTTTGAAATTTCCGGCTTCATGGAAATATCTGCTAGATACTATGAGCCTGTAGGTTGAAGAAAAACTTTGGGTGACTGTCCAGGCAGGGAGATGTCTCTGTCATTTCTAGAGTTTTGGAAGTTCCTTACTTCTTGTTTAATTAGGTAATATTATATCCTTCTGGAGTCTATGATGAAGTTGAAGAATGGTTATAGTTATATTTTTCCTTTGTTATGATAAAAGATAAAATAGATATAAATAATGTAACTGTAATTGTTGCTTGACAACTGTTTTGTTATATGTAATTTTACTATGTTAAAATGAAAGCCTTTCTATTTTGTTTAAACAGAAAAAGAGAAATGGTATAGGAGGATCTTCTTTCTATGTGTTGCTTTCATTGGTCCAATAAAGAAACTGCCTTGGCCTTTTGATAGGGCAGAACTTAGATAGGAAGGGAAGATAGAACAGAATTATGGGAAGAAGAAGGCAGGCAAAGAGTCACCCACCATGAAGCTACCAGGTCAGACATGCTGAATCTTTTCCGGTAAGTCACGGCCTTGTTGTGACATACAGATTATTAAAAATTGGTTGAATCAAGATGTGAGAGTTAGCCAATAAGAGGCTAGAGCTAATGGGCCAGGCAGCAATTTAATTAATACATATCTTCGTGTGATTATTTCAGGGGTTAAATAGCCAGGCAGGACAGAACAAGGAGCTTGCACCTCCTACTACAAGTTTGGAATTATGAATAATAAAGTTATTTAGGAAAACTTATAAATCACTGTCCTAGATGACAGTCCTCTGTGTGAACAGGAACAGAGTCTAGCAGTCAGAAGCAAGAGTCAGAAGCAAGAGAGTGAGTGCATGTTTACAGCTGCATTTACAATATAAGAAACCATGCCCAAGTGGGCTCATATCTTAAACCCTATGCCTGAAGGAGTGGAAAGTGCTCCCACAGCACTTACCTCTTTTTTAAAATAAGAGAGTTCCAAACCCAATACAAAACTATATACACCAGAAACAAATATCAAGTACAATTAAAATTACATCTATCATAAACAATATTAAGCAAGGAACATATGTTAAATGTTTTAATAAACATTCTATTCTAAGGAGTCTAAGTCTTATATAGGAAATGGCTTGGCTAGATTATAAGAGGACAGTAACTACAACTATCTAATCTTCAACCTCATTAAATGCCTGAGAAGGGAGATAATATTACTTGATCAGGCAGGAAGTACAATCAAGCAGCTTCCAAAGTGAGCAATACATAAGGGAGACAATTAGCTACCCAAGCAACCACTCAAAATCTCATTTGCAATGTTGAAGCAATCAACTTTGGCTAAGGCCTAGTATAATTGACAGACAATTTTCAGAAGCAGGAAATTTTTCAGAACCATCTTACCCTGTAGATTTGATAGTATTTTTCCTTGTGTCCTGTTTATCCATTTCTGGATACCATGTACTTGGTCAGTGCTTGAGGTATGGGTAATTTTTTTCCCAAAGGCCAATGGTGCCAAGAAGAAAACAAACACCAAGTGGAATGTTTTTGGTGCTCAATATTCTCTCAGGAGTAAATTGGTGCTGTCATGAGCAATCATGTCTCATGTCACAGAACCCTAAGTTATTTAAATTCTACAGATCTTTGAAGTGGTTGAAGATTACCTATCTGGACAGAATACAATCTCTATATATCCAAAGAACCTAAATACAACAAACATGAACAACTGTTGACCTATAATATTTAATACTTGTATAACATAAAGACTAAAAATTCATGTCAGAATATTAAATATTGTATCAACAAATGTGTAACAAATGAGGAAAATGACCTCAAAATGTAAACAATGTATAAGTATCTTGATAGAGGTAGGAGTAATAAATAAGGCAATATGAAAATATACCCTAAAACTAGTATCAATATACAAAATGTCCTAAACAGAGGTAGAAGCATGCATATATACAATTTGACATAATAATTTTGCACAGGTATACAAATATTATAAACAGAAATAACAAATATAATCTGAACTTGTATCAATATACAAAAAATTATGCCAATGTAAATAATTCATAAGTAATGGTTCACAAAATATTCACTCTATTACCCACTATCATCCCTTTTTTAAAGAACAAACATAGTTTCCACCCCAACCCTCTACCTGATAGAAAAAATAATCAACAACACCTAAACATTGTTCCCAACCCTTAGGACAAATTTCTTTGGAATAGGAGACATCATTCTCTACAATTGCTTCCCACTGTCATGGGGGTGATATTCTCTTTATAGGATCCTGCAAAATTAAAGTGATGGTTAAGTTTCAAAATTACTCTCTAGTATAGTTGCAAATAATTTCTGAGTAGTCAACTGGGTTTTTTCCAAAGTTCTTATTTGGAATTCTGTCCAGAACGTCATGAGAAGGCACACCATTTCAGCAGCTGGTACCCCCAAAAACCAGTCTTATAGTAGCACTATCAGCATCCTGATGTCATCTGAACCAGGAGTTGTTGCTGTGGAGACCCATCTTCTTAAACATATATATGTTTAAATATATGTGCATCCAGTACATGACCTAATAATCCATATTCCTTTTTCTAGATGATCCTTAGTGGATAGTTATTTTTCCTTCTGTCAGCATTCAAATATCCAGGGTCTCTTGAATTTTTGAGGATGTGTATTTTCCTGTAAAGATAAAAGCAGAACCTTGCACCAACTCTATGTGCTTTTCTTACCACCTGTGTGGTTGTCAACATTGTGGATGAGCTGTCATTTCTCTTTTTCAAGAGGTTTGTCCTTTTCAAAATGAATCTTTATTAATTTTAATGGTATCCATAGTTTTTCTTCTCCTGTGGAAACAAGAGTGAAACCCCTTTGCCAACATAGCACATTATGGTTTCCATTGTGAGGTCAACACATTCTTAAAATACACTGGTTGATTCAATTCGGAAGTTTTTTCCATTGTCCAATGACTCTCTGCTGCTGTTATTCCTTTCTCATTAGCGTTAAGAAAATTTAAGGTTAATAAAGCATTATACAAACTATTTCTGGTGGTATTTTTCATCCCTTTCTGTTTATTCAGCATATTCTGTATAGTAAGATTTGACCTTTCTATAACTGCCTGACCCTACAGGATTATTTGGTATAACTGTAATATGCTTTATATTGTAATAGGCAAAATTTTTCATTTTTAGATACATATGTTGGACAATTGTTTATTTGTGCAGGAATGCCCATAATGTCCATAACTTCTAATAAATGCATCATTACTGAACCAGCCTTTTCCAAGCTCAAGGCAGTTTCTCATTGAAAACCTGAATATGTGTCTATGGTGCAATGTACATATTTTAATGTACCAAATTCCAAAAATGCATCCATCTGCCAGATCTCATTTCTTAGAGTACAATTTGGGTTACTCCCTGCAGGCAACAGTGTTTGATTATAGAAAGAGCAAGAAGAACATCTCTTTATAATCTCCTTAGCTTGTTGCCATGTAATAGAAAACTCTTCCTTTAAACATTTGCTATTGCCAGGATTTTTTTAAATGAAATTCTAAAGCCTACAACATGCTTCCAATCAATAATTGATCAATTTCTGCATTACCTTGTGCTAGAGGACCTGGCAGACCAATATGGGATTGGATGTGTGTTATGTATATAGAACAAAGCCTATTACTGATTATGTCTTGCACATGACATAATGAATAATAAAGTTAATTCTGTATCATCTGGTATAAATTCAGCAATTTCAATATGCAAGGCAATTCTTTCTATGTATTGTGAATCAGCAACTATATTGAGAGGTTCTTTAAAATCCCCTAGTACCATATGAACTGTGTATAATTCCGCCTTCTGGACAGAATTACACGGGTTTTGTTCCACCTTCTTAATTCTTCTGATTTGTAACCTACATTTTCTGATTTATTTGCATCAGTATAAAATGTATGGGCTCCAGTTATTGGTGCATCACATACACTTCGGGGAAGAATCCAAGTTTTCTTTATAAGGTTAAGTCTATCACTTTTGGGATAATTGCTATTAATTTCTCCCCCCCCAAAGAAATTAGCACAAGCCCTTTGCCAGGGTTCATTGTCTGCCTATAACTTTTTTATTTCATCAGCAGAAAAGTCATTATAATCTCTGCTGGGTCTTTATCTGCTAATTAATGAAGTCTCAGTTTACTTTTATAATTAATTCAGAGACATTTTCCACATAAGTTTTCAATTTTTACCTGGTTTATGTGGTAAAAAGATCCATTCTATGATAATATCATTCCTCTCAATAAAATTCCTGAAGGATAAATTCTAGAAAGCAATATGACTAGAATACAATTAAGATTTGGATTTACCCTATCCACATGTGCCTTCTGTAATTTCTCCTCAACAATAATCAATTCCTCTTCTGCTTTAGCTGTTAATCCTCTGGGACTATTTAAGTCCTTAACACCATCTAAAGTCTTATTTCTTTCCACTATTTAACTGGACTTTGGGAGCTCAGTCCAGAGCTCCAATGTAGGTTTCTGCCTCTGTTTCCATCTGTTGTTAGACAAAGGTTCTATAGTAATATTTTAAGATAATCATCAGTCTGACTACAAATCAGATACCTTCTCCTCTATTGCTTAGGGTCTTATCTGGGGTCATCCTTGCAGATTCCTGGGAATTTATCTACAGCCAGGTTTTTTGCTAACCCCATAATCTCCCTCAATCAAGGTATCTCTTTCGTTGCTCTCATATCTGTTTCTTCCTCCATCTCAACTATCCAATTCCTTCAAGTTCTCCTTAATCCTCCCCTTCTCTCCTTCCTTCCTTCCACCCCTGCCCCCATGCTCCCTGGTCTTTGATTATTTACAGAAGTCTGGCAGAATGTACATTTTCTGTGTCCTGCTAGAGTTTTTTACTTATCTTCCATATTTGTTCCATCATTCAGACCAGTATTGTTTTAACAGCAGGAATTAGATCTTTTAATTTTGCTGGTGAGACACATTCTCCACAGTAACTGGAAATAACAGGGCCATGTTCACCATGGAGACCTGCAAGAGTCCTCTCATGGCATTTCGCAATGGTATTGGGTTAGCTTGTCTATCTTTTGTTGACATACATTCATTGGTCCAATGTAGGCCTTTTGCCACACCTCCTACATATACCTGAAGGCTGAGCCCACCTATTCCTACCATTTCCAGAGGAGACATTATTCCTAGGAATCCCTTGTCTACAATCCCTTCTCAGATGTCCCATTCTACCACAATTAAAACATTTGGTATTTTGATGTTTTCTATTACCATTGGAAATTGCTTCTTCTACCCAAACTTCAGTACCAGAGTCAAGTGTCTTGACATTCATTGTATGTAAGACCCGTTCATCCATGGGTGCTGATCTGATCTTTAAAGGTCCAAGGATATTTTTGTATTCTAAGTTGACATTCTCAAATTCCAAAGATTCAATTATTATACATCTAGCTTCTGTGTCAGTTACCCCTATTTGTACAGCCTTAGTTAGTCTTTGTAAAAAGTCACCAAAAGTTTCTGACTCTGTTTAACCCTAAGATATGATTCAAGTAAAGAGATTTCCTAGTTCCTGAATCCTGTCCCAAACCTTTAAAGCTGCTGTGCTACATAGGGACAAGGTGTGTTCATCATAAAGAGCTTGATCCTGAGGATCAGAGTAAAGTCCCTCTCCTAGGATTTGATCTAGGGAAATCTCAAGACCTTCTGTTTTTTCCTGTTGCTCTAAAATTATAGACTCTTCCTTAAAGAAGCGCCTCCAAAGTAACTTGAGTCCAATTTCTAGGACTGCTGAAATTAACCGAGTCCAGTCTTGTGGCATTGCTAGGGGCACTCTGAGCCCAGTGAGGATGTACATGCACTCAGAGCCGGGGATTCTAAAATCAAACGGTTAGGCATCAGATGATGGTAAAAGTCACAAAATAATCCCACACAAGTTCATAATTATGAATAATAAAGGGTTAGTTATCTAAGGGAAACTTACAGATCACTGTCTTAGATAATAGTCCTCTGTGCGAACAGAGTCTAGCAGCTGGAAGTATAAGCCAGAAGCAAGAGACCGAGCACAAGCTTCACAGCTGCATTTACAGTATAAGAGACCATACTCATGTGGGCTGATATCTTAAATACTATTGGCTGAAGGAGTAGAATGTGTTCCCAAAGCAAGTAGGAGATGGAATACAGGGATGTGCAGCTAAAAATAATGATCAGATGAGGGATCATAGGGAAACCTACCACAGTAGAAACTTGCAAATATATATATGAACAAAATTTATATCCTGACAATGCTGAAGCATACATGGGTGGTTCTGTTGAACTTGTCCATATTGGGTTTTATGGTCTAAGTTGATGAGGATGAATGATCAGGTCTCTTCCTCAAGAGAGCAACATATGTCATTACAGATGGTTGTGAGCCACGATGTGGTTGCTAGAAATTGAACTCAGATATTTTGGAAGAGCAGGCAGTGCTCTTAACCACTGAGTCATCTCTCCAGCTATGTATATGTGTGTTATATAGATATGTACATAAATGTATATATGTGCATTAACATATATGTTAACATATATATAAAAGAAATCATCAAATAATGAGGGAAAGTCACAACTAGACATTTCTCACTACCAAATGAAGCTTTCAGTGAAAGGAATAGGTTACAGGTAATTGAGTTACTGGATAAAGGAGTGCTAAGATAACCTATAAATAGGCCATACTATTGCCAAGACATTGGTTGCTCTTCACAAATGGATAGCAAAGCTCTATTACTAAAAACAATGCATATATAACACATTGAACAAAATAGAAGTCAAATAGGTGTCTACCTATAACTTTCAGTCCTAACTAGTGTCCATTGTACTCCTACCTACTGCTCATGGTGCTCCTACCTAGTGTTCATAGTACCAAAAGGCACTTTGCATGCTACCAGAGAAGAAAAATAAACACCAATATATCTACAAACCTACAATCTACAGTGATGACTTGCCTGCATAATAAACTGTAGTAATAGTGACACACACGCTGTGGGAGTAACCAATTACTATCTTTTTGAATTGCAGGAGTTGAAACCCATGTCTGACACTGCTCAAGTGACCAAGAACTTGAGACTACATAAGCCATGGGCCTAAGGGAAAATCAAATATTCTTATTTTGCAACTGATCTATAGCAATTAAATTGCCTTAAACAATATTCTATTGTAGTCATAAATCAAAAGATCCACAAAAGAGCAATGTGAAGAAAAGTGAGAGACTTTTAAATAATCAGTCCTAAACATGATATCTCCATCAAACGCTTCCCCGTAGAACTCAGGGAGCTATGTTAAAGACAAGGCAAAAAGATTATCATAGTTAAAGGGGAAGGATGATAACAAGGGAACTAAATATACCATATACCACAGAACTAACACAAATGAATTCACAGAGATTTTTGCAGCGTGCATAGTGCCTTCACATGTTTAAATCAGACATGGTTCTAGTGTTGAAAATGACGAGCAGACAGGATCTCTTCCACTTAACCAAGAAGCTCTCTCTTTTTGACAACCACTTTCAATGGAAAAGTTAATTTTTCCCAATCAAAGGAGTCTCATTGGTTATGTAAACCACACTTAAGAGTAGGCCATATGACCTTAGTAGATGGTCAACATATAAGGAACTCAATGGTGATCTTGTCTCTAATTGATTTGTTAGGACATTTTTTTTATCCTCCTGAACTTTTACTTGCCTATTACATCTTTCAATTTTGGGTTTTTGGGATGGTGGTGGTAGTGGTCATGGTGGTGGTAGTGGTAGTGGTGATAGTGGTGGTGATGGTGGTGGTGGTAAAGGTGAGTGTATTTGCTTGTACTTGTCTATTTGTCTGTGTGGTGGTTTTTTGTAGTTTTTTTACTTTCTCTTTTAATTATGGTTTGTTTTTTATTTGCCTGTTTGTTTTCTAAAGACAGAGAATAAAGTAAGTCATGCACTGGGATGAGTGTGGAGTGGGAAGGGTCTGGCAGGAGACGTTGGGAGGGAAAAACATGATCAGAATATATCTTTTGAATTTACATGAAAATAAAGAAAAAGAGAAAGATTATCCTAATAATATTTTTAGGAAACAAAATTAGCACAATTAAATGATTTAATAATGCAACTAATAGGTTTTCAAAAATGAGAAGAAATCCAACCCATTTCTAGAAGAGAACAAGAAACAATATTAACAAGAGGGGTTATTAATGAATAGAAGCAAAGAAAACAATGCAAAGAATAAATTAATATATGAGCTACTTCTATGAGAAAATAAAATCAACAATTTGTGGACCACTGTGATGGTTTAAAGAAAATTACCCCTAAAGGAAGTGGCACTATTAGGAAATGTGACATTGTGTGTGGCCTTGTTAGAGGAAGTGTGCCACTGTGGCATGACCTTTGAGGTCTTCTATGCTCAAGCTACTTCCAGTGTCACAGTTTACTTCCTGTTGCCTTTGAATGAAGATGTAAGGATTCTTAACTCCAGCAGCATATCTGTCTGCATGCTTCCTTGCTTTCTGCCATGAGAAACAATGAGTAAACCTCTGAAATGTAAGCAAGTCACCACAATTAAACATTTTTCTCTATAAGAGTTTCCATGGTCATAGTGTCTCTTCATAGCAATAGAAACCCTAAGTAAGATAGAAGTTGGGACCAAGGACTGGGATATTATTGTGATAGGAATAGCCATTCTTTTATTTAAAAGAATATGTACCTTTGAACTGTGGATTACAAAAGTAATTGAATGCTTTGTTTAAGTATTGTTTAATGGGTCAACCCTGATTTACATATCCAATTTTAGGAAAGCCAAGCTTAGACAATGAAGGACATCATCAAAAGCAAAAAGCTTGTGAAGACATAATTGATAAGGGAGTCATGCTGCAACCCCAACAAGCAGCATATCTTGGCAACTTTAGCCACATGGTTCTGGCTATAGAGTCAATGACAGAAGAATGGCATTATGGTACCTTCCTCCACTACTAAGGAAAGTCCCTGAGGCCAGACATATGTCAGGAGTGTTCCTGAATGGAGGCCTAGAAAGGCCACAGTGGGAAGCTGTGAAGGTAAAGCCTGGGATGTCTTGAAGACCCTAAGATTACAGAGATGCCAGAGTTTTGGAATACATGCCAAGAAAAGCTGCCAACAGGGAGTAGAACCAGACCAAAAGAAAGAAATGTATTTCAGTTAACAAGTAATGGATGAGTGTCTAGATTTATCATATCAAAATGTTAAAAATATTTCATTAATTCTTGACAATGTGTTAAAATCATATTCACCGCTTTTCCAACTCTTCCCAGATTTCTAACTTTCCTTCATTTTTAATTTATGGCATCCTGTGTATGCTGTCCATGTATTCTGAAGCATTTTTGACCTGTTAATTCTCATGTCCTTAAGGAAAACTGATTCCCCTTTTCCCTACAGTTATCAATTAACAATGGTTCCTCAACTTCACATTCACCTTGTCATTCTAGGTTGGAAATTTTGTGTATCTTGTGGTTTCAAGATTTCCTGCTTGCTGTCTCAAACTACTGTGAGTTCCTATGTTCAAATTTTCTATTGTGTCCAAGAAACAGTTTTGTTATATTCATCTACCAGTTCTGCTCTCCTTTTCCATGATGACCATGCCAGTGTTTTTTATTCTTTGCAGAAAAATCAGTTGTGATTCTCTGTGTTATAACCACATATCCAGCAAAAAGAAGCTTCTCTGATGAAAGCTGAAGGATACATTAATCCATGGATATAACAATAAGTCATTAGGAATCAGGGTATCCATTTAACAGAATAGATGTAGTAAGTTATCCCCTAGTGTGCGTGGCCAGTATAGTCACATGTTCTTGACCCTATAACCATACTAGGTAAGGGTACATCTTAGATCACAGTGGCCTCTCAGTGGTTTTCCTTAGTCATAGAGGGAGACTATTCTTGTCTTTTATCCTTTTACACTAAAGCCAGAACAATATGGATGGAGCTGTCTATATCTCCTGATTGATGGGACTGGAATATGGCCCCTTTATTCAGTTATATCTTCATCGGATTTCTGTGTTTGTTTGTTGCCTTTACTGCTAAGCTTGACTGTCCTGAAACTTGCTCTGTAGATCAGGGTGTTTTCAAATTATGAGGCCTCTTTTCCCACCCCAATTCACTCTTCCTCAGTTTCTGTTTAGAAAATGCCAGGTCTCTCTTGAGTATCAACAAGACATGCATATCAAGTTGCACCAAGCATCAAAGCCTCCTATGTATTAAGGCTATTCAAGGTGACCCAGAATTAGGGGTAGGGTCCAAAAAGCCAGTAAAACAGCCAGAGACAATCCTTGTTGCCACTATTAGGTGTCCCACACATGGATAAAACAACATATCTGTAATATACATATGTAAAACAGATAGAGAGATAAATAGATATGCAATATATGTGTATATATATGCAAAAGATACCTAGGTCAGTCCTATGCAGGGTCCCTATTGTTCTCAGTTAGTTCACTCTCTGTGAGCCCATATGGGTCCAAGTTAATTGATACTGTGAGTTTTCTTGTGGTATAATTGATCTCCCCAGCTTCTACAATCCTCTCTCCCTATATTCTGCAGAATACCCCAAACCCAGTTTTGGGTGTGCATCTGGTTCCATCAGTTCCTGGATGAAGCCTCTCTGATGACAATTGGCTAGGTACCATCTGGTAACAGGAGATGACTAGGTATCCTTTATACTAGGAGTCTAAGCTGGGATTATCTGTATAGGTCCCTGGGAAATTCTCTTTCCTCAGGTTTTTACCTGACCCAAAAATGTCCTCCAATTTTCAATTGTCTTGTTTAGTATTCTCCTCATCCTCCCCTATCCAACCTGATCGCTCATGTTCCTTCCCCACCTGCCCTCAGTCCACTCACAAAATCTCTTCTATTTTCCCTTCCCAGAGATATCCAAAAGTTCCCCCATGAACACTCCTTGTTACCTAGTCTCCCTGGCTCTGAGTATTGTAGCATAGTTATCTTTAATTTACAGTCAATATACACTCATGAGTGAGGACATACCACATTTTTCCTTTGTGATCTGGGTTACCTCAGGATGACTTTTTTTTAGTTAAATCCATTTTCCTTTAAATTTCCTGTTGTCCTTATTTTTAACAGCAGAGTAATACTGCATGTTTTCTTCATTCATTTCTCAGTTGAGGGACATCTAGATTGTTTCCTGGTTCTAACTATTACAAATGAAGCTTTTATGAATATCATTGAGCAATTGTTCTTGTGGTATGACTGTGCACCCTTTGCATATATGCCCCAGAAAGATGTAACTTTGTTTTGTGGTAGACTGATTCTCATTTTTCTGAGGAAACACAACACTAACTTCTAAAGTGGCTGTATAAGTTTTCACTCTCAGCAGCAATCAAGGAGTGTTCCTCTTACTTCACATCTTATTCAGCATGAGCTGCTGTTTGTGTTTTTTATCTTAGTTATTCTGAGAGGTGTAAGATGGAATCTCAGAGTCATTTTGATTTGCCTTTCCCTGAAAGATAAGGATATTGAACCTCTTTTTAAATGTTTCTCGGCAATTTGAAATTCTTCTGTTGAGAATTCTTTTCAGATTTGTGTCCCATATTTTAATTGGATTATTTAGTTTGTTGATATCTAGTTTCTTGAATACTTCATATATTTTGGAGATAAACTGTGTACATTTGGGGAAGATCTTTTACCTGTCTGTAGGCTTTTGTTTTGTCGTATTGATGTTGTCTTTGTGAAAACTCTTAAAAAGGCCTATGATCACTGGGTGATGGTGGCACACGCCTTTAATCCCAGCACTTGGGAGTCAGAGGTAGGTGGATCTCTGTGAGTTTGAGACCAGCCTGGCCTACAGGAACTAGTTCCAGGACTGGCTCCAAAGCAACACAGAGAAATTCTGTCTCAAAAAAACAAAAAAAAAAGCACCACAGTCTGTTGGCCATCCAGTTCATGAGGACAAAGAGGCAGAAATGGTGACATATCCTGAGAGACAGCTTCAGTGAAGCACATCAGCTTTATTCCAGAGTACAGTGGACATATAAGGCTGGAGATAATATGTAGGGAGTCATCTCATTTGCATTAAGTGGCCAGTTCCTATCACATAGCTGGATTGGTAGCAGAATGGTCCTATAATATAGCAAGAACATATTACCTAATCATCATCAGAAGGGGAATATTCGCAGGGAACTGTGTTAAGGGTCGTTGTTTAGATAAGTCAAACATCTGGACCTAAAGATATTCTTTAAATAAGGTTAGGTAGAGAGGAGGAAGCTCTTTCTGAGAGGGTAGTCCTCCATATTGTGCTGAGCTTTGATAAAGCTGCCATGCCATGGTAGACTGTAACCTCTGACCATCAGGGTCACCCAACAAAAAACAGAATTTAATTGTGTCTGGATTACATTTCAGAGGCTTAGTTCATTATTGTCCTTGAAGAAAGCATGGTGGCACACAGGCAGACATGGTGCTGGAGAAGTAGCTGAGAGTTCTACATCTTGATCTGCATGTAGCTGGAAGTAAGTGAGACCCACTAGGCTTGACATGAGCTTCTGAGACCACCACCAACCAGTGACACACTTTATCCATCAATACCATATCTATTCCAACAAGGCCACACCTTCCAGTGGTGCCTGTCTCAATTTGGACACTTTCATTCAAACTACCACACATTTATTAGACTGAGAAGCTATTTAGAAGTAGAGAAAACCCTAGATAAAGAATCACAGGCCCTTTCAGCTTAAATCCACAAGATAGAAAGGTCTGGGAGTGATTGGCACCACAGGAATATACACGGAGTCTTGACAGCACCTATAACAGCTTCAGTCCTTTTTAATACATTATAATGTTCCTTATATTTGAAAAGCCCTCTCACAGCTTCAGATGTAGGATGGCTGTCTGTAAACCATGCAATCCTTGAAAGCACAATAAATAATGATATGTTTTGGTTGCCTTATTAGAAATTCTGTGGAAAAAAATGCTTTGTGTCTACTCACAGAGGTTGCTTGACTGAAAAACACCTAAGAAACATCTGAGACTCCACCTTACACCTGTCAGAATGGTCAAGATCAAAAGCACTGATGATAGCTTATGTTGGAAAGGTGTGGAGTAAGAGGAACACTCCTCCATTGCTGGCAGGAGTGCAAACTTGTATAGCTTCTTTGGAAATGAGTATGGCAAAAAATTAGGAAACAATCTACTTCAAGACCCTGCAATGTCACTGTTGTTTATATACCCAAAGGAAGATCATTCATATACAACAAGGACATGTGCTCAACTATGTACATAGCAACTTTATTTGTAATAGCCAAAACCTGGAAACAACCTAGATGCCCCTCAACTGATGGATCAAGGAAATGTGGCACATTTACACAATGGAGTACTACTCAATAATAAAAAATAATGACATCTTGAAATTTGCAGGCAAAGGGATGGATCTAGAAAACACCAAATTGAATGAGGTATCCCAGACCCAGACAGACAAATATATGTACTCACTCATAAGTGGCTTTTAAACGTAAAGCAAAGAAAAAGTAGCCTACAGTTCACAACCTCAAAGAGTACCCTAAGAGAGACAAGCAAGGATCTAAATAGGAAGGAGAAAAAAAAACACTATCTCCTGAGTAAATTGGGAGCATGGGAGTCATGTGAGAGGGTAGAAGGAGAGAGGGGAGGTAGGGAGGGGAACAGAAAAAATACATAGTGCAATAAAACCAATAAACAAAAAGAAAAAATGCCTTTTGAAGAGTAAAGAGACCACACAAAATTTCCAAGTTAAACCTTCAGGAAAAACGAATCTCCTGACCTCTTGAGTCAGGTTTGTGGGTTTTGACACAAGGCATACCAAATCTGAAGAGGTTAAATCCCTAATGCAATTTCCCTTCAAACATTCCCTTTTTATTTATGAAAAAGATCAAACCAACATGCTTTGAGAATATTTAGGTTTTCCTAAATCTGTTCTGGTTGGAAATTTTTCTGTTTACTGATAATATTTATCATGTTCCAAGGAAGAAATGCATATGCATAATACCATGTGAGACATGAGACCTCTGCACCAATAAGAAATATAATTTATTCTGAACAATGGAATCAAGTGTCATCTAAGAGAACTCTTCTGCTTTTGAAATGACATAGTCTGAGAGGAACATGCCTAGTATCTTTGGAATTTAATAATTTATTATTATATCATTATTTATTAAACATTAGTTATAAATCAAGCATAATGCTAAGTTCTTTATCTGATAAAACATTTGTTAAATGTGGTTTAGGATATTTAAACCTCACAACATCATTGAATCATAATTATCACTTAAGAGATTTTGAAAGAGGTGAAGAAAGAGCAATTAAAATGTTTACATTTATCCTGCTGTTAAAATCCCTCAAACTATAGTCAAAGTTATAACTTGGCCTGGGTAATTTTACATAGAGATCCTGCTGTAACCTGAAAATAGTTACAGAATGACACACTGTAATGCTGACAAAACATTTCTAAACCCTATCTGGTGCAGAATTGAGTGAAAAGATCCACTGTTAATTTCTTTCTTTCTTTTCTCAACTTTCTGTATTTTTTTTGCTGATAAATTTAAAACATAAGGTTGTATACTTACATTTGTTTGCGATAGGATACCATGGAAACAAAATGAATTTTTAATGTTTTGTACAAGTTTACAATGTATTTATTTAAGTTTTCCTCTATTTTTGAGATTATAATATAGTTATATCATTTCTCCCTTATGTTTCCTTCCTCCCAATGTTCCAATGTGCCCCCTTTGTCTTATTTCGAATCCACTGTCTTGTTTCATTAATTTTTGAGACATGCATATGTATCTATATGTACTTATATATCCTTATAACCTGATCAGTGTATATGATGTTACTTGTATGTATGTTTTTATTGATAACCATTTGTTAGTGAATAACCAATTTCTGTTCTCTGGGGAAGACTCTTTCTCCCATTCTTATCATTACTTAGTTACTTAGAATTCTTTGTATAGGGATGAGGCCTTAAAGTATTTCCTAATCCACTTAGATATGTTTATTTTTGTTGCTCTTGTTCAACTCATATTTAGGCAGTCATGTGGGTAAGAATTGATGGTTATAGCTTCTTAAATTACTAGGATACACAATCTCACAATCTTTCTTTCCCCTCCTCCACAATGGTCCAAGGAATTATTTTGTAGATGTCCCCTTTGGGACTTGTCTACAAAATTCTGTATTTTGATTGCTTGTAGTTTTCTGTAATGGTTTCTGCCTGTTGCAAAGAGAAATTTCCTCAATGAAGGGGTTAATACTATGCTTCTTTGTGAGAATAAGGACAAATATTTAGAGTGTAATTAGGGTTTATGCAGGTATAAAGTAGTGGTTGTAGGTTTTCTTCCAAGAACCATAAATATTTTAGCTTTTGATATTTGGTAAGATTTCCACTACCAGACATGAAAAGTTCTCTTACTGAGCAAGTCTTAAGTACAATAAGAAAGGTATTGGTTACCCAAAGGTATAGGTGCCACTACTGTACACTTAGGGCTATCCTGCAATGCTGGTCATTGTTGTGGTTCAAAGGGCTTCATATATAGAGTAGATTTTTGGTTGTTTCCCTCCATTGGAAGCTTTTATTGCACTTTCTATTACTGTGAAACATAGTTCTCAGAAAGAAGGTATTCATGTCATTTCTATCTCAGGACCTTCTGAAATCTGTGTCTAAGGTGTGTGTTTCCTATAGCAACAGGAACATTACAACTCTGGAAAAATCAAGGGTAATATCAATAGTCTGTATATTTTCTGAGTTCCTTGAATGACCATGGCCAATAACTCAAAAGAAGACTTGTTATGTCTGGGGTTGAACTTTTTGTTAGGTGGTCTTTGACTCTTGGAAACAGATGACAAATTTTCATTTAAAATATATACAAGTATATTCATAGACTTACCTGTACTGTCTATTTTAAGTAAATTATGAATACAGATAGTTATGACTCTTTCAGACATCTTTATTGTTATTTTACCCTACCCATTCTTTCTGTATGTATCACCTTCACTTATTTTATCCCCTCTTTTATACCAGTTTGCCCAATCAGATCACTTAAATCCTGCTATCTGACTCTTTTTTGTTCTTCATTTGACACCTGCACTGGCAATGAACCCTTTTTACTTCCGTGGTTTCTATTTCTGCTTTAGAATATATACTCATATATTGGCAGTCCTATGAGACAAAATATGCAATAGCTGGCTTTATGGGTCTGGTTTACCTCACTCAATGAGATCGTTTCTAGTTTTACTCTTCACTTGCTAAGTTCATGATTTTGCTTTTCTTTAAAGCTAAGTATTATTCTATAATATATTTGTGCCACATTTTTATCCATTTGATAATTAAAAGACATTTGGCCTGTTTTCATTTCGTAGTTGTTGTGAATAAAGCAAAAGTGAACATGACAGAATGTGTATTTGTATAATAGGATGGCCAGGCTTTCAGGAATAAGCCACGGAGTGGTATATCGGTATCATGGGATAGATTTCTTTTTAGTACTGTGAGAGTTCCATTTCTGCATTTCTAGAGTTGCTGCAGTCCCACAAGCAATGAATGATTGTTCCCTTTTCCCTACATGCCCCCAGTGTTTGTTGTTGGTTATTTTTATTAATTTTGTAATTCTAAATTGAGTAAGATAAAGACTCTGAATTTGTTTGATTTGCATTTCCCTAGTTTCTAGGGATGATAAATGTTTTTGAGGCATTTCTTAAGCATTTTTTCTTCTTTAGAGAACTATTTGAACAGGATCCAGGCCTATTTTTCTCTAGGTCATTTGCTTTTGTGATTCTTTGTTTTTGAAATTTTATACCATTCTGGATATTAATTTTGTGTCAGATATACAGCTGGCAAAGATTCCCATTTCATGGACAAGTACTTTATTCATCATTTTTTATATTATATTCATATTGGCCTATAATTTGATTTGTTTTTGTTACTGTGTGTTTACATGGTTTGGGTATTAGAGCATGATATTGGCTTCCTAGGAGTTTGCGGTGGTTCATTCTTTTCTCCCTATATCTATCTCTCACTCTCTCTATATATATCTTTCTGTCTCTTAAGTGCGCTCTCTCTCCTCTCTCTCTCTCTCTCTCTCTCTCTCTCTCTCTCTCTCTCTCTCTCTCAATATTTTAAGAAGGACTGCCTATAAATCTTCTCTGAAATTCTAACAAAATTTGCTCTGAATACATCTGGACTTGAAAATTTTTAAGTGGAAGGCCTTTTATTACTGTTTCAATCTCATTATTTTAAGAGTCTGTTTAGGTTATTGAGTCGTTCCTTGTTTAATTTTGACTGAATCTAGAAATTCACCCATTTCTTTTATATTTTTCAATTTAATGTACTACAGGTTTTTAAAATATTCCCATGTAATATTGTAAATTTCTTTAATAGCTCTCATAATGTTTCCCTGTTCATTTCTGATTCTGTTAATTAAGGTTGTCTCTTCTCTTGGGTTAGTGGGGTCAAGGTTCTGTCAATCTTGCTCATTTTCTCAAAGAATTATCTCTCAGTTTTCTTGATTATTTGTGTTGCTTTCTATGTGTGTATTTCATTGCTTCTGCTGTGATTTTTATTACTTATTTACATTGATTGGTTTGAATTTATTTTGGTCTTGCTTTTCCAAATTCCTGAGCTGTATCATTAAGTCATTTATTTCTCTTACTTATTTTTTTTAAAAGGCACTTAGAGATACTAATTTCATTGTAGATTTGCTTTCATTGTATATTTCTGTCCTGTAATAGAATAATCTTTTTGTACACTGTGACAATATATCTTTGCCAAGGCACCTTTGATTGGTTTAATAACAGTTGACTGGCTAATAGAGAGGCAGGAAATAATGGTGGGTAACCAGATAAAGAGAACACTGGAAAGAAGAAAGGCAAAGTTCAGGAGTAGCAGGGAAATGCAAAGAGAAGCAAGATGAATGTTCCATGTTGAGAGAAGGTAATGCCACATGGAAGAGGGTAGATAAGAAATGGGTTAATTTAAACTACATGAGCTATCAAAACAAGTCTAAACTATTGCCCAAGCATTTATAATTAATATTAAGTCTCCATGTGATTACTTGGGACCAGCTGCCAAGACCCAAAGAAACCCTGCATACAAATGGTGTCCCAAAATACAATACCTGCATCCACATATAACCTGAGCAAACTTTAAAAATGTTCTAAATATACAAGAATGGAGCCAAATGCAACTTTCTAGTCTAGTTTCTCTCATACCAGCCACAATACATAAATGCATTTTCTAGCAGCTGCCTGTGGCCTTGAACCATCAGGGTAAGCTCCACCAGTACACTGCATGGCATGTTTGGGGTTTTGCTCATGTAGACAGAAAAGATTAAAGATACCCACTAAAGACAGATCCAGATGAAAAAAAAAATCTCTAAACTGATAACAGTGTGTTTAAAAATGTACACAGCCTTGGGAAAGAAAAGAGAAGAGTTAAGAAAAATCAGAGAAATAATTTAAAAACAATAAATTCTTTAAAGAAAGAATAAAGTAATATAAAAGTACACATGAAAATGAAAGATACATGGGTAGTCTGGATTCTGTATGTTATTGTGTTTTCTTTGAATTTGCTGATGAAGAAAAGACATCTGCTAAGGATCAGCTAAGACACATTGGATTATTGAAACCAACCTATATATGCTCTGGAAACTCCTTCAGTCAATAATCTTTAAGATTCCAGCCCACTTGGGCATGGTCTTTTATACTATAAATGCAGATGTAAAGTTTACATGCTTTCTCTCTCTCTCTCAGCTACTCAATTCTGTTCCTGTTCCCTGCTCATGCAGAGGACTGTAACCTGTGAGATAAATAAATAAACAAACCTTTATCATACTCAATTTTGAGTGAGTGTGTGACTACTTTATAGCATCCATCTACATGTGGTGCCTGTGTGAATCCCAAATCCATGCCTTCTAAGACCAGCCCAAAAAGCCAAGAAGGTCTCCTACACCCACCTACATGGCTGAATTTCACCTACTAAGCAGTTTGGGGTTTTTTGTTTGTTTGCTTGCTTGCTTGTTTCTTGCCAAAACCCCACAGCAGTGGAGCTACCCCTTTGGTGAGCCTGCCATATGGTGACATGGCAATTTTCCAGGCTTGTGGATGCTCCTGTCAGCCACTTTCCCTGCCATGTGGTGACTTGCACAGCTTTCAGTTTGTGTTCCAGGTTCATGAACCCTCGATTTCTTGATATTCGGTAAAAAAAAAAAAAAAAAAAAAAAAAAAAAAAAAAAAAAAAAAACCTCTCTCTGTGTGTACTGAATCAATTTAATTGCTCTTAATTTGTCAAGCAAAGCATACTTGCCAGTATTTAAGCAGGCACCAAAGCAGAACCGAGAAGGACTGTTCATGGTGTTGCTGTTCATGTCTCTCCTCCATGTGGCCACAACTGTGATATCTGCTGGCCAATAAAGATTATTAAACCTACAAAAATTTACTGAAATCTCAAATGAAGGTAAGCTTATTTGATTAATAAATAAATCAATAAATTTGAGAGTTATATAATTAAAGATAATATCACCATTCAGGAATCCAATACCTTTTTGCTGATACTACAGATGATACTCTATGAAGCTTATATGGTTTTTCTGATACATCCATTTATTTGATATTGAGACAGCTTTGTTTTTTATATTATATCCTCAAGAAAATGATTTGCTAACAGAGCCAAGAATGAGGCATGTTTAGAAATAATACAGTCTTTACAGGCTAATAATAAACAGCTAGCTGTCAGGACTAATTACATCAAAAATCAAAATATAGCTGAAAAAAACTAATACTGTTGAAAAGAATAACATTAAAATGATGGACAAAATTCGATCCATGTCAATGGGTACTGTGAATTTATCTGAAAGAATTTGTACTGTTGAATTTGACAATCAAAATTTGTTTAAAAGTTATGATAAGTTAGTAAATAGAGTATATCTCCAAGAAAACAATCTGCACACTATGCAAATAATAACCAATGATGAAAAGTCATCTTTCATGGAAAAATTTCATACCTCGAAATCAAATGTGCAGAATGAGGACCAAAACTTATGTGAGTCAATGAAATCATTAGAAATATTCACAGGACAAGAAATTTAGGCTTTACAAAAGGCAGTGGTAAAAACATTTGCAATGATTGAGGAAATTATCAGAACTGATGAGCAGGGAAAGAAGGTACAAGGACAGGATACTTCATCACCAGCACTTGTCAAAGTCAGAGATGACTCACCAAAAGTTTTAGCTACATGCCCTGTAATCACCTCTGACAAATCATCAAGTACTAAATACCCAAAAGGATCTAAAGAATATATATGGAAACCTGTATTAATAAAAAGTCTAAACAAAATTAAGAAAGCAGTAATATCATATAGCATGCATTCATCATTTCTTGGGGAGATGGTAAAGACATGGGCTTCCAGAAATAAGGCTAACCCACATGATTGGCTTCAATTAGTATCAGCTGTCCTTAAAGATGGTACAGAACTACCGTGGAAAAGCTACTAGTGAGAAGAGGCAAAAATTTTAGAACAACAGGAAAGAGCAAAAATTTGAGGCTTCCCAAGATCAAGTTCTTGGCAGGGGGACTAATGTTGATCCACAGGATCGAGCTCTTTATGATGAACACATTTTGTGCCTAGGCCACAACACAGCTTTAAATGCTTGGTAAAAGACTCAAGAACTAAGAGAAATAACTGAATTGTATACTAGGGTTAAATAAGGCCAAAAAGAACCCTTTACTGACTTTTTGCAAAGATTAAATAAGGCTGTACAAATAGGAGTAAAAGACCATGGAGCTAGATGGGTACTTATTGAATCTCTGGCTTTTGAATATGCCAAACTTAGAATGCAATAAGATTCTTGGGCCTTTAAAGGTTAGATCAGCACCAATAGATGAATTGATCTTGAATACAATGAATGTGGAGACATTTGAGTATAATACTGAGGCTTGGACAGGAGAAGCAATTTCCAAAGGTATGAGGAGACATCAAAATGACAAATGTTTTAATTGTGATAGAATAGGATATCTGAAAAGGGATTGTAGACAAAGCATTCCTAGAAATAATGTCTTCTCTGAGAACAACAAAAATAGAAGGTCTCAATCTTCTGGATTATGTAGAAGATATGGCAAAGGCCAACATTGGATCAATGAATGTAGATCAACAAAAGACAAACAAGACCATAAAATACCATCAGGAAATGCTTTGGGGGAACCTCTCACAGCCCCCCCCCCACCAGGTCAAATGTGGTCCAGTCATTCCCAGTCACTGTAGATGACATGTCTTACCAAAAAAATTTTTAAAATCTAGTGCCTGCTATAAAAAAATCAATATTATATTATGCTATTAAACATGGAAGATAAATAAAAAATTTCAATAGAAAATAGGAGACATATACTTTGACAGACTTCTATAAATAATAAAATACAAAAGCTAATAGTATGTATGAATAGCATTGTAATTGAGGAATTATTGAACACAGATGTGGATGTGATTATGATTACTCCAGAATCTTGGCATCCAATTGGCCTCTTCAAGAGGCAGATATTCAATTTCTATGAATTGGAACCTTATCTTGGTGAAACAAATCATGAGAAGGATTGAATAAACAGGGCTAAAATGACAGAGAGGAGGGCTGAGGCCATATGTGGCCAATATCACAGTAAATTTATGGGGTTGTGACTTGCTGCAGCAATGGAACACCCAGATTAACATTCCTGGAATCCCAGAAACTCATTTTTCTGGGAAGGATATTATAAGGTACTATAACAAAATGTAACAAGTGATTTAGGCAGTACAAGAACACAAAACAACTAGAAAACCTTCAGAAGTACCAATGGCTCTACCTTTAAAAAGGTTAACTGAGAAGCCAATATGGGTTAAAAATGGCCTTTAAGAGAAGAGAAGCTGCAAGCATTAGAACAGCTGGTATAGGAGCAACTAGATATCCTCCATATTGAAGAATCAACTGGCCTTTAGAATTCTCCTGTATTTGTTGTTAAAAAGAAATCTAGAAAATGGAGAAAAGTGACAGATCTAAGAGCTGTCAACAATGTAATTCAACCTATGGGCCCTCTACAATCTAGAATTTCTTTGCCTTCCCAATCTCATAAAAAATAGGAAATTTCCTCTTATAGATATTAATTTTAAAAATTGCTTCTTTGCTATAACTTTACAAGAAAAAAAATTGCCTTCATGGTGCCAACTTATAATAATTCTCAGCCTCTTAGAAGATATCAATGGACCATCCTCACAAGGGAATGCTCAATAGCCCCACCCTGTGCCAATAATTTGTAAGTTAGACATTGAAAATAATGTGTAAACAATTTTCTAAATCTATAATTTACCATTACATGGATGACATTTTGCAATATAATTCTATAAAAAGAATGTTTAAAGTAAAGAAAGCTTTGCCTAAATGGGAATTACAAATTGCTCCTGAAAAAATACAAAATGGAAATTCTATCAATTACCTAGGTTATAAAATAGGTTTAAGGATAATTAGAACTCAAAAAGCACAAATTAGGAGAGAATCAATATGGACTCTTAATAAATTTCAAAGATTGTCAAAAGACATTTTCAATCTATGACCCACTGTTGGGTTAACAATTGATCTAATAATTCCTTAAACAAAAGCTTATAGGATGACAAAGACTTAAATAGTCCCAGGGCTTTAACATCTGAATCTGAGAAAAAAATAACTTTCGTTACAGAAGACGAATTACAGAAGACACTTGTAGATTGGGTGGATCCAAATTTATACCAGATAATGCAAAATTGGCTTAAATATTCATTAGGGTTCAAGATATAATCAGGAATAGGCTTTTTCCCATATACTTAACACACATCTGACCCCTTACAGGTTTGCCATGTCCTCTAGTGCAAGGTAATGCTGAAATTGATTGATTAATAATGGGAAATGTGCTGAAGGCCTCAAATTTTTAATAAAAAAATCATATCAATAGCAAATGTTTAAAACAGAACTTTTCTATTACATGACAAAAAGCTAAAGAGATTATAAAGAGATGTTCTACTTGCTCTTTCTATAATCAAACACCACTACATGAAGGGAGTAACCCAAAGCATACTCAAAGGAATGAAATCTGACTCATGTATGTGTTCAACTTTGCAGATTTTGGAAAAATAAGTACACCACACCATTGATACTTATTCATGTTTTCAATGGGCAACTGCTTTGAGCTCAGAAAATGCTGATTTAGTAATCATGCATTTATTAGAAGTTATGGACATCATGGGTATAATTGCACAAATAACAACAGATAATGCTCCAGAGTATGTCTCTAAGAAAATAAAACAGATTCTGTTTATTATAATGTAAAGCATATTACAGAACATATTACCAAAACAATCCAACAGGTAAGGCAGTTATAGAAACATTTAACTGAAGTATAAACAAACAGAAAGCATGGAAAATACTCCCAGAAATAGATTGCATAGTGCCTTATTAACCTTGAATTTTCTTAACATTAATGAGAAAGAAACTCCGGCAGCAGAGAGACATTGGATAATAAAAAACACTTCTGGGTTAAATCAGTCTGCATATTTCAAGGATGTGTTGGTCTCACAATGGAAACCAGGAGATGTGCTACATTGTGGAAAGGGTTTTGCTCTTGTTTTCACAGAAGAAAAGCTATGGATACCATCAAAATTAATAGACTCTGTTTGAAAAAGAGAAATCTCTTGATAAAGAGAAATGACCTCATCCACAAAGGTGACAATCATACAGCTGGTGAAGAAACCTAATAAGGGTTGAGGCAGGGTTCTGTTCTTGTCTTTGCAGGAAAATATTTATCTTCAAAAAACTGAGAGACCTTGGACATCTAAATGCCTAAAGAAGAAAATATATCTATCCAAAAAGAATTATTAAGGAAAGAGTAATCTGACATATGATGACATATTATCTGCAGGGTAAAATTTCATTCTCTTGTCAAAAGCCATCTGGTATGTGACAGAAAGAGGAAAGAATTTAGGAACATTTTTCTTCTCTCCATATCTATTTTTGTCTCTAACATACCTTTCATTGAATTTATGTCTATATGAATAATATGTAAGTTTTCCACAATGAACAATAAATTTTCCTGCAGTAAGCTTTGAAGTTTCAAGGAAGAAGATGGGACCCCACAACAACAATTCCACCTGGTTGATATGATATCATGATGTTGATAGTGCTACTTTAAGACGAGCTTAGGGTACCAGCTAACTTGGTTAGCTGAAATGGCACATCTTCTTACAATGTTCTGGGTAGAACTTCAAATAAGAACTTCAGAAAAATCCTACTGAATACTCAAAAATTATTTGCAATTATACCAGACAGTAATCCTGAAACTTAACCATCATAATTTAATTTTCACAGGATTCCATAGAAAGAATATCGCTCACTCTGACAGCTGAAAGTCATTCTAGAAAACAATGTCCCCTCCCGAACAAAATTTGTCCTCAGGGTTAGGGACATCATCTAGGGATTGATTATAACTGGTATTGGGTTGGAGTTTAATGTAGGCTCAAGGATCTTCTTTGGAAAAAAAAAGAAATTTGATGCGATAATAGGAAGATAAGTGTGCGTTTATACACACTAATGATAATAGTAAGTAATAGAGTGAATACTTGCAAGTTATTATTTATAGACAATTTACATTGGTACAGATTCTTATATATTGATACAAATTCAAGTTGTATTTGTTATATTGAATATGTTCCTATTTCTGTGTACAATATTTGTGTACCTATAAAGTTACTTTGTCATATTGTATGCATGAATGTTTCTACCTCAGTTTAGCACATTTTATATAATGATACAATTTTAGAATATATTTATCATATTGCACTATACATTTCTACCTCTCATCAAAATATTTACACGTTGTTTGCATTTTGATGTTATTGTCCTCATTTGCTGCACACTTGTTTAAAGAATGTTTACTATTCTAATATGAAGTCTTAGTCTTTAAGCTATATAGGTATTAGAAATTGTAGATCAATCGTCAACCATATTTGTCATACTTATTGTTAGACTAATCAAGTTCTTTAGATGCATAGAAGTTGTATTCTGCATAAATAATCTTCAACCACTTTAAAGAACTGTAGAATATGGCATTTAAATAATTTAGGGTTCCGTTGACATGAGATGCAATAGCTCCTGGCAACACTGATCTATTCCTGAGAGAATGTTGGGCACCAAAGACACTGTACTTGGAGTTTATTTTCTCCTTGACAAATCTGGCCTTTGGGCAGAACTGACTATTCCTTGACAACTGACAAAATGCATGGTGTCTGGACAAGACAAACAAGATATTTTAAAAAAAGACTGCCAAACCTTTCCAAGATAGGATAAGATGGTTTTGAAAATTTCCCTGCCTCTAAAAATGATCTTTCAGTTACTCTAGGCCTTAGTCAAAGTATGTTGCTCCAACATTCCAAATGAGACTTTGGGTGATTGTCCTGGTATTCAGTTGTCTCTGTCATTTATTTGACATTTTGGAAGTTACTTGATTGCACTTCCTATTTACTGAAGTAATAGTATTTCTTTTCTCATGTCTTCAATGGGGTTGAAGACAAGATAGTCATAGTTACTTTCTGCTCATGACTTAGCCAAGCCATTTCTAATATAAGACATAGACTTCTTAGGATAGGATAACTATGGATACTTTTAACAGATATTTCTTGCTTGATATTGTTTATTCTGGCTGTAATTTTAATTTTTATAATTGAAATTTGTTTTTATTGTGCATAACTTTGTATTAAGCTTAGAACTCTCTTATTTAGGCAAAAGGGGGAGGTGTTGTGGAAATACCTTCAACCAATAACCTTTAACAAACCAAATCACTTGGGTATGGTCTCATTCTATAAATGCAGATGTAAAGCTTGCATGGTCTCTCTCTCAGCATGCTTGGTTCAGTTCCTGTTCCCCTCTCATGCAGAGGACTGTGATCTGTGATCCTACCCCAAAATAAAGAACCCTTTATTTTACTCAATTCTGAGCTAGTATGGGGATACTTTATAGCATCCATCTACATATATATTTAAAAACTGTCTTGACTTCAAAATGTAAGTAAAATACATGTGACTTTGGGGAAGAGGTTATGCTTTATTTCCATAGGAAGTGATATGCTTTGGATTCATTCCATATTGATATGGATCAGGTTTGACTGGGAAAGACCCTGCAAAATCCTGGCTACAGACATAAAGAAATAAACCTAGGAAAACTACAAATCATGTGACATATATTTTATCTACTCAGGTATAAAACAAAAATCAGCATTGACTAATTTGTGTACAACACATAGTCTATACTTTTATTAATACTGAAGTACATGCTACTGTGAGACTCCAACTCAAGACCCCAACTCAAAAAGCCTGCTTGCAGCTGCATGCCCTAGATAGACGGCAGTCAGCAATGAAAAAGTACAAAACTTGTAAAACAGCCCTGACTACCACTCGCACCCTGACCACAGTACCCTACCACCAGCCTGCCAAGAAACACCTAGCGCCCGTGATAGGGCTTGGGGACTTTCCAGGACAGGGTTCGGGGTTTTTATGGTATTTCTGGGAAATAGAAGGAACAAATAGCTATGGCCTAAAACTGACCCAAAATGCTAAATGTTGTATCCAATTGTTCTGTACCTTATACCCATTATTATAATGTTGTGGTTATTGCCTTTAAAAACTTGCTGGAATTGCTGTTCGTGGTGCTCTACCTCTTTGGAGACTAGAGGCACCCTGTGGCGCTGTCGTAATAAAGCCTCTTGCTTCTTGCATCTGCTGACTGGTTAATTGAGTCATGGGGCTTCTCCCTCTTGGGCCTGCACCCAAGCGGGTGAGGGTCTTTCACTACCTTTAAAAGCTTATGTATTTTTAGAACAAGATTAAACACCAATTAAAATGGATGGCCCAGATGATCCAGCACCTCAAAATGTCCTTTTTACAGTCTATTTCTGCATCCAAAACTGCTTCAAGGTTACTGACTGAGATGATCCAGCTTCACAAACTACTTCAGCCAAGACCTAACAATTATACTGATTTTCTCAAGGTTCCTCTAAAGGTGGGAGCACAGACAGACAACTGGAGATAATCTAGAGAAAGAAACCCACATTCCCAAGAGATGGGATTTAGGTAGGTTTTGGTTATTCAATGTATTATGGATGTTTGTCATTGTTTAGGGGAATTGGTTATAAGTTGCTATTGTTTATAGCAAAAAAGAAAAAAAAAGCTAGGCACAGGTGTAGTACAAATCTAATTGGTTTTAATAATAAAAGCCTGGAGTCAGATTTTTAGGGGGTGGAAGCTGAAAGATTAGATAAAGAAAAAAGCAACCAGTCACTAAAGTTCTTTCCTCTACAAAATCCTCAGACCAAAAGAGCTAATCTCCTGTCTCTTCCTGGCCTTATATTCCTTTTTCTGTCCAGTCCTATCACTCTCTTTCTACCTCTCAAGTGGAGGACTTAACGGTATATACCTCTCATGTGCTGGGATCAACAGTATATACGAACACTGCCTGGCTTCATGGTTAACTGCTGGCTAGCTCCACACTCTGATCTTTAAGTAAGTTTTATTTGTTATAGCACAAACAAAATACCACCACAAAAAGAAACTCAATTCAAAGATCTCTGTCCAAAGCAAAAGGAAGATATGATATAAAAATGATGTGATGAGATAAAAGGGTAGGTTATTGAATCTACTTTCATTAAAAAATAAGTATTAATCTCCAAACATTTCTCACTGGTATGAATATTGTTTTATTGATACAAATTAAAGTTAATTTTTGCTACAATATATGTATGCTCCTATTCTTGTTTGGTGTATTGAGTTTATACAGCTCATTTAAAATTTAATGTATAATTTAAAATACAAATTAACAGTCATGTTATATATGCTTTCACAGTCATACACAGATCTATTTAGATAGATATATGGTTTTCAAATACTTCGAATACTTATACAATATGGCCTTTTAATAATTTAAAGTATTTCATTAGTAGAAATATCTGCTCATGACAGCATCAATTTACTTCAAAAGAGGATGATAGACATCAAAGATACTACAGTGAATTTTTTATGGCAAAAGCTAACCTTTTGTATAAAAATCTCTCCTTGCCTCAATTGCTGACAGTATGCTGTCCAAATTGGACCAGCAGGACAATGTGGAGATGCAGAACTGGCTTAGAGTGCAGGCCTCCTCCCATGATAGATGAGACAAAGTTGGGAAACAGTTGCTTCGCAAAGCAAGCATAGATGAAAGCAAACTTTCTCTGCCCATTTCTCAAACGGTCTGTCAGAATCTTTACCCGTTGGTGTACATGTGTGGATGACTCATGAAACTAGAGAACTGTGAGAGGGAAAAATAGACCTGAAGGATTAGGGTACAGGGGCACTGACAGAAGATAATGCAATATTGTACTGGGAGAGCAGAAATTAGGTTGTTGTGGGCAATGGAAAAACAGCAAGAATGGGACAGAGGGGAGGGCAAGGCAGCGGCCAGAGGGCAGGGTGTGGAAGAAGAAAACATGTGTAAAAATGCCATTATGAAATCTACTACTTTGTAGCTAACCTAATAATCTTGTAATGGGAAATACTTGTTCCTGTAGCCATCGTCCCACTTGAAATGGAGTCCATGGGGCAGGTGTTGTGCTATATTTGTTCAGACATCTATTACAGTACCAGGCATATGGTCATGCGTAAAGCATTTGCTGAGCCAGTTGTTGCCATGCATGCATCTAATTCCAGCATTTAGAGGACTAAGGAAGGCCCAAAGATTCTGGCTAGAGACTCACCTAATCTGAGCAAGACTTTGTCTTAAATAATAAATGCCTATTTGACAAATACATCTCGATGGCAATTATTGAGCTTTGCATATTATGTCTGTCGGTGATTGGTTTAATTTTATTATGATGCCTATAAGTTGTTGTACACGCATATAGTAGCCTCTTGATAATTGTATGTTTATGTTCTATGACAACTTTCATGTCTAAAAACCATCTGACCTTTAATTATTTGAAAGCATTCATCTGTAAAATAATTTGTTAATAAAATCTTTATTTGAGAGTTAAAAAAAAAAAAAAGAATCTGTACCCTGGATAGGGAAGTGGCCTTTGAGCTCAGTTCTTCACACTCTACCAGTTACAAAGGAATGTTTTGCTTCTGTATACATTTTGCCGTGTTTTTATGTACTTCTTTTCATTTTTATTCCTGTTATTAATTGATGTATTGTTTCTTGCAGGGTGAAGTAAAAGTTTCTCATGATCATGGACATGAAAAAAGGGGGGCTTCAGAGCTGAGGTAATGCTTTGTAGTCTGTATAAAAAGACATGCAAAATAAAGCTTGTTATGCAGTTGTTCACACTCTCTATCCCCTGTGTCCTGATTTGTGCGAGACCCTTACCCAGGGACCCCAACTCACTAGACGTTGACAGGACACAAAAGAAAGCAACTGCCAAATTTTGCCAAGACAGGGTAAGATAGTTCTTCAAACTTCACTCCTTCTCAAAAATATCTGTCAGATATCCTAGGCCTTAGGCCAAAGTTGGATGCCCCAATATTACAGAAGAACTTTGAGTAAATTTCCAGGCAGTGGGATACCTCATCCTTTGGCAACATTTCATTCTTCTATTGTCTGTGATCGAGTTAAAGACTAAATAATTAAACTTACAGATTTCCTTAGTTATGATAAAAAAGTAAATTATGTATAAAACTTTAGACTCACAAAGATAAGTTAGATAATAGAATAATTTCTTCAATTTTGCCAAATACAAATGGAATAGATATTGTACCTGTAATTCCTATTTGATAAATAGTTTTGTTATATAGTTTTACTATGTTAAACTTAAAACCTTTTTTAATTTGACAAAATGGGGGAAATGTTATAGAACAATTTGTTGTACACTGTGAAGATGTATCTTTCCAAGGTACCTTTTGATTGGCTTACTAAAAGAGTTGGCTGGCCAGTAGCTAGACAAGAGATATAGGCAGGACAGCAAGACACAGAGGATGCTATGAAGAAGGCAGAGTCTCGGGAATTGAAAGCAGATGCACTGAGAAGCAAGATGAATGTGCAATGTTCAAAGAAAGCACTGGCAAAGAGTAGATAAGAAATGGGTTAATGAAAGTTATATGAGCTAGCTAAAAACATGTCTAAGCTATTGTCAAAGCATTCATAATTAATATTAAGTCTCTAAGTGGTTGTTGTGAGTGGCTGCCAGGACACAGAGAAACTCTGCCTACTGTACCTACTTCCTTGGCTGGGTAAGCAATCTCTTCACCTATGAGAGAAATGTGGGGAGGTAACTTCTCACCCCTTGGTCAAGCATAATCCTTTCAACTAGTTTTGTATCTGTGCTTACCTACTGATGTTTATTGCTTTAGATACTCCTAGCAGCCACCAGGAGCTGGAGGCATACCTGCTTCTAGCATCCACTAAGGCCCGGATATTTAACATTGACCCTAAAACAAAATGTCCACCATTTAGCATGAAGCTTTAATTCATACTTGATTTTATCCCCTTAAAAGTCCAGTTTAGAGGTGACCTAAGTAATTATGATTTTAGCCTCTTTTACATTGCAAAACTCATGCCCTACCATGGGACTCAGCAAAGTTTCTAAAACTCAATCCTAATCCTGTATTCTTTAATGAATTAAACTTTTCCTCAGGTCATAGGTCAGAGTATCATCTGATCCAGTAAACTATTCATCAAAGATCACTTTTAAAATCTGAATCTTTGGGTTTTAAGTTTGGTGTCCCAGGAAAGACTCTTTAGCAAAAAATTAGCTTGTATTTTTCTCTTATATCTTGCCAATTATAGGAAAGAATAAGAAAGCATTGTAGTTTACCCTCTCTTAAAAACAACAAATTTCTATTAAGTAACCATTTTGCCTTTAAGTATTTATCTATCTTTCTGTCTATCTATCTATCTATCAATTGATCGATCTATTTAACTACACACAACGGTGGTCCCAAATACTCTGTAACAACTTGCTGACTCTCTTAGCCCTTAAGTGTCACTCTCCTAGACAAGGAGAGTGGTTTATGCCTTTCAGATTTTTAGGTCACCTTTATACCTACACACAAAGTCCACTTATCAACCATCCACATTTTCCCACACAACATAGAGCCAAACAGATTCATAGGATTTTCCAGTAGATTCCCGACCCTGACTTTTCTTCAATATAGAGGAATCTGCTTTGGTTGCATGTCTCAGCATCTACAATGACAAATTTTGTCATAAAAAGCAGACATATCACATCAAGAAAGGTTCATTTCAGGATTCTCCAAGTCAGATGTTTTCTACTCAAACTGTTCTGCCAAAGCTGCACTCCTTGATACACATAATCAGGACTATGCAATCATTCCTCCCCAATTCTGCTTTAGTTCGGTCTGTTCCTGATATAAGACTTTATTCCTTGGGAACCATGAACAAACAACTACTCACCCCAGCAAGGGAACTGACTACAAACAAAAGTATGAACACCACCAAATTCTAATTTGATGAATAAATGAGTTTTATTGAGGTTACTTACAGGGCTGTAGGTGAGGAGTTACAGGAATAGTAATGACTAAAAGTCATTACCAAAACCCACCCTAACTGAGGGAAGGAATCTGGAAGCTTGAAGCACATTGTACAACTTGCAAGCAGCTAACCAGGTAGAAGGATGTCCTTTACAAATGATTGCATTGGCCTAAGCTTCTTTTGGGCAGCTCAGCAGAATTCTGCTTCTTCTGCACAGTTTGACTGGTCTGAGAATATTGTATGTAATTCACCTTCTCTCAGAGTTTTCTAGCCAGTTTCAGCTTCTCTGAGAGTCTTTCAGCAATTCTTACAGTTTATATATGCTAAGGGAGGAAAGGACCTATTGAATCTGGTCAGTTTCAGGGACTTCCTGAAATTATTTTAAGTTGTTTACCTTCTTAAAGTAAAGAACTTCTCTGAAGGATGGATGTTTTATCTCCTTGCACATATGCTGTGTCTTGATGAGTTTTTCTCCAAAAAGGACAATGTTAACCACAGAGGAAAGTGCTACACAACAACTCTGTAATTACAGACTGTGCAGCCTAGAAAATTCACAGAAAATCTCTTTAGATGTCTCTTTCTTCCTTTGTACAAGTAGAAAAGCATCTGACTCAGGGTTATAAAATATCTATTCATGAGATGAAGCAGCAAAATTACTAAAGGTTTTCTTATATCCTGGGTAGTTTGTAAGCTATAACACTGAATTTTATCCATACGTTTCCCAGGTTCTATATGAAAAACTTCAATTTACACATTCCAAAGCCCTTAAGATTTTAAAACTGCAGGTAAGTTCGGTGTCCAAAGAAGCATGTCTTTGAAATTGAATTGAAAAGGGTATTTAGCAAGGTGTTGGTCTTGAAGAAAATTGAAGATTTAATTTGGTTTAGCTCCTTTGGCATTTGCAGGTGAAAACCACCACAAATTAATTAGCATGTCTTCATTTGCTTGAGGATGATTAATAATGCTCAAGCAAAACAGGTTTTACATAATTCATCAGTCTGACATAGCCTAGTACCTCTAGAGTTCTTAGAACTTCCAAACTGAGTTGCTGTGTGAAACTTTAAAACTAGCTGTGACTGGCTCTATTCTTCTAAATCCTGTTGTATTATTCTTACGTTAAAGGTGGAAATCTAGCCACAGGATGAAGGCTGCTTTCTTTAAGGTTTAGAAGTAAATGCTGTAAACAAACCCTTCTTCAAGAAATGCCTTTGACTTGGTTTCCAATAATCCATTAACTTCACTTAAAAAATTATGCAGTTTTTTAATGGGAAAGTAAAACTGTAGTGCACTCCTTTTCTTCCTCCAACCACTGGTCACTGTTAGCCATCAAAGAGCAGATCTGACACATTAGATAAAAACAGAATTGATCTGAGATGATTTTTGTCCATACTATCAAAGGGGGGGGGGGATGCTGTAGCTGTATCTCCATGACAGAGAACTTGCCTGGCACACATGAGGCCCTGAACTCAATTCCCTTTACCACTCCCCACCTACCTCTAAATAAAAATGGCATTACCCTAAACACTCCACTCATAGAGTTCCACTTTGATTCACAGGGAGATATTGAAGATGAAATACTTTGGCATAATGACCGCATTCATCTGGAATGCTATCTTTTTAATTGGGATCCCTTTCTTCTTGATGAATTTATAGACAGAAATGGAAAGAAACCCAGAAAATCTTATTGGCACTGCTAGTTGAAGACTGTCTTTGCCACATTGAACTTCTCACTTTAGGAAATGGAAAACCTTCCTCACATTCTCTTCCTGGTAATGTTTCCATTCCTGCATTGGAATTATTTCTCTAAAGTCCATATATTCAGAAATGACAAACGACAATTAGGATCCACAATTTTCTCTTCCACTCAGAACATGTAATTATTCAGCTACTGTAAAGGTGACACTGTACCCTTGGTCATCCTACGGTAAAATATATGGGTTCTATTCATATAGGAGATGCTTCACTTCAGTATTTACTTCTCTTTTTTAACTTTTATTCATTTGTGTTTGTGTATATGTGTATACACCTGTGCACTTACCTGCACACATGCGCAGAGGTCATAGTAAAGCATATAGGAATTAGTTTATTCCTTCTAACCATATGGGTCCTGGGATCAAATTGAGACTGTCAGATTGATGGCACGTGCCTTTACCAACTGAGACTTCTGGACCCCTGTTTTAACTCTTAAATGTTCATTTCAATAGTCATAAAAAATTCAGAACTAATACCTTCCAAATGCCACCTAAGGAGATGATGCTATAAAAATAATGTACTACATGCAAGCTCCTACAAATCTCTACTTCACTGTGGGATCAGGGGTCAGTACTAGGAGTACTGCCATTTGTACTGCAATTTGTAATCATTTTAATCATTCTTGTGTAATTCTGCCTTGTTTAAACAGAATAATTGCAAATTCACAGAGTAAGAACTTGGCAAATGAGAATTTGGAATAAGCCCACTCTGTCTAGACTTACTAATTTTAATTCCATCAAGGAAAGTGTGGCTCAGAAATTATAGTCCACAGCCCAAGAGTAATGATTTAAATTAAGAGGAGGGAGGGGGAAGTTCAGAGAGAAACTGATTATTAACTGTCCTTCTGCAAGTTAGGTAAATCTCATTATTTCCACCTGAGTCCATCTGGCTGTGTTAAACTAACCACAACTCTAATCAAAGGTACATGGTAGCCTGCTGCCCGCCACAGCAAGTCAGACCTGACATCAGAATCCTTCTGTCCTCTGACCTGTGGGGTAGCCGTGAGCAGTAATTAACATCCATTTAGTAGCTAGTCATTCTTACTCAGCTGCTTTCTGTCAAGTTCTAAGCAGACAGCTGCATACCCTGTGACCTAGGGCACTTCATCAGACCATTTCTGTCTCCAAGCAAACAAGTGACCTCAGTTCCACTTGTCCATAATACAAAGGCCATGACACCAAAGGGTCACTCACTACCATAAACAGTGTCTATAAGCCTTAGTTAAAGATGCCAGCACTAAGTAAGCTAGACAGAAATAGCAGTTCTATCAAGGAGGCCTCAGAGTTCAGAATACCTAAATCATGCCAGCAGATCTGATGGAAATATTGCCAGAACACACTTAATATCATAGAGTGACCCTCTTCTGCTTTCTAAACAATCAATACTATTTCCTAACACTGAAGCCCTGAACTCATGAGACTGTAATTTGAACTATTGAACACTGAAAAACTTAAAACCATTGCAACAGAGAAACAAATAGGTGTGCACTGTGCACATCTGCATAGTATCAAGTTTTTTAATTTCACCCACAGCTCAACACCTGAAATGTGCTAGATGCTCAGATACCCAAAGCTTAAATAAGCCATCAAGTGAATGGGGTAAATGAATTCCCATTTAATTGCTGTGACAATTCCAAGCCATTATTTGGCTGTTTGGAAAGAAAGTAAGACCCATTGAAAATGCAGCCTCTTATAGTAAGGCTAATACAGTAAGAGGAGTTTACTTCGGAACAACTGTCCTGACTCTAAAATCCACGCTAATTCCTTCCTTTGGAAGTCTAATCTACTAATGTATCACATACTACTTTGGATGATGTCACTTGCTATTAGAAGATCAATGACTGGCCTCTTTTTCTAGTGTGGGTCAAACTCCCCAGACTCTCTTCCCTGACTTGATTATGGCAGTAATTACTATCTTATTTCTTTACATGTAGTTAGATAATGAGAGAAAAAAAGAACTCAGAGTTCTTATTTGGGGGAGACTTATTCTGCTTACTTCATTCTCTAACATGCACCCCCTCATGAATGATAGTAGTATTTAACTTTTCGTGGATTTCTTCTGTTGCTCATAGAGCAGCAGTTCTCAACCTGTGGGTCATGACCCCTTTAGGGGTAAAATCACTCTTTCACAGGGGTCACTTAAGACCTTTAGAAAACACAGATGTTTATATTACAATTTGTGATAGTAGCAAAATTATAGATATGAAGTGGCAATGAAAATAGTTTTATGGTTCTGGGTCACCACAGAACGAAAAACTGTATTAAAGCATCATAGCATTAGAATGGTTGAGAAATGCTGTCACAGAGGTTTATGTATCCAATACTAAGCTTATTTTAGCAAGCCACACTCTGGAATAGGGTTAAAAATAAAAATCAGACTAAAGCCTTCCCCAACCTTTTTTTTAAATGACCTTCTTGGTGCAGCATTAGAATGTCCATAACACTATCTTGTGTTTTTAAGAAGTAATGTGCTCACAGTCTCAGCCCTGAAAGTTCTTCTCAATTTCCCTTTCTTCCCTGTAGCTCTCCTTTCTGTTAGCACCTGATTTTGAAGGACCTTCCTTTAGTGATCATCATCTGCCCAGTAAAGAAGGCTGACCTGTGCTTGAAAGCTCTTGTCTATCTCTGCTATAGGTAGCAGAAGCCTCTGCCCTGGAAGTAGGTACCTGTTGTGTTCTGAGGTCTGACTTTATTGGCCTTTCGAAACTAAGGACACTCAGCTGTTAGTGTCTCTACTTTGCTCATTCAGCCTCCAGTCTCCTCCAAATGTCCTATTCGCCATCAAATACATGTACATCTACATGTCATTACCACACCCTGAGCACAAGAATTGACAGTCATTGGACTCATAATTTTCCAGAATTTCAGAAGTAGATAACCAGGTAGTAGTGTCTGAGAAGGTCCTTGAACATATTCTGCTTTTAGACCTTTGTCCATTCCATAGCCTTGGAGAAAAGAAGCAAAGATCTTTCTAGAAAGTAACAAACTGGGCCCACAATTTATCGTCATAAATCAGGTTAGAGTCATCTTCGATGAGCAGGAACAAAGCTCAAGCAATTGTCAGCATATTCATCTTGTTGGAACAGGGAGTTCACTATAGGGACAGAAAAAAATAGCAGGAATCTCTATGGTATATCTCTCTCTAACTATAGGAGCAGAGGGTGCAGACATGAGAGTTACAGAAGGGAAAAATGAATTGAAGGAACCATTTTCAAGTACATAGCTAAGATTCTCTAAATCAGATTCTCTTCCCACATGTTTTTTTACTCTTACTCCACCTTTTACATCTTCCTCTTTTATTTTCTTTCCAACATTTTATCCCTGCTGCTTTGCTCTTTTAAAACTTGACAAGATAAATATCTTCCACAGCAAGCTCAAGTCCTCAGAGAATATTTTCAACACAGCCATTTCTAGACCCTGAATCTACAAAGGAAGTGCTGGCATGAGCCTTAAGTAGGCCAGCTCCACTCACCTCCAACTCTACTTAATCAGCTTTCTTAAATCTGGGTACAGAAAGCAGGAGAAACTCCCTCATCAAGCTTTTCACTCATCTTTAACCATCTACTTATCACCAGTCTAGGTGTAAGGTGAAATAAACAAATCCCCTTCACAAAGTCCCAGGACTGGGTTCTGCAGTTTTCTTTCTGATGAGAAAGAGATTTACACATTGATACCTAGGGCCTTCTGTCATTGGCTCCTTAAGAAAGAAATAGGTCAAAGGGTTTGAGGTAGCTAAAATGCAGCCAGTCCTTGCTATAGGCGGGGCATAGCAGTTTACATGTTTTATCTCACTCAATCCTCACCATGACCCTAGAACTGGAGATTTCCACCCTGTGCTGCAGCAAGAGAACAATGAGTACCCACTGAAGACAAAATCTAAATTTTAATTTTTTTGGCGATGTTCTTTGTATTGTTTTGATGTTTGTATTTGTTTGCTTGCATGTTGAGACAGGGTCTCACTATGCAACTCCCTTATTAAATAGAATTCATTATATTGGCAAAAGATGGCATCAAACCTGAAGTACTCCTTCTGCCTTTGTCCCCTGAATGATAGAATTGTAGATGTATAGCAACCATACCTGATCCTCCCGGCCATGGATGTCACTTTTTAGCCTAAACTGGTTTTGGACACATGGAAGACCTTAATCACTGGAGTGCTGAGATTATAGGCATTAACTACAATGGCCAAGTACTTGTAAGCATTCTTACTTCTAAATTCGTGTTAGCACTATACTGAGCTAATTATTTTCCCACCTTTTCTGAACCCAATCTTACATATTTTTCTCAGAACAAAACAGCTGAATTCACAATGCAAAACACATTAAATCATAACAAAAACTCTGACTTGTTCCTTATATATTTGACCTCATGCCCCAAATTAAATAACCAACAAATCAGAGCTTGTTTAATATACTTGGAAATCATTGCTACAGAGTTGGTATTGAAAGCAAATAAGTAGAGATAATTATCCAAAAACTGAGATAAAGAAGGAAAGGGCAAACTTTGAGGAGATAGTTTAAGAAGAAAGAATGAAGTCACGAAATTATTCAAAGACTAGGAAGCATCAGCAGAAAAAGAAGATGGGAATATTAATAGATTATGAATATCATCTAAGACAGTGATTATCAACCTGTGGGTAGTGACTTTTGGGGGGATTGAAAGATCCTTTCTAAGACCACCAGAAAATGCAGATATTTAAATCATGATTTTAACCACAGCAAAATTACAGTTGTGAAATAGCAACAAAAGTAATTTTATAGGTGAAGGTCATCACAACATTGAGGAACTATACTAAAGGGTTGCAGCATTGGGAGGGTTGAGATCCTCTGGCCTAAGAGATTTTAAATGACAGGGTCTCTAAAAATAGTACTTAGTGCATAGAAAGTGCTCTAAAATATTTTGAATGTTCATTTAAATGTAGTAGAAAATAGTATGAAATTAAAAATTAAAGTAGGAACTGATATTTCACATATGACCCTTGAAGTAGATTTTTCAATGAAAGGATTAATAGATATAAGACTTTAGGGAATAAAAGAGTGAACAGAAGACAAAACTTAAAACAATGAAAAAATATAGCAGTTTCCTTACAGGATAGGAACTCCGACAGAGTTTGAAAAGAATATTTTCTACATTCCTAAAGCCAGCGGGTGTGGTTTTTTGTTTGTTTGTTTGTTTTATTTTTTATTTTATTGTGTGTGTGTATGTGTGTGTGTGTATCCAGGATCAAGATGAGGGATCAAGATCCGGGATCAAGACAGAGTGTGATTTTTTGTTTTATTTTTTATTTTATTGTGTGTGTGTGTGTGTGTGTGTGTGTGTGTGTGTAGTATCCGGGATCAAGATGAGGAAGGTCTGTACAGAGCTTGGACAAGGACAGAAAGAGTTGGAAAACAATTATATCTATCAGAATTATAGTAAGAAATTGAAAAAATACTCAGAATTGCAAGGAAGGCTAAAAAAAATCAATAGATGATAAGTTCACAACAGGCAGTCTTGATTGAGGACCATTGCAAGGGACTTGAAGAGACAAAAGGACAAATAACAATGAACCTACTAAAGTCTGAAATACTGGAAGAACTACCAAGTAGAAGTCTGTGTAGTATCATGGGACTAGTAACATTTGCTCTGCACATTTTCCTTCCACATCTGGCTTCTGCTCATGGCTCCCAAAAATCCCCATGAGTAGAGCCCGTGTGACCATTTCAATGTCCTGAAGCACTAAAGAGAAAGGAGACAGATGAAAAAGGAGTGAGCAAGGGAGGTGGGATGAATCTGGAACATAGAGACAATACCGAGCAGAAGAGAAGGAAAGGATTAGGATAGAACAGCAGTAAAGAGAGCACAAAGTACAGAAATACGAGAGAAGGAAATGTCAGAGGTCATGAGTGCCAGCATAAAGGTGCTGCCAGCCCTCTTTGTCTACAAAGGGAAGCATTTATATACGTTTGTGTATAGATAGTGGTAGGAATTAGAGCCAGCTATGTTCATAGACAGTTCATGGTAACATCTAAGTTTGATTTTTTTAAAAAATTATTGACACTTTAGACACACAGTTTGTTCAATACCAGACATTTATGGAGTAGTCAGAAAAATCTGATTAATCTCTGGATTACATTGGATATGAAATTTGAATTCCATTCAATAAACACTTACAAAACACCTATGAAGTGCAGGCACTGTGACATAAAAAGGGACAACAAAGTTGTTTCATTCTGTTTCATCAAACACAAACCTCCTGGAAAAATGACATCACAATAAAATAAGTTTATATAATTCTTAGTGTGTTCTCAGCAATAACATAAAATCATCTTTTGATAGAAAAGTATATATGGGCTGAAGTGCATACCCATCTTAGGGTTTCTATTGCAGTAATGAAACACTATGACCAAGAAGTTATTTGGGAATAAATAGTTTATTTGGTTCATATTTTCATATCACTGTTCATCATCAAAGGAAATCAGGGCAAGAACTCAGAGGCCAGGAACCTGGAGGCAGGAGCTAATTCAGAGGTCATTGAATGTGCTGCTGACTAGCTTGCTCTTCATGCCTTGCTCAGCCTGCTTTTTTAATAAAACCCAGAACCACCAGCCCAGGTTAGGCCCTCCCATATTAATCATTAATTAAGAAAATGTCTTAAAGACCTGTGTATAATCCATTCTCATGGACGCATTTTTCTTTTTATTAAAAATTTCCACCTCCTCCCATTTCCCTCCTCCTTCCCCCCTCCTCCTCCCCCTCCCTCTCAAGTCCAAAGAGCAGTCAGGGTTCCCTGCCCAGCGGGAAGTCCAAGGTCCTTCCCCCTCCATCCAGGTCTAGGAAAGTGAGCATCCAAACAGGCTAGGTTCCCACAAAGCGAGTACATGCAGTAGGATCAAAACCCAGTGCCATTGTCCTTGGCTTCTCAGTAAGCCCTCATTGTCGGCCACATTCAGAGAGTCCAGTTTGATCACATGCTCCATCCGTCCCAGTCCAGCTGGCCTTGGTGAGCTCGTATTAGATCAGACTCACCGTCTCAGTGGGTGGGCACAACCCTCGTGGTCCTGACTTCCTTGCTCATGTTCTCCCTCCTTCTGCTCCTCATTTGGACCTTGGGAGCTCAGTCCAATGCTCCAATGTGGGTCTCTGTCTCTATCTCCATCCATCGCTAGATGAAGGTTCTATGGTGATATGCAAGATATTCATCAGTGTGGCTATAGGATAGGGCCAGTTCAGGCACCCTCTCCTCAGCTGCCCAAGGAACAAGCTGGAGACATCTTCTTGAACACCTGGGAGCCCCTCTAGAGTCAAGTCTCTTGCCAACCCTAAAATGACTCCCTTAATTAAGATATCTGCTCTCCTGCTCCCATATCCACCCTTTCTCCATCCCAACCATCCTATTCCCTCAAGCTCTCCCCATCCAACCCTTTTCCCTTCTCTCTCCCCCTCTCCCCTTACCCCCATCCCACCCCCCACCCCCAAGTTCCCAATTTTTGCCTGGCAATCTTGTCTACTTCCAATATCCAAGAGGATAACTATATGTTTTTCTTTGGGTTCACCTTCTTATTTAGCTTCTCTAGGATCCCAAATTATAAGCTCGATGTCCTTTATTTATGGCTAGAATCCACTAATGAGAGAGTACATACCATATTCATAGACGCATTTTCCTTAATTGGAGTCCCTCCTCTCAGATGACTTTAGTTTATGTCAAGTTGGCATAAAACTATCTAGCACAATGCCTTTAATCCCATCATGCAGTATCCAGTGGCAAGAGGATATTTATGAGTTAAAAGCCATCCTGATCTGTATATTAAATTATGCACAGCAAGGACTGCATAATAATATCCTGTCAAATAAAAAAAATCTGAATGAATAAAAAGTGTAAGGAGTTGCTTGGTGATAATAGAGATAATGGTGTTGCAGAACACAACAATTAACTATAGAAACAATTGGTCCTCAAAATAATTTGATTTTTTTGTTTGATGCTGTTCCACACTGTTTCCTTTTGTTCTTTTTGTCATTGGAGTCATGTCTGTAGGTGGAGATTGCTAGTTCATTTCCCAGCCACCAGGACCCAAATAATATCACAGAAACTATATTCATTACAATACTCTTTGGCCAATGATTTAGGCATATTTCTAGCTAGCTGTTACATCTTGAATTGACCCATTTCTATTAATCTAGGTATTAGAATGAGGCTATGGCATACTCGTAAGAATCCAGTATTTGTCTCCTTCTGCAGCTACATGGCGTCTACCTGATTCCGCCTACTGTCTCTTTATATCTCTGTTCGGATTTCCCACCTGGCTTTATTCTATTAAGCCATTAACTGAAACAGCTTCTTTAATAACCAATGGCAATATTCATAACATACAGAGGGGAATCCCACATCACAAGTCAAAAGCTTTACATGTGTTAGGCAAATGCCCTATATTCTGAGGCCTATAAATTATCCTTTTCAAAATTCCTGTCTATAGAGGTTGAAACCTCTGGTCTACCATGTTGAAACCTCTGGTCTACCACTGACTCAGGTATCAATCTTCCACTTATCACTTTCCATTACTTCTTTTGTACTGGATCAGTTGAATTCATTGACCAGAGAAGAAAGTTGGTTGTTATCATTTAGATATGCCAACTTCACAATGTTTCATGTGTTCAAGCTTGAAAAACGTTGATTGGTGGTTGAACGTTTAAGAACCTTCAATGAAGTTATTACTGGTCCCTCCAGGATTGCTGGCCTCCTACCTTGGTATGTGATTTATTGGCCTTATTTGTGTTCATACCACTGAGCTCAAATCTACCAAGAGGTGCTCAAATGACCTAAGAGGAGTGGAGTCATGGTTTTGGACCTCTAGTACTATGAGTAAAGTACATGTCTTTCTTTATAAATTACCCAGACTCAAGAACTTTGTTATTTAACAGGAAATATATAAGTGCCCTTACCTTGATATTCTTCAAAACCACTTCACTTTTGTTTGTGGGGGTGGGAGGGAGTGAGGGAGGGTTTGCTTACCATTCAAAGCAGCCATACCCTTGGATTCAAGCCTGCTGTATATGACATAAGAATGGCATCATGCATTGCTTCTTGTATGTCCCAGGACATGACTGCTACCTGATTTCCTTATTATACCTAATCCCACTTGAGACATCTGCATTTAAAAGAGTACTTTTTGGTTCATCAGTTTGGTTTTCTTTTGTGGAAAATCTTTTGTACCTGGGAGGTGGGGAGGCAGACAAAAGAAAAAGACAAATCCCTAGCAGGGTACAGGAATAAAGGCCCCAGAGAAAGTGATTAATGTCATTGCTGCTAATTTTCTATAATGGCTTGTCAGCAAGGAACTAACTGTGTGCCAAGAGTAAAATGGAAATCCTTCAGGTCTGACTCGAGCACTGAAACACAAATGTTTGCAGGGGAACCCACAATAAAAGATGGGATAAATCTCAGTGACTAAGTAACAGCGGTTACTTAGGTCATGGACCTCAGTAACTAAACCTTTATCCCATCCGACTTCCCTCCCATGGATTCCTCAGTAGTTTGCTTTCATTTCTATCATATGTGTCCAAAACATTTAATCAGATATGCTGCCTTCTTTCATGGTCTGGGCTGCAGAGATCAGTGCCCTTCTTAATGGGTTCATGAAATCAAATTCTCCTACTCTATAATTTCTAACTAAAGAAACTTTCTCCCCTTAAACACAGCCAAAATACCTTGTACTCCACTTTGAAATCAATTCTGTCACTCAAACCCAGCCTCCTCACTCCGCCTTGATTTTCTCTCCCGTTTTGTGCTGAATCTCGGCTCTATTAGTCCAAATGGCCTGATGTAGGGTACCTTCAAAAGGAGCACTTTGAACCCTTAAATTACTTTAAAAGCTATGTTTAAATGTGGTTTCATCATTGACCATAAGCTGCTGAGGCTTTTTCCCTCTTCTTTTGCTGAATCTCTCTTCTTTTGCTTCTCATAATTTTTTTTATTCACTTCTCCTTTCTTGTCTTTGATGATTACCAGGGCCTGTTTCTGATACCACAACTATTGCTTCCTTGCCAGATGAAACACAAAGATAAAAGAATTCTCCTCCTGTACAGGATCAGCAAACAGTTGCATTAAACCACTGAAGGACAGTTTAAACCATAGTATGCCTATAACATGGGCATACATGGAAACAAAATGATGGCATGAAAAATAGGCATAACTGCAGCAGAGAAATACATGTGGGGGTGTTGATACAGGACATACCCAAAGGAAAATTGAAAACTTTTGGAGGCATTCCTCTGCATGAAGATTGCTCTTCTGAGCCTCAAAGCAAGAAAAGATAATTTTAAAAACCACTAAAATAACTGAGAAAAAGGTGCACTGTTCTGGATCAGGCAACAACTGATAGCAATGTGCTTGATTTCCAGAACTAGCAAGAAATTCATTTATAAATATGAGCAGGACAAATTATACCTGGGGGCAGTTAACTAATTAGAAATCCTCTGCAGAGTTGAAACACATAGAATAAATATATCCAGGAACACTGAGGATTCTGCAGAATATATACATTTATAATAACACACATATATACATACATACATATATTCATACATATATATGAACAGATATGCATAACTTTTGCAAGCATTGTTAAGCATCTGTGCTTGTCAGCTTTTTTCCCACTGTAAAAATTCTTGAGATAATTTATCAAGAAGAATTATTTATTATTTTTTATAATTCAAAGATTTCAGTCCAGGATCACTTGGCCCTCTTTCTTTGGGTCTGTGGTAAAGTCATTCATTGTAAATGGGATCATATGCTGAAGTAATCTGATCATCTCATGACAACCAGAAAGAAACGGGAGACCATCACCACACAATCCCCTTTGGGGACATGCACATTTCTAGGCACTAACAAACTTTTAAAAAGTTTGAGACTCTTAAAAGTCCCCTCTCCCATTTCCAGTAGTGCCACAGAATAGAAATCAAGCTTTTCATAGAAGTACCTGACTTGACTGGACTAAAATGACATTTGGATTCAAGAGTATAACACAGAGGGTTGTTAGTACCCCAAATGTATAGTGAAAATGTATTTAACATTTGATTACAATTTTGGCACATAGCTTCTAAAACTCTGGGGATTTTCTGAGTGACAAGACTGTCGTTTGTTATTAGTTGCATAAACCCTTGGCCAAACTTGAGTTTCTGTCAATGAGATGACTCAGGTTAAAGGAACCTAAGGAATCACAGTAGAACTCCCTACCTGACTGAATGAGGAGAACTTTGATCAACAGAGACTTTAGAACTTTTAGAGAAAGAAATAGAGTTTAATTAAATGGTGAATAAGTTAATTAAGTACATCTAATGTCTTAGTCTTCATTGGCTTCCACATACATAATTGACTAGGTGTTTCAAACAGCATAAATTTATTTTTCCAAACATGAGGTTGAGAAGTTCAAAATCAAGTTTCCAGTCGATTCATTTTATGATAAGCTTTACCTTCCTCACTTGTATATGACTTTTTAGTATGCCTTCCCATACCCTTTTGAAGATAGATGCTAAAAAGAAATCCCACACTAGATCAGAATTAAATAGAGTAAAGGGTTATTTATTTAGGGGTAGACTCATAGATCACAGTCCTCTAGTCAAACTGAAAGGCAGCAACCGAATCCAGCAGCTAGAAGAGAAAGCAGGCGTGCTTTACATCAGCATTTATAGTATAAGAGGTTACACCCAAATGGGTATGTAACTTAAAGGCTACTGGCTAATGGAATTCCTACAGCACCCTTTCCTGGATGTCTGCATAGAAAAAATATCACTTACAAAACCATTATACCCATGAAGAAGATTGCCATTCTCATGACCTACTGTAACAGTAATCACCTTCCACAAGTCTCATATCCATGCAACTTCACATTAGAGGCTTGATGTATGTGTGTAAGGAGGCAGAATGGAGAGGGAAGTTGTTGGGACACAACTTTTATAACACTTACATAATGAAATTCCATTTTAATACCATGTAATAGTGTTAAAGAGATGATTTGGTGAATCATACATTTGTCACAAAAATACGAGAACCAGAGTTTGGATTCCCAGAATTCATAAAAAGGCTGACATGGCAACCACCAATGATTATAGCACTGAAAAGGCAGAGCTAAGATTGCTAGGGTGAGATAGCTGGTTAAAATAGCTGATTGAAGAGCTCTGGGTTCAAATGGAGAACCTGTCTCAATAAATAAAGAGGAGAAAAATCAAGGAAGAAATACCACATCAACTTCAAGCCTATACATACATACACATTTGCCTACATATGTGTGAACATGTATTCACACAGTCATCCATACTACATCACACCACAAATACATATGACAGAATAAAAGTAGTCTGGGCACGGGGTTTAGGAATTAGTGATCACAAAAATACGAGGGTTGGTGTGATGACTACAGAAGGGCTAGAACACTAAACTCCTATACCTCTTCTCAACCCTATATAATTCTTTGTATCCTTTACAATAAACCAATACAATAGTAATTTTCTGAGTTACATAAATAATGCTAGTAAATTACAGAGTCTGGAACATGGGCATAAGAACACTACAATCTGCAGTCCATTGGTAGAACATGCCTGATGGTTCTCAGACCATGCACTTGACATCTGAAGTGAGGAAAATCTGTTGAGCCTGAACTCTGACACTTGTCTGAAAGAATTAGTATCATTATGGAACTAGTTGGTATGAAAGAACTGGTGTTGAATAAACATACTCCCGAGAGAGTTATATTTTTCTTTGGAGATGTAACTGCTGACTAGTTGGCAATGTACCACTGGCTATCCCTGCATCCATATACATATGGTGAGCACTAATTAAAATCATGTTGAAAATAATAATTATTATAAAAGAGGATATGAAGACAGGAGGAAGATGGTTAGAGGATGTTGGGAAAATTGGAGGGATGGAGGGCATAGCAGATAGATATGCTAAGAATACATTACATACCTGTATGAAACACTTAAAAAGTAAATAAATTAAAAACAAAAGTGAAACAGAGAAAATTCAGTTTATCAAAATGTATATGCCTAAACTGATATATGTACAATTTTTGAGACTTATTGCCTTTTTTAAATTGTATAATTTTTACTGATCAGTAGAGCTGGAGAGAAGGCTCAATGATTAAAAACATTTGCTCTTTTCCAGAGGGGTAGGGTTTGATTTCTAGCATCCACATATATCACATGTTACCATTTGTAACTCCAGTTCCAGGGAATCGAGGGCTGCTTGTTCATCCCAGCCACCCAGAACCAAAATAATCACAGAGAAACCATATTATTTAAATCAATACTTTGTCTATTAGCTCTAGCTTCTTATTGGCTCTTACGTATTACTATAATCTATTTCTATTCATCTGTGTATCACCACGTGGCTGTGGCTTACTGGCAAGATTCCAACTTGTGTCAGTCTCTGGCGACTCGATGGCTTCTCTCTTATTCCACCTTCTTTCTCCCTGCATTCAGTTTAGTTTTTCCCACCTACCTAAGTTCTGCCCTGCTATAGGTCCAAAACAGTTTTTTTATTCATTAATGGTAATCACAGCATACAGAGGGAAATCTCACATTAGAAATCTTACAACGTTCTTATGGCCTCCATGGAAACCATGTATGCATATGATGTAATGACATGCATGCAGACAATCATATACCTAAAATAAAATAAAAATTTCAAGCAATTGATGCACATGTTCTGTATTAAGAGAAAGAAAGGTATATAATTTTATCAAATACTGTTGACAGGTTTCTGTCCTGCCCAGTCCTGTAGTCATCCATTCCCAAAGTAATACACAGAGGTTTACATTAATTATAAACTGGTTGGCCTATTAGCTCAGGTTTCTTATAACTTATATTAACCCATAATTCTTGTCTGTGTTAGCCATGTGACTTGGTACATTTTATCAGCTAGTTCTTCTCATCTTGCTTTCTTTGTGTCTGGCTTCCTCTGTGAAGACTGTTCTGGTTGTCCTGCCTATACCTCCTGCCTGGCTACTGGCCAATCAGCATTTTGTTAAAGCAATGCAATTGACAAAGCTTTTCTGGGTATAAGATCATTGTTCCACAGCACTTCCCTGCCCCCCTGCACTGTTTTTTTTTTTCAAAACAAGAACTCTGAAACGAATCTCCCTTTTTAAGCTTTTTTTCCTGACCATTATCCATAACAACTTGAAACCAACATTCTATACAAATAATAATAATAATAATAATAATCCATATTTTAGGAATGTGGGCATAGTTTTCCAGGCTACTTCCTACTGATTGGGGACACTGATAACCTTGTGGGGACCTAAAGAAAGTTTAGAACTATGGTCAAGGCCTGACTGGAATATTCTGTGAGACTTGATTATATCAGCTAGCAGTCTTGACACTGTTCTGAATGTAGAACTCAAAGGAAACTCCAACAGACATCCTCTAAATGTTGGATCATCTGGGCCATCTGCTCCTATCAGAGATTCTTCAGGGGGTCTTCTTTGATCAAACCTGATTTTTCTTAACCCAGAATAAATCAACAGCCTCTCATTTCCTGAGGAAATTAAAGCAAAAACCTCTTCTGCAAAATAACATATATTTTGACTTAAATTTTGATGTCAAAGCATTTTCAAAATATATATGTTAGATTAATCCAGCAGCATTTATAATCAAATGTTTTAGTAGTTATTGCTCCTTTCTCAGCCATCAAACAATTCAAAGACAAAACAGTAACATACAGTATCCAGATTCTCTGTGTATTTTCTATCTTTACCTGGCTTTATTTTAAACACTATTTCTTTTCTTTTTATTTTTAATTTTTGGGTTTTTTTTTTTTTGAGAAAAGGTATCTCTGGCTATCCTGGAATTCACTTTGTAGACCATGCTGTCCTTGAACTAACAGAGATCCTTCTGCCTCTGCCTCTGCCTCTGCCCCCCAAGTGCTGGGGTTGGAGCTATGTGCCACCACACCCAACTACTTTCTTTCTTTCTTTTTAAAGAACTTTATCCTTCTTATTTTATCCCCCAAGCCTACAAATATGTTTAAACACACTTTAAGCTGTTTAGAGGTTTTCTTCATCTGAATCTATCTTTACTGTATATCTCTTTTTTTCAGACCACATAAATCTTTAATTTGCTAAGCAATATTGCTAGGATTAAAGCTGTGGCTTTGACGTCTGCATCTACCACATTCCTTAGCTTTCTGAGAGTCTAGTATCATGGTGAAGGTACTGGCAGAACCATGTTTATTGCCACAACTCTATAGCATTCCAAGGTCCCTGCCACCACCAAGAAGTGTGCTGTCAGCTACTCATAAACAGCATTTACGTGCTTTGTGGCAGAGCCTACTAAAAGGGTTGCAAGGTTTTTGCAGCTAAAGGTGAGTCAGGAAGCTTCTCTTAAATGAGACATGCTTGTATCAAGCAAAAGAGCCAACCTGAGAAAATGCTGCTAGCAAGAAGCCATGCTTAACTCTGTTCTTTTTATTTCTAAAATTCCTTCTCAAACTCTTTCAGGTTTTATATATATATATAGTTTCCACATTGGCACCATTTGTTGGTAGAGACTTCTGTGCTGTGAGACAATGATCTTGTACCCTATAAAGGTTTGTCAGTTGCATTGCTTTAATAAAACACTGATTGGCCAGTAGTCAGGCAGGAAGTATAGATGGGGTGATCAGGCAGGAATAATAGGCAAGGCAACCAGAACAGGAGAATTCTAGGAAGAGAAAAGGCTGAGTCTGAAGTCATCATAGAAGAAGCCAGACACAGAGGAAGCTATAAAAGGTACCAAGCCACGTGGATAAGACAGACAAGAATTAAAGGCTAATTTAAAATGTAAGAATTAGTTAATAAGAAGTCTAAACTAATAGGTTAACCAGTTTATAATTAATGTAGACCTCTGTGTATTTCTTTGGGACTGAATGGCTATAGAATCAGGTGGGACAGAAACCTCTGTCAACAAAATACAATTCAAAAAAAGACATTTATTTTAAATCTTTAATTAAAAAATATGACCATGACCTCATCCATCCCATTTCCTTGCAAACCAACTAACATTTCAGCCTTCTGATTTGCTAATGTAATAAGTCCAACTCTAAAGACAAGTTCTTTGTCAGGGCTATGAATATGATGAGATTAAATTCCTGAATTTCAGTTTCATTATTGGGCAAAAAAGAAAATATTTTTATCAGTACAATTAAGGTTTCTAAATCAGTTGACTTTGTTAAATGAAGGTGAGATTATTCTGTATAGTGGACTGACCTGGTGAGATAAATAATTTAAAAGAGGGACTAGAAGGCATAAACCAAAGACAAAGACTTCCCTGCTTCCACAAATGATTTAAGCTATAGCATGATGGGATTCATGGAAGTCCCCATGATAAAAAGTTGAATTTTTTCTGGAAGCTCAGAGAAATCCTCAGTTGATAGACAACAAAGAGCAGAGCATCAATCCCACAAAAAAAAGTAACTAAAATGTAAGAACCTAAAAGACCTTGACCAAGTAACTTGACCAAGCCAACACTTTCATTTCAGTCTTGTGAAACCATAAGCAGAATATCCAGCTAGTCTCTGTCTACATTCCTGTGAGATAATAAATACAACTCATCCTTTTGTGTTTTTGTTTAATTTTGAGGTTATAGTATAATTACAATATTTCTTACTTCCCTTTACTCCATCACAGTCTTTCCATATACTCTACCCATATATCCCTTAAATTTATAGCCACCTTTTTACTGATTGTTATTGAAATTGAATACATGGTGGATGGAGGTCACTCAGCCCCAAAATAGTCACTCTGAAACTGTATTAATTAAATCACTGCTTGGCCCATTAGCTCTAGCTTCTTTCTGGCTAACTCTTACATCATAATTTAACCCATTTCTATTAATCTGTGCATCACCACGAGGTTGTGGCCTACCATCAAAGTTTCAGCACATCTCTCCCATGGCGGCTCCATGGCTTCTCTCTGACTCTGCCTCCTTTCTCTCAGCATTCTGTTCAGTCCTCCCTGCCTACCTAAGTTCTGCCCTATTATTGGGGCACAGCAGTTTTCTTTATTAATTAACCAATCTTATTCACAGCCCACAGAGAGGAATCCCACATCACCATATGTCTATGTATATACATGCATACATATCGTTATATAACCTGCTTAAATTATATAATGTTAGTTGTATGTATGTATGTATGTATGTAGTTTTCAGGTCTGACCATTTGGCCCTGTTATAGGAAACCACAACCAATCAAACTGCAAAGTTGTGGAGCTCAGTCCCAGTAAGCACATCTATAAAATACACTTACATCTAAGGGTAAGAGATTATTGCAGAAAAGGGGGTGGAAAAATTGTAAGAGCCATAAGACCAGGGAAATTTCTGTGAGATTGTGTCTCCTATGAATATCAAAAGCAACCCCAATAAATTTTCATGACTGTTGAAACATGAGTTTACCACATAAAATAGACATGCTAAAGTAGATAGAGGAAAGTTTTTGAGTCATAAGCCCACACAAAGAATTATAGACAACTTAGGAAAGCTGTAAGTGGGAGGGGTGTTCCCCAGGGAAGAGCATACCAATTGGTTTTCCAGAGCCAAATACATATATTCTTAACATTCTCAGTTTGAAATAATTTGCTATGTAGCAATAGAAAATAAATACAATTACATGAATAAACATTTCAAAATTTGTCATGCTCCTCCTTCATGTTACAGTGCTATCCAAGATGTCTTATAGTTTCTTCTTCAATAGAAAGTATAGCCAGGTATTTTTGTAAGGTGTTGAGCAAAACGTTTTATGTATAATAAGTGACTAATAATTCCAACCACTTGATTTATACCATAGTCATAGTTTACAAGACAGTATTAGCAAAATGTTACTGTGTTTACTGGGCCATTTAACATATTCTTCCTCTAAAATGGCATTCTTTTTTCTATAACAATATGGTTATACCACTCCAATAAAGTATCATCTTCAAAGCAGAAGATAAGTTACATATTTATTACTCCAAAGCCCATGGTTTGATTTCCACTTCTCAGGAAAAATGCTTTTTAAACCTTATCACTAGTTAACAAAACAGAAATTATGACTTTATTAAAAACGTTCACCCAAATGTCAACTCTCACTTTTCTGGTATAGAGTGAAACCAGTAGCTTTTGCAGAGTCTTCATTGAATCCAAGCACAAGAAGGAATCAAACAACTCTAGAAATCTTAACCATTTTCCATTATCCTTTACTTCCTCATTACTCTTTACCAAGTCTTTCAACAAAAATAGGCAAGACAGGAGTATGGGAATAATTTGTTCTGGCTGGTTTGAGTCCTAACTCTAATATGTCTTTTACACATTTTATCTGTTTCCATCATGCTGCTAATAATATTAGGAAAAGTTTACATCTCTCACAGTTTGCTAAATTCAAATAAGGTAACAAATGAGAATATTCATATGAGTAAAGAATTCCAATAATTTGACAAATGTTTGCTTTTTAATCATTTAAATTCATTCTTAGACAATGTTGTACATGTATGCATGTCTACCAACCACTTTTTTGCCTCCCTACTGACCCTTCCCACCTCCTTTTCTCCCCATAAACATCTCTCACATATTCATATGACACAAATGCTTGTTTTAGCAACAATTTTATCAATATATAATTGAAGTTCAGTGTTAAGAATTTTGTCAGATTCCAACTGAATCTCTAAATCTTTTTTCTGAGACCTTAATTCATCCATTCTTCAAATATATATGAAATATCTACCAAGACCTATGTGTTATATAAGGTCCTTCAAAACAGCCTCCTATGGTGTAGGAGGTCCTTTTGTCTATGTGTTATTTTCATTGGTTAATAAAGAAACTGCTTTGGGTCTCTAGTAGAGCTGCAGAAGAACAGAGCAAGGCAGAAAAAATTAAACGGAATGCTGGGAGGAAGAAGGCAGAGTCAGAGAGAGATGCCATGGATCTACTGCCAGAGATAGAGATGCTGAAACTTTACTGGTAAGCCACGACCTTGTGGTGATGGACAGATTAATGGAGATGGGTTAAATTAATATGTAAGAGCTAGTCAATAAGAAGTTAGAGCTAATTAATTAAAAGCAGTGTTTTAATTAATATGGTTTTTGTGTGATTATTTCAGTTCTGGGCAGCCAGGACAAACATGTGGCCTCCTCCAACACTCTTGTTGTTATACTCTTGCATACTAAAAGTTCCCAGAATCCAGGAACCTCTTACCACCTGAGATAGTTATAATTGTCAAAAACATCTCCATTGTAGGGAGAGCCTGAGTCTTCAGGGAAAAAAATAAAATAAAAAAATAAAAAATAAAAAAAAAAGATAGTCAGGTGTTAGGTGATAGTTGGCAACACGCTTAGAAATAGCACCTAACACCTTAAGTGACAGTGAACAAAGCCAGGAGGTGTCTATGTGATGTGGACACTGATCAAATGTTCCTAAAATAACTAAGAGAAACAATGAAGCTTTTATAAAGAAGCAGGAGCATAAATGGAGCTTTAAATGTCAGCCAGAACCTGAGGAGTGGGAAGCAATTTTAAATGTGCTGAACAAAAGGAGTAAGGGCATGGAATGCAATCCTGGGAAAGGGTGTTTGTTTGGCCATAGTTGGGCATCCTGAAAGCTTGACAAAGAAGTTTGAAGTTGATACGATGAGAACCAGGAAACTTCCCAAAGACATTAAAGTATAATTGGTTTCTTTTTCACAAGAGCACTGTTTATTTGAGCAGTAAATAAGTATTTTCCTTCAGAAGAGGAGGGCAGACACAGAATAGTTCAGGCCAAGGCAGGATTTATGAAAAGACCAGTTCTAGAGGAGGATTTAAAGCAAGACAATGCCCTATGGTAGTTGAATCAAGTGTTACTTGATTTATAAATTTGTCTATTAAAGTTGCCAGAAGCAACTGACCTTCTGCTCACCTTGATGCAGTATAGCTTCTGAAGTTTGTACAAAATTATATTTTTACATTTTTCCAAGAGTGATGAAGTTTTTTAGATCCACAATTTTGAAAATATTTCCTGTCATGTAGACACCAAAAAGAAACCTTCTTATTAATATTTTACCTAATCTATATCTTTCTTAAGAATATCCTACAGGAAGACAGAGTTGGTGTTAGAACTCTTTTTATGCTTTTTAACCTAGCCACCTGGCTAGATGCATGTTAAATCGCACAGAAGGAAAATGACTAAAGTTTGAGTTCTTGTACCTTATAATACTAGAGATATAATGTTCCTAATTAGGATTTCTGGGTCAGGGAGGTATCATAGTCTTGTCCAACAGTCATGCAAATTTTATTTAATCATAGTGAGATGGTATTCCAGCCAGAAACCCTGAAAGACTGTAATTCTTTAACTCCCTAAAGAATATAGAAACAATCCAGAACCAACCTGGTGGGTCTTTTCCTCTTTGCTTATTGTAGTTTTTTCTGCCTGCATAGGCTTGAAACCCAGATTGATCAATTCATTTGGATGTTGAGGGCAGGCAAAAGGGTGATTCATGCAGGATCTACTGATATGTTCCTCCTAGAACTGTAAAAGAAATTGTATGCATTCTGTACCCCCTATTTTAATTGTTTCTTCCAATTAAATATTAGTGTTTAGTGGACAATCCAAACATATCTCTTTCCTACCAAGGCTATAATAGAGAGTAGCAGCTTATCACTACTCTCTTACTTCATTTGAAGCATGTTTTCCACATACTAGAAACAGAAAAGAAAGAAAGCATGACTTCAGAACAAAGAAGGGTAATGCCTTAGTGTTCTATTTCTGTGAAGAGATACCATGACTAGGACAACTCATAAAATAAATCATTTAATTGGAGCTTGCTTACACTTTCAGGGCTTTAGCCCATTGTCTTCATGGCAATGAGCACGGCAGCAGGCAGGCAGACATGGTAGCTTAGAGTTCTACATTCAGATAATCAGGCAGCAGCAAAAAGAGAAAGAGTCGTTTGGCGTGGGATTCTGAAACCTAAAAGCCCACCACCAGTAACATACTTTCTCCCAACAAGGCCACAACTCAAACTCTTTTCAAATAGCGCCAATCCCTGATAACCAAAAATTCAATTTGCCTGAATTTGGTCATTAGGGAATGACACTTCTTATTAAAACCACCATATTCTACCCTTTGGCCTCCAAAATATTTTAGCCATATCATAATTCAGATCAACTTCATATGTCCCCATAATCTATAAAAGTTCAACATTATTTAAATGTTCAAAACATCTTCTGAGATTCAAGGTAATTTCTCAACTCTAATATCATGTAAAATAAAAATCAAAAGGCATATAGCATACTTCCAACATACAATAGCACAAAATATGTATACATTACTATTCCAAAAAGAAGGAAAGGTAGCATAATGAAGAAATACTAGACCAAAACTAGAAGAAAAGCCAGTAGGGCGAACTCCCGACCCTGCATCTCCATGTTTGATGTCAAAATGCTCTTTGGATTTCCAACTCATTTCAGCTTTGTAGACTGGAACATACTTCTCTCTTTTGGGCTACTTCCACAATCAGTCTTCAAATTATCCCACCATCCTGGGATCTCTAACATCCTGGGGTCTCCAACACAATCCAGGATTCTCTTTCATAGCTTCATGCAATGGTCTCTCTGAAGTTCCATGCATGTGGACTTTTGACACACACAACTAGCCTTAGCAGTTTTCATTAGCCACAGAGAGAGATTCCACAACATCTTGCTCATATCCTTGACTCTAGAGACAGAACCAAGTGACTGAAGCTACCAAGTTCTGCTTGCTAGCGGTGGAACATGGCCCATTCGTTCAAATACATCTTCATCAATTTTCTGTTTTTAACGATTTCCTTCAGTGACTAACATTTTTCTTTGACTCCTTTTCACATGTTGGAAGCTAACCTGGGTGGGATTTTGCCCTGAAGTCACCACTGCCTTCATTTTATTTAAGATCATAATTTCAAATAATGCTACTCCCTGGTGATCAAATACCCAAATCCATGAGCCTATGAAGGTACTTCTTATTTAAACCACCAAGAATAACAAATATTTTCAGACATTTCACCTTCTCATCCTTTTTGAAAACATTGCATGCTTTCTGGAAGAGACTACTTGCTATAAAATACTCAACCAGAACAGTCAGGACTCAATGTGATAATCTCACAGACTGACATGAGAAACAAATCTGCTTTAGGATTTTGGTGTGCTCTCAGAGATATCCCACACGTTATTTCCAATCACCTAATCTGCATTTCACAGATACATATTTCAGTTTATGATTTAGGCAATTATTTGTTGGAGACTGGAGAAGACAGCTCCCTGAAGAGGACCCAGTTTCTGTGCCTAGCACTCACCTGGTAGCTCACAACCATTCATAATTCCAGTTTCAAGGAATCCAATGCCCTCTTCTAACCTTTCCAGGCACCACAAGCTGTATATGTGGTACACATATCTGTATTCAAACCAGCACAAACACATATAATAGCATAAAATAAACAAATATTTGTTGACAACATTCTATATATAAAACACCAACGGTGAAAGAAAGCAAATTGGAATATTATCCTTGCTCTCAAATGTTCAAAAGGATTGACTTGGTCCTTTTTCTGCTTCTTTAGCAGAATGCCTCAGGCAAGAACATTATTTAAAAATATGTAGTTATTTCTTCATAGTTCCAATGACTGGATTTATTATATGTTTGGGATATTGGCCAGGTATTTCCAGGTTCTTGGCTTCTTGTTTTTTTAATATTATAGTCTAATTATAATATATTATATATAATGAATTATATTAAAATTATATATGTATATATTATATATAAGAATATATAATATTTTTCTATTCCTCACTTCAAACTCTTTCATATGCTCCTCCTCACTCTTCTTAAAGTTCATGATCTCTTTATTTCACTAATTATCATTTCCTATATATATATATACATATATATGATATATATATTCTAAAATAAAACCTGTTCAGTCCATATAATGTGATTTGTAAGTATGTGTAGTATGTATGGTTCTTTGCTTCTTAATAAAGGACTTGTAATAAAGGCCCACACATACTGCAAGGAAACTATTCAAAGTAGTAAGACAGAAATCCACTGTTAAGAATGACAGTGAGCCACATAAGGAAGTATTCAAGGGCTCTGATTACTGTTTGTGGCTTTTATTATGGATTTTGGTTTCTAATGTTATGGTTTGGGCAGTTCTGCATTTGATTGACAGGTTTAAGTTAAATGTCTGTTTCTTTATTATGCATGTCCTTTCCTATAATTCTTTTGATTTTAATCATCTGCACATTCAATTATGCCTATGCATAAAATAATAAATACAGGATGCTTCCTAAAACTTCACCTAGAGGACACATTTTTTTCCTTACCTCACATTAAGCCAAATCTAGTTCTAGTTGACCCATTTTCTGTAGTCTTAGAAATATTCCAGGATGTGTTCGAATATAAACAGGGTGCTGTTGAGGAGCAGCTAAGAGGAGTCATTAATTTCCTTGTTTAAAAATATATACATGCAGCCTCATGCAGATGGGGGTCCTAGGACAACAACGAGTTGCTAAGTGCATTATTAGGAAATAGGTATTTGCACAGTACAATCTAAATGGAGTTTCAAATTACTCTGGTATGCTTGCATGCCTAAAAGATACATTAGGATAAATAAAAAACCCAATAATGTGTACTCGGTCCTTTCATGGCAGCTTCACAGCAGATGCAGAGCATAATCACAGACAACTGTATCTTCATGTGGTCAAGGAGCAAGAATGAAAATTCCTAAAGTCTTTGCTATGATACAGCAAACAACTCTCAAAGGCCCACCTCCTTAAACCACTATTCTGGTGACCAAGTTCCCACCATATCATTTGGCAGACATGTTCAGACCATAAGAGAGAATATAAGTTTGAAGTTTAATGAAAATACAGTATTTCATTAAGTAGTTGAAAATGCTTCAACTATAGAATTTAGGGGGTTGAGAAAACTGCTATCTTTGCATCTTCTGATCATCTTGTGATGATTAGTACTGAATTGGAGAAGCAGAGCACAGTTATCATCAGAAGTAATGAGCAACATTCATTATTGACTTTGAACCACCTTCTGTGTCTGGCACCTCCTAATTGCCAAGGCAGCAGTGACTCTTCTTTTCCATTTTAAAAGTGAGACTGTAGAAGATTGGTGAGAATTAGACCTTGATATAAAGTGGAGAACCATGATTCAAATTTAGCAATTCAACTCTAGATGTTACACCGCTAATTTAAAGGTATCACAAATTAAATATATCACAAATGTTTCTAGTACAGTACTTTGTAATGTAAATATGAGAACCAAACAGTCATTTTAAGGATGACAATGGCAATCCCACTAAAAAAAATGAAATAAAGATCAGAAGATCAAGTAGGCTGCCTACAGACTATTTCCACTCTCTCTGTTCCCAAGACCCAATTCTCAGCATCTCTCCTAGCACTACAACAGAACATCAGCAGTAGTCTCCCTCCCCACTGTCCATGGCTCCTGTGGATTCCATAGACCATCACTCCAGGCCTCTTCTCCCCTCCCTATGACCTTTATCTGCCCCCAACTCCAGCAAACAGCCCCTGCTCAAATACAGGCCATACCTGCCAGATGAACAGGCAAATTTCCCTGGGATCCTTTACACTCTCTATGTAGCTCCAAACCCAATACTCAGAATTGCTCTTAGTGCTACAACAAAGTATCCCCCTCTCCCAGTCTCCAATCGGAGAAAACATTCCTGTGAACACCAGCCAAGCAAGCCAATAAAATAGGCAGCACACAGCAAACACACTCTTAAAATTCCAAAGAGAAAACAGAAACAAAGGAACAAAACACCTACCCATCAAATACAAACCCAGAAAGCAGCACCTAGACCTATACTCACTCCAAACTTAGATGTCTAGACACCAGCATAAGAACACAGTCAATAACAGTCAGGGAAATATATCTCCATGAGAACCCAGATATTTATTCTACCACTGAAGGTGTGAACATTTCAACATAGCCTAAGAACAAAAAAAAAAAAAAAAAAAAAAAAAGAGCCGGGCGATGGTGGCGCACACCTTTAATCCCAGCACTCGGGAGGCAAAGGCAGGCCCATCTCTGTGAGTTCGAGACCAGCCTGGTCTACAGGGCTAGTTCCAGGACAGGCTCCAAAGCCACAGAGAAACCCTGTCTCGAAAAACCAAAAAAAAAAAAAAAAAAAAAGAAAGAAAGAAAGACCTTTAAAAAGACAATGAAAGCTCTATGAAGAGGATAGATGTCCTTAAGTAGGTATTGAGTAAATCCCTACAGAAATTCAGGGGGGGGAAGATAACTAAAGGAAATGACTAAATCCCTTAAAGAAAGACAAATGAAACAAACAATTGAACAATTGAAGGAAACAAATAAAACTGTCTAAGACCTGAAAAAAAAAAGAAGTAGAAGCAATAAAGAAATCACAAAATGAGGGAATCCTGGAAATAAAAAATATAGGAATTCAAACAGGAACCACAGAGGCAAGTTTCATCAACAGATGAAAAAGAGAGTTTAAAGTGTTGTGGATATGATAGAAGAAATAGACACACTGGTCAAATAAAATGTTAAACCTAAAACAAAACAAAACAAAAAAAAAACCTGACATAAAATATCCAGGCAACCTGGGACACTATGAAAACACCAAACCTAAAAAGGATAGGAATAGAGGAAGGGGAATGATACCATCTCAAAGGCTCTGAATATATCTTCAATAAATCATAGAAGAAAATTTTTTAACAAGAAGTAGATGCCTAAAAATGTACAAAAACTTGCAGAACACCAAATAGATTGCACAAGAAAGAAAAATCCCATCATTATATAATAATCGAAACACTAAACACAAAGAACAAAGACAATTAAAAGTTGCAAAGAAACAGACCAAATAACATATAAAGGCAGACCTATTAGAATTACATCTGAAATCTCAATAAAGACACTAAAAGACCTAACGATTTGGGCAGATTTGACGCATATGCTAAGAGACCAAAGATTCCAGCCAAGATTACTATAACCATAAAAAACTTTCAATCACCACAGATGGAGAAATTGCATGATAAAGTCAAATCTAATCAAAATCTATCTACAAATCCAGCCTTACAAAAAGTGCTAGAAGAAAAAATCCAAACCAAGGTTAACTACGCCGGTGAAAACACAGAAAATAAATAATATCACATCATCAAATCCAAAAGAAGAAAAACACACCCTAACTCATGGGCACACACGACCACCACCAGCAGCAACAGCAAAAACAAAATTACAGCAATTAACAATCGCTTTTCATTGATATCTCTCAATATCAGTGGTCACAATTCCACAATAAAACCACACAGATTAACAGAATAGATGCAAAAGGATTCATCCTTCTGCTGCATGCGAACAATATACTTCAACATCAAGGCTAGACATTCCCTCAGGGTTGGAAATAGATTTTCCAAGCAAATAAACCTAAAAAGCAAGCTGATGTGACCATGCTAATACCTACCAAAATAGACTTCAAGCCAAAATTAATCAAAAGAGATGGGGAAAAAATACTATATAGGGGAATGTAGTACAGTAGAAAGATATACTTAGAGCTGCGATTGGACAGTTCTTGGGGGAGGGGGTTAGAGGCGCAATACGACAGTTCTGGTGGGGTAGAGCCACAATAGGACAGATCTAGAGACTGGAACTGAATGGGACAGCTCAGCCCTGGAGGAAATGTGCCCTGACTGTCGGGAAGCCAGGCTTACCTAGAGCTGCAATAGAAAGCTTTGGAGGCTGGAGCTGCATTGGGACAGCTCTGCCCTGGAGGAAAGGTATCTTGACTATGGGGAAACGAGGATACTTGAAGCTGGGTGCAGTGGGGGATGGTCTCCCCACAGGATATAGGGATTCTGCTCCTCTCTTGGAGAGCCCTATGGCTGAGTTCTACTCTGTTCCCTTACAGGAGTGTCCTAGCAGAGCTGTCTGCTTCTTCTCCCGCCAAAGATGTTTCTTCTGCTAACACTCTGCTAAAGAAAGAGAAGACTGCTGCAGAAATCTAACAATCTCCTCTGGCTCCACAAAAAGTTGCTACTTTTCCTTTGCCGCCTTGCTCAACCCTCCTTAAGGAGCATCCCAGCAAGGTTCTTCTGTTCTGCTCCGTCTTGCTGAGGCCCCTAGGGAGTGTCTCAGCAAGGTTTTCCAGTTCAGTCCCCCTAGGGGACGTCCTAGCCAGATTCTTCTGCTCTCAATGAAGGAGGAATCCAGGAGGGTGGCTGCCTCTGCCAGGGAGGTATTAACAGCAGCTCTTACCTGAAGGGGTAGAGAGGTTTATACAGGGCTTCTAAAGGGTGCCAGGGAGAAGGGGGATTGGTTAGTTTTTTCCTGCTTAGGAATTAGTCAGTGTAGCTGGTCAAGGGTAGAGATGGCTGACTTCATGTCCAAACTGTGTTTCTTTCCCTGGTCTTTTCTAACTTTTTGACTCTAATAATAGGACCAGGGCATATTTCTTTCACTGGCTCTAATTCTAGAGACAAACTGTCTTTCTTTGACACTAGTTTCGGAGTCAGGACATGTGTCTTTAGTCCTGGGTTCAGGGATAAAGATGTTTCTCTCCCTGGCCCAGGTCTCAAATTCAGGGTGTGTTTTTTTCTCTGCTGGGTTCAGAGTCAGGGTACTCAGTGATTGGCTGGTTTCCTGCTCCAGTTGTCCTTTGTACCCTACGTACTCATCAGAGCAAAAAAAAAAAAAAAATGTTCTTTCAATTCTTAACACCTATGCCTGAAAAACAAGGGTGCCCACTTTTGTAAAAGAAATACTACTACAGCTTAAATCACTCATTGACCTTATACACTGATACTGGAAGAATTTAATATCCCACTCTCAACTATAGACAGGTCATCCAGAAAAAATAAATGTAGAAATTAGAGTTAACAGACAGTATAAACCAAATAAAACTAACATATTTATATTCCACCCTAATACAAAAGAACATACCATCTCAGCACCTCATAGAACAGTCTTTAAAATTGATCACAAACTCAAAAACAAAACAAGTCTCAAGAGATACAAGAAAATTGAAATAACTCTGTGAATCCTATCTGGTCATCAAGGGCTAAAACCATACAACAGAAAGCTTACAGAAACTGAACAACTCTCGAATGAATAAAAGAATGGGTCAAGATAGAAGTAAAGAAAGAAATTGAAGATTTTCTAGAATTCAATGAAAGGGCTGGAGATATGGCTCTGTCGTCAAAAGCTAGACTCACAACCCAAAATGGAATTCAACGAAAATGAATTCACAACATACCTAAAATTATGGGACACAGGGAAAGTGGTACTAACACAAAAGTTAAAAATACTAAGTGCCTACATTAAAAAAAGATGCAGAGATCTCATACTAGCAACTTAATAGCATGCCTGAAAGATCTAGACCAAAAAAAAAAAAAGAAGAAGAAGAAGAAGAAGAAGAAGAAGAAGAAGAAGAAGAAGAAGAAGAAGAAGAAGAAGAAGAAGCACAGCCAAGAGGAGTAGGAAGAATATAATCAAATGGAAGACTAGAATCAAGAAAAATAATAACAAAGAGGGTAAAAAACTGAAACAATTAGTTGGTTCTTTGAGAAAATCAAATAGATAGACAAATTCTTATCCAAACTAACTAAAAGACAGAGAGAAAATATCCAAATTGATGAGATCAGAAAAGAAAAAAAATGCATAGCAACAGAAACTGAAGAATTTCAGAGAATCCTAAGAATATGCTTTAAAAAATTACTCTGCTGTGCAGTGGTGGCACATGCCTTTAATCACAGTACTCAGTTAAGCGGTAGAAGGTGGATCTCTGTGAGTTTGAAGCCAGCTTTTCTACACAGTTAAGTTCCAGCACAGCCAGAGATACCCAGAAAAACCCTGTCTTGAGAAAAACAAAAAACAAACCAAAACAAACAATAAAAACCTTTATTTTACCAAATTAAACCTAAATCTAAAAGAAATGGATAATTTTCTTGATAGATATCACTTTCCAAAATTAAATCAAGATCAGATAAGCAAATGAAACAGACCTATAACCTCTGGCAAAATAGAAGCAGTCATTAAAAGTCTCCCAAGGAAAAAAAAAGAAAAAATTCTACCAGACTTTTAAAGAAGAGCTAATTCCAATACCCCTCAAATTATTCCACAAAGCAGAAACATAGAAACAGAAGAAACATTGCACAATTCATTTAATGAAGCTACAGCTACTCAAACCACATAGACTGAACAAAGAAAGAGAATTACTGACCAAATTTCCTTATAAACATAGATGCAAAAATACTTAATAAAGTACTTGGTAACCTTATCCAAGAACACATCTAAAAGATCATCCAGCATGATCAAGTTGGCATCATGACAGAAATGCAGAGGTGGTTCAACATACAAAAATCAGTAAACATAATCACCAAATGAATAAAATGAAAGAAAGACCACATGATCATCTCATTAAGTGCTAAAAAAGCCTTTGATAAAATTCAAATGTTCCCTTATGTTAAAAGTCCTGGAGGGAATAGAGAGACAAGGGATATATATGCCTCAATATCATAAAGGCACTTTACAAGAGGCCTATACCTAACATCAAATTAAATGGAGAGAACTCAAAGAAATTTTACTAAGGCCAAGAAGAAGACTAAGCTGTCCATTTTCTTCAATACAGTACTTAAAGTTTTAACTAGAAAAATAAGACAACAGAAGGAAAACAAGGAGTTACAGCTTGGAAAGAAAAAAAGTCAAAGTATCATTATTTAAGATGATATAAAAGTATTTACATTATGTAACTTAAAAATTCTACAAGGGAACTCCTCCAGTTGATAAACACTTTCTTCAAAGTGGCTGGATACAAGATTAAGTCAAAATAATCAGTAGCCCTCTTATACATAAATAACAACTGGAGAAAAATCAGGAAACTAACACCATTCAGAGTACCTCAAATAATATAACATATATTGGGGTAACTCTAACCAAACAAATGAAAAGCTTTCATAATAAAAAAAAAAACTTTACATCTTTGAAGCTATCATTAAGAAGCTATTAGAAGATAAAATAATCTCCCATGCTCATGGATTGGTAAGATTAATATAAGAAAAATGATCATTGACCAAAAAATCGACAGATTCAAGGCAATCACCATCAAAATTTCAACACCATTCTGTACAGACCTTGAATGAGTTATTCTTAACTTCATATAGAAAAACAAAAATCCCAGGAAAGCTAAAACAATCCTGAACAATAAAAGACTTCCAGGAGTTTCACCATTTCTGGTTTCAAGTTATATTACAGGGCTATTATAACAAAAACCATATAGTATTGATAAGGAAATAGACTTGTTGATAAATGGAATCAAATCAAATTGAAAACCCAGACATGAATTCACAGTTATGGATGTCTGATGTTTGACTAAGAAGCCATAAATATACAATGGAAAAAAGAAAATATCTTCAACAAATAGAATTAATCAATCTGGATGTCTGCACATAGAAGAATACAAATAAATCCATATTTGTTAACCTGAAAAAGCTAAAGTCCAAGTGGATCAAAGACCTCACAACATAAAACCAGACACACTATACTGATAGAAGAGAAAATAGAGAACAGTCTTAAATGCATTAGCATCGTACAAAACTTTCTGAACACAACATCAATAGTGTAGACACTAAAATCAATAAATAGGGCATCATGAAACTGAAAAGCTTCAATAAGGCAAAGGACACCATCAATCGAACAAAGAGGCAGTTTACAGAATTGGAAAAAAATTACCAGCTCCACATCAGATAGAGGTTTAATATCTAAAAGATATAAAGAACTCAAGAAACCAGGTGCCAAAAAGGCAATCTAATTTTAATATGGGGTACAGATTTAAACAGAGAATTCTCAACAGGGGATTTTCAAATGGCTGAGAAACCTTTAAAGAAATGTTCAACATCTTTAGCCTTCAGGAAATGCAAATTAAAATGACTTTGAGATTTCATCTTAAGCCTGTCAGAATGACTAAAATCAAGAACACAAGTGATAGCTCATGCTGGTGAGGATGTGGAGGAGGGGGAATATTCCTGTTAGTGCAAACTTATATAGTCACCATGGAATTCAATATGGTATTTCCTCTGTAAACAGGGAACTGATCAACCTCAAGATCTAGCTGATGGAGGATTCCCCTTTGTATGCGTGAATATATTTTATTGTCATTGGTTAATAAAGAAGCTGTTTCAGCCAGTGGCTTAGCAGAATAGAGCAAGGCAGAAATTCCAAGCAAATAGAGGAGGAAAGAAGGTAGAGTCAGGGAGATGCCATGTTGCTAGCCAAGGAGTCCCATGGAGATCTCTATACAACCCTGGTTGATATTAGGACAGAAGGATGCTCTTTAAAAACTGACAGTGGTGCCAATGTCAAGTACAACAACTACATTGCTCATTGAACATAGGGAAGTCAAGCAGTTGCCTGAATGGAGCATTCACTGGTAAGTTCTAAGTTTTGGCACAAGAAAGTACTCTGAAGGCTACAGAAAAAGAAACCTGGATACCAATCCAGCCATAAAACCCTCCACCTATAATCTGGGATAATGATGACCCAGAACATGTGGAAGTGGTCAACCAATGTCTGGTTTAATTTGACGCCCATGGCCACAAGAATGACCCCATGCACTACCTTTTCCAGATGGCCAGAAACTGTAATCTGGAAAGTCAAGAGACCGAGAGTAATCCCAAACAGCACTAGCAGAAAAGAAAAAAAAAACAATGAAATGATTCGTAATGATATTCTGCTATGCTTATAGATAGTTGCCTTATCCAGTCATCATCAAAGGAGTTTCCTCTAGTAGCAGACAGAATTAGGTGCAAAGAGCCCTACCCCCAACTGAGTCAGACTTTATTTGGAGAGGTAGTCTAAATTGGAGGTCTCTATCTTGTCCCTCCCCCCCCCAGAATTGGGGAACCCCCATGAAACAGGTGAGGAATGATAATAGGAGTCAAAGAAAAAGAAGGAAACTAGGAGAACATGGCCCACCAAATCGGCTAAGCAAGACTCATATGGGCTCAAGAGACTGAAGAGGCAAGCATGGGGCTTGCATGGGTCTGTACCAGGTTCTCTGCAAATATGGTTGTAAGTGTTGTATTTTTGTGTGACTCCTAACAGTCAGAGTGGGCGTATCTGTAACTCTTTGATTGCTTTTGAGACTCTTTTCCTCCTATTAGATTGCCTTGTTCAGCCTCAAGATAAGTGCATTTTTTTTTTTGATGTCTTAGGGTTTTATTACTGTGGAGATACACCATAACCACAGCAAGATGAATGAAAATATGAATGAAAATATTTAACCGGGGCTGGCTTACCATTCAGAAGTTTAGTCCATTATCATCAAGGTGGGAAGCATGGCAGCATACATGCTGGAGAGGCAGCTGAGAATTTTACATCTGATTCTGCCACAAGCACAAAGGGACAATGATACACTTGGCAGGCCTAAGATTCTAAGACCTCAAAGGTCACTCCTCAGGAAAATGTCTTCCAACCAAGTCACACCTACTCCAGCAAGGCCACACTTCTGAACAGAGCCAATCCTTATGGGCCTTAGGGGGGCATTATTATTCAAATCACCACTCTTGTCTTATTGTATCTTGTCTTATCCTGTTAGGCAGTTATCTTTTGGGGGATTATTCTTTTCTGAAGAGGAAAAGGAAAGGGTTGGATCTAAGGAGAAGAGAGGTACAAGGGGAATTGGGAGGAATTGGGGAAGGGGGAACTGTGGTCGGGATGCATTCTATGAAAGAATAACATATTTTCAATGAATTAGTCAACAGATGTTAGATAGATAAATGGGAGATAACAAAAATAAAAATTAATAAATTCCCACTATTATAGTTCCTATTTTCACAGAGCTGTAATTGAAACTGTAATGGAAGCCAGTCACTAGTTCCTACTGAGACATACACACATTTAGACTTAATTGATTCTTGCCCTTAGTGGAGTAAAATATTCTGGCTCATAAAAAAATAAAGGAAAGCAAAAGCAAAAATTAGTGTTAGTTTTGTTTATTTAACCTAATATGTCTGAAACATCTTCTATAATTAATTAAATTCTTTTTTAAAATCTGTTGATTTAATAAATTCTTTTATATTCACATCTCCATACTTGGGCTTTCATATCTACTGTTCGTTGCCTTTCACTTTTGACTAGCCATATGCCAGGTGCTCAATAGGCCACAAGTAGTTGAAATATCTCTACTTGTTTGGATAATGCTCAGAGGAGAAATTTATTCTTCAGTTGCTGTCTTTTAAAGAATTACAGTAACTGCATATTAAAGATTTCTTTCTTGTTAAATCTAATGCCATCTTAAATTCTAGTGTATAAAGCACATACAATAAGACTGTGAAGATAATGGACAAAGAAAAGTCTATTGTTTGTTTATACTTTACAAAAGCATATGAAAATAGACAATCACAATATTTGTTTGCAGATCACCATTCTTGTGTAAATCACTTCTTCCCTTTCATCCTTTTACCAACTCACAAGCCTAGTTCCAGACCCTCTTCATTTCTGAATACTCTTGGCCTGGTCAAGCTCTAGACCCATGATTGAAAGCCATCATTCCCTGGTCCAATGAAGAATTCATCTACCAGATTTGCCAGGCTTACTTCAGGTCCTGTGCCTTCTAAAATGGACCAATTTAAAGAATGTCAGATTATTACAACGGATTCAAAGCCAAAGAAGTTCACATGCCTTGGCAAGTCACACAAACAACATGAATAGTCAAAAAGGATATCTTCCATCAAATGCCCTAGACTTATAGAAGTGTAATCTAATGAGAACTACCTAGATGAACTACAGGATACAGAATTGAAAATAACAATCATAAACTTTATTAAATAATTCAGTGAATTAAAAGAAGACGCAAGCAAGAACTTCATTAAACTCCAAGGTGATAACAATAAACACTTGAGCAATGTCCAAAAAATACAACTACATATCTAAATGAAATAACAAAAATAATTTAGGATATAAAAAATCAAATTCAATAAATAGAAATACTCAAGATATAACTAGGTGAAATTAAGATAAATTAAAATACATGGTAAATAAATTTAAAAACTCAAAGACTTATAAATAGAATAAATCATACAGAAGATGGAATACCAAGACTCAAAGATAAAGTACAGAATCTAGACAAAATAAGCAAAGAAAATGAAAATACAAGTTTAAAACACAGTAGAGGAATATACAAGATATTTGGAGACAAAATAAGCAAAGAAAATGAAAACACAAGTTAAAATCACAGTAGAGGAATATATAAGATATTTGGAACACCATCAAAAGACTCACACTTTGAATTATAGGCATAGAAAGAGGGGGAATCCCAAGTCAATGGCATAGACCAGATCATTAACAAGATGACAGAAGAAAATTTCCCCAGAAAAGACAGATTCATAAAAATACAACATACAGATATGTCATCTAGACAAAATCAAGAAAGAAACAGCCCATGGAAAATCATAATCAAAACACTAAAACAAAGAAACACTATTAGTACCTGCAAGAGGAAAGACACAACTGATAAATCTAAAAGGAAAAATCAAATTGGGGGAGAAGGATGGAGTGGGAGAGTAATGAAAAAGAGATCTTGATAGAGAGAACCATTATGGGGTTAGGGAGAAATCTGGAGCTAGGAAAATTCCCAAAAATCCACAAGAATGACCTGAGCAAAGAGTCCAAGAAATAGTGAAGAGGGAGTCCTAATTGGGCTTCCCGTATAATCAGTTTGGTGAATACCCAAACTATCATCATAGAGCCTTCAAGTAGTAACTGACAAAACCAGATGCAGAGATCCGCAACCAAGCACTGGGCTGAGCTCCAGGAATCCAACTGAAGATAGGGAGGAGGGAATATATGAGCAAGGGAAATCAAAATCATAATGGAGAATTCTACAGAGTCAGCTGAATCAAGCTCATGGAAACTGATGAACTCTAGATTTTAATAATATAATATAATATTATTATATAATAATAATAGCTGTGGAGCCTACATGGGACTGAACTAGGCCCTCCATCTGTTGATAGTTGTGAAGCTTGGACTATCTGTGAGGTATCTGGCAGTGGGACCAAGATCGATCCCTGGTGCATGAGCTAGCTTATTGCAGCCCATTTCCTATGGTGGAATGCCATGTTCAGCCTTGATGCAAGGGAGAGGGGCTTGATTCTGCCTCAACTTAATGTGCCAGACTTTGTTTACTTTCCATGAGAGCCCTCACCCATTAGGAGGAATGGATGGGGGTGGGCTGAAGGGTGGCAGGAGAAGAGGTAGGTGGGAGAACTGTAGATGGAATGTTAAATTAAATAAATAAATAAATAAATAAATAAATAAATAAATACCCTGATTTCTCAATGGAAACTCCAAACCTGAGAAAAGCCTGAAACAGTGCACAACAATTTCTAGAAGACCACTGCTGTCAGCCTAGACTGAGCAAAGTTATTTGCCATAGTTGAAAGAGAAAGAAAAGTTTTCCATATCCATACAGGCTTTTAAAATTTCATTAGCAACAGCAACAACAAGAAACAACTAAATACAATACTGAAAGCATTGTTTTAAACTAAGAGAGAAATATGCACAGCCAAGAGACTCTGGAAAGAAAACAAATGAAACTGCAATCTAACAAGATAAATCACAACTAAAAACATATACAGTCAAAGGCATCAAAAAGACTGCAGTCTACATACTCTTCGATAACAGCCCTAAATATTAATGACCTCAACTCTCGAATAAAAAGTCACATACTATGTGACTAGACTAAGAAGTATAATCAAGCTATCTGTTTTCTATGAGAAACTTATTTTAATTTAAAAGACAGGGACCACTTGAAGTGCTTCTAAAGGGGGAAATTATTTAAAGTAAATGGTGTCAAGAATTGAGATCCTTTAGCCACTGCTAATTACCAAGTCATGGTTAGGCTTTTCAGTCTGTGGTCTCTACTCATATACATATATATATATATATATATACATACATATATATATATATATATTTGCATTATTTTTAAACAAATCCCAGACTCTATGTGACTTCTAATTTACATGTATCACGAAGTAGCTACCAAACATTAAAGTCTTTAAAATCAACATGCCTGAACAGTTAAGAATAAAATACATTTTGTTTCTAAGCATCGTAATTTCTGTAAACTACAATGTGGGATTATATTTAAGTTCAGCTTTGTGCCTAGAAGACTTCATAAAATGGTATTGCAGCCTTGCTATTACACTTTATCAGGAGATGCATACTGCCTGCTGTTATTATTGATCAAGAATTTCAGATGTTGCCTTCCTGAGCTTCCATTATAAAGTTCCCTATCAGCTTTTCAACTAACTGTCTTAGCAGGCATTGAAGTTAATTGCTTAGATCAATTATCTCATTAAGTGTTGAGACACTGATTTTCTAAATCTATCATTTTCTCTTCATTTATCCCCAGGAATTGTCCTATAAAGAAAATTTTTGGTCAAATTCTTAGCTGTCTTTTCTGTATGAATAGTACCTTAAAACAAGTAAAAGACTAGATTATTGTTGTTATTTATCCATTTTTAGGATAATTGACCAGTTTTCTAGTATACCACAGAGGTTTTTACTATAAATTTATGAATATTGATATATCATATTCACTTCAGTACATTTACAGCGAGAACTTTTAAGTTAGCTTCTAAGTCTTTTATTTTTTATTAATTATTCCCCATTTATGTTTCAAATTAAATAAAATATTTTTATGTGCTCCCCATTGTCTTGATGACTACCTTACTTTTTTAATAACAAGTTTTTCCTACAGTGTTAGTTACATTGTCATTGTTGCAATAAATCATCATGATCAAAAGCAAGTTACAGAAGTAATAACATTTTTTGTCTTATGGTTCCAGATGAAGAATTCCTGTGATAAGGGAGACATAACAGCAGAAAGCAGGAGAAGAAAACTGAGAGATCACATACCATTCCACTCACAGGAAGTTAAGAACTAGAAGTTAAGGGAGTTAAGAACTCCACTGATATACTTCCTCAAACAAGGCTAAAGAAACACCGCAATGGCCCCTAATGACACAGTGCTATCTATATACATAAATCAGAGCATCACTCAGCCCTTATCAGAGACGCATCTTCTTGCAGTAGATGACAATTAAAAAAGAGATTCACAACTGGATAATGTGCAAACAGTGACTAACTTTGGAGAACTCAATCCTAAATGAGATTTTTTTTCTTTTTCAAATCTGTGTCCTCAAGCCTAAGGGATCTATGGAGAAGAGAAGATAGAAATTCTTTAAGAGTCAGAAGTGATGGAAGACTCCAAGGAACCAGTGTCTTCCAGACACCGCAGGACTGACACACAAATGAGCTTCCAGGGACCATGGCAGCATGCATAAGACCTGCACAGATTCAAACCACACCAAATATCCACACTGAGAAGAGTGTGTGAACACAAAAAATCACTTTGATATTTTACCATGAGGCTTGTGGTTTACCGGTAAGGTTCTGGAGTCTGTCTCCATCATTTTAAAGACTCCCTGACTCTGTCTTCTTTCTACCAGCATTCAGATTAGTTTTCCTGCCTATCTCTATTCTCCCTTGTCACAGGCTCAAAGCAGCTTCGTTATTAACCAATGATAACAAAATATATTCACAACATACAGAATCCCACATCAACACTCCTCATTGCTCTTTTCAAATTCTTGACCTCTTTTTTCATTAAATTTTTTATAAATATAACCTGATAAATCTGTAAAATGCTATTTATAGGTATGTTTTCAGGGCTGACAATTTGGTATCCATGTACTGGACAATCCTGGGGAAGACTATTTCTCCCACTCTCAGCATTCCTTAGTTGTTGGAGCTCTTTGTCTGTGGTTGAAACCTCATTGGCTTTCTTCCATCCACTTTCGCATGCTATATAGCTGTCCTTCTTTGGTTCATGTTTGGAAGACTTTATGGGTATAACTTCTGATATTGCTAGGAGACATAATCTCACAGCAAATTCTCTGATCCTCTGGCTCTTACAATCTTTCAGCCCACTTTTCCACAATGTTCCCTGAGCCTTACATATGAGAATGTAAAAGCAACATATTGGTTCCTCATAACATTAACATTTTAAAATATCTTTGCTGATTTTGTTCATAAAAATGATACTTACATCTTTCAACATATGTCTGGATTACTGAGTTTTAAAATGTCATTTGAATAATTTCTGACTGAATTATTTTGATGCAGTTAATTACCTTTATGATATACAAATGAGTTTACTTCTTTATTTTAATTTGTCAAGACTGATCCCTTGTTTAGATTCATGTGATGATTCAAAATTCAAATCTACGCAACAATTCATAATGAAGATACTCTACTTGTCTGTGGTTTTTATCTACACATTCTTTCATATATGCACTGACTATACATTGACTTTTGCAGTTCATCATATGTTCTGAAAATTATGGCCACTCCATACACAGGTAAAATTTTCATTCATTTACTAGTTGCATAGTATCCCATTATATAAAACCATATCTTACCTTACTCCTTTATTAGTATAATAACAGAGATAGATAAATAAATTAACAAATAAATAGGGAAGAGTGCTACAGCTTCTTTTGGAGGGCTAGACATTCAACAATAACATTTTGTTAGACCTTCTACCTTTTCTTTGTTCTATTAGTCTACCCTTGTTCTATTAATCTGTTCTAAGAGTTCTGCATCAATGATTCACAGTTCCACGATTAGAGGAGTCTGACCCAACCCTAGCTCTGAGGATATGCTTAACTTTTTGTTAGTTTTTAAATGACTATGTCTTGGTCAAGGAGACTTAATTTTAAAAAAAATGCCTACTCATAAATTCTCCATAAAGTTACTTTCCTCCTAGTATATCCACTAGAAAAGAAAATGTTTTTTTTTATCCCTTGATATGATTCTTGGGGATTCTGTAGTCATCTTGCTTTTCCCCTGGGGATTACCCCTAACCTAAAGATAGAAGTCAGGAGTAAAAGATTTTACCTACTTCATAGCACACCTTAGTCAATGAGTCAGTCAAACAGTCATAAAGGGTATGTTTCTTAGATTACCTGGCTATGACATATGTGAGTTAATATATCTGTTTGTTTAGTACCAACTGCACCAAATGTTTGGTCAAAAGCATTACCCCAGCTCCCTAATGCCCCTTCATACAAAGAGCCTGAAATATTAAGTTGGGGGCCTCATCCTAGCCTCCAGCATACATCTTTGGAAGCCCCTTTCCTGAGAGTTACCTCAGTCCCAACTTCACCTCCTCATGGAGGGTCAAGGAAGCCCTCCAAAGAGTGACCCCTCCCCAGGGAGGGTCAGGACCACTACCATAGGCTATTGCTATTGCTTTGGGATGAACATCCTAAGTATTAGAAAATACCAACTGTATGAGCCACCTCTCTTTCTCTTCTGTCTTACCTGGTTCACTTCTCTTGAGAACACTGGAAAAAGAAGTTTAAGGAATTCGCACCAATTTGCAAATGAACAAAAACCTCAGCTCGTTCATTTGCTGCCACCTAATGCGGATGCCCTCTTATCTCTGCTCAACTTTCTGATTCTTTCAGTAAAAATTCCTGCCTGGAAATCCTGATCCTGTTCCTTACCCCTCACTCCTGCAGTGCTGTACCTCTCACAACAGAAAGAAACCAAGAAAAACTTGACATTAGGGTGAGAAGAGATTCATTCATTATTCTCTCCACAGCGGGAAAATTATCAGTTTTCAATGACTTAAGGAACCTAACCATTCACAGTGTCACTGAACCGGTATCCCATTCCCCATTGCTAACTCTTCTCTTCTAGCCCCTCCTCCCATCTCAAAGTGATTCCAAAACTTCTTTTGCTTTACAATCCAGAGCAGTTGGTCTATCTTTCCTTAAACTTCTATTTCATTAATTTCCTTGTACCTTTCAACACTAAAACTGCTTAAGACACCTAAATCAAAGAATAATTCTGTTCCTAAAAAAATGGACACTGTGTTACTATCAGATCAATCTGCTTAAAATGACCGTCTCTTAAAATATCACTGATTTTCTTACTGTGAATATTTAAAAGAAAAATAACAATAGTTATTTAATGGCATTTCTAGAATTCTTTATCAATGAGGTTGAGAATATGGTTAAACTCTACATCTCAGTGAACAATGTTAGATACATAGAAAGTGCCTGGTTGTTGCTAGCGGCTCCTGCTGCTATTCTTTCAGCAGGTATCTTTGATATAAAAAGGTTGTTTGGACTTGCTGCCACAAAGAGATAAGAGTTCTGATAATATACACACTGAAGACCAAAAGAGCGCTATCACCTCAGATAGACCCTTGCATGTAGTGACATGCCCAGACAGGATCTGCACGCTATGAAGATTAGTAACAGTGTCTTAGAAACACTAGTAAATGGGAAAGGATCGAAAATAGAAGGTTCTTTAATTTCACTTTCCAGGTTATGAATATTGTTAAAGACGGAGGCAACACTGAGGCACCTGGTATTTTTAAATCCTAGCAAGAGGCCTGTTTTGATTCCCGTGGGAGACTGTCACTGTTGTCACCCACTTTGACACTGAGAGAGGAGTTGACGCCTGCACAATTGCCCCGTGAGGTACCGTATTTGGAGTTGGTGAAAACTACATACATAAGATGAATATCGTGCTTTCAATATAGAAAGGAAGGAAATAGAAGAGTTTTCATTGTCCTCTCCCAGTCCCCACTGTTCCTATCGTGCCCCTGATAAATATGAGCTAGTCTCTAAAATATATATCTCATTCAGGCAACTGTTGTCCTGCTGCAGTGATTCAGTAGCTTTAAAAGATCACCTCAAGTCTCTGATCCTGAACAGAACATTCTCATCATGCTCCAGTGATGGAGAAAGCCTTCTTAACCAAAATCTTTAAGAGGTGAGTCTTAGTTAAGGTGTGGCTTTGCTGGGTAAAAGGTTGCACCTTCATGTGCTTGCTCTCTGTGCCTTTTCCCTCAGGATATTGCTGCGCCTGGATTTCTCATTTCCTGTTTCGTGAGTTTTTCTCTTATAATAAATAAAATATAATTGTTTTATCCTTAGCTATCCTGGTTATTTCAACACCTGGTGCCCAATATAGGGTGAACCCACCACCCTGAGATTCAGAGTCTCTTGCTCTACTGACTGAGCTAGCCTAGAAGCACAGACAGCCTTTCCCTTGCTCCTTCTCCAGCTTTTCCAACATTCTAGTGAAATAGTGAACAATATAGCAGCTGATCTAGGAGTACAAATGACAACCAGAAAAAAAAATAACTGAGAACAAAGTCTACATACCAGGCATTACACAGACATGGCATGATGTCACTGAATCTCTTACAGGACAACAGAGAATTAACCTTAGGAAAAAAGAACTCTGCCTTTGTCATGGAAGTGTCAAAACTATATTGGTGGTGTTCTCATGGATAGCTCACAACTACTGAGATCAGTATGGCACAGAATTTGGGGCACATTGAAAAAACCAAAGCAGAAAGTGAAAACAGTTATGGATCAGCTAAAGTCTTTCATTTGGTGAAAAAGAAGCAAGTTGGGGCCTGGATTCATGGACTATATAAGGATCTGACTGGTGCAATCTAAAGAGGGGCATGATGCTAGTACAGGGAAGCTTCCAAGCAATGATTAGTAACTTGGTAACTAAAGAACAGAAAACAAGACATGGAAATTTTTGGTCAACTAAACACTGAAAATCAGGAAAACCTCTTGACCTGTCTATTCAGAATCCCAGAGCTCCAGTTCTTAAAAGTAAAGCCAAGGAAAGAGTTCACTTCAACAGTTTCTTAGCATTCTAACAAAAAACAGAATCACAAGGTAAGAAGAAAACCTGGTGTAGAGACCATGGCAACTAAGAGGACTGATCATTATTATTTAATAGAAGTTTCCTAAGAAAGGAACTAATTAAATGCACCTGCACTAAAATGATTACATGGCTATTATCTGCCCACACAGACAAACTGAGAACCATAAAATCTGAAATGCAGCAATCAAGAGGCCTAATTGTCTCCTGTAAAGAACGGCTTTGTTTTACGTAGTACTCCATCAAAAACACTAAGTGTTAATGTGTCTCATATAACATATCTGGCCAACTAACTAGTTTAATTCATCACACACCATGAGAAAGAATAAAAGCCGGGGGTTAGTGACAAGTTAATAGTAGAGGCAGGAAACAAAATGGAGAAACATACTTTGATTGATGGTGCAGAACTATTAGGTACTACTATAGATGGACTCTGTCTAGCTTTATTTAGTGGCCAATCAAAGCAAAATAGATCTAGTAATTTAAACTTTTAAACATGTTCTTTTTGTTAAAAAAAATTAGAAGTGTGTGGGTTTATTGCATTTGCATGGAACAGTAAAAGTTCAATTACAGCCAGCTCTCAAATATCTACAAGTAGATTCAGTATAACAAACCTTCATTCCATTGGCTTGCAAAGAACCCCTTTTGTTATAAAGCTCTGCTTTGCCTTTCTTCACATCCTCCTGCCCCAGAAGCAGCTAAATGAAGGAGTAGCCACACTTAACATCTACCAAGCCAATGTAAAAATTTGTAAATTGAATTATACTGATGATATTAATCTGTTGGACTACTAGTTTAGTTTAACGCACTGCATTAGGACAACAGGAGACTGAAATGATTGGAGAAAGTCTCTAAGCTTCTGACTAACTGAACTCAAAATATCTACTTCTAATTTGATACCTTCCTGTATGAAAGCTGGAAGATTTAAAATACTTCACAGACAGTCATAATTGGGAGAGTTCAAGCACATGGCTCTGACCAAGGACACAGAATGTTAGATGTCTATTAAAACGTTTCTAGAGATGAAAAGCAAATAAAAATGCCTGCTTCCCCTTCCTCTTCCCCTTCCTTTCTGGCCTTAATGTTGATGCCTGGAAAATACCAAAAGCATTACCGTGATCTCAGTAAACCATGAAACAGACCCCAAAAGCTGCCTGCTTCTAGTCTTCATGTTTTAAAAATACTTATTGCATTTGAAGCCAGCTTTTTTATTTTAATTATGTGAACATGTATGTAGACAGACCTATGAGTAGGTATGTGCACTGACTTGCAGGTACCTGAAGAGAGATCAGACTCCCCTGGAGATAGAGCAGTTGGCTCCTCTGCAAGAGCTCTATATGCTTTTCATTGTTGCATCTTCTGTCACCAAAGCTAAAAATTATAAAAAGTTAAATTTCCAAATGTATGACCTAATATGAATTTGGTATATTATTTCCCAAAGCATTTTTTTGACAAATACTACATGAATCTGACAAATTTTCATGTTGACCTACTAGTTACACAAATCGAATAGGCTGCCAATACCTGCCCTTACTGAATTTTTCTCTTGTACCTATGGACGCTGGATTTAAGTGAAAAGTTTAGAGTAGATAACATATTTATTGGTCTACTTTGTCATATGCTTGTTATTAACAGAATCCCTGAAATATGAGTACATCTCTTTAGTAATTAATCGAATCTACTTGTAGATATTTGAGAGCTGGCTGTAACTGAACTTTTACTGTTCCATGTGAATTCAATAAACCCACACACTTCTATTGTTTTTAACAGAAAGAGCATGTTTAAAGGTTTAAATTACTAGATCTATTTTGCTTTGATTGGCCACTAAATAAATCTAGACAGAGTCCATCTGTAGTAGTACCTAATAGTTCTGCACCATCAATCAAGATATTTTTCTCCATTTTGTTTCTATATTGTCTGTATTCTGTCAATCATGTTTTAAATAAATGTTGATTGGTCAGGTAGGAAGTATAGGCAGGAAAACCAGACAGAAAGTAGAAATGATGCAATGAGAACAGGAGAATTCTGGGAAGGAGGAAGTTGATTCCTCCCACACCGAGGAAGCAGGATGTGATCTGCCAGCTGAAAAAGGTATCGAGCCATGTGGCAAAAATAGATCAGAATAATGGGTTAATATAAGTCATAAGAACTAATTAGAAGCCTGAGTTTATGGGCCAATCAGCTTGATAACTTATAGAGATCTCTGTGTGATTTTCTTTGGGGCTTGTCAGCTATGGGGTACTGGGTGGGACAGAAACCCCAACAAGCTGGCCCTCATGTTACAAATGGTGCCCACATGGAAAACTGGATCCACAGAAAGCCTGAGAAAGCTTAGGAAAGACTAGAGTAAAGCATTTCGGTTTTCAGCCATAGCAGGAAAAAAGCTGTGCTGTTTTAAAATGCTGGCTTTCTGGGCCGTCCTGTCAGAGAAAACTCTGACTCTTTCAGGCAGGCAGTCCCGACTATGGAGCTATGGACACACTGTTGCAACTTGCTTCCTGGCAAGGTCCTTGAAACGCCATAGGAGCTTTTGAGTGTTGTTTATGGACACACTGTTGCAGCTTGCTTGCTGGCAGGGACCTTGAAATGCCAGAGAGTTGTGGCAATAAACATTGCTCTGGCCAGTACCTCAGCCATGATTGTTTAGTGAATTAAAGGCTCATGTGGTTGGAAAAAGAGAGATATACAGTAAAGAGAGACTCAAAGAGGAAGAAATGGTTTACAGTTTGTTAAAAAATATATACAGGCTAAAGGTTAAAGTGTTTAAAGATAAAAAAGGAAAGAGAGAGAGAGAGAGAGAGAGAGAGAGAGAGAGAGAGAGAGAAGAGAATAGTTGGATGAGGTCGTACATGCTGGTAGGATTTGCCTGAGAGGTGGAGACAGACAGATCTCTGTGAGTTGAAGGATAGCCTGGTTGACTCATGTCTTGGGAGGAGATGAAGGAATGATCAGTAGACATGCTAGATCACCGACTGCTTCCATGGGAGATGTCCTGGGAGTGCTGTGTACCACCTTGCCCGCCCCACCAAGCTGATGAACCAGTTCCCTCCGCCTGCCCTGGGAGCTGCACACCTCAAACCTTTGGTCAAAACTGACCAAGGTTTGGCTCCGCAGGTGAAGAACTCTTTCAGATACTATGGATTATAAGTATCTGTCATCGTTTATAGGGGCTGGTCAAATGTTTCACACTGGTACAGGATTTTATATGCTTTTCTTGTTTACAAATTATTGTTGGTTAATGTTAAAAAACCTATTGCTGGTCTCAAATGTTTCAAATTGGTATAGGATTTTTATATGCTGTTCTTGTTTAAAATGTAGCCATACATTCCCACTGAGAAAAACCACAAGAAAGACTTTGGTAAGAGTTTTTATGCTGTCTAAAAAGCAAGAGAGGTGTTTGCTATGTTGTCTAAAAAGCAAGAGAGGTGTTTGCTATGTTGTCTAAAAAGCAAGAGAAATGTTTGGTGTGTTGTCTCGAGATTTTGGTTTAAAAAATGTGTAAACAGTTATGGGCTTTATCTAGTTCCCTGTGTCTGTTTTCAAGGTCAAACTTAAAGCAGGTAAGGTGCAGCTGACAGTCAATCACCACAGGGCTCTGCCATCTGTGTTTCTTAAACCTTTAAAGGAGGCTTACAGGTGTTATACTCCCTTTGGCCCAACTTCTGAGGGTCAGCAGTAGCTATGGCCTTCATAGGACAGTCAGCATCAGATATTAAGAAAAGTTACATTTTTTAATTGGGTTAATTAGCATTTTAAAGTCTAGTTTCTTGAGTTCTTTATATATTTTGGAGATCAGACCTTTGTCTGTTGCAAGGTTGGTGAAGATCTTCTCCCAGTCAGTGGGTTGCCTTTTTGTCTTAGTGACAGTGTCCTTTGCTTTACAGAAGCTACTCATTTTCAGGAGGTCCCATTTATTCAATGTTGTCCTTAATGTCTATGCTGCTGGGGATAAACGTAGGAAGTGATCTCCTGTACCCACATGTTGTAGAGTACTTCCCACTTTTTCTTCTATCAGGTTCAATGTGTTCAGACTGATATTGAGGTCTTTAATCCATTCGGACTTGAGTTTTGTGCATGGTGATAGATATGGATCTATTTTCATTCTTCTACAGGTTGACAACCAGTTCTGCCAGCACCATTTGTTGAAGATGCTCTCTTTCTTCCACTGAATACTTTTAGTTCCTTTATCAAAAATCAGGTGTTCATATGTTTGTGGGTTAAAATCAGGGTCTTCTGCTTGGTTCCATTGATCGACTTCTCTGTTTTTATGCCAATACCAAGCTGTTTTCAATACTGAAGCTCTGTAATAGAGTTTGAAGTCAGGGATGGTAATGCCTCCAGACGATCCTTTATTATATAAGATTGTTTTGGCTATCCTGGGTGTTATTATTTTTTATGCGGGGGTGTTGTTCGGGAGGGGGAGACACGAGACACGCGGGGTTGGGGAAGGAGAGACGAGACACGCGGGGTCCCACGTGGGTAAACTTTAATGGGGGAGGGTAACATACAAGGAACGGGAGTGAAGAGACGGAAGGGAAAGAGGAGGGGGGAGAGAGAGAGAGGGCGGGTTGGAACGCCCATTTTTAAAGGGCTCTGGGCATTTTGGGAGGAAATGTCCTGCGCGTGCGTGGTTTTCCATTGTACCACTGGGGTTTGTAGTCCACTTGGAGACTGTATTTTCTGCGCATGCGTGGCCTTGTCTCCAAAAGAACAGCATTCCACCCTTTTGGTTTTATTAAAAAAAATTGAGGGGGGGTTGAGGGTCTTAATGGGTAGGGAATAGGGGCGTAGCCCGGTCTCTCATGACTGCTTCCTGCTGACTTTGGGTGTCGAGGGGTCCGGGGAGCATCCGGTTGTCCTGATGATGTCATATCGATGTTTTGTCCGCTGGCATCAAGTGGCTGATTGAAGAAATCGCATCTGTCTGGAGATTGTATCTGTCTGGCTCTTGAGTAGCTGGGTCACCGTTAGGATGCTGGAAAACAAAAGTCGCATTAGTAGAGAGAAAAAAGTTAGAGGGGAGATTTGGGGTGGAGGGGGTTGGGGTGGAGGGGGGGGGCTTCAGGAGGCCAGGGGTTAAGAATAAGAATAAAAAAGGTAAATGATACTTATTCCGTTAATTGAATGATACTTATTCCGTTCTGCTTGTGTCTGCTTTGTCCAAGTGGGTCAGGCTGGTGTCTTGGAGCTTAAAGAAAATGTCTCAAAAGAAATAGATTTTAATCATATATTCCTTAACATTTTAGGAGTCATTGCTGCAGTCAGTGACAAACCTGTTATGTCAGGAACTTGGTTAAGAATTTGCTTATCACCTGAACCTCTTGGCTCTGTGTTTGATGATGATTCCTGTAGAGACAACTGGATGGTTATTTAGGAATTTAGAAAAGGGAGGGTGTATTAGCACAGGAGGAAAAAATGAAAAATGAGACCATTGTTTTCCTTAGGGTGGAGTAGAGGGGGTTGGACCTGTTGTCCTTTGGAACTTGAGGGAACATGGTCCCGTCTGAGTTACCGTGTAAGGAGGATTGTTTTGAGCTGTGGGGATGAACGGTTTCAGATGTGACAGGTGAATCCAGTGAGGAATTCCCTCGAGCTTGGCAGCTGTGGGAGTTAGAAGAATTACCCTGAGGGGACCCTGCCATTTAGGGGAAAGGGGTGAGGGACGTTGACCTGGAGGTGAGAATAAAACCTTATCTCCTATTTTAACCGGTGGTGGACATGTGTTAGCACATGGTTGAGGTAGTGAGTGATCCGTGAAGTCCCACAGCAGTGAACGTAGGTGGGAAAGGAGGGGAGTGAGCAGGTGATCAGGAAGGGGAGAGGTTTCCGATGGGAGGCCAGGGGTTAAAACCGGCCGCCCATACATGAGTTTAAAGGGTGAAATGAAAAGAGGGCCCTTTGGGAGAGCCCGAAGCCTGAGAAGGGCCAGAGGCAGAAGCCTTACCCAGTCGAGGTGAAGTTCTTGTGACATCTTAACGAGGGCATCCTTTAAAGAGCGGTTAGTCCGTTCTACCTTACCTGAAGACTGGGGGTGGTATGGTATATGAAAATTCCAGGGGATTCCAAGTGCCCTAGACAGATTCTGAGAAATCTGGGAAGTAAACTCTGGGCCGTTATCTGACTGAAGAGAAGTTGGGAGCCCGAACCGTGGAACAATTTCTCGGAGGAGGATATCAGAAACTGTCTGGGCTCTCTTGTTAGAGGTGGGGAAAGCTTCAACCCACCCAGACATTGTATCCACCAACACCAGGAGATATTTAATTTTTTTAACTGTGGGCATATGAGTAAAATCCAGCTGCCAGTCAGTTCCCAGAAGGGAGCCCCTGGCTTGGTGAGTAGGGAAAGGAAAGCTACGATATTTGGTCCTGGGATCTGACTTTTGGCAGATCTCACAGGAGGCAGTGGTAGCCTTTAGGAACCTGATATCCTCAGGTGTTGGTTTAATATATATTTTTACAAAATTAAGTAAAGCTTTTTCATTGGGATGAAATAGCTGGTGCAGGTAGGACAGGATCTGTTGGGTGTCAGGAGGTGTCTGCGAGGCCATGGGCTGTGCTGTTTGTACTCCCTGAGGTAGCTGAGGCAGACCTGGGCTCTGGAGTGCTGCTGTCTTAGCGGCTCTGTCAGCTCGATTGTTTCCCTTGGAGACAATAGAGCTGTCAGACTGATGAGACCGGCAGTGAATAATTCCTATAGCTTTAGGGAGATGGGAAGCTTTTAGTAAGTCCATGATATAATCTGAGTTGGTAATAGAGCCTCCCTTCGTTGTGAGAAGCCCGCGCTCCTTCCAGATGGCCGCATGAGACAGCAGGATATGAAACGCATATTTAGAATCTGTGTAAACATTTAAAGATTGCCCCTCGGCCAACTGAAAGGCACGGGTGAGAGCTATCAGCTCAGCCTGCTGGTTAGTAGTATGAGCAGGGAGTGCCTTTGCCTCAACTATCTCCGTGTCTGATACTATGGCATAGCCTGCTCTGCGAGTCCCATCACATAGAAAGGAGCTGCCATCCGTGTACCAGGTATGAGTAGCCTGGGACAGACTGCCCTCCTGAATATGTGAGGGGTGAGGCAGTAGGTCTTCCAGGACCTCGACGCAGGAATGGGATGGGGAATCATTCACATTAGGTTGAGGTAGAAGATTTGAAATATTAAGGGGTGGGCAGCATTGAAATGTGAGACTGGCATCTTCCACCAGTGCCACCTGAAGGGAAAGAACTCGAGAAGGGGGTAGGGTCTGTAGACCTTTGTAAGTTAAGAGGTTGGACAGGTTATGATGAGAGAAGACTGTAGTGGGTGCTCCGAAGGTTAGTTTTTTTGACTCACGAATAAGAAGTTCAGCGGCCGCCAAGGCACGTATGCAGGATGCCCAGCCCTGAGTGGTAAGGTCCATTTTCTTTGACAGGTAAGCTACAGGTGCGAAGGAGGGTCCCAGTTGATGACCTAGGACTCCCAGAGCGTAACCTTCCTTTTCTGCTACGTAGAGAGAAAAGGGGCGGGTTAAATCTGGAAGATGGAGGGCTGGGGCCTGGATGAGGGCCTGCTGGAGTCTCCGGAAGGGTTTGGTGATGGGGTGGAGAAGGGGCTCATGCAGAGAGCCGAGAGCTGCTTCGTATAGAGGGCGGGCAAGGAGGGAGAAGGAGGGAATCCAGGAACGCAGGAAACCAGCCACTCCTAGAAATGATAAAACCTCTTCTTTGGTGGAAGGAACTGTAAGAGATTGAATTAGTTTTTTTCTGTCCAGAGTGATGGCCTTTTGGGTTGGGGTTATGGTTAATCCCAAATACGTTACCTGAGTGGTGGACAATTGAGCCTTAGAGGGGGAAACTCTGTAGCCCTTTTTGGATAAGAAATTTAATAAGGTGGTGGTATCAGTCCTACTAGTCTCCAGAGATGGGCTACACAGCATAATGTCATCGACATAAAGTAGCAGTTTTGATTTAAGGAGGGACAGTGAGAGCAGATCAGAGGCCAGGGCCTGGCCAAAGAGGTGTGGGCTGTCCCGGAATCCCTGAGGGAGGACGGTCCAAGTTAGTTGTGTGGAGAAATTAGTAACAGGATCTGTCCAGGTGAAGGCGAAGATGTTTTGAGATTGAGGGCTGAGAGGAATAGAGAAAAAGGCATCTTTTAGGTCTAAAACTGAGAAGTGGGAGGTTCCTGAAGGAATGTTAGACAGAAGGGTGAGGGGGTTAGGGACAACTGGGTGTAGCGGGACAACAGCAGAATTAATACGTCGGAGGTCCTGAACCAAACGATAAGTTCCGTTAGATTTCTTAACAGCCAGTATAGGAGGGGGAGGGAAATGGGAAACAGGGACAGGTGGAAATTTTAATTAAAAAAGAATAAAAATAAAAAAAATAAAAACACATAGTAATAAAAAAAGAAAAAAGAAAAGTTACAGTGGTTAGAAGGGTTGCAGGATTATATTTTGCAGGATTTGGTTAAGGAGGCAGAGAAAGTGTTTCATAAGTGAGAGACTGAGGAAGAGAAGCAAAAGAGAGGGGGTGGGAGGCAGAAGAAGTGAGAGGACCAGAGGGATCATAGACAAGAGAGACATTTGATAGAATTTTGGCCACAGTGGTAGGAAAGAAAGGAAAGACAGGGCCTAGACAGGTAGGGAACCTGGGCAACAAAAGACCAAAGAGGAATGAAGACAGGCAGAGGCACCCCTTGGACAACGATCAATGTGCTTATTGCAAAGACACTGGTATACTGGTGGCAGCTGTTTCCCGGTTGAAGGTAAGCAGAAGGTGGGGGCAGCAGTGGTGGATGGGAAGCAAGTAGTCTGGGCATAGCCTCCCTGAAGGACGTCGGCGCAGAAAGCCAAACTTGTGGCTTTGATACCAGCTCTATGAATGGCAAAAGGAAAGGTCTCAACTGACAGCAGGTATGCTTTTGCCAGTGCCCATATATACACAGAGCAATATACAAAGAGAACTATTAACATCTGCAGGAAAAAATAAAGAAAAAATTTTGAGCCTCCTCGAGGCCATACTTTTGCCAAAGAAGGTAGCCATCATACATTGTCCAGGACACCAAAAAGCTCGGGATGCTGTAGCTAAAGGAAATCAGATGGCAGACCTAACTGCTAAACAGGCGGCCCAGGGAGCAATGATCCTGGCAGTCAAAGAGCCTAAAGATTATCATGACATCAGTGAAACCAACTTTAGATACACCCCCGAGGACCATCAAGTTATGGACAAATTGGGACTAGTAAAGAAAACCCAATATGGGACAGTAGAGACAGAAAGAGGAATACTAGTCCTTCCACAAAAAGAAGGACACAAGTATGTTACCAACTTACATCACTTGACCAACTTAGGGGCCAAGAAACTAAAAGATGTTAGGGCCTCTGACTATTATGTTATAGGACTCTCTGATTTGGCAGAAGAAGTAGTCAGAAGCTGCAAGGCCTGTGCTATGACTAATACAGGATGCTCCATATATACCCCTGGGAAGAGGCTCAGAGGCGACTGGCCTGGGGCCTACTGGGAAGTAGATTTTACAGAAATTAAACCAGCCAAATATGGTAACGAGTACTTATTAGTTTTTATAGATACTTTTTCAGGCTGGGTAGAAGCTTTTCCTACCAAGACTGAGACGGCCAATGTGGTGGCTAAGAAGATCATAGAAGAAATCTTCCCGAGGTTTGGGATACCCAAGGTAATCAGGTCTGATAACGGACCTGACTTTGTTGCCCAGGTAAGTCAGGGACTTGCCACCCAATTGGGGATCAATTAAAAATTGCATTGTGCTTACTTACCGACCCCAGAGTCAGGTCAGGTAGAAAGGATATATATAAATTCTAAAAAGAGACCTGCGGAAATGACTGGACAGCCCTCCTTCCCTTTGCCCTGTTCCGGGTTTGGAATACCCCTGGGCGAACTCACCCCTTATGAGATTCTATGTGGAGAACCGCCACTGCTCACTGAGTCAGGTGGAATGTATAATCCTGATGCTATTCTTTCTAGACCTTTATTTTGCCCGCCTAAAGGCCCTTGAAATGGTGAGACCCCAGATCTGGGAACAACTGAAAGAAGTATGCATCTCTGCCTGGATCCATGCCTCCCACATGAAGCAAGCTCCTACCCAAATTGCAGTACCTGGGACTTTGACAACACTACTAGTCAAGAGGCTTATGTTTGGGGGACTAATCATAGGCTGACTCTTACTGAGGTTATGTAATGAGACTCTTATGAGCCCTAAGACTCCTGACACCAGGTATTCGGTTCCCAGTTGAGCTAAATGGTGGGCCTATAATACAGGCCTGACACCTTGCGTGTCTACATCAGTTTTTAATGACATCAAAGATTACTGTATGCTGTACAACTGGTACTAGGGTCTTTTTATCATCCAGCTAACATGCTTGAAGATGAGTTTGACAAGCACCTAACTCGCTTTCGATGAGAACCCATTTCTCTGACACTAGCAGTAATCCTGGGCCTTGGGGTAGCTGCCGGTGTTGGAACAGGTACTGCTGCCCTAATACAGGCCCCTCAGTACTTTAATAAATTAAAAACATCCATGGAAGAAGATCTGAGGGCTCTAGAGCAATTTGTTTCCAAACTTGAAGAGTCATTGACTTCCCTCTCAGAAGTGGTCTTACAGAATAGAAGGGGATTAGATTTGTTATCATGGAGGATTATGCACTGCTCTCAGAGAGGAATGTTGCTTTTATGTGGACCATTCAGGAATAATTAAAGATTCCATGAGTAAACTTAGAGAAAGGTTAGACAAAAGAAAAAGAGACAGAGAAGCGCATCAGTGATGGTTTGAGAGCTGGTTTAATAGATCTCCTTGGATGACTACTCTGATATCTTCCCTTATGGGACCATTCCTAAATTTGTTTCTGCTACTGATTATAGGTCCATGTATATTAAATAGACTAATTACCTTTATTAGAGAAAAATAAGTGCTGTTCAGACACCACCAATATAGTGCTTTACAAGGTCAAGAAGATACTGAAATCTAGTTCTATGATTAGAACTAGGTACTAGAAGAAGTGGGGAAATGAAAGACCTGGGTAAATCCAGACCTCCCTATCAGGAAGAAAATAGCCAAAAATCCAAGCAGGAAGAGAAGAATCAAAAATCTAGGATTAGCTGGTTCGTGATTGTGTTTAAGGAACTAGCTGAAGATAAAGTTAGATTGTGATCTTGAGAATAATCTTGAGAAGCAGGGAGTTTCCCCCTTGTGATTGTCATTGTACTGTGTTTTAGGAATTAGCTGATTATGACCTTGGAAGTGGTCCTGAGAGGCAGGGGGTTGCCCCCTTGTGATCTTCACTGGTATTTTTAGAATTTTCTGTGACACACTCCCTGCCAATTCCGGATCACTGGGCTGTGGTTTCTTCCCTTAAAAATCGGTTCTCCCGGTCACTCGGGGTCGAACTCTTCCCCTGCGTGGGTTATGAGTCTCAGCCCCAGTGCACTTGTTCCCATCTCGTCTCATCATTAAAACCTCGTGTGATTGTAAAAAAAAAAAAAAAAATAGCCTGGTTTACAGAGGGAATTCCAGGAAAAAGATATACAGAGAACCTGTCTCAAAAAGCCAAAAGTTAAAAGTAAAAATAAAAATATAGAGTTTAAAATAAAGTCACATAAAGATGGAAAACACACAGAGAATTTTGTTGCTGTATGCTATTATGCTCTCTTTAAATTGTTTGAATGCTGAGGAAGGAGCAACAATTACTAAAAGATAGTTGCTTATAAATGCTTCAGAATTAATCCAAGATAGACATTTCAAAAATGCCTTGACTTCAAAATTGAAGTCAAAAGGTATGTTGCTTTGGAGAAGAGATTTTGCTTTTGTTTCCACAGAAGATAAGAGGCTGTGGATTTATTCAAAGTTGAGAAAAATCAGCTTTTATCAAGGAAGACCACCTGAGAAATCTTCGGCAGGAATAGATGGCCCAGATATCTGAATTCTTCATCCAGAACAGGTTCAAGACTGCTGCCTGAGATGATCAAGACTCACAGGATATTTCAGTCAGGACTTGATCATAACTCTAATTTTTTTTTAGGTACCCATAAGATTATCAGCACCCCCAACCAGCTGGAAGTAGCCTGGAATACTATGCCTACATTTCCAAAAAAAATGGACTATAGATATTTTCCTTTGTTTTCTTTTTTAAAAAAAATAGTGGGGGAAGTGGTGCAGGAGAATTGTCTGTATTCTTTCAATCATGTTTTAAATAAATGCTGATTGGCCAGGCAGGAAGTATAGGTGGAAAAACCAGACAGGAAGTAGAAATGATGCAATGAGAAAAGGAGAATTTCATAAGGAGGAAGTTGATTCCTCCCACTCCTGCCCAGACCACTGAAGCAGCAGGATGTGATCTGCCCCACTGAAAAAGATACTGAGCCACATGGCTGACATAGATCAAAATAATGGGTTAATTTAAGCTACAAGAGCTAATAAGTAGCCTGACCTAATGGGCCAATCAGCTTTAAAACTTATGGAGATTCTCTGTTTGATTTTCTTTGGGGCTTGCCAGCTGTGGGGTACTGGATGGGTCAGAAACCCTAAGAAGCAGGCCCCGATCACGTTACAACTTTGTCATATGCTTGTTATTAACATAATCCCTGAAATACGAGCACATCTCTTTAGTAATTAACTGAATCTACTTGTAGATATTTCTAATTGAACTTTTACTGTTCCATGCAAATACAATAAACCCACACACTTCCAATTTTTTTAACAGAAAGAGCATGTTTAAAGGTTTAAATTACTAGATCTATTTTGCTTTGATTGGTCACTAAATAAAGCTAGACAGAGTCCATCTATAGTAGTACCTAATAGTTCTACACCATCAATCAAGGTATGTTTCTCCATTTTGTTTCTATGTCAGACACAGAACCAACTAAAGAAGCTCACATGCCCATGTTCCATCACAAAAACACAAATACAAAAGTCAAGGAACTATGTCTTTCTTCAAATCCACCTTTTATGTAGAACTGCTCTCAATGAGAAGTACCTATCTGAACCTCTGCACATAGAACTTAAAAATAAGTAATGTTCATCAAAGAAATCAAGTAGTCAAAAGAAGAAGCAAACACCTTATTTAGCTTAAAGAGAGTAAATGCCAATGAGAACAGCTCTCACTTTTTATTAAGCAAGTTTTTTTTTTTGACAGGCTTTTCCTATAGCTTTGGAGCCTGTCTTAGAACTAGCTTTTGTAGACCAGGCTGGCCTCAAACTCACAGAGATCCGTCCATCTCTGCCTCTCGAGTGCTGGGATTAAAGGTGTGTGCCACCACCACCTAACAAGAAGTTTATTTTTGCATCAGACAAGAGGTTCTATCAGAAAGCCACACCTGATACAAATGCAGAGAAGAGCTGATTCTGAGAAACAACTCCTACACTAAACCATGGATCAGGGAGTATCATGAAATTTTGTCAGGAAAGGCTGTAAGGGCCAGAGAACCAGGAATTCTGCTGCAAGATTGTGTCTTGTATCTATTACAGGAAAGTTACACCAATGAATCTGAGTAATACGGCTGCCTAAATAAGTCCTGAGTAATAATAACACCATCTCATATACCAATGTAGATGAGGAAAAGAAATCCTGTAGAGCAGTATGAGCAAGGCACAAGGGTACAAAGCAGCTGGAAACACAGCAACAATTTACTGTAGTTGGAACATCTATGCTACAGACCATTAGGTGAAGCAAGAAGCGCTCTCTAGGTCATTACTGTGAGAAAATCTCAGGTTCCATGTTAAAAAGATAGTATTGAAAGGTTTTAATTTGATTTTCATATCAGACATTGTTAGGGACTGTGGAAATCCCCAAAAAAGATGCTTCATGCTTAGTACAGCAGTACAGGAGACAATTTCTAAGCTGTTCACTTTAACTATGTATAAAAACTAATACTCAAAAACCATATCAAAAAGTAAAAATAGAGATTTTCAACCAGTTAGGTCCCTGAGAACTGAAAAAAAAATTGTTTGTTTGCTTTTGTTAGTTTTGGGGGTTTAAAAGGGGTGTTTTGTTTGGTTTGATTTTTTTGAGACAAAGTTTCTTTGTCTAGCCTTGGCTATCCTACCTCTAGCTCTGTAAAAGAAGCTGACTTTAAATTCAGAGATCAGTGTGTGGGTGCACCCCTCGCAGTCCTGAGTTCCTTGCTCGTGCTCACTCTCCTTCTGTTCCTCCTTTGGATCGTGAGACTTCAGTCCAGTGCTCCAATATTGGTCTCTGTCTCTCTCTTCTTTCATCGCCTGATGAAGGTTAATATTCAGGGGGATGCTTATATGTTTTTCTTTGGGTTTACCTTCTTATTTAGCTTCTCTAGAATCACGAATTATAGTCTCAATGTCCTTTATTTATGGTTAGAAACCAAATATGAGTGAGTACATCCCATGGTTCCTCTTTTTGGGTCTGGCTTACCTCACTCAGGATAGTGTTTTCAATTTCCGTCCATTTGTATGCAAAATTCAAGAAGTCATTGTTTTTTACTGCTGAGTAGTACTCTAATATGTATATATTCCATACTTTCTTCATCCATTCTTCCATTGAAGGACATCTAGGTTGTTTCCAGGTTCTGGCTATTACAAACAATGCTGCTATGAACATAGTTGAGCATATACTTTTGTTGTATGTTTGGGCATCTCTTGGCGGGTAAGAGGCAGAAATCTTTAATAATTAAATAAATTAATTAATAAAAAAAAGAAAAAAGAAAAAAAATTAAAAAAAAGAAGTATAGATATGTGGATTATAAAGAATCCCCAGTATCCAAATGTCCATGAATTTCTAATCCTTCAACAATATTATGTTTGCCTGTTAAATGCAAATTTCTGAAGCAGATTTCACCCTGGAGGAAGTTTCAAAGATACCTGTGTCACTATTAAAGATATCTGTATATTTAAAAAAAAAAATTCAGAGATCAGCCTGCCTCTGCCTCCCTAGTGCTGGGATTAAAGGATTATACCACCACCACCTGGCAGGGATGGTTTTGAAGCTTTCTATATCCTGGAAACAAACAGATAAAGCATCTTCTTAATTGTTCCCTAATCCAGGAACTACCCGGGAAATCATAGTGCCCAGAGGAACCAATTGTGAAGGTGCTGTTGCAGGACTGGTTTTAAGGACTCCCACGGAACTCTCAAAGCAACACTCTACCTAACCCTACACCCAAACTCTACTATAAAGCCAAGGGTCAAGTTCAGGTGCAGGCCCACACAGACATAGCAGTCACTTGAAGGAACATGAGGAAAAAGTTGTAGTGTGGAACAGAGAAGCTTGTTGCTTAGCCCTCCAGCCGTTTTGGGCCCCAGAGAAGAGAATAAACAACACTGAGCAGTTTGAGTGCACTTTCTTAGCAGTGTATTTAAAGGTTGAGTTATTCTGCCAATGATTTGGGAGACGGGTTAGTGAGTCAGTGCCATACTCAGTTATTGGCAGAGCAGCTTGCTCCTACAGTAGATGGAAACAAATACTAAGACCCATAGCCAGACAATGTTCCCAGAGTGAGGGACCTGGAACAGGCAGCCCTAAAGGGAATATGTCCATAAAACGTTTTCCCTTCAGGGCTCAGGGAATCTTGCAGAAGAGGTGGCATAAAAAGTGTAAGAGCCAGAAGGAATGGAGGACACTAAGGAAACAAGACCATCTAAACGTGGCAGGACTGATACACATTTGAATTCACAGAGACTGGCAGCGTGCACAGGGCCTACACAGGCCTGCACCAGATGGAGCCCCAGTGCTGTAACACAAGGAGACACAAGCTCCAGTCTTTAACTCATAAGTTGTCTGCAACTGAAAGCCAATTGTAAGTAAAAAATTACTTTTCTCCAATAAAGTCTTACCAGGGATACAAACCACTCTTAAGGGCAGGCCCCATGACCAGCAGTATGGAGCTAACACAAAAGGAACTCAATGCATCTTTGCACCATAATGTTTAGTCAGGGGAATTATTTGTTGATTGATTGATTGACTGATTGATTGATTGGTTGGTTGGTTGATTGATTGATTTTTCAGTCTTACAGGTCCTTTGTGTATTTATAATGGTTTCTAGTTTGTGTTGTTGTGGAATTCCTGGGTGTATGAATGTGTATATATCTGCCTATATATATATTTCTTTTGTTTTTCTTTTATGTTTCTGTTTGTTTTGTCCTATTCTCATTTTCTTGTTTTATCTTTTTTTGTTATTCTTTCGATGCATGTTTGTTTTCTAAAGAGAATCAGATAAGGGGTATATTCAGATGGGAAGAAAGGTGGGTAGGCTCTCAAAGGCTTTGGAAAGGGGGAAATAAACCATAATAAGAATATATTGTGCAAAAACATCTATTTTTAATAAAAGAAAAATAGCGGGGAAGTGTTTCATTTATCATTTTCATGCTTTCAAAGGAAGTACAAGTTATTTAGACTATACACTGCAGAGAAAAAATATTTTTTTTAAATTAAGCACACCTCCCTTACTTGGTAATAGAAGTCTTGTCTTAGATAGTTTAGTATAAACATGGGCAGTCCAGGGTTTTCTGCTGTTATTATCTGTGTCTATTCCAAAGGTGTCAGACTCTAGATGTGGTCCATTTGGGGTCCATTGATTGTCTCTCAAATTTTGAGAAGCTTTCATTAAAGAGCATGGAAACTATGAGAAGCTTCCCCCTGCATGGCAGAGGAGTGAGAAAGTCAGTAGGATGATCTTGGGTTTTCTTTAAGACATGACAAAGACAGCTCAAAGGCATATCAGAGATAGTGGACACCAACTTTCTGGAACAAGCCAGGAACAGGCGCATTCACTCTGAAGAACCCTATTGAGGGATATGCCCAGCATCCAACTACCTAGACTCCTACACAGTTTCATTGCCTGCTACCAAAAATCATTCTCTGGCTCATATAGCTAGATGAAACCAGCTCCTTCTTTATAACCTGCTCCTGACACATTCAGCGCTCAAGTTCTGATAGCTCTAAAGATTTCCCTTACCTCAATTTTCAGGGTCTTTATTTTTTTTTAAGTCTGTTATGAGTTTCAAAAAAAAATCACTCTTACATTGTTCTTTAATGTTCTCTTCTGTGTAGCCCTACAGCAAAATCAGCCACTGGTGAAGTCAGCCATTAGCTGAATGACAAAGAGTCAGAAGCCCTAAAAATTGCTAATGAAGATAGTTTGGAGTTCCAACACTTCTCCTGCTCCCCCAGTTGATAAATAAAGACATGAACAAAATGATTGATGTGGGATTCCTGTCTGTATGTTGTAGATATATCTTATTACCATTGGTTAATAAAGAAACTGCTTTGGTAAATGGCAGTGCAGAATATAGCTAGTCAGGAAAATTATACTGAATGCAGGAAGAAAGAAGGCAGAGGCAGGCAGACTCCAAGTACCTGCCCAAGAAGCAAGGTGTGAGGTAACAAACCACAAGCTTTGTGGTAAAATAATAAAAATAAGTTAATTCAAAATTGTATTAGCTAGCTAGGAATATGTCTGATCTGTTGGCCAAATAGTGTTGTAATTAATATAGTTTTGTGTGATTATTTGGGTCTGGGTGGCTGGGAAATGAAAGAGCAATCTCCATTTTATCAATGATTCAAAACATTTCTGGAGTGGATGATCAGGTGAGGCAGTTCATCTTTGAATCCCAAGAGGCGAAACACTTTTGTTACTTCCCTTCTCCAGTGGACATGCAGAGCCTCTGTGTAGCTTCTTCTGGACCACTGGAAATTTCCGGAGACAATGCTTCAGAAAGTAATGGGTACTTGGAACGTGAAGAGTCTTTGGGCATGAGAGACCATCAGAGAGAGGTGTCTATCGAGGAGTCCTCCACCCCACCCAAGAACCAGAACCAATCCACTGGATGCAAAAGCACAAGGCAGTTTATTGGATACACAGGCGCCTGTGGATGCTGCAGCAACTAAGTTACAATTAAGTTACTGAGCATCCCAGGCTGATGGCACATCATGTATTTATAGGGGTTTAAGAGTTACATAAGAGGCTGCTTAGCAACAGCATTTCATTGGTTCTCAAATTGGTGGGCTTAGCTCACCCTGGGGACAGCCCCATGTCTATTTTCCCTGAAAAACCATAAAGCCAGATAAAACACCCTGCAGCAAGTTGACAGTTTAGATAGGATATCTTGGGGGGATGGAGTTTTCCCTCTCCTTAATCCTGAAAAAGCACAAAGCTAGATATAACACTCTGCAGAAAGTTGAAAATTTAGATAGAATGCCTTGGGGGTGGGTATTCTCTTTCCTTAGCCTAGTCAGTGAGTCTGCAACCCATCGATATCCAGTTTTAGCATCGGCTGAGCCCAGGGGCCCAGCTAAATTTTCAGCAGAGTTTAACATAGTATGTGGGCACGGGGGTCTTTCAAGTATGGGGGTCTTTCAAGCATGGGAGTCTTTCAAGTATGGGGGTTTTTCAGGCAGAAATGGGAAGCTGGTTGAGTCTCAAACGTTGGAAGAAATTGTTACAGAACTCTAGGAAGAAGAATCAGATTAACTCCAGAAGTTTAGAAAATATACAACATCCTAGGGAAAGAGAAATATTAAAGATGTCCCCAAAGTCCCACTTCTGGGTTATCAGGTATGTGGTAAATATCTAAGCAGACATGAACTTTATCACTTGGTATCAGCAGAGACTGACATATGCATTGTAGATTTCTGTTATCTTGCCTTCTTGAAAGCAGAAATCAGCCTTCATTTATTCATTCATTCATTCATTCATTCATTCACTAATATATCTGTCTTCCTGGTAGCCTTAAAGAAATTAATGGACGTGCCCTGTAATATCTGAAAACATGACTGTCTTAGTTACTATTTTTTTGCTGTAAGAAAATACGATGACAAAGGTGAGCATTTCATTGGGGGCTTGCTTACAGTTTTAATTCATGATCAGCATGGTAGGGAGCATGGAGGCAGGCAAGTAGCCATGCCACCTGTGCAGTAGCTGAAAGTTCATATCTGATCTGCTAGTTGCAGAAAGAAAACACTAACTGGAAATGCTGTGGCCTTTGCAGCTTCAAAGCCGACCCCCAGTGACATACATCCTCCAAAAAGATCCCACTTTCTAATCTTTCCTAGAAAGTTCCATCAACTGAGGACCCATCATTCAAATATATGAGCCATTCTCATACCACAACGCCCCAGATGGCACTATTCATTCTACTATTTTGTTATCTCCATTAAAGAGAATATTACCAGAATCATAAGTGCTGTTTTTCTTCAAGAATGTTGGAAACTTTGCATACTCTGGAAATTCTGATTTCTATTTTGTTTTTATTTGATTTGGTTTTGCTTCTGCTTGGTTGGACCTCTGGAGTCAAGGGATTACCAGGCTGGCCTTGACCTGGTGATCCTACACAGAGCTGCAACTACAGATGGCGACACAGAAATACTATGCACAATGCCCTTCGTTATCTCTTTGGTCCATATTTTAGAACATAATTTGAATGAAATTAATATATCTCAAATAACCAGTGATTTGACCTTTAGAATATTATTTCTAGGGGTATTTTGATTCATTATCAATTACTTTGTCATTAAAATAAACAGCTCTCACCTCAGCTTGGCTATATAAAGACGTCTTAGTTTTATGAGGGCCTAATTATCCATTGTTGGAATTAAATTTTTGACAAATGGAGTCCCACAGAACAAAACATCCTTTCCTATGCCAGTGTCTTACAGGGTACTGATTGTGTGTTCTTTTAGCAGCTTCAGTGTTTCAGGTTATACACTGAAATCTTTGATCCATATGAAATTAATGTTTGTTTGTTTTGTCAAAGGACAGATATAGTTCTAATTTCAGTCTTCTCTGTGTGCACTATTAGTTTTCCCAGCTCAATTTGTTCAAGATGTGATCTTTTCTCCAGTATATGCTCTCCTTATCTTTGTCAAATACCACATGGTTGTAGTTGGGTACACTTCTGTTTGGGTCTTCTATTTTGTTCAGTTTGTCTACATATCTGTTTTTATGCTAGTAGCAGGTGGGTTTTAGTACTATTTCTCTGTAATGTATCTTGAAATCTCACATAGTAATCCCTCCAGCACTGTTTTCTGCTGCTGTTGAGAGGAAGGATTCCTTTGGCTATCTTTTGTCTGTTGAAGTTATTTTATTTCTATGAAGAATGTGGTGAGGATTATTATTAAGATTTCATTGAATCTCCAAATTTATTCTGATACATTGATCATTTTCACAATATTAATCCTACCAATCAATGAGCAAGGAAGGTTCTTTCTTTTCCTTGTTTCTCTCCCAATTTCTTCAGAAAATTTAAGTTTACATTGTATATGTCTTTTGCCTTTTGGGAAGGGTTTATTTCTAGATATTTCATTTCTTTTGAGAGTATTGAGAACAGGAGTGTATGACCAAGATATCTTTCTCGAGATGTTTTGTTGTTGATTTATAGAAAGACTATTGATTTTTTTTACGTTGATCTTCCCACTTTGCTACAATTGTTGATCAATCCTATAAGCTTTCTGATGCAATTTTTGTCTCTTTTATGAGTAATAACATATCATCTGCAAATAAGATAGTTTGACTTCCTTTTATCATAGCCTTTTAATTTCCTTCTCTTGCCTTATTGCTCCACCTAGTGGTTTAAGTACTGTATTGAAGAAAAGTGAGGCTTGTGAATAGACAGCCCTGTCGTTTGATTTTAATAGGATTGCTTCCTATTTAGAATTTTTTTTTCATGTTTAGGATGATATTGGCTTTGGGTTCATTGTATATTCCTTGTTATATAGAGGTAAGTTCCCTCCAGTTATAGTCTCTATAGGGCTCTTATTATGAAGGTATGTTGGATTTTGTCAAAGACCTTTTCTGCATCTGTTGATTTTTTTTTTACTCTCAGTCCATTTATATAATTTGTGAAATTTATTGACATACATATGTTGAACCTTTGCTGCATCTCTGAAAAAAGACAATCGTGGTGAAAAGTTTCAAGTATCTTGCTGAAAACTTTTGCATCTATGTTCATAGGGGAACATTGCCCTATAGTTTTCTCTTTTGTTGTTGTTATTGTCCTGTCCCCACCTGGTTTGAGTGTTAGAGTAGGGTGACATTGGAGTCATAGATGTCTAGGAGAGCTGCTTCTTTCCACTTTTTTGTTAGTGTGTTCTTGGCTGGTTTAAGAAGTATTGACTATAGATCATCTTTGAAAGTCTAGTTGAATTTTGCTATGAATCTATCTGGGTCTAGGTATTATCAAAAGACTTTTTATTACTGTCTCAACCCTATTTGTTATGGGTCTGTCTATGTTGTTGACCTCCTATAAGTTAAACTTAGGTGGTTTGAATGAGTATAGAAATTTATCCGTTTCTTTTATATTTTTGCAACTTAATGGAGTACAAGTTTTTTTTAAGTATTCCCTTATAATATTCTGAATTACTTTTCTGTTGGCTGTAATCTTTTTGTGTTTGTTTATTTCTGATTCTGTTCATTAGAGTCCCTTCTTTCTTTTGGTTACTCTGGCCACCAATATGTTAATCTTATTTTTCTTCTAAAAGAAACAGCTTTTAGAAACTACCTTGACTCTTTGCCATGTGTTCTTTGTCTTACTTTACTAATTTCCATTCTGGTTTTTATTATTTCATGCTGTCTGTTGGATTTGGGTTTGTTTTGTGATTCCAACATCTTGAGTTGTGTCAAGGCCTTTTTGTTCCCTTTCTGTTTTGTTTTTGTTGCTGTTGTTGTGGTGGTGGTTTTTAAGGCAGGCACTTAACAGTTATGTTTCTCCACAATCACCAAGCCAGTTACAAATCCCTTATCTACAATCCCTTTAAGATGTGCTAGCACCAATGGTGGTAAAAAGCTTGTTGGAGTCACCAACCAGTAGGTGATCTGACTTAAGGCCCACTCAACAAAATGGACCTTTACCTGAAACTAGATGGGTGACCAAGAGCGTGAGACTAAATTAATAATTTGAGGACTAGGATAAAGTCAAATCATAGAGGTTTAAAAGAAAAAAATGTCTCCGAATTATATTTGGTTATACCTGTAGATCAATGCCCTATTCTGCCATCTTCAGAGAAGCTTCCTTCATCTGCAGCAGATGGGAACAAATACAGAGAACTACCTTCTGGGAGACGGAAATCAGTTTTCTCCAATAGAGTCATGCTAGGTTTATCAACCATTTTGTGTCAGGCCTCATGGTCAGGAGTAGGTGAGCAACACATAATGGGCTCCACTGTGTGTGTGTGTATGTGTGTGTGTGTGTGCTGTGTGTGTCTCTCTTTCTCTCTCCCTCTCTCACTCTTTCTCTGTGTGTGTGTGTTTGTGTGTGTATGTGTGTGTCTGTTTGCCTGTGTGCTGTGTGTGTCTCTCTTTCTCTTTCTCTCTCCCTCTCTCATTCTTTCTGTGTGTGTGTGTGTTTGTGTGTGTATGTGTGCGTGTCTGTGTGCCTGTGTGCTGTGTGTGTCTGTTTCTCTCTTTCTCTGTGTGTGTGTGTTTGTGTGTGTGTCTGTGTGCTGTGTGTCTCTCTGTCTCTTTCTTTGTGTGTGTGTGTGCATGTGTGTATGTGTGCTTTCATTTGATTGTATGTTGATGTTTTGGCTTTTGGCACTTTTGGAAGGGATATGGTTTTATTTTGTTTTCTTTGCTGAGAGTGTTGTGTTGGGTTTTGTTTTTGAGAAAAAAAGAAATGTTTGATGGGTAGGGAGGGGGAGTGGATCTGACTTGGGGTAGAATAAGAATATGATTAAAATATATTTAAATTTTAAACTCACTTCTAATAACAAAAATACAATAAAGTGCAAAAAAAGAGCTGTGTGCCTCTTGTTAAACTGTTTATGTCTCAGAAGTATTGTTGTATTGCATCTTCATTTTCATTTAGTTCTAGGAATCCTTTCCTTCTTAATTTCTTGTTTGACACATTCATCATTCAATAATGAATTGGGTTTTATTAAGCAACAATTTGTTCTTTATTCTCTTTAAGTACACTGGGCTGCTTGTTTGTGCCTTCTTTAAACTCCTTAATTCTTTGAAGAAATTTATGTTTATATTTTTACATTCTATCTATTAGAGTTAGTTTAGGTAATTATTGTTAGAAAAGAATTCTGAGCTGATGGATGGGGAGGTGTACTGTCTTGATCTTTCGTATTGTGTAAACTTCGTGATGAGGTCCAGACATGTGGACTTTTGTTGACTCTGTGTCTGATGTGGACACAAGATATGTGGGCTTGACCGGGACTGGAATTTGGCTAGAACATGATGAGGATGAAATCAGGTAGACATGGATGGAGCTGAGTTGGTGAGGATGATGTGGCTGCTGGCACAACTTGGAGGTTTGGGGATGCAGGGGAGAGGCAAGTCATACTGAACCTGGACACTGGATGAGGAACACCAGCTAGATGTTTGAATTTGGGAGGATGGATAGACATGATCAGATAGACCCACCAGGCTGGGAGCCCAACACAATATATGTTGGCTCCCACTGGTACTGGTGATTGGAGGACATTGGTAAGGAATGCAATAGGAAATCACAGTGGGTGCTGAGCTGGCATAAATGATGTGTGTCCTACATAATGCCTAGAGGTAGAGGATGGTACAGGTGAGTATCAACAGACTAGGCAGGGGCACTTGATATAGGACTTGTGTTAGATTTGAAGATTTTAGCATGGACTCATCAGGCTGGGCTCAAGCACAAGATGTACAGAGCCAGGCTGGACCTGGAAATTGTGGTGTGGAAGGGATGAAGTCAAGTGGTAATGCTGAGGGTGGAGGAGCTAAGAAACACTGAAGTCTTGCAAATTTTCTTTTCTGTTTCTTTTGGGTAGGATATTATGATTCATTTATTATGTGTATGACTAACTTCATATTTTTTCAGCAAACACTATTGTTCATTTTAACAATTCAGAAATATTTATAAATGTTTAGCAAACTTATAAGACAGGCTTCAGGGGTTGAAATAGAAGCTTTGAGTTTTCAAAATGAAATATTAGAATCTAGTTACTGCTTGATGCGGGATAAAAACCTATAGCCATCCTTTTCCTCTCATTTTAACAGGCACCCTGCTAAGATATTGACTCTGTGTTGAAATAACCAGGCTAGCTAAGGATAAAACAATTATACTTTATTTATTATAAGGGGAAAGCTCACAAAACAGGAATTGAGAAATCTATGCACAGCAATGTCCCATGGGAAAAGTCACAGAGAGAAAGCACCTGGGTGGTGCACAGGCCTTTTCCTGGGCTCCAGTGAAACTTTGCCTTAACTATGACCTATATCTTAAAGATGATTAGCTAACAAGATTCCCCATCATCTCCCCCTTTTGTCTAAACAAGAGCAATACAAACCCAAGCTTCAGTACCATAATAATTGTCTTTGACATTCATTGTATATAAGACCCATTCATCCATGGGTGCAGATCTGACCTTTAAAATCCCAAGGATCCTTTCGCATTCTAAGTTGGCTTTTCATAGGCCAAAGATTCAATTATTATATGTCTAGCTTTTGGTCAGTTACCCTATTTGTACAGCCTTAGTTAATATTTGTAAAAAGTCACTAAAAGATTTTCTCTGACTCTGTTTAACCCTAAGATATGATTTAACCCTCTTTTCTGATTCCTGAATCCTGTCCCAAGCATTTAAAGCTGCTATGCTACATAGGAACAAGGTGTGTTCATTGTAAAGAGCTTGATCCTGAGGATCAGAGTAAAGTCCTTTGCCCAGAATTTGATCTAGGAAAATCTCAAGTCCTTTTGCTTTTCCCTATAGCTCTAAAATTTTAGACTCCTCCCTAAAATAACAGCACAAAAGCAACTGCAATTCACTTTCTAGAACTGCTGAGATTAACTGAGTCCAGTCTTGTGGCATTGCTTTGTTACTGGAAGACCACGTTTTAGCCATTTCCCTAACAAAGGACAAATGTATTTTGTAAAATTGCTTGTTTAATTTCTTTTAGATCAGTCATACATATAGGCTCCCATTTATATTTCTTAACTACCTTAGGGTATTTTGTTCCAGAAGCTTCTCGTGGTATCACCAGAAAGGTAGAACTCTGGGTAAGCTACTTTACCCTGAGTACCAGAGTTTGGTACGTACTGATGAAGCTAAATTTTGTCTTTGTACCCTTTGTCCCTGATCTTCAAATTTGATAAATTTCTCAATCTTTTTGAATCTATTTACCACTGCCTTTTCTAGAGTCTGGATCTCCTGTCCAGTGTTCTGTTCTATTGTCCTCATTGAGGATTGCAAGGTGTAAAGTCTGTCCAGTAGAGATAATGTCTCATCCTTGAAAATAATCATCACAGCATGCATATTACCTTTCTGGAGAGACATTCTATCCGTCAATCTATCATAACCTTTCGACAGAGTCCAATTCATATATTCAACAGTACGAATTCTCTCAGACGATGTCTCAGCACTCTCTGTCATAGACTGAGTTTTGTTTGACAAAGTGGCTGTATTCTTCTCCAGAGTGTCAAATTTTCCTTTTAATAAATTAATATCACATTGTATATCCTTCTCCATAGTGTTGAATTTCCTTTTAATTGGGCAGTGTCAGTCTGTAAAGACTGAATTATTTCTAAAAGTGCCTCACTATTAGCTCTATTATCAAACCATGTTTTTAAGTAGAAAATATGGAGGGCAAAACTAATCCCCAGAATGAAATATAATGAATTAGGAGGGAAATCATATAAGTCTTGCATGACCTCATACAAGATGTAAGTAAAAATGCTACTGAAACCTAGACTGTTAGGTTGTCCACAATATTGCCCTTTTAAATTATAAATTTATAATTAATATTTTTATATTAAATTTTACCTTGGGTTTAGTTAGCTGGAGTAGGTGCAATAACCGTTACCTGAAAGTAGGAGTTTCAGTGTAGTTGCAGCCACTTGGCTGGACTGAATCTGATTTAAGAGTTAAATGCGCTTCTTCTTCTTCTGGAAACACCAAATGGCGGATGACGCTGGTGCAGCGGGAGGGCCGGGAGGACTCGGGGGCCCAGGATTAGGAGGCCCTGGCGGCTTCCGCAGAGGATTCGGCAGCGGTCTGAGGGGCCGCGGCGTGATCGAGGCCGTGGCCGAGGACGAGGCGGGAGGGGGGGGGGGCTCGCGGAGGTAAAGCTGAAGGCAAGGAGTGGATTCCCGTCACCAAGCTGGGCCGCCTGGTTAAGGACATGAAAATCAAGTCCCTAGAGGAGATCTACCTCTTCTCCCTGCCCATTAAGGAGTCTGAGATTATTGACTTTTTCCTGGGAGCTTCCCTAAAGGATGAGGTTCTGAAGATCATGCCCTTGCAGAAGCAGACTAGGGCAGGCCAGCGGACCAGGTTCAAGGCTTTTGTCGCTATTGGGGACTACAATGGTCACGTAGGTCTCGGTGTCAAGTGCTCCAAGGAGGTAGCCACTGCCATCCGAGGGGCCATCATCTTGGCCAAGCTTTCCATTGTCCCTGTGCGGAGAGGCTACTGGGGGAACAAGATTGGCAAGCCCCACACTGTTCCTTGCAAAGTGACAGGCCGCTGTGGTTCTGTGCTGGTGCGTCTCATCCCTGCCCCCAGAGGCACTGGCATAGTCTCCGCTCCTGTGCCCAAGAAGCTGCTGATGATGGCTGGCATTGATGACTGCTACACATCAGCCAGGGGCTGCACTGCCACCCTGGGCAACTTTGCCAAGGCCACCTTTGATGCCATCTCTAAGACCTATAGCTACCTGACCCCCGACCTCTGGAAAGAGACTGTGTTCACCAAGTCTCCTTATCAGGAATTCACTGACCATCTTGTGAAAACCCACACCAGAGTTTCTGTTCAGAGGACCCAGGCTCCAGCTGTGGCCACCACATAAGGGTTTTTATACAAGGAAAATAAAAGTGAATTAAGTCTGTTAAAAAAAAAAGAGTTAAATGCAAAATGATATGCTCAGAATAAAACGTTATTTAGTATGAATCACAGACTGTGTAATCCACGGTGGTCCCTGATTGGTCAGCAGTCGCTCAAGCAGTAGACTAGCAAATGCAGGCAAATTGTAAGATGCCGTAAAACAATTGGCTAAGACCTGGGAAGCCCACATCTCGCCTGAGTTTCCACAGTGCAGATAAACTGGACCTGGTCCCCAGCTACTGTACAGTTCTGAGGCATTTAATGAAGAAATATAAAGACCCAACGCCCATTTCTCAGAGCCGCTACACAAGAATTCTATGCCCAAATGAACTACTGGTTGTGCACACAAGCCACTGCTGAGGTGGCCTGAGAGAGGCGGGCTGAGAGAGGTGGCAAAAGTGCCTTGCCTGGCAGAAGATGCGTGGGTACTCAAGGCTGGGAATTGTATATCCAATCGTTGGGTGACAAGTGTTGAAATAACCAGGATAGCTAAGGATAAAACAATTATATTTTATTTATTATAAGGGAAAAACTCACAAAACAGAAAATGAGAAATCAAAGCACAGCAATGTCTTGAGGGAAAAACTGCAGAGAGAGAGAGAGAGAGAGAGAGAGAGAGAGAGAGAGAGAGAGAGAAAGAGCACCTGGGCAGTACCCAGGCTTTTTCCTGGGTCCCAGCAAAACCACACCTTAACTATGACCCACCTCTTAAAGATGATTGGCTAACAAGGTTCCCCATCAACTCTGAGCCTGTAGCTAATAGACTCCTAGGTACCAGGGTCTCTCACTTAGGAAGAGAGCTTACATTTAAAAATGTGTTGTGCATCACCATTGTCCTCCCCACACTCCCTACCTCTTGCCCCTGCATAAAAGCCTGAAAGCCTGGCTAAAGGTTTGAACTATAAAGCCTGTCCCATATTCAGAAAAATATAAAGGCTCTGATACCCTTCTCCAGAGATCCCTGTTGTGATCCAGCTGCCCTCCCTCTCTCAGACCGACAAGGCAACTTCCTTGTGGTCTGTAATTGACAAGGATGTTTGTGTTCTTTCTGGCCGGTGGTTTTTCCACAGAAGCAGTAGAGGTATAAAAGGCTTTAGCTAAGGAAAAATAAAGGTTGCTGATTTCCTTACTCATGTTCTCCCTCCTTCTGTTCCTCATTTGGACTTTGGGAGCTCAGTTCATTGCTCCAATGTGGGTCTCTGTCTCTATCTCCATCCATCGCCAGACGAAGGTTCTGCGGTGATATGCAAGATATTCATTAGTATGGTTATAGGATTGGGCCATTTCAGGTTCTCTCTCCTCAGCTGCCCAAGGACCTAATTGAGTACATCTCTCTGGACCCCTGGGAACCCCTCTAGAGTCAAGGCTCTTGCCAACCCTAAAATGGCTCCCTTAATTAAGAAATATACTTCCCTGCTCCCATATCCATCCTTCCATTATCCCAACCATCCCATTCCCCCAAGCTCTCCCCATCCTCCCCTTCTCACTTTTCTCTCCCCATCTCCCCTTTCCCCCATCCCACCCCACCCCCCAGTTCCCAATTTTTGCCCAGCAATCTTGTCTACTTCCAATAACCACCCACTGAGACGGTGGGGCTGATCTATTGGGAGCTCAGCAAGGCCAGATGGACTGGAACTAAATAAGCATGGGATAAAACCGGACTCTCTGAATATGGTGGACAGTGAGGGCTGCTGAGAAGCCAAGGACAATGGCACTGAGTTTTGACCCTACCGCATGTACTGGCTTTGTGGGATCCTAGCCGGTTTGGATGCTCACCTTCCAAGACCTAGATGGAGTGGGGAGGACCTTGGACTGCCCACAGGGCAGGGAACCCTGAGTGCTCTTTGGACTGGAGGAGGGACAGGGGAGGGGGAGGGAAAAAGGAGGCGGGGAGGAGGTAGAAATTTTTAATTAAAAAAATTTTAATAAATAAAAGATTAAAAAAATAATAAAATAAATAAAATAAAGGTTGCTGTTCTTCCACCTGAATAGAAGCCTCTATGTCTCAATCCTGGCACCCCCACCAGTCTTGGCATCCAGGCCACAATGGGGCAGCAGACCCAGACCATGTTGTCTTTATTGTTGGGATATGAACTCTCCTGGAAGTTGGTATCATATTATTGACTGTCTGTCCAACCATATCATTAATAGCTCTTCTAACAAACTTACCACCCCCAACCATCTATATCATTGCCCCTCTTGAACCACATATCCACACTCAAGGTCTTTAAAATTCCTAGTCAGCACCTTTCAAAAGAACCAGTGCTCCCATTCTTCTTTCTTCATTATATTGCCTGGAACTCAGATTTGATGGTTGAAACAGATGTCCTCTAACCTGAGGGTAAAAGGCCTGCTGTGCAGATAGTAGACAAGGAAGAAGGAGCTTAGACCCTGATGACATCCAAGAATCACCAAACTGGACTGTCCAACTCCAAACTTCTTTCAACTTTAAGATATAATTATAAGTATTCACTTTAGTGTTTTATATTAAGTATTAAAAAAATCTAGCTGAAAAAGAAATCACATACTAAGAAAATATAACAACAGAAAGACAAAAAAGACATCATTTTTCAAAACTAACACAAAGCTAGCACTTTCAGTAAATAAACCTTTTCATTTGGGCCTGAAGAGATAAAACCATGGTTAAAAGCATTTGCTACACAAATGCAAGGACCTGAGTTTGAACTCCAGAGCCCACATTAAAAAAAAAAAAAGCTGGGCATGTGGGCATGACTGTGTCACTGGAGAGTAGAGACAGAGGGATCCTGGTTTATCACTAGCAAACCAACCTAACTGAAATAGTGAGATTTTAGTTCAGTGAGAGACCCTTTCTCAGAGCAATAAGAAGAAAGATCTAGAGAAATAATGCAAAGTCTTTCTCTGACCTCTGCATGTATGCAACATACACACCCCCCCACACACACACACACATACATTCACACACACACGGGGTGGGGGAGGGTAGCTTCTAATTTATTTCATGGTCTGTGAAGGAGGCCCATTTGAGAAAAGTTTTTCCCACTTAGGTTGATCCTGAAGCATCTGGGAGCTCCCTTTCAATTCTCTGAGGGTCTAGCTGTTAGGTTGATCCTGAAGCATCTGGGAGCTCCCTTTCAATTCTCTGAGGGTCTAGCTGCAAAAGTCAAATCTCACTGTGACTCCAAGGCATGCCTGCTGCTACAAAGAGCTCTAGTTCTTTGAGGTGTTATCCATCATGGCTGCCTCAACAAGCCCATGGAAAGGCCTGCAACTCAAGTTTCAAGACAGACTGTGATACAGCAGTTCCTTCAGATCATCTCTATAAAATAAGACACAAAAAGACCCTGGAAAATCAGAAATCCCTACACTAATCCTGTGATTTATTACAAACAACATGGAACATTAGAGCAAAACAAGCACAAGTAGGATTCCATTTTATCAACTTCTCATCAGTCCTGGTCCTTTACAGTACTTACTAAGCAATCACTTGTGAACATCTTTATGAAACTATTTAAAGCCTTTTAGGATATTAAATTTCTAGTTATGTGAGTACTACCCACCCACCAACATCCCAACTCATAAATAAGGACTTGAATAAACAAATCTCAGACTTGGGTGTATGGTACATTTGGGAAGTGTTAAATGGCTTGCCCAAAAGGGCTGCCCACAGATTTTTCACTTCCCATCTTCCTTGGGTATGCTTGTAGCTCTGTATCCCATATAATAGACTGTTGTACTTGGTTAGAAAAACATGGTGACAAAGAAACAGTCAAATCACAGCCAGGACCTTTAGTATTCAAACAAGGTTCTCCTTGGGAGATATTTAATTATCCATGTGGCTCACTGACTGTAAACACTAGCAGCCCTCTGTGATTTTCCAAAGGCCAGGACCAAACCAGCTTGGTTTGCCTTTCCTGTGAATGTTTGGCCAAGTGCTGTGCCTATAACGAGATTCTGTTGTACCATCCAAAGATAAACACCATATGACATCCAGCTGGACTCTGCCAACTTGAACAATTGCCTCCCAGGCACCTGCTTACCAAGTTGACCATGGATTTAACAGTGTCCATGGTTCAGATTCGCCATTCCAAAGAATGACACAGACAATAGGTTTTTAGCCTGAGACGTTTTATTCCTGTGGTCCAACATGGCTGGGCTTTGATTGCCAGGCGTGAAAGGTGAACTTGGGACTACATTATGAGGTGAATATATTCATCCTTGGCCTTCTGGTTCCTTAGGACACTGCCTTTTTCTCAAGTTAAATAGAAGCTCACTATTTCTATTAGGCTAGCTTGCTAGTGAGAAACCAGGATCCCTCTGTCTCTGCCCCCCAGTGATGAAGACACAGCACTGCTCAGCTCTTTTATGTGGGCTCTGGAGTTCAAGTCTCAAGTCTCTTGGCCTCTTCATTGTTAAGAACATAAAGAAAGCAGAATAAAACTGCAGAAGACTTCATGGTTTATGATCCCTGTTATAAGAAATATACAGAATGGGAAAGTCCTTAGAAATGAAATATGTGATCAGTAGTTAGACACTGAGGATAACAGGAATGTAGACTGACTACTTACTAGATACAGGTTGCTAATAGATGGAAAATGGGAATTGTTGATTAATACCGTAAATGTAGTAAATGTCTCTGAACTATATACTTTAAGATAATGAAAATGACAATTCTATATTATTTGTCTTTTATGACAATAAGAAAGATATAACCAAAGTATTGTTTATAATTAATCTTTGTGGTGATTTAAATGAGAATGGCCCCTATAAACTCATATATTTGAATAGTTGAACCCTAGTTGGAAAAACTGTTCGAGAATGATTAGAAGATATGGCTTTTTTGGAGGATACATAGCACTGCTGATAGACCTTAAGGCTTCAAAAACCTCACACCATTCCCAGTATGCTCTCTGCCTCTTTCTTGTGTCTCAAAATGTGAACCCTCACCTCTTCTTTGCCACTGTGCCTTTACTAAATCACCACAGACTCCAACCCTCTGGAAAGCCCAATTAAATGATTTCTGTTTTACAATGCCTTGGTGATAAGGATCTAATCATAGCAACAGAGAAGTAACTAAGACCTGTCTTTCCTGCAGAAGATATGACTAAGACCTAAGAATGTTCCCTCAAGGGAGATTTAACTTGAGTAGAGGAGAAAATAGCATTTAAAGGAGTCTAGGCTAAATCTTATACGTTCTCTACCATCTAGCCCAGTGAGTCTACCAGATCCATTCATATATGCACCCTCCCCAAGTCCTAAAATCTGGTACCGGTCCCATATCCAGTGCCAGAGCCTACTCTGTTTTTTTTTTTTTTTTTTTTTTTTCCTCTGTAGCTTTGGAGCCTGTCCTGGAACTAGCTTTTGTAGACCAGGATGGCCTTGAACTCACAGAGATCTGCCTGCCTCTGCCACCCCAGTTCTGGGCTTAAAGACCTGCGCCACCGCTGCTGCCGCCACCTGGCAAGAGCCTATTCTGGCCACTACCGCCTTCCCAACATCTAACCTGTAGGCTCTTCACCCACAGGCCCCTCCCAGACCACCTCTAACTTCCACATTTGGCCAAATCCTATATCTTTCTCCAGGGTTTCATGCAGGTGATTTCCTGTTCCTTCCCTCCACATACCCTCTACAATGAGCAGTTACACCCCTACATTTCAGAACTGGATGAAGACTAGCCCAGGCCCCATGGTTCACCTGATTCTATCCTGCCAAAGCAATTTCAAATCTCTAGGTGCAAAGTATTCACAGATCTCTTCTGCCACAGCCTGATCTGTCCATATAAGTCTTAAAAAGAAGTACATGTGTCCAGATCATATCACAAAAATACAAATAATATGAGGGATTAAGACACCATCTCTCCTCTAAAACCTACTAGTCTTATAGAAATGTTTGGAAATAAAAATTACATAGATGAACCTCAGGACACAGAGTTTCAAAAGAATAACCATAAACTTCATCAGAGAATTTAATGAACTTAAAGAAAATACATAGATGCAGCTGAAATTTGGCCACAAATTCTTCAATAATTCCAACAAAATGTTAGGCCACAAATCCCAGGAGAAATGCCGATTTACACACAGGGAAAAAAGGTAGGGCCAAAAATCCGAAATCAGGCCAAAATAAACTTACAAAAGCCAGAAGGAAACCACAGCAAAAATAAGACACAAAACCAGGTGGAAAATTCTGATAAATATGCCACCTGAAAATGCTGGGTGAAAAGATTGGACAAAATTTCCAGAAGAAAAATCTTGTAAAAATATAGGGGAAAATTGATGTAAGGAAATAGTAGTAAAAAAATTATAACAATGTGAGGTGGAATTCCCTAGTAAAAATGCAAGGTGGGAACATGGTAGATGTGATAGTTTGAATAAAATTGGTCCCCAAAGGTTCATAAGGAATGGCACTTTTAGGAGGTATGTCCTTTTTGAAGTAAGTGTGGCTTTGTTAGAGGAAGTACATCATCACTAGGGCTGGGTTTTGAGGTCTCAAATGGTCAAGTCAGATCTAGTGTGACATTCACTTCCAGCTGTCTGCTGGTCCAGATGTAGACAGCTCAGTTGCTTCTCCATCATCCTGTCTGCCTGAACATACTATGCTTCCTGTCATGGTGATCATGGACTATACCTCTGAAATTGTAAGCCAGCACCAATTAAATGTTTTCCTTTATGAGAGTTGTCATGGTCACTGTGTCTCTTCACAACAATAGAAACCCTAAATAAGACACCATCTACAGTGATTGAAAATTTTGCTGGGTATAGTATCTGGACTGAAATCTGTGGTCTCTTATGAGTCTACAGCACATCTGCCAAATCCTTTCAGCTTTTAAAATTTCCATTGCAAAGTCAGGTGTAATTCTAAAGGGTCTGCCTTTATATTACTTGGTCTTTTTCCTTAGCAGAATTTAATATTCTTTCTTTGCTAAGTATATTTAGTGTTTTGATTATCAAGTGAAGAGGGGACTTTCTTTTTCTGGTCCAACCTATTTGGGGTTTATCATGCTTCTTGTACCTTTACAGGCATTTCCTTCTTTAGGTTAGGAAGCTTTTCTTCTATGATTTTGTTGAAGATATGCTCTGGTTCTTTGAGCTGGTATTCTTCTTCCTCTCTTTATTAGTTTGGTATTTTCACAGCATCTTAGATTTCCTAGATGTTTTATGTGAGGAATTTTTTAGATTTAACATTTTCTTTGACCTATGTATCCATTATTTCTATTGTATTTTCAATGCCTGAGATTTTCTTTTCCACTTCTTGTATTTCATTGGTGAAGCTTGCCTCTGGAGTCCTTGTTTGCAATTTTTCATCTCCAGAATTCCCTCAGTTTGTGTTTTTTTTTTATTGTTTCTACTTCCATTTTCAGATCTTGAAAAGTTATTTGTTTTCTTTAACTCTTTTATCGAGACTTTTTATTTGTATTTTCTTGGCTTTCCTTAAGGAATTGATTCATTTATTCCAATTGTTTGTATTTTCCTGGATTTCTTTATGGGATTTATTCTTTCCCTCTTTAAGGACCTCTATCATCTTCATACAACCATTTTAAAGATATTTTTCTTCTGTTTCTGGTGTATGGTAATGAATAATCAGAGCTTGCTGTGTAGGATAGCTGGGCTCTAATGGAGACATATTTCTCTGACTGATATTGATTTTATTCCTATGCTAATATTCAGGCGTCAGGGTTTGGGGTGATTTGGTAGGGATGCTGATTTCTGAGTTTGTTCTTATTGGCTGAGTATTTTGTTCCTTGGTTTCTGGCTTCTTTGGATTTTCAAAGAGTATGTTGGTTGAGTGTCGTTTGTTTTGATGACATGCTTGGCTACTGTGTTCACCAGGGAAATGCCTGCTGCTATTGGAGACTGGAGGAAGAGGAGGCTAGGGGGAGATCTGAGGGATCCACAGAGGCATGGATGGTAGGGTGTGGTAGCTGTCCCTGGTGTTCTGTTGGTGGTTTAGGTGCAACCCTGAAAATTGGGTCTGGGGTAACAGAAAGACTGTGGAGGTTCTGTGAGCAACCTGGTAATCTGACAGGTGTGGCCTGTATATCTTATAATCTTATTAACTAAGAAGCTACTCACTTTATTAAAGAAGTTAGACCCACTGCCCAGGTAAAGATTATTTGTGATTGGAAGGCTCAGTAAAGTATGACATCAAATAGCACCATGGCCTGATTTCTTTAGAAGAGTCTTATTATGTTGATTCTTTTTAAATAAAGACAGAGACTGATTAAAGAAGGATATTTCATAGGCTTCAGGAAGTAAAATGATCACTGATATGAAAATGAAGAGATGTTTTCCTTCACTGTCCTTGACAAAGCTAGTTGAAGAGAACAAGGCAATCATCCTTCTTAAGCCTCACTTATATGTATTTATCTTCCTACTCCTATATAGAACATAGTGTATACAAGGCAAGCATATTAACATGACAGAAATCAAACTCAAAGGAAGTTCAGGAAGAAATGACTATGTTGGCTCTGCTATAAAAGATAATGAAAGGGAAAATTGGTCGTGTATATGAATCCAGCCGTGCTTTGTGGGAGGTTCCTAAGAAATAACCTTTTGTCTCAAGACAGAGTTTCTCTGTAGCTGTGGAGCCTGTTCTGGATCTCGCTCTTGTGGAGCATGCAGGCCTTGAACTCACAAAAATCTGCTTACCTCTGCCTCCTGAGTCCTAGGATTAAAAGTGTGCGCCATCACCACCCAACTGAAATAACCTTCTAACACTTAAATAGGGAACAAATAAGAGAACAAGGAGCATCTACATCAATGAATATCACTAGCAAAAGATTGCTTTATCTTTTGCCCACAGCAAGGGCAATCAGCAGAAAAATAGCTCCAGCTATGCTTCATGAAAAGAGAACTGGCTGGTTATATGAGAATAAAGATGGACATGTTGACAAGCATATTGAAAAGGGCATTGGAATAGAGACAGGGCTAATCAACTAAGAGTGCTTACTGCTGTTGGCTGAGGTTTCTGTCCTGCCCAGTTCCCGCAGTCATTAAGTCCCAAAGAAATCACACAAAGGTCTAAATCAATTACAAACTGATTGGCCTAGTATCTCAGGCTTCTTATTAACTCTTATAACTTATATTAGCCCCCAATTCTTGTCTGTGTTAGCCACGTGGCTTGGTACCTTTCTTCATGAGGCAGTCACATCTTGAGTTCTCTGTGTCTAGGTCTCAACTGCAGACTGAGCTTTCTTCTTCCCAGAATATTCTCCTGTTCTCCTTGCCCCACATTTATTTTCTGCCTGGTCACTTCCTGGCTGGCTACTGGCCAATCAGCATTTTATTAAAACTAATACAAATGACAGGATAAAAGACCATTGTCTCACAGCATATTGCTCTTTCAGAAGACTTAGTTTAATTCTTAGTACTGTCAGGTTGTGTACAACCCTCTGAAATTCCAGTTACAGAGGAATTACACGCCTCTGCCAGCACTTGAATACATGCCCACAAAGAGACATACAAACAATAAAAATTTAAAAATAAATGTTAAAAAAATAAGACATGGGATGAGGGAATGGGCCAAGGAAGAAGTGACTAGACTCAAGTCCACCATAGTAGCAGAAGAATTGACCCAAAAATGGCAACAATGATGTGTGTACAGTACAGTCACCATATTAGGCCTCAGTTTGCTCAAAAGGTGAGTTGCTTAGGAAGAGTTGTTAAATAATAACTCAGGAAGACCCACCATGAATTGCAATAGCTATTGAGTTTGTGGTTTGTGAGAATATATTGAAAATTATCTTGTACAAGGTCATTCAAAGATTGTTAAATATGGAAAAATATTGGGGTTGGAGAAAAATTTCAAGTTTTGTTTCTTTTTAATTTAACTGGGCTATTCAAAGTAATCAAATCCATGATGAAAGACAATGTTGGCTTCATCTAATGTTGTTCGTTAGTAAATGCTGGACATGTTCCATGAGCTCATGGAAAAAAATAAACACAAAGAGTCTGATGCAGCTATTGTAACTCTGTTTCTTTCTGGTATGTAAGCCCATCATGACCACTACTACTCGAAGAGGTCTTGAAAATAGTTTTTATTAATCATAAAAAGAGAATCACTAGAGGAGGCTCCTTCATCATCCAGGAATTGTGTGTCTACACAAAAAGCTTGGATTAAAGATTTCAGTTATCTTTTACACAAGAGAAGAGAGACATTAAAAACTAAGGTAGGGTAGCAAGGCTTTAATGCCAACACTCAGCATGTAGAAGCAAGTAGACCTCCATGAAGTCAAAGTCATTCTTTTTTTTCAAAGTCATTCTTGTCTACAAGATTTGTCTTTATACACACATACTCCAAAAATCAACAAATAAAAATAAATAGTAAAATGAGATAGTGTACCTAGCTCATAACTTGTTTAGAAAGAGCTTTGTTTCTGAATGTTATTTGAAATATAGAACAATCATTCTGGAACTATATATGTATTGGAATGATATAATCACATTCTTGTTAGATTTAGTATAATTTCAATCATCCTAGTAGGAAAATAAAATGCTCTTCTGGCTTCCTTGTTTCATCTCTATAGTTATTCCATATAATATAAAAGGTCCTTTTCAAATTTAAACTTAATAATAGTTTCTTCCTGCTTCATGTATAGATATGTGGATGAGTTTATGGTATGAATTTGTATGAGTGTGTATGTATGAATGTGCATACTTCTGCATATAAATGTAGGAGTCAGAGGTCAATTTGGGGTGTCTTTATTAGTTGTGCTCCACTTTATTTTCTCAGATTTTTTTGAGACGGGGTCTCTCATTGAACTTTGAGCCCACTGATTTAGTAAGTAGACTGTCCAGAAAGTTTATGGGATCCTGTGTCTCCTCCCAATGCTGCCAATACTCAGATTTTTTGATGGGTGCTGGGGATCATAATTCAGGGATCCATAGTTATACAGCCAGGAATTTGACATGAGTCATCATGTTAGCTCCATCTTTGGTATGGGAGGTCCTTCTGTTTATGTGTTGCTTTCATTGGTTAATGAATAAAGAAACTGCCTTGGCCTGCTGATAGGACACAACTTAGGTAGGTGGGGAAACTAAATGGCATGCTGGGAGAAAGAAGGCAGAGTTAGGAAGAAGCCATGGAGCTGCAGGAGACAGATGCTGGGAATTTTGCACGGTAAGTTACAGCCACGAGGCAACATACTGATTAATAGAAATGGGTTAAATTAATATAAGAGTTAGCCAATAAGAAGTTAGAACTAATGAGCCAACCAGTGTTTTAATGAATACAATTTCTGTGTGGTTATTTTGGGGCTAAGCTCCTCCTACACATCTTACTTTTAAGAACTCTACCCTTTACTCCCTGCACAAAACATTATCTTTTGGCCAAGGACTATAAAAAGTTGCACAGACATAAACCTCAATTATTTCACTTTCTCCTTTGTACTTTTCCCTTTTCTACTAGCACTTACATTACAGTCTATGAGTCTTGATCTGATTAGCTCTCTCTACCAGTTAAAAAATTAAAAGGCAAGAAAAAGCTTGAGCTCAATGGTAGCAGGGAAATTCTGAACACTACAAACAGCAGATGACAAACTCAGCAGTTGAAGCAAGGTGTTTATTGGGGGTGAGGAAACACATGCATGCAGCAGGAACACAGAGGAAAAAAAAAACTCAACAAAGAAAGAGAATCAGGAAACCAAAATTCCAGTATCTCTCTCGAGACTAAAGTGTTTAAAGTCTCTGAAGAGTCTTCCTCTTTTAATTTTGATGCAGAAATTGTAAGCTGATTGACCCCCCCCCACCCCCCGCATGCCAGCTGCTGTTTAAAAATGCACTAACCCAGCCTTGAACCAGTCCATTAAAAGAGGCCCACTGGCAGGAGGAAAAGTCTAAAAGTCCTTTGTTTTAAACTGTCAGGTTTTACCTCAGGTCAGGAGGTTGAAGTGGCAATCCTCTCTAAAGTGTGCCACCTTTATTATCTAGCTGTGGCCCCTCTCCCTGAATGGCTGCCAAGGAATCTGTCTACATCCTACTTTCTCATTTACATCTTTACAAGAAGTTTCACTCCACTTGTTCCTTTATTGGACTTCTTGCCCTCAGGATCTACACATGATTAGTCTGGTTCATACTGAGATCATCTCAATTGTTACCTCCTCAAAAAAGTGTTGCCTGATCATTCCAACTGAGTTAGCTATTCTCCTCATCCTGACTTGAATTTTATCATATCACCTTCTACTGTCTCTTTACCATCGTTTACAGTTATTGTGGCTATTCATTTGCTCACTAATTTACTGTCATTTTACTCCCTGATATGTAAATACCAAGAGAAGAAGGGAGGATCTTGCTTATCTTTATCATAATTCCCCATGCCTTAGAAAAGTATCTCAAAGACCATAAATCCTCAATAATAATTTTAGGAGGAAAGAGTACAAAATTGAAGGATGAAGGAAAAATTCAGAGCCTCAATGTCTAAACTAAGTGTTCAATTATTATCTTAATCTTCCCAATTTACCATCTTAACGTGTTTCCCTGATTCTGCTGGATGTACAGAAACAATAAAAGTTTTCTACAAACATATTGCATTCTAGCCTCAATGAAGTGTTTCCCTGATTCTCAATATTTAAGCACACTAGTCTGTAATTTATTATATCAATACATCTACAGCAATACAATATTCATATCACCTATATAAATAACAGAAAAACAAATTGGAGTTTACAAGTGTGTGTACTTAGGGACTTGGGGACGGGTTGTGGGGGAGGTGCAGAATAACGACCTCAGGAACAACATGACCTCATGAGGCAACAGGATTTAGCCTTTTGTATTTTGAAACTATCTCAGAAAAAACTGTTACTGTGATGCGTCTCTGGTAAGTTCACTATCTGTTTAAAGTCTTCTCAACCACTAATCTTCACAGAAAGATGACTGATTCTAGAGGAAGGCAGTAGGCAATATCTGTTTCCTTTATTTAGAAAATTATCTGACCACATGATAAACTATTGTGATTCGTACCTAAACACATAGAATGGTGGAACTACAGCCTGACTAGCAGCTCAGTGTTATGGTAGAATAGAGGAAGTCCCAATGTGGTAAGGACAGGCCTGTCATTTCTAATACATTCATAAAGATACAAATTTATAGGAAGTAAACATGTGGGAAAGGGATCAACTTGTGAAACGTCTTTGTGATGAAGCTCTAAGCAGATGTCAGAAGCCATATTGTAGAGAAACATCATTGTGTGGGGAATGGTTAATAATCTAGTAACTAACAAAAGTGTAAAATAGTAAATAGAATATGATGCTAATATTTTAATGTACAATAATATGCTAGAAAGAAAAAAATGCATTTACTTAAGTTGCCCTTTGAGAGTATATCTTAAAGGATAGTTATTCTGCAGAGTTTTCTTCCCCTAACATACTTGCTTATACAAATACCAAGTATGCATTACAAATCAACATAAATAACCCCCCCCCATCTTTGTCTTCTTAAATTTTTTAGCTAATTAAACTAATTTGTCTGTTTTTGTGGGGTGGAAACTCTTGCTGTCATCTTTTCCAGTCACTACTTATTTAAATTTCATCCTTGGCCAGTTTCATGGTAATGTTATCTGCTCCAAAGGATTTGAAATGAGATTAGCACACAGAGATGCATTTAAGCTCACTCTTGAAAGTGAAAAAAAAAAAAAAAAACCTAGAATCAATTGGTCACTGAGATAACACAATTTGCCTTATAGGGTATTTGCTTAAGATAGCCGTGACATAATTAATTAAAGAGTTGTTTATTTAAATATTTCTGTGAAAGAGTCCTGCAGTTAGCATGAGCTATATACAAAAATATCTCAAGAGAAGCTCTTTGAAATTATTCTCAAAAGCAGGCTAAACAAATTGTTTTAGGGAAAATAAAATTCTCTCCTCTTTTTTGTTAGCATTCAACACTGGATACTTAACAACTTAAAACTAAAAAGGCCTTCAAGAGTATTCAGATGCATGGTTGTGTGTTTCATTAATTGATTTCATGGTTGGAAGTAGGGAGAGAGGTTGGAACACAGATCTGAAGGGCTGTAAGCAATAGAGTTTCTGGAAAGGCATGGGTAGGAGGAAGGGGTGGAAGAGGCTATGGGGTTACAGAGTTTAGAAAAATTCAATATAAAAAGAAGTCTAAGAGGTAAGGTTGGCTCTCTTCCTACTCCCAATCAAGCTGGTCATTCTTTTTCTTTTTTACAATAAAATATATACTTTTATTTTTATTAAATACATTAATTAATGTATAATTACATCATTCTCTCCTTTCTTTTTTCCCACCTCTTGCATGTACTGCCCCATTCATTCCTTCTGAAATTAATGGCCTCCTTTTATATATTATTGCAAATATGCATAAATGTACAGTTATATAAATAAAATCTGCTGAATTCATTTAGTGTTGCTTGTGTGTAAACACACATACACACTCACAAGCACAAACTCAATCACAAACACATACACATATGCATATATAACTTCAGGGATAATTACTTGGAATTGCCTACCCAATTATTAATTCCCCCTCCCTAAGCAGTTATATCTTAGTCTATGGGTGGGAGTCCCATGAGACTTCCCTTTTCTATGATATTTCTATTGGTTATATCATTGTTCACATCCTGTTTAGACAACCATACTCTTTTCTTTTTTACTTTTTTATTTTATTTCAATAAAATTTTTTCACTTTTTTATTTTATATTTAAGTGAAGAAAACAAACTATCTTTTTTCATTTTACATACTAATCCCAGGTCCACTTTCTCCCCTCCTCCCATTTCTTTCACCGCTCCCCCCAACTCCGCCCTCCATCCACTCCTCAGAGAGGGTAAGGCACATTGCTTTGAGGAAGGACCAAGACCTTTCCTACTATATCTAGGCTGAGAAAAGCATCCATCCAAAGAGAATCGGTTCCAAAATGCTAGTACAAGCAGTAGGGATAAATCCTGGTGTCACTTCCAGTGGCCCTGCAGTCTGCCCCAGCTATACAACTGTCACCCACATTCAGAGGGCCTAGTTTGGTCCTATGCTGGTTCCTTCCCTGTCCAGCTGGAGTTGGTGGGCTCCCATTAACTCAGGTAAGCTGTTTCATTGGGTAACCCCATCATGTTCTTGACCCCTTTGCTCATATTCTCACTTCTCCCATTCTTCAACTGACTTTGGGAGCTCAGCCCAGCGCTCCACTGAAGGTCTCTGCCTCTGTTTCTGTCAGTTGCCAGATGAAGGTTCTATGATGACTTTTAATATATTCATCAATCTCACTACAGGACGAGGTCAGTTTAGGCAGCCTTTCCACTATTAATTAGGGTCTTATCTGGGATCATCCTTGTGGATTCCTGGGAATTTCTCTAGTGCCAGGTTTCTTGCTAGCCCATAATGGCAGCCATACCCTTGAGGTATCATGGATATAACTCCCCTCTCATTTCTAGGGGGAAAAAAAGCTTACATCAGATTCCCTGGTCCCCTGACTGTTATAATTTTTCTACCCCCTGTCTTTCATGTTATCTGAGCCTTAGGTGAAGATGTTGTAATTTAAGTACATCCACTCAAGCTGGGCATCCCCCAATCAGGTATACATTATATTTTATGTAATGATGGTATTTCATAATAGTCTCAATCAATATCAAAGAGAAACTTCTTTTATGACAGGTGAGAATTATACCTTTCTGGAGTAGAAGGACAACTGTGTTCATGGTAGCTTTATTCATAACAGGCCTAAACTGTAAAATACCTAGATGCCCCTCAACCAAAGAATGGGGAAAGAAAGTGTGGTACATTTACACAATGGACTATTACGCAGTTGTTGTTTTTTTTTAAAAAAAAAAAAAAAAAGAAGAAGAAGAAGAAGAAGAAGAAGAATATCATGAAATTTCAGGCAAATGGCTGGAACTAGAAAAAAAAATTCTGAGTGAGGTAGCCCCAGACCGAGAAAGACAAACATGGTATGTACTAATTTATACATGGATATTAATTGTTAAGTAAAGGATCATCATGCAATTCACAGACCTAGAGAGCTACCTAACAAAAAGGGTTCAAGACAGAATGCATGGATTTCCATGGGAACGGGAAATAAAATTGATTTTTGGGTGGACTGGAGGACATTGGAGATGAGAACAAGGGGAATCAAAAGGGGTGAAGAGATGGGAAAAGAGAGCTGAGAGAGCCAACTAGAATAGGGGGAATTGCATGGGGGGGTGATTTGAAAAGCTAATGCAGTCAAAACTCTCTGGAATTTTGAGGGTGACCCTAGGAAATACTTCTAGTAATGAGGGATATGAAGTCTGAACCAGTCATCTTCTGTAACCAGGCAAATCTTATAGTGGTAGGACTAGGACATCAACCCAGTCACAAAACTTTCGATCCACAATTTGTCCTCCATTCAAGATATGCTGGGGTAATGGTGATATGGAACTTGTAGGAGTGACGAGCCAATGACTGATCAAGCTTGAGGCCCATGCCATGAGTATGGAATCCATGACAGACACTGCCTGGATGTCCAGGAAGCAGAGGCTGGAAAGCCCAGACACATAGACCATCACACTAACCGGACAAAAAGAAAAACAAAGTCAATCATATGATTCCTAATGAGACTCTGCTATGCTCATAGATTGGCACCTTGCCCAAGCATCATTAGCAAAACTTCATGCAGCAACTGATGGAAGCAGACACAGAGACCTCCAGCCAAATATTAGGGAGAGCTTGGGGGAACCCATGGAATAGGGATAGGAAGGATTGTTGGACCCAGACGGATCAAGGACACCATAAGACCCACAGAAACAATTAAGTAGGGCTCATAGAGGTTGACAGAGACTGGAGTGGCAAACACAGTGCCTGGATGGGTCTGAGTTAGGTATCCTGCATATGTGTTATGAATGCGTAATTTGCTATTCTTGTGGCACCCCTAATAGTGAGAGTGTGGGTGTCTCTGACTCTTTGGCCTACTCTTTGGACTCTTTTCCTTGTACTTACTTCCCTAGTTTCAATCTTAATATAAGGGGTTGTGCCTAGTTTATTGTAATTTCCTATGTTTGTTTGATTGATATCCCTGAGATGCCTGTTCTTTTCTGAAGGGAAATGGAGGAGGAGTGTACCTGGAGGTCAGACAGGTGGGAGGGAGACTGGAAAGAGTAGAGGGAGGGGACACTGGTCAAGATGTAATATATGAAACAGAATAATTTTTCAAGTTTAATTAATGTAATTCTACTGTAACAGTAAGTCAAATGAGAAAAAATACATGATTATATCAATGGGTTGGGAAAGGTATTTGACAAAACAACAATTCAAAAAAAACTCTTTACAAATTAAAAATAGGCATCCAAATTCCCTACCAATCATAACTTCCACCTCTTTCTTCAAGGTCTAAATGGTGAGTTTCTTTGATCTCCTTCTCAATGTATTATTCACAACCCTCCAGATGTAGCTGAAGTTCCACATTCAGTGCTCAGGCATAGCCTGGTCACCCAGCCCTGCACTGAAACCAACATTGAGGATTCTGCCAGGAATTGTTCTATGTGCCACCACCCACAGTGCAACACAGTCAACCTCTTCACACAATCAGAACTTCCACTCCCTTTGCAAGGTCTGACCTAGTGAGTCTTCCTGAGGCTATCTGTGCCTTCTCCCAACCCACCAGATCTATCCTGGTTCTCACATCTAGTACCTATAGCTAGTATGGCCTCCCCAACCTACACAGAAAATGATCTCTAGCCTTATGCCAGGACCCTCTCTATCTATTGAACAATCCACAGACCCTTCCCACAACACATCCATCCCTTCTATCCAGCAAGATATACCCACACACTCAGTCTTGTACCAGTAACCACATATACACAAGCCCAGATCCCTCTGCCTAACTTCACTTCAACAAAATCATTTCAAACCACTGGGCACAAGGTACACAAACATCCTTGCTTCTACCCCAACCTGCACTGTACTTGTCAAACTTAGAATCGAAAAAAAAAAGGCCACATGAATAGATCTCATGACAAAAATACTAAAAATATGAAATATCAAGCCAGTAACTTCTCTACAAAACCTACCAGTCCTGTAGAAATGTTTGTAAATCAAAATTATATATATCAACTCCAAGACACAGAAATTAAATCATCATAAATTCCATTAAGGAACTTAAGGAGTTTGAAAAAGACACACACACACACAAAAAAAAAAAAAGATCAATGAAATTACGGAGAAAGAACTTATAAAAAATAAATTCCTGAGTGATGTCCAAAAAACAGAAACATAATATTGATAGAAATGATAATGGCAACTGAAGATAGGATAATGGGATTTGATAAGGAGACAGTAACATTGAAAAGGACTCAAACTGAAATAAAGATATAACTGAAAAATCTAATAACTCATCTAGAAAATCCAAATAAAAGGCTTAAAAGTAGAATAAATCAAACAAAAAAAATATGTTTCAAAGAAATAATAGAGGATCTAGAACCCCTCCCCCAAAAAAGAAATTTGAAAACTAAAGCACACACAGGAATGGAACACATGAAAAAGGCAAGCATTCCAATTATAGCCATAGATGAGGGAGAAGAATCCCAAGTTAATGGCATAGAGCAGATTTTCAAAAAGATTATAGAAGAAAACTTCCCCAAACTCAGAAACAAAAGAAGCACTCAGAACACCAAATAAAAAAGATGAGACAAGAAAATTGCCAGTGCATATCATAGTTAAAGCACTAACTGGACATAACAAAGGAAGTATATTAAAAGCTGTAAGAGAAAAAAAATCAAATAACATATAAATGAAAAGTCATTGGAAACTTTGAAAGTGAGAATAACCTGGACCATTCTATTATAAGTCCTAATATATTATGACAACATAGCCTAGAGTTATATACCAAGCAATACCATTCACCACTCTTGAAGGGGAAAGAAAACTTTCAATAATGAAAACAGCCAAAAATTTATTTCTATCCAACAAACCCAAAGAAACCTAAAGAATAATACCAAAAGCAAGATTTTTCACTGAGGGAAGAAATTAGCAAAACAGAGAGATTGTGGGTTGAAATATAAAGCCAAAATTACTAAAACACAAAGTACAACTGAAAACACAAATAATGACACAAAATATCAACAATATGTTGATCACAATTAACACAGACATTTCAGTAATAACTTTAAATACCAACGGCTTCAACTCTCCAATCAGAAAACACAGGCTACCTTAATGGATCAATAAACAAAATGTATCTATCTCTTGTCTACAAGAAACATATCATACCTTTTAATGTAAGTACCATCTCGAAATTAAAGGATGGACAAAAGCATTCCAATCAAATGTGTTGTGGGAACTCTTTCAGCTAATAGCCCTTTAAGAAACCAGCCTGCTTACATGTACTGTAAGTGCGAACAAAGAGTATGCACAGTCCTCTTTGCTGGATTCGGTTCCAGTTCATAATGCACACAGAGGACTGTGGATTTCTTCACTTACTGTGAGATATCCCCAAAAAATAAACCTTTGTTAAACTCCATTCTACTCTATTCTGGAACTCTTTGGCTCAACTACAAATTGGTACTCAAGTTGTCTGAGTCCACACCATTGCCAGGCCCTGCCCAGACCCCCGATGGCCTCCTCTCATCCCACACAGCTGAGCTACCCTTCTGCAATTAAACTACCCCTCTGATGTAGTTGCACTTGGTTTGGCTCAGCTGGTCCACCGACCTGCACCCAAGCAGCTAGGTCCCGCCTACTAAGTGACTGAGTTACTGCTGACCACATGGATTCCTGCCTCAACTCCTCCGCAACTTCTCTCTCCCATATGGCCCACTGTCACTACCCAAGTTAGGATCTGCTTCTGAGGTCCAGCTCCTGCCAGGCCTGCTCTGATCAGGCAGAGCTCTGAACCCAGGAGTTCTAACCCTGCACCTGGAACACAGGCTTGCATTCCAAAGCTGGATCCACGAGTCCCATTGGTCCAGGTTCTGGACTGTAACCTCGAGGTTCCTTGTCCTTCTAGCCAACTCAACCTTCGCTGTATGCAGGTGTGCCGCTCTTAAGTATTTAACCAAATTTGTTAGTAATTCTGCTACGTTTCAGGTAATTCAGGGATTGATCTAACACCTGCCTTGCTGCCACAACTGTGACATCTGCTGGTCAATCAATATTATAGCACCTATAGCAATTTTCTGAAAATTATAATGGAGGCAAGTTAATTTGATATGTAAATATCAGAACTGATTGGTAAATAAATAAATAAATCTGAAAACTGTTAACCTACCCAAGAGAATGGCAGACAATATCACCATCCAGGAATTCAACAACCTCTTTTTTTCTATTCTGGGTGGATTTCTGCAAGAGCTATATGACCAACTTGGTACATATATTTTTGTGGCCATGGCAGCTATTAGTTTGGGTCTTCATATTATATGCTTAAAGAAATGATTTAATAACAGTCAAGAATGAGAAACTTTAAAAAATGATGCAGTCTTTACAGACTGGTAATGAAAAGTTACCTGAAAGGATTCACACTGTTGAAATGGACAATCAAAATCTGTTAAAAGGGTATGATAACTAGCAGATAGAACATCCCCCCAGGAAGGCAATCTACATGTCATTCAAATAATTTCTAAGTATGAGAAGATATCATTAAGGGAAAAATTTTAAGCCTTGAAATAACATGTGCATAATGAGAACTGGAAATTGATTGATTTGATGAAATCATTAGAAATGTTCGCAGGTCAAAAGAGTCAGGCTTTACAAAAGACAGTTATAAAACTATTTGAATCAATTCAGGAATTTGTCAGAACTGATAAGCAAGAAGAGAAGGTGCATACAAAGGACAATAGTAATGATTCAGCGTTGCCAGTACCTCTCAGAGTCAGAGATGACTTACCAAGAGCTTTTAGCTACTTCTTCAGTTACTACCTCTGAAAAACCAACAGATACTCAATACCCAAGGATATACAGAATTTAAATGGGAACCTATACATATGAAAGATCTAAAAGATATTAACCAATCAGTAGTATCTTATGGCATGCATTCACCATGTGTGAGGGAGTTGGTAAAGACATGGACTTCAGGAAATAAGTTTGCTCCACATGATTGGCTTCAGTTTAGTCTCAGCTGTGCTAGAAGATGGACTGCAATTACAGTGGAAGTCCTGTTGGAGAGAGGAGGCTAAGGCCCTGGAACATCAAGTTATGGTCAGAGGATTTGAGCCTCCCAAGATCAAATTCTTAATAAGGTCCATATGCTGATCTATAGAGTCAAGCTATTTACAATGAACACATTTTGTCCCTATGTCATACAGCAGCCTTGAATGCTTGGAACAAAAATTCAAGAACCAGGATGAAAAATTGAATCTTATACTAATGTTACAAAAAGCCCAAGAGAACCCTTTGCTAACTTTTTACAAAGATTAACTAAAGCTGTACAAATAGGGGTAACAGATGCAGAAACTAGATGAATACTTATTGAATCTCCAGCTTTTGAAAATGCCAACTTAGAATGCTGTTGTAATAAGAGCGGCGGGGCTGCGTCCCCGGCACCCGGCCACCCGCATGGCTAGCTTATGCCCCGAAATAATTACACGGAAACTGTATTCTTTTAATCACTGCCTGGCCCATTAGCTCCAGCCTCTTATTGGCTAGCTCTTACATATTGATCTAACCCATTTTTACTGGTTTTTGGGGATGATTGGTATTTGTAAATTACTGTTTATAAAAAATTGTACTGGTACTGTTTCTTGTATATTGATATGTTGAATATTGAATGTGAGTGTTCCTACCTCTATTTTTGTTTTGTTTTTTTTTTGTTTGTTTTTTTTTTTTTTTGGTTTTTCGAGACAGGGTTTCTCTGTGGTTTTGGAGCCTGTCCTGGAACTAGCTCTTGTAGACCAGGCTGGTCTCGAACTCACAGAGATCCGCCTGCCTCTGCCTCCCGAGTGCTGGGATTAAAGGCGTGCGCCACCACCGCCCGGCCTACCTCTATTTTTGTATGAGTATGCTTATAACTTTGTCTATATTGTATTGATACATCTACCATATTACATTGTACATTTCTACCTCTGATACTATAACATTGTTTACAGTTGAAGATCATTGTCTTCATATATTACACAGTTGTTTATTCTTTTAGTCTTCAAAGTTAGATAGGTATTGAGAATTATATGTTTGTCATATTTATTTTTAAGTTTATCAGGTCTTTTAGTTACATAGAGATTATATTTAGTATAGAGAGTATGATCTTCAGCCTCTTCGAAGAGCTGTAAAAAATGGCCTTTAATCTAACCTAAAATTTCTGTGCCAAAGAGACACAATTACTCCTGGCAACACCACTCTACTCCCGAGAGAACGTTGAGCACCAAAGACACTCCACTGGGAGCTTGTCTTCTTGGCAGAACTGGCCTTTGGGTTAAGAAAAGCCCATACCTCAACTTCTGACAAAGATACAGAATATCCCTAAGTGGATAAAACAGGATTGTCTTATCTTGCCAAGACAGGGTAGGATAGTCCTAAGAAAGTTCCTTGCCTTTAATAATGGTATGCCAGTTATGTTAGGCCTTAGCCAAAGTTGGTTGACTCAACATTGCAAACGAGACTTTGGGTGATTGCCCAGGTAGTCAGTTGTCTCTGTCAATTGTTGCACATTTTGGATATCTCTCAATTGTTAAATAATATTTATTCCCTTCTCAGATCTTTGACGGAGTTAAAGATTATATAATTGTAGTTACTCTCTATGTTATTTAGACTCCTTAAGATAGAATGTTTAGCAAAAGTTTTGTTCTCAATATTGTTTGTTATATTTATTATTTGTTATTATTGTATATAGTTGTATTTGGTTTGGTTCTATCTTATTTAGACAAAAGGGGGAGATGTAGGGACATAGCCCCACCCATTGGGGGCGTGTTCGCCTCGGGCTAATGTTTACGGATAAATCTGCCAGGCGTGAGCCCAGCAGCCCCTTTTCTTTTGCTCCACTTTTCCAGTACTCCGCGGGAACCTGTGGTCCTGTAAGTCTATTTCCTTATTAAAGCTGTATATATCTATATAATCTGTCTACATTCATTTGCGCCACCACAGAATGCAAAAAGATACTTGAGCCTTTAAAGGTCAGATCAGCACTAGCAGATGAATGGATCATGCACCCAGTCAATGTTGAGTCATTTGACTATAATACTGAGTCTTGGGTAGGAGAAACAATGTCCAAAGGTATGAAGAGACAACAAAATGTCAAATGACATAGTTGTGGTAGACTAGGTTATCTAAGAAGCAATTGTAAACAAGGCGTTGCTAGCAATAATGTTTCTTCTAAAAATGACAAAAATAGAAGGTCTCAATCTTCTGGATTATATAGAAGATGAGGCAAAGGCCAAAACTGAACCAATAAATGTAGATCAACAAGAGACAAGCAAGGCAATCCATTACGAACAGGAAACTCCTTAGGGTGCCTCTCGTGGGACCCCAGTTTAAACTGTAGGTGGAGGCCACTTGTTCGTTCCTGGTTGCTAAACCACAAAATAATCACACAGAAACTATATTATTTGCAATACCGTTTGTTCAATAGCTTAAGCATATTTCTGGTTAGTCCTTATATCCTAAACTAACCCTTCTCAATTAATCTGTGCATCACTACAGGGTTGTGGCCTACTGGCAAAATTTCAGTAGGCTCCAGTAGAGACATCTGTGCCTGGCAGCAGCTACATGACTTCTCCTTGATCCCACCTACTTTCTCCTGGCATTCAGTTTAGTTTTCCCACCTAGCTCTATTCTGTTAAGCCTCTGACAAAAACAGATTTATTCATTAACCAATAAAAGAAACACATAGATTCTGACACAGAGGCTGGCAAGGAAGGGTTGATTTGGGGGCTAGCTAGAGCTAGTCTAAGATAAGGTAATTAGCTTCTGGATTTGTAATATCCCAACATCTCCACAGTACTGAAATTCTAATTAGTCCTTCAGTCTCTGTAAATACAGCTCCTTTTTAGGAGTTTTCATCCAACACACACACACATACACACACACACACTCACAAGAAGTGGACATAGTGAAAAAGAATCATTGCAAAGCAGAGGGATATACTCAGGAAGCCAAAGTCTGATCTCCCCTGGAATGCAAGAGTATTTAATAATTAACCAACTAATCCCATCTTTGATGAGATGGAATGGGGAACTTCTTCCCATAAATTAGGGTTGGTCAGTTTAAACAAGGAAAGGAAAGTTGATAGACCTACAGCATTGGATAAATATGACCTTGTTAGGTCTTGAGTTTGTCAAAATGGTATGCATGCAGGAGATTCCAACGGAAGAAAAAACTTGCTAGGCCTTTTTCTCTGGTTAAAAGAGAGAGGAAGGAGCCAAAGAGTTGCTATCTGTTATCCTTTTGACCTTTTCATTAGCTGTACAGTGTATAGTCCCTCATACTCAGACACTTCATAAAAACAATCTACCTCAGTGTTCCCCTTAGGAGTCACACATCTGTCCTCAAGAGGACAACTAAAAACCAAATTAATAGAGTACAACAGAAAAGACTGTATTTAATATTATCACACTGGGAAGAGCTACAAAGAGATCTAGCAAACTCTTCAAGTCTATCTTGGAGGTCATAAAGTGAGATTAACATTTAAATAGATGGCAAAAGATAGGGAAGATAAAAGCACTCCCAGACAGAGTGTGGCCCTGCTAACTATTGACCCATTCTTGTCTAGGCATTCATCTCTTGCTGTAAGGTAGTCTGACAAGTGTGAAAATCTCTCATCATGAAACAAACTCCCCCTGGCTGGCACCTTTTCCTTCACCAAATTCCCATTTCTTTGGGGTCCACTGTTTCAATAGTCTGCTAGATAGAGAGACACAAAAGTCTCCTTACAACCTGTGGGTCATGACCCCTTCGCAAACCTCTATCTCTAAAAATATTTACATTATAATTCATAAGAGTAGCAAAATTAGAGTTATAAAGTAGCAATGAAAATAATTTTATGCTTGGGGGTCACCACAACACAAACAACAATATTAAGTGTTCGCAGATTTAAGAAAGTTGAGAAGAACTGCAAAGATTATCTTCATTTCTGCAAGGACATATACATAAGGACAATCCACCTCAACTCCTCCCTTAAACTCCCCGACCAGATATTTTATATGGACAAGCTGCCACGGTATCCCCCCTTTGGTTATTCCCATAGCCTCTCAGGAATGACCTGTCAGCAATCTTAATAAAGTCCTGGCTGTCAGTATTTCTCAGTCTTCTTTGGGGCTCCAAAGAATTCCCTGATAACTCAATGTACAGAAAATAGAAGTTGTTTTGTTGCTCAAAAAGTTGGTCTATTTCAGAGATTCCCAATACTCATTTGAATGAAAGAGCCCCTTGGTAGTAATACAGTGTTAACTAACAGTGAGTAAAATGTGGATTCACAAATTTAAACTAGCAGAACACTAGAGTTTACAAAATATATGAATTAAGCATTCTGAGAAGTCTGATTATCATAACACAGTTATGAAGTCACTATGACTCCATCTGTAAACTAATCTCTTGTTATCAAGTGCTTTCAATATCGTTTTGAGTTGCTATTAGAGTGTATTAGACAATGGGCCTCAGAGAAGTATACCTGAAGGAGAATCTGGTCTCTTTCCTCTGTTGTGACCTGCTAAAGTGACAGAATTTCATCACATGTCTTCATCCCTCAAGTGTTAGGTATGAACAATAGGACTCACATCATTCATATAAAGAGTTTGACATAATTAGTATACAATAACTGAAACAGTAAATTCATAGTTTTCCCATCTGTGGTGTCTACATAAAAACACAACATTCACCTCAAATGGAAAAAGAAAAATTATTGTGGAGCCAAATATAAGTGATCATGACCAAGGACTATAGATTTAGGTATCCCCAAATACCATGTTCCCATGGAGTAGCAATTTCATGAACTACTTGCATCAACAAAACAAAAAAATCCATAAAGCAAGACACTTTTCAAATACATTTGTGGATATATTTGATAGCAAGTTAGGTAGAACTCTATTATTGGCCTTGGATGCTATCCAGCAACACTCTTAGCCCTCTGTTTGTTGTCAAAGTAGGATTTTGTTAAATTTAAGTTAATGCATTTCTAATGGTCTTTATTGTCTTTGTCAGAATGCTAGGTGTGATATAAAGAAGGGCAAGGAATGGCTATTAAGTAGACTAAAGTTGACCCACAATGAATCATAATTAGTCTCTAAAATTGCAACATTCTAAATTCCACATCAATGCAGCCTTAGTCAGTTAGTCCATCAGCCTTTGTAGACACAGCAAATGACAATTCCTGGAATTCTCATTCATGGCAGCTTTGTAACATAAAGGATTATTTTTGTGACATCATTATTGGAATTTCCTTTCGTTATGCTTTTTCCAATGTATAATTGCTGCATTGTGCTTTGAAATGATTGTTACATTATTATATCTTGATTTTATTTGTTCCATTACACTGTTTCCACTGAAGAAATAGAAAGTGGCCAGGCGGTGATGGTGCAGGCCTTTAATTCCAGCACTCAAAAGGCTGGATCTCTGTGAGTTAGAGACCAGCTTGGTCTACAAGAGCGAGTTCCAGGACAGGCACCACAGCTACAGAGAAATCTTGGAGAGAGAGAGAGAGAGAGAGAGAGAGAGAGAGAGAGAGAGAGAGAGGAGAGAGAGAGAGAGAGAGAGAGAGAGAGAGAGAGAGAGAGAGAGAGAAAGAAAGAAAGAAAGAAAGAAAGAAAGAAAGAAAGAAAGAAAGAAAGAAAGAAAGAAAGAAAGAGAAGTGTGTAGTTTGGGAGGCTGGTCCAAGGATCCCATTTCAGTCTTGTCTGTTCCAGGTTGATGTTGAGCACAATTCCTGGGGTCTCTGGCATAGGCTCCAGGAGGAGGGAATGAGCTGATCTTACATACGCATCCTGATACAGGGCACATGCAGCACAGCTCTCATTAAAATACAAAAACAAAACAGTGAGACAGGAAAGACCAAAGCTAACTTCATAGTTCAAGGATGGTTCTGATAAAAACCAAAGAAGTCAGTCTATTTCTGACCACAAGCATTTGGGAAGGGGGCGGGTTACCTCTTATTTTATTTAAAATCCCCATAACTTAATTAGTAATGGGACATCTCTTTTTCATAAGAACCCTCTTAATTATATCTAAGTTTATGCTGATAATATGACAGGAGGAAGGCTCTAGACAGACTCTGGGTTGGAACTGGTCACCATGAAAATCAACTGATTTTTTCAGCCTCACTTACCAATGTTTTCAAAAGAAATGGGGTGTGTCTAAAGAATAAGCTTTATACCAGTTTTCAAAACAGGATCTGTCTACACATAATCATGGATCACTGTATAGACCAGGCTGACCTTGAACTCACAAACATCCGCTTGCCTCCATCTCCCAAGTGCAATGATTAAAAATGTATACCACCACACCTAGCTCCTTTACAAATCTTAAACACTGAGACTTTAAGATCCTCTGGGCTCGTGACCACATTGAAGTGCTGGAAATGTGCCAGATCACAACAGAGCTTGGGAGCCCCACACCACAACACACTCTTCCCAAGTGGTACTTATTGTAATTAACTAATAAGTAGGAATCAAGTGCATCTCTGAATTCTTTTGTTGTTGTTGTTGTTGTTGTTGTTGTTGTTGGTGGTGGTGGTGGTGGTGGTGGTGGTGGTGGTGATGGTGGTGGTGGTGGTGGTGGTGGTTTTTTCAAGACAGGGTTTCTCTGTAGCTTCAGGGCCTGTCCTAGAACTAGCTCTTGTAGACCAGGCTGATATTTGGAAAAGTTATTGTAGGAGATATTATTGAAAAGTTATAAGGAGTAGAGTTGCTAATGTAAAATTTTATGTTTTGTTTTAGATGACAGAACTGATGCTACATGTACAGCTCTACTTGCCAATTTATTAAATACATTGGTGATTAATAAAATGTCACTGAATTAATGGACCCCTTAGGGCTACTGAAAGACACAGTTAAATCAAAAACAGTAAAAACAGACGTTAAAGTAATTTTCCTGACAATGTAACTGATATAAGTAAACATGGTACCCTAGTGATAGAAAGTAAAAGTGAAGGACTTTAAAATTAACAAATGATGTAATTGCATTCTAAAATCCATGCTTAATTAAGTATCATTACGTAGTACATCAAGAAATTTCAAACAGAAAAATGAGTAATGTCATGCAAATTGTTATCAAGACTGTGAAGTTCAGACTAAGGCTACCAACCCAGACCAGTGAGTGCCTGACTAGAGGGCAGGCCTCAAGGTCCCCACCAGGGGAAGCAGGCCCCGGCTGCTGGGGTTGCAGTCTCTGCTGTGATCTCCTGGACCTGCTCTCCCTGCCCCCTATTTCCCTTGGTCCCTGGCTCATTGGGGCTACCAGGAATCCCTGCATAGGTGCTGAGAAGTCCCATCTGGATGGGTGAGTGTGTGCTATCCTCGGGCGGACTGTCCCGGTAGAGAGCACAAACGCCCCCCCCCCAGCTCCTGCTGCAGGGCTTTCTTTCCTACACACCCGCCCCCCACCCCCACCCCCAAGCCTGCCTTGTCTGCAAGGTCCTTTGCTGTGGAACAGTTTCCTGCCCTTTCACTAAGGCTACCAACCCAGAGCAGTGAGTGCCTGACTAGAGGGCAGGACTCAAGGTCCCCACCAGGGAAAGCGGGCCCCACTGCTGGGGCTGCAGTCTCTGCTGTGATCTCCTGGACCTGCTCTGCCTGCGCCCTACTTCCCTTAGTCCCTGGCTCATTGGGGCATCCAGGAGTTCCTGTGTAGGTGCCGAGAAGTTTCATCGGGACGGGTGAGTGTGTAATATCCTGGGGCAGACGGTCCCGGTAGAGAGCACAAACGCCCCTACACTAAGGCTACCCAACCAGAGCAGTGAGTGCCTGCCTAGCGGGCAGGCCTCAGCAACCCCCAAAAGGGAGCGGAGGCACCTCCAGCTTGTACTGCAGTGTCGCCTGTGTTCTACTCGACCCCGCCCGACCCCTTGCATTCGGCCTTCTTTACACGGGTCATTGGAATACCACGCATCCATGTTTTGGTGTTGAGGAGTTCATCTGGAAGGGAACGGTTCCTGCCCCTACACTGAGGAGATACACCTAGAGAGTTAGTCACAGCAAAGACTGGTCCAAGACATCAGGACTCTCCTGGCTCCATTTGAAGGAAAAGATGGGCAGGCGCCAATGCAAGAATTCCCCCAACAACTTGAAAGGCAACGTGACATCACCAGGATCCAGGAATCCCTAAATGAGAAGTGTACACCCTAATCCAGAAGAATTAGAAGAATTCGACTCAAAAGTGAATTTTATGAAAATAATAGAGGACCTTAAACAGGAGGTGAAAAACTGCCACAACCAATTAGAGATTACAAACAAAAAGGTAGAGGAAATGAATAAATATCTCAAAGATACCCAAGAAAACCAAGAAAAACAAGAAAAAGTAATCAAACAGGTAAGGGAAACGGTTCAAGACTTGAAAAATGAAGTGGAAGTAATAAAGAAAACACAAACCGAGGGAAGGATGGAGATGGAAAATTTGAATAAATGAACAGGAACTACAGAGACAAGTACCACCAACAGATTACAAGAGATAGAAGAAAGAATCTCAGACACTGAAGATACCATAGAGAAAATAAACACTCTCATCAAAGAAAACAGCATAACCAACAAATTCTCATCACAAAACATTCAGGAAATCTGGGACACAATAAAAAGACCAAACCTAAGAATAATAGGGATATAAGAAGGAGAAGAAGAAGAAGTCCGGGCGGCAGAGGCACCGGCGCGCAGGCAGGCCGGGGTGGCAGAGGCACCGGCAGGCAGGCCCTGGTGGTGGAGGCACCGGCAGGCACGCCTAGGCGGCGGAAGCACCGGCGCGCAGGCAGGCCCGGGTGGCGGAGGCAACGGCAGGCAGGCAAGTCCGGGCGGCTGAGGCACCGGCAGGCACGCCTAGACGGTGGAAGCACCGGCACGCAGGCAGGCCCGGGCGGCGGAGGCACGGGCGGGCAGGCCCAGGTGGCGGAGGCACCGGCGGGCAGGCCTAGGTGGCGGAAGCACCGGTGCGCAGGCAGTCCCAGGCAGCGGAGGCACCGGCAGGCAGGCCCTGGTGGCAGAGGCACTGGCAGGCAGGCAAGTCCGAGCGGCGGAGGCACCGGCGGGCAGGCAGGCCCGGGCGGCGGAGGCACTGGATGCAGGATAGTGCGGGCAAGAAACAGTGAAGCCCACACTGAGAGCAGATTGCCCCGCTACAATTAAATCAAACCCAATAGATAGCATCGGTAAGAGGAGATGGGCAGACGCCAAGGCAAGAATTCACCCAACAATCTGAAAAACAACATGAAAACACCAGAACCCAATGATCTTACAACACAAGGACTTGAACACCCTAACACAGGAGAAGAGGAAAAAACTGACTTTTTAAAAGCAATAGAGTCCCTTAAACAACATGTAAAAAACGCCCTCATAGAAATGGATGAGAAGTATAACAAAAAGTTTGAAGAAATGAGTAAATATGTAAATGATACCCTGGGAAGCCAAGAAAAAATGATCAAACAGGTAATGGAAACAGTCCAAGAATTGAAAACTGAAATGGAAGCAAGGAAGAAAACACAAACTGAGGACCAGCTGGATATGGCAAATATAGGTCAACGAGCAGAGACTACAGAAACAAGCATAATCAATAGAATACAAGAGATAGAAGAAAGAATATCAGATTCTGAAGACACCATAGAGAAAATAAACGGACTGATCAAAGAAAACACCAAAACCAACAAATTCTCATCACAAAACATTCAGGAAATATGGGACACAATAAAAAGACCAAACCTAAGAATAATAGGGATAGAAGAAGGAGAAGAGGCACAGCTCAAAGGTCCAGAAAACATTTTTAACAAAATTATGGAAGAAAACTTCCCCAACATAAAGATATTCCTTTGAATATTCAAGAAGCATACAGAACACCAAACAGACTGGATCAAAAAAAAACGTCCCCTCGCCATATAATAATCAAAACACAAAATATACAGATTAAAGAAAGAATATTAAGAGCTGCAAAGGAAAAAGGCCAAATAACTTATAAAGGTAAACCGATCAGACTTACACCTGACTTCTCTATTGAAACCATGAAAGCCAGAAGGTCCTGGATAGAGGTACTACAGAAACTAAGAGTCCGTGGATGCAAACCCAAACTACTATACCCAGCCAAGCTATCGTTCACTATCAATGGAGAAAACAAGACATTCCAGGATAAGAACAAATTTAAACAATACGTTGCCACAAATCCAGCCCTACAGAAAGTAATAGAAGGAAAATCACAACCCAAGGAATCCAACATTGCCAACACTGCCTACAATAACCCAGGCATCTAGCGACCCTTCAACAGCACAACTCAAAGAAGGGAGACACACAAACTCTTCTAACAAAAGCAATAAGAATAACCGGAGTTAACAACCACTGGTCATTAATATCACTTAATATTAATGGTCTCAATTCACCAATAAAAAGGCACAGGCTAAGAGATTGGATACGAAAACAGGATCCAACAGTCTGCTGTTTGCAAGAAACTCATCTCAACCACAAAGACAGGCATCTACTCAGAGTAAAGGGTTGGGAAAAGGTTGTTCAAGCAAATGGTCCTAAGAAAAAAGCAGGTGTGGCCATACTAATTTCTAACAAAACTGACTTCAAACTAAAATCAATCAGAAGAGATCGACAGGGACACTTTATACTCATAACAGGAACGATTCAGCAGGATGAAGTCTCAATCCTGAATATCTATGCCCCTAATATAAAAGCACCCACTTATGTAAAAGAAATATTGCTAAAACTCAAGGCAGACATCAAATCACACACACTAGTAGTAGGAGACTTCAACACACCTCTCTCACCAATGGACAGGTCAATCAGACAGAAAACTAATAGAAAATTAAGAGAATTGTTGGAGGTAATGAATCAAATGGACTTAACAGACATCTATAGAACACTCCACCCAAATAGGAAAGAATACACCTTCTTCTCTGCAGCTCATGGAACCTTCTCGAAAATTGACCACATACTTGGAAACAAAGGAAACCTCCACAGATACAAAAAAATATCAGTGTCCACCTGTGTCTTATCAGATCACCACGGATTAAAGTTAGAAGCCACCAGCAATGCTACCCCCAGAAAGCTGACAAACTCATGGAAACTGAACAGTCAACTACTGAACCACACCTGGGTCAAGGAAGAAATTAAGAAAGAAATTAAAGTCTTCCTTGAATTTAATGAAAACAAAGAGACAACATACTCAAACCTATGGGACACGATGAAAGCAGTGCTAAGAGGAAAGTTCATAGCGCTAAGTGCCCACTTAAAGAAAACTTAGAAAGCATACATTGGGAACTTAACAGCACACCTGAAAGCTCTAGAAAAAAAAGAAACAGACGCGCCCAGGAGGAGTAGAAGACTGGAAATAATCAAATTGAGGGCAGAAATCAACAAAATAGAAACACAGAAAACAGTCCAAAGAATCAATGAAACAAAAAGTTGGTTCTTGGAGAAAATCAACAAGATTGACAAACCCCTATCCAAACTAATTAAATGACAGAGAGAGAACACGCAAATAAATAGGATCAGACATGAAAAGGGGGACATAACCACAGACACAGAGGAAATTCAGAGAATCGTTAGATCTTACTACAAAAGCCTGTATGCCACAAAACTGGAAAATGCAAAAGAAATGGACACTTTTTTAGATAAGTACCATATACCAAACCTAAATCAAGATCAGGTGAACGATCTAAATAGACCTGTTAGTCGCGAAGAATTAGAAACAGTTATCAAAAACGTCCCTTCCAAAAAAAAGCCCAGGACCAGATGGTTTCAATGCAGAATTCTACCAGAACTTCCAAGAAGAGCTAATACCTATACTTCTTAATGTATTTCACAATATAGAAACAGAAGAGTCATTGCCAAATTCCTTTTATGAAGCTACAGTTACCCTGATACCAAAACCACACAAAGACCCAACCAAGAAAGAGAATTACAGGCCTATCGCACTCATGAACATTGACTCAAAAATTCTCAATAAAATACTGGCAAACCGACTCCAAGAACACATTAGAAAAGTTATCCATTATGATCAAGTAGGCTTCATTCCAGAGATGCAGGGCAGGTTCAACATACGCAAATCTATCAATGTAATCAACCATATAAATAAACTGAAAGAAAAAAACCATACGATCATTTCATTAGATGCTGAAAAAGCATTTGACAAAATTCAATACCCCTTTATGATAAAGGTCTTGGAGAGATTAGGGATACAAGAGTCATACCTAAATATAATAAAAGCTATTTACAGCAAGCCGACAGCTAACATTAAATTAAATGGAGAAAAACTCAAAGCCATCCCACTAAAATCAGGAACACGACAAGGATGTCCACTCTCTCCATACCTCTTCAATATAGTGCTTGAAGTTCTAGAAATAGCAATAAGACAACATAAGAGGATCAAGGGGATACATATTGGAAAGGAAGAAGTTAAGCTTTCATTGTTTGCAGATGATATGATAGTATACATAAGCGACCCCAAAAACTCTACCAAAGAACTCCTACAGCTGATAAACACCTTTGGTAATGTGGCAGGTTACAAAATCAACTCCAAAAAATCAGTTGCCTTCCTATACACTAAGGATAAGGAAGCAGAGAGGGAAATCAGAGAAGCATCACCTTTCACGATAGCCACAAATAGCATAAAATACCTTGGGGTAACTCTGACCATGGAAGTGAAAGATCTATTTGGCAAGAACTTTAAGTCTTTGAAGAAAGAAATTGAAGAGGACACCAGAAAATGGAAGAACCTCCCTTGCTCTTGGATTGGGAGGATAAACATAGTAAAAATGGCAATTCTACCAAAAGCAATCTATAGATTCAATGCAATCCCCATCAAAATCCCATCAAAATTCTTCACAGATCTGGAGAAGACAATAATCAACTTTATATGGAAAAACAAAAAACCCAGGATAGCCAAAACAATCTTATAAAATAAAGGATCATCTGGAGGCATTACCATCCCTGACTTCAAACTATATTACAGAGATACAGTACTGAAAACAGCTTGGTACTGGCATAAAAACAGAGAAGTCGACCAATGGAATAGAATAGAAGACCCTGACTTTAGCCCACAAACCTATGAACACCTGATTTTCGATAAAGGAGCTAAAAGTATACAATGGAAAAAAGAGAGCATCTTCAACAAATGGTGCTGGCAAAACTGGATGTCAATCTGTAGAAGAATGAAAATAGATCCATATCTATCACCATGCACAAAACTCAAGTCCAAATGGATTAAAGACCTCAATATCAGTCCAAACACACTGAATCTGATAGAAGAGAAAGTGGGAAGTACTCTACAACACATGGGCACAGGAGAACACTTCCTACGTATAACCCCAGCAGCACAAACACTAAGGACATCATTGAATAAATGGGACCTCCTGAGACTGAGAAGCTTCTGTAAAGCAAAGGACACTGTCACTAAGACAGAAAGGCAACCCAATGACTGGGAGAAGATCTTCACCAACCCCGCAACTGAAAAAGGTCTGATATCCAAAATATATAAAGAACTCAAGAAATTAGACCGTAAAAGGTTAATCAATCCAATTATAAAACGGGGCACTGAGCTGAACAGAGACTTTTCAACAGAAGAATTTCAAATGGCCAAAAGACACTGAAGATCGTGCTCAACTTCCTTAGCAATCAGGGAAATGCAAATCAAGACAACATTAAGATACCATCTTACACGAGTCAGAATGGCTAAAATCAAAAACACCAATGATAGCCTCTGCTGGAGAGGTTGTGGAGAAAGGGGCACTCTCCTCCATTGCTGGTGGGAATGCAAACTTGTGCAACCACTTTGGAAAGCAGTGTGGCGGTTTCTCAGGAAAGTCGGGTTCAACCTACCTCTCGACCCAGCAATACCACTATTGGGAATATACTCAAGAGATGCCCAAACATACAACAAAAGTATATGCTCAACTATGTTCATAGCAGCATTGTTTGTAATAGCCAGAACCTGGAAACAACCTAGATGTCCTTCAATGGAAGAATGGATGAAGAAAGTATGGAATATATACATATTAGAATACTACTCAGCAGTAAAAAACAATGACTTATTGAAGTTTGCATACAAATGAACGGAAATAGAAAACACTATGCTGAGTGAGGTAAGCCAGACCCAAAAAGAGGAACATGGGATGTACTCACTCATATTTGGTTTCTAGCCATAAATAAAGGACATTGAGACTATAATTCGTGATTCTAGAGAAGCTAAATAAGAAGGTAAACCCAAAGAAATACATATAAGCATCCTCTTGAATATTAACCTTCATCAGGCGATGAAAGAAGAGAGAGACAGAGACCAACATTGGAGCACTAGACTGAAGTCTCACGATCCAAAGGAGGAGCAGAAGGAGAGTGAGCACGAGCAAGGAACTCAGGACCGCGAGGGGTGCACCCACACACTGAGGCAAAGGGGATGTTCTATCGGGAACTCACCAAGGCCAGCTGGCCGGGGTCTGAAAAAGTATGGGACAAACCCGGTCTCGCTGAACATAATGGACAATGAGGACTACTGAGAACTGAAGAACAATGGCAATGGGTTCTTGATCCTATTGCACGTAATGGCTTTGTGGGAGCCCAGGTAGTTTGGATGCTCACCTTAATAGACCTGGATGGAAGTGGGTGGTCCTTGGACCTCCCACAGGGCAGAGAAACCTGCTTGCTCTTTGGGCTGAGGAGGGAGGAAGACTTGATTGGGGGAGGGGGAGGGAATGGGAGGTGGTGGCGGGGAAGAGGCAGAAATCTTTAATAATTAAATAAATTAATTAATAAAAAAATAAATAAAAAAAAGAAGGAGAAGAAGTACAGCTCAATGGTCCAGAAAATATATTTAATAAAATTATAGAAGAAAACTTACCCAACCTTAAGAAAGATATTCCTTTGAAGGTCCAAGAAGCATACAGAACACCAAATTGACTGGATCAAAAAAAAACATCTCCTCGTCATATAATAATCAAAACACAAAACATACAGAATAAAGAAAGAATATTAAGAGCTGCAAAGGAAAAAGGTCAAGTTACCTATAAAGGTAAACCTATCAGACTTACACCTGATTTCTCTATGGAAACCATGAAAGCCAGAAGGTCCTGGATAGATATACTGCAGAAACTACGAGACCATGGATGCAAGCCCAGACTACTATACCCAGCCAAGCTTTCGTTCACTATAAATGGAGAAAACAAAATTTTCCAGGATAAAAACAAATTTAAACAATACGTAGCCACAAATCCAGCCCTTCAGAAAGTAATTGAAGGAAAATCACAAACCAAGGAGTCCAACAATGCCCACAATAACTCAGACATCTAATGACCCTTCACCAGCACAACTTGAAGAAGGGAAACACACAAACTCTACTACCGAAAGAAAGAAAGAAAGAAAGAAAGAAAGAAAGAAAGAAAGAAAGAAAGAAAGAAAGAAAGAAAGGAAAAATGACCGGAGTTAACAACCACTGGTCATTAATATCACTTAATATCAATGGACTCAACTCACCTGTAAAGAGGCACAGGCTAAGAGATTGGATACGAAAACAGGATCCAACATTCTGCTGCTTACAAGAAACACACCTCAACCACAAAGACAGACATCTGCTCAGAGTAAAGGGCTGGGAAAAGGTTTATCAAGCAAACGGACCTAAGAAACAAGCAGGTGCGGCCATACTAATTTCTAAGAAAGTTGACTTCAAACTAAAATCAATCAAAAGAGATGGAGATGGACATTTTTTACTCATAACAGGAACAATTCACCAGGATGAAGTCTCAATCCTGAATATATATGCCCCTAATATAAAAGCACCCACTTATGTAAAAGAAACGTTACTAAAACTCAAGACAGTCATCAAACCACACACACTAATAGTAGGAGATTTCAACACTCCTCTCTCACCAATGGACAGGTCAATCAGACAGAAACCTAACAGAGAAATAAGAGGATTAAAGGAGGTAATGAATCAAATGGACTTAACAGACATCTATAGAACATTCCACTCAAATAAGAAAGAATATACCTTCTTCTCTGCAGCTCATGGAACCTTCTCGAAAATAGACCACATACTCGGTAACAAAGCAAACTTACACAGTTACAAAAAAATATCGGTAACCACCTGTGTCTTATCAGATCACCATGGATTAAAGTTAGAATTCAACAACAATGCTATCCCCAGAAAGCCTATGAACTCATGGAAACTGGACAGTCCACTACTGAACCACACCTGGATCAAGGAAGAAATAAAGAAAGAAATTAAAGTCTTTCTTGAATTCAATTAAAACGAAGACTCAACATACTCAAACCTATGGGACACTATGAAAGCCGTGCTAAGAGGAAAGTTCATAGCATTAAGTGCCCACTTAAAGAAAACGGAGAAAGCACACATTGGAGACTTAATAGCCCACCTGAAAGCTTTAGAAAGAAAAGAAACAGACTCACCTAGGAGAAGTAGAAGACTGGAAATAATCAAATTGAGGGCTGAAATCAACAAAATAGAAACACAGAAAACAATCCAAAGAATCAATGAAACAAAAAGCTGGTTCTTGGAGAAAATCAATAAGATTGATAAACCCCTATCCAAACTAATCAAACGGCGGAGAGAGAATACGCAAATTAACAAAATCAGAAACGAAAAGGGAGACATAACCACAGACACAGACGAAATTCAGAGAATCATTAGATCTTACTACAAAAACCTGTATGCCACAAAATTGGAAAATGTAAAAGAAATGGACACTTTTTTAGATAAGTACCATATACCAAAGTTAAACCAGGACCAGGTGAAAAATCTAAATAGACCTGTTAGTCGCGAAGAATTAGAAGTTGTTATAAAAAACCTCCCTACCAAAAAAAGCCCAGGTCCAGACGGCTTTAATGCAGAATTCTACCAGAACTTCCAAGAAGACCTAATACCTATACTTCTTAATGTATTTCACAATATTGAAACAGAGAAGTCATTGCCAATTTCATTTTATGAAGCTGAAATTACTCTGATACCAAAACCACACAAAGACACAACCAAGAAAGAGAACTACAGGCCAATCTCACTCATGAACATCGACGCAAAAATACTCAATAAAATACTGGCAAACCGAATCCAAGAACACATTAGAAAAATTATCCATTATGATCAAGTAGGCTTCATCCCAGAGATGCAGGGCTGGTTCAACATACGAAAATCTATCAATGTAATCCATCATATAAATAATCTGAAAGAAAAAAACCATATGATCATTTCATTAGATGCGGAAAAAGCATTTGACAAAATTCAACATCCCTTTATGATAAAGGTCTTAGAGAGATTAGAAATACAAGGGTCGTTCCTAAATATAATAAAAGCTATTTATAGCAAGCCGTCAGCTAACATCAAATTAAATGGAGAGAAACTCAAAGCTATTCCACTAAAATCAGGAACACGACAAGGTTGTCCACTCTCTCCATACCTCTTTAATATAGTGCTTGAAATTCTAGCAATAGCAATAAGACAACATAAGGGGATCAAAGGGATTCAAATTGGAAAGGAAGAAGTTAAACTTTCATTATTTGCAGACGATATGATAGTGTACATAAGCGACCCCAAAAACTCTACCAAAGAACTCCTTCAGCTGATAAACACCTTTAGTAGCGTTTCAGGATACAAGATCAATTCCAAAAAATCAGTTGCCCTCCTATACACAAAGGATAAGGAAGCAGAGATGGAAATCAGAGAAGCATCACCCTTCACGATAGCCACAAATAGCATAAAATATCTTGGGGTAACTCTAACCAAGGAAGTAAAGGATCTATTTGACAAGAACTTTAAGTCAATGAAGAAAGAAATTGAGGAGGATACCAGAAAATGGAAGGATCTACCTTGCGCTTGGATTGGGAGGATCAACATAGTAAAAATGGCAATTCTACCAAGGGCAATTTATAGATTCAATGCAATCCCCATTAAAATCCCATCAAAATTCTTCACAGATCTTGAGAGGACAATAATCAACTTTATATGGAGAAACAAAAAACCCAGGATAGCCAAAACAATCTTATATAATAAAGGATCGTCTGGAGGCATTACCATCCCTGACCTCAAACTCTATTAAGGAGCCTCAGTATTGAAAACAGCTTGGTATTGGCATAAAAACAGAGAAGTCGACCAATGGAACCGAGTAGAAGACCCTGATTTTAACACACAAACTTATGAACACCTAATTATTGATAAAGGAGCTAAAAGTATTCAATGGAAAAAAGAGAGCATCTTCAACAAATGGTGCTGGTAGAACTGGTTGTCAACGTGTAGAAGAATGAAAATAGATCCATATCTATCACCATGCACAAAACTCAAGTCCAAATGGATTAAAGATCTCAATATCAGTCTGAACACACTGAACCTGATAGAAGAAAAACTGGGAAGTACTCTACAACATATGGGTACAGGAGATCACTTCCTACGTTTATCCCCAGCAGCACAGACATTAAGGACAACATTGAATAAATGGGACCTCCTGAAACTGAGTAGCTTCTGTAAAGCAAAGGACACTCACTGTCACTAAGACAAAAAGGCAACCCACTGATTGGGAGAAGATCTTCACCAACCCTGCAACAGACAAAGGTCTGATCTCCAAAATATATAAAGAACTCAAGAAACTAGACTTTAAAATGCTAATGAACCCAATAAAAAAATGGGGCACTGATCTGAACAGAGAATTCTCAACAGAAGAAATTCAAATGGCCAAAAGACACTTAAGGTCATGCTCAACCTCCTTAGCGATAAGGGAAATGCAAATTAAAACAACTTTGAGATACCATCTTACACCTGTCAGAATGGCTAAAATCAAAAACACCAATGATAGCCTTTGCTGGAGAGGTTGTGGAGTAAGGGGCACACTCATTCATTGCTGGTGGGAATGCAAACTTGTGCAACCACTTTGGAAAGCAGTGTGGCGATTTCTCAGGAAATTTGGGATCAACCTACCCCAAGATCCAGTAATACCACTATTGGGAATACACCCAAGAGATACCCCATCAAATGACAAAAGTATCTGTTCAACTATGTTCATAGCAGCATTGTTTGTAATAGCCAAAACCTGGAAATAACCTAGATGCCCTTCAATGGAGGAATGGATGAAGAAAATGTGGAATATATACATATTAGAGTACTACTCAGCAGTAAAAAAAATGACTTCTCGAATTTTGCGTGCAAATGGATGGAAATAGAAAACACTATCCTGAGTGAGGTATCCCAGACCCAAAAAGAGGAACATGGGATGTACTCACTCATAATCGGTTTATAGCCATAAATAAAAGACATTAAGCATATAATTTGTGATCCTAGAGAAGTTAAATAAGAAAGTGAACCCAAAGAAAATCATATAGTCATCCGCATGGAGAGGGGAAGTAGACAAGATTGCAGGGCAAAAACTGGGAACTTGCGGGTGAGGTGGCATGGGGCAAAGGGGAAATGGGATGAGAATCATGAGAAGGGGAGGATGGGAGGAGCTCACGGGATTGGGATGGTTGGGATATAGGAAGGGAGGATACGGGAGCAGCGAAGTATATATCCTAACTAAGGGAGCCATCTTAGGGTTGGCAAGAGACTTGACTCTTGAGGGGTCCACAGGTGTCCAGGAATATGTCCCCAGCTGGTACCTTGGGCAACTAAGGAGAGGGAACCTGAAATGACCCTATCCTATACTGATGAATATCTTGCATATCACCTTAGAACCTTCATCTGGCAATGGATCGAGGTAGAGACAGAGTCTCAATTTGGAGCAACGGTCTGAGCTCTTAAGGTCCAAATGAGGAGCAGAAGGAGGGAGAACATGAGCAAGGAAATCAGGACCACGAGGGATGCACCCACCCACTGTGACAGTGGAACTGATTTATTGGGAGCCCACCAAGGCCAGCTGGTCTGGGACTGAATAAGCATGGGTTGATTCTGGACTCTCTGAGCATGGCGGACAATGAAGGCAGATGAGAAGCCAAGGACAATGGCACTAGGTTTCGATCCTAATACATGAACTGGCTTTGTGGGAGCTTAGCCTGTTTAGACGCTCACCTTCCTGGACGTAGATAGAAGACCTTCGTCTTCCCGCAGGGCAGAGAATTTGGACTGCTCTTCAGTATTGAGAGGGAGGGGGAATGGTGTGGGGGGAGGAGAAGAGGAGTGGGGATAGGGGGAGGGGAGTGGGGGGAGGGGGCAATATTTGGGAGGAGGGGAGGGAAATGGGAAACGGGGAGCAGGTGGAAATTTTAATTAAAAAAGAATAAAAAATAAATAAAAAGGAAAAAAAAGACTGTGAAGTTCATAATGGTCTGTTTTATTCAGGGTTCTCTTCAGAAACAGTCAACAGAACGAATTTATATCTAAAACAGATTTATTAGGCTAACTTACATGGTATGCTCTACAAAGGTCAACAACAGCTATCTTCACACTAGAAAGTCTGAGAATCCAGTAGATATTCAGTTCAGGAGCCTTAGTAGTTTCAGAGTGGTAATGAAGGTCTAGAGAAGTGGTTCCCAACCTGTGAGTCACAAGCCCTTTGGCAAACTTCTATCTCCAAAATGTTTACATTAGAATTCATAACAGTATCAAAATTACAGCTATGAAGTAGCAATGGAAATAATTTTATGGGGTCATCACAATTTGAAGAGCTGTATTAAAGGGTGGCAGCATTAGGAAGGTTGAGAACCACAGACTAGAGAATTACTAGAGAGCAATTGGTTTCAGTTTATATGGTAAGGTCATAGAGGCTCAGTTTTGATGTTGGTATAGGATGACATGAGTAATGATAAAGGCAGCAATAGGGTAAACAAATTCACCAGTAAAACTTGAAAGCAAAGAGGGAAAAAGCAAAAGGACAACCTGCTAATGACCACTTGAAGATGCCTCTCATATTTAAAGGAGAGATATTCTCCATTCAGTTAGCCTATTCTAGCAAACTCCTGATAGCTGTGCCTAAAGATTTATCTCTTATTTAATTCTCTATACAATCAATGTATCCAACGGGATTGATAATCAAAAGCCCCCCATCATCAACTTGGCAAACAATCACATTTCCTTGTGTCATATTTAAGTTCCAAGTAAAATAAATAACAAGGTAATAATTCTGCCTACAATATATAAACATCCCATGTAAAATAACAAATATTCTATCCCCTTTACCCATAATATATGGTAAAGTACTTTGAGTAATGTTTGGTCTTTTAGTTTTCTCCAACTCAAATAAGATCATATAGATGTTTAATACTTAACTACTCTTTTTTACAATTGATACTCTATTACATGGTTAAGAAATGAAAAAAAAGAAAATAAATATCTGGTTAATGATAATGTATATATTCGCAAACAAATTCTTACCAAATTAGACAGAAAGACTCAGCAATTACAATCTTCTTTTCTCAGTTGGTCACATGGTCTTAAATTATATTTATAATCATCTTCTTAAATTGTATTTATAATACTCATTCTGTATTTCCTCCACCCTCAATCAAGCACCTTAATTGGTCTTTTTTTTTTTACCTGAAAATGTTACCATATGTTCATCCCCAAAGGATGTAGGCCTTTTGTTACACTGCATGAATTGGATTGTTGAAATTTCCCACTGACTTCAACTGCAGGTTATAGTACACCCTACACAATCTTCTTCACGTCACACATATTTTGCCTTATTTTCACTGTAGAAAACCATTCCAATTTTTCATGGTATACTGGATCAATCCCCTCAAATGATACTGTATGTCTCTTCTGATCCTATTGATTCAAGGAAGGCTGAGTCCAAAGTGCCTCAGGTGGAGATAATCTTAGTTTCCAGTTAATGAAATGTTTGCTGTCCCTTTTGGCTGAAGTACTATTCCATTTAAAGACAAGGCTTTTAGGGAACAGAGACTAAAGCCATGAAAACAAAAAGCAAAACTGAAATGAAGAGTAATGCATTCTCATTTCTTCTCCTTGATTCCAAGACATATGGATCCTAACAGTGGGAGAAATAATACCAGATGTGGACTATTCATGGCATATGAAGCCCTTTTAAAAACTCTCTCCTGGAGATGACCCTACTCATCACCACAATTGTGGGTGAGCCAATTGAATAGTAGGGGTTTAGAAAAGCTACCTTCTCCCCTTTCCTGAAAGGGGTGACCCCAGTGGCCTGGTGTTGTTAGTTAAAGATGTGTTACATTCTTTCATGCTGTGGGATATTTGTTTAATAATATAAAGATGTGTTGCATTATCTTATGTTGCATTTGATTAACTCTGTAAAATTGTGTTACTTTGCCTGTGTGAAACACCTGATTGGTCTTATAGAGTTAAATGGCCAATATCTAGGCAGGAGAGAGAATTGGGCAGGGCTGGTGGGCAAATAGAATAAAGAGAAGAATAAGAAGAGGAAGGGGTGAGGAAAGGAGAAGGAGAGGAGGATGCCAGGGGTCAGTCACATAACCACACAGCCAGCCATGGAGTAAAAAGAAAAGAGGTATAAAGAATAGAGAAAGTCTTTTCCTGCGAGGGGTTGGTTCACCAACTTCGGCAGTGTGCCTGTTCTAATGGGAGCTCACCAAATCCAGCTGGACTGGGTCTGATAAAGCATGTGATCAAACCAGACTCTCTGATTGTGACTGAAAACAGGGGCTGACTGAGAAGCCATTGATAAAAGCACTAGGACTTGTTTGTACGGCATGTTCTGGCTTTTTGAGACCCTAGTCTATATGGATGCACAGCTTCCTAAGCCTGGATGTAGTGGAGAGGGCCTTGGACTTCCCACAGGGAAGGGTTTCTCTCAAGAAAGGAGGGGGAGGGAGAAGGGGAAGTGGGGGAGCAGGAGGAAAATGTGAGGAGGTGAGGAAGTGGAAATTTGTTAATAGAAAAATAAATAAATAAATAAATAAATAAATAAATAAATAAATAGGAGATGAATAGGGTATTTAATAGCACATTTATCTTGTGGCTTATTAAATTGTATATCTTAATTTAAACTCAAGAACAAATAAAGAGACAGTTTGGCAAACTTTAAAAAAAAGGATAGAGAAAGGTAAAAGCAAAGAGGCAAAAGGTACATGGGATAATTTAAGTTAGAAAAAGTTGGCTAAAGTAAGCCAACCTAAGGCCAAACATTCATAAGTAAGAATAAGTCCCCATGTATTTATTTAGCTGGCAGGCCAACAAAGAGAAGAGAAAAAACAACAACAACACCCTAGACTGACCATGTCACCTACCACCCAGACCCAAATCCAGGGCTTTGAATTGGCCCACCCCAGTATCTACACTATCGTGACCTGAGAGAGTATGTGAAGTGACTGATCCTGCAGAACCATGGCAACAGGATCTCCAAGACTCAGAGCAATGGAGGGATATCCTGGAGTTTTGATGATGGTCCAGTGTTGATGATGTATCAGAAGCCAGAGGCCTTGACCCAGACCAACAACACTTTACAATAAACATTTGCAAGTAAAGTGGACAAAGGTGTATACTGAGTGACAAACCATGGCCCCAAATGCCACTAAGACAAATGAAGAGCTGTTAGAGAGATGGGAAAGATGGACGAACAAAGTGGCTTGTTTTGTTTTGTTTCTAACTAATACTTTTCTAATTTTCTTTGAGGAATGCTCCAGGGACCAGGGGTGTATATGGAAGGACCAGGAAATGAGTGTGATTGGGATGTAAAAAGTAAAATTTCCAAAAAAATCAATAAAAAGATTGAAAACAAAGAACCCTCTCCAGATCCCCCAGGATATTGCAGGATAGTTGACAATGTAATTATATCTTTAAAATGCACATTCAGTCAAGACAGCTGCTTCCAGGTGGTGGAAACCATGGAGTTCCATGAGCATGAACCCTTTGCCACAATTCTTTGGCTGTGAAATGAGCCTTGTTCAGAAAGAATCCTGTGTGGAATACCGTGAAGATAAATAAGGCTTCTGTAAATCCACAGATGGTAGTTTGAGCAGAAGCATTACATTCAGAAAAAGCAAATCCATTACTATAAAAAATTGTCTGTTCCAAAAAAAAAAAATGAGCTCCAAATGGGAGTTTACGCACCAGGTCCATGACTGGACATTCAGATTAATGTTTCCATACTGAAGGTTCAATGATGATCTCTGTTGCCAATAAATTTGACATTCAAAAATAGCTTGTAGCCAGGTGAGACTCAGCGAGTAAAAGTTCATGATTTGAGCACATGTACAATCTCCATCGCACATATCATAGCTAATTTGTGTATAAGCCAATTGAGAAATTACTTGGGTGACCCAGGAAACAGGTTCACTCTCCACAAAGTGAGTCATCTACTTAATTATTAAATTTTTCCTCTAGCTAAAGTTACATTTTGATTAAAATTTACATGTGGTACATATATATGTATATATATGCATATATATTCATGTTTTTATTTTCGTATTTGATGGATTCTATACATATTCCTCCTCCCCCAAAAGTCTTTCTCTATTATTTTCTTTTTTATTATTTTTAATTGTTTTATTGAGCTATATATTTTTCTCTATTCCCCTCCCTTCATCTCCCCTCCCCTCCTACCCTCTCCCATGGTCCCAATGCTCCCAATTTACTGAGGAGATCTTCTCTTTTTCTATTTCCCATGTACACTAGATTGATGTATATCTCTCTTAGGGTCCTCCTTATTGTCTAGGTTCTCTGAGATTGTGAATTGAAGCCTGTATTTATTTTTTTTGCTTTATGTCTAAAAACCATTTACATGTATGAGTGAGTACATATGATATTTGTTATTCTGGGTCTGAGTTACCTCACTCAATATGATTTTTTTCTAGGTCCATCTATTCGCCTGCAAATTTAAAAAACTTTTTTTTTTTTTGCTGTATAGTACTTTTCACTTTCTCTTCTATAAGGTTCAGAGTTGAGGTCTTTGATCCATTTGGACTTGAGTTTTGTGCATGGTGACAGATAAGTATCTATTTTCATTCTTCTACTTTGTTGACATCCAGCATCATTTGTTGAATATGCTTTCTTTTTTTTCCATTTTGTATTTTTTGCTTCTTTATCAAAAATCAGATGTTTCTAGGTGTGTGGATTGATATCTGGGTCTTTGATTTGGTTCCGTTGGTCCTCCTGTCTGTTTTAATTCCAATACCAGGCTGTTTTCAGTACTGTAGCTCTGTAGCAGAGTTTGAAGTCAGGAATTGTTATACCTCCAGGAAGTTCCTTTATTGTACAAGATTGTTTAGGCTATTCTAGGTTTTTATTTTTCCATATGAAGTTGAGTATTGTTCTTTCAAAGTCTGTGAAGAAATTTGCTGGGATTTTGATGGGAATTGCATTGAATCTGTAGATTGTTTTTGGTAAGATTGGTATTTTCACTATGTTAATTCTACCAACCAACAAGCGTGGGAGATCTTTCCACTTTTTGGTGTCTTCTTCAATTTCCTCCTTCAATATTTAAAGTTCTTGAAATACAGAACTTTTTGTTTAGAGTTACTTGGAGATATGTTATTTGTAGCTTTTGGGAAGGGTGATATTTCTATGAATACTTTCTCAGCCCATTTATCATCTGTGTAAAGAAGGGCTGAGTTTTTTAGTTCATCTTGTATCCTGCTACATTACTGAAGTGTGTTTATGAGTTGTAGAAGTTCCTTGTTGGAATTTGGGGGATCACTTTTATAAACTATCATATCATCAGCAAATAGTGAGAGTTTGACTTCGTTTCTGATTTGTAACCCCTTCATCTCCTTTGGTTGTCTTATTGTTCTAGTTAGAATCTCAAGTGCTATATTGAATAAATTTGGAGAGAGTGGACAGCCTAGTCTTGTTCCTGATTTCAGTGGGATCGCTTGAGTTTTTCTCCATTTAGTTTGACATTGGCTGTTGGCTTGCTATATATTGCCCTTTGTGTTTAGGTATATTCCTTGTATCCCTGTTTTTTCCAACACCTTTATCATGAAGGGATGTTGTATTTTGTCAAAAGCCTTTTTGGCATCTAATGAGATGACCATGTGGTTTTTATTTTTCAGTTAATTTGTATGGTGAATTACATTGACAGAATTTCATATGTTGAACCATCCTTGTATCTCTGTGTTGAAGCCAACTTGATCATGGTGGAAGATATTGTCGAAGACTTTTCAACATCTAATGAGATGATCATTTTTTTTCAGTTTGTTTATATAGTGAATTACATTGAGAGATTTTTGTATGTTGAATCATCATCTCTGCATCTCTGGGATGCAGCTGACTTGATCATGGTGGATGATTTTTCTAATGTGTTCCTGGATTTGATTTGCCAATATTTTATTGAGTATTTTTGCATCAATGTTCATGAATGAGATTGGTCTGTAATTCTCTTTCTTAGTTATTTTATTGTATGAATTGGGTATCAGGGTAATTGTAGGATCATAAAAAGAGTTTAGCAATTTTCCTTCTGTTTCTATTATGTGGAACAATTTGAGTATTATTATTATTAGTTTCTCTTTGAACAGCTTGTAGAATTCTAATCTGAAACCATCTAGTTTGAGGCTTTTTTTTCCTTTGGTTGGGAGACTTGATGACTATTTCTATTTCTGTAGCAGTTATAGTCTATTTAATTTGCTTAACTGGTCTTGGTTTAATTTTTGGAAGTGATAGTTATCTAGAAAATTGTCCATTTCCTTTAAGCTTTACAATTTTGTGGTTTTTGAAATATGACCTAATGATTCTCTGGATTCTTTTGTGTCTGTTGTTATGTCCCTCTTTTCATTTCTGATTTTGTTAATTTAGATATTCTCTCTCTGCCTTTTGGATAGTTTGGATAAAGATTTGTCTAGTTTGTTGATTTTCTCAAAGAACCAACTCTCAGTCTCATTGATTCTTTGTATTGTTTTCTTTGTTTCTATTTTATTGATTTTAGGTCTCAATTTGAATACTTCCTGCCATATTGTCCTCCTGGGTAAGTTTGTTTCTTTTTGTTCTAGAATTTTTAGGTGTTCTATTAACTGCCTAGTGTGGGATTTTTCAAGCTTCTTTATGTAGACATTTAGTGCTATGAATTTTCCTCTTAACACTGCTTTCATTTTGTGTGATATATTTGGGTATGTTGTGTTGTCATTTTTATTGAATTTTAGGAAGGTTTTAATTTCTTTCTTTATTTCTTCTTTGACCCACTGATGATTCAAGTGAGCATTGTTTAATTTCCATTATATTGTGGGCTTTCTGAAATTACTGTTGTTGTTGAATTCTAATTTTAAGTCATGGTGATCCAATAAGAAATATGGGGTTATTCCAACTTTTTTTTTGTATTTGTGGAAGTTTGCTTTGTTACCTAGTATTTGGTCAACTTTTGAGAAGGTTCCATGATGTGGTGAGAAGAAGGTATATTCTTTTATGTTTGGGTGAAATGTTTAGTTGTCTGTTAAGTTCATTTGAGTCATAACATTTGTTAGTTCCCTTATTTCTCTGTTAATTTTCTTTCTGATAGATCTGTCCAGAGGTGAGTGTGGGTGGTGAAATCTCCTCTATTAGTGTGTAGAATTTAATGTGTGATTTAAGTTTTAGTAGTGTTTCTTTTACATATGAGGGTACCCTTGTATTTGAGGCATAGATGTTCAGTATTGAGATTTCCTCTAGATGGATTTTTCCTGTGGCTAATATGAAAAGTCCTTCTTTCTCTCTTTTGATTGATTTTAGTTTGAAGTCTATTTTGTTACATCTTTGGATAGTTACACCACTTGTTTCTAAGGTCCATTTGATTGGAAAATTTTCCCCAACCCTTTACTCTCAGTTGATGTATTTCTTTTAGGTTGCAATGTGTTTCTTATATACAGAAGAATGATGGATTCTGTTTTCATATCCATTTGGTTAGCCTTTGTCTTTTTACAGGTTAGTTGAGTTCCTTTATATTAAGGGTTATTAATGACCAGTGATTGCTAGTTCTTGTTATTTTAGTTTTGTTGGTGATGTTAATTTGTGTGTTTTCCCCTTCTTTTGGATTGGTATAGTTGAGACTGTGTCCCTGATAATCTTCCAGGTGCCAGTGGATCCAAGGCTCAGATGGTTACTTCTGTGGTGCAGTTAGGGCACCCTGGGGCTCACTCGGTGTTCCTGGAAATCACTCAGCACTCCTAGGGATCATTCTGCAACCCCGGGTGTTGTTTAGCCCTGCTCCCAAGGAGGTTGCTTGCTTGGGCTGCTCCCACTGGGGTTGCTGCATTGGGACTACTCCAGCAGAGGTTGCTGGCTAAGGCCTGCTCCAGTGAAGGTTGCTGGCTTTTTCCTGCTCCCTTGGAGTTTGTCAGTTTGTGCCTAGTCCCCCAGAGGTCTCTGGTTTGGGCCTGCTTCTTCAGCAGCAGCTCCCTCATGCCTGCTCCTTTGGAGGTCGTTGCCTCAAGCCTGCTCTGGCTGAGGTCACTGGCTCAAGCCTGTTCCCACAGATGTCTCTGGCTCAGGCCTACTCCCTTAGAGGACCCTGACTCATGCCCTATCCCGCAGAGGTCTCTGGCTCAAGCCTGGTCCCATCGCACTCACTCCCTGGTACCTGCTCCTATAGAGGTCATTGCCTCAGGCTTTCTCCTGGTGAGCTTACTGCCTTAGGCCTGCTCTGATGGAGGTCACTGGCTCAGGCCTGCTCTGGCTGAGGTCACTAACTCAGGATAGTTCCCACAGATGTCTCTAACTTGGGCCTGCTCCCACAGAGATCTCTGGCTCAGGCCTTCTCTCTCAGTAGTCACTCCCTTGTATCTGCTCCTGTGGAGGTCACTGCCTCCCTGTATTATTTTCTAATTATAATCCTTCTATGACTCTGTTCATCAAAAACCGCCATTGGCTACAGTCATTAATAAGACTATAAATAAGACTATAACCACTCATTTGGCCATTTTTCTTAAAGCAAAATCACATCCATATATACTGAAGAAAGTTCTGTTCACTGTGAATATTTCCTGTCACCTCTGTCCCTTCAAGTTGTCTTAGAATGAGGAAGCAATGCTTCAGCTACCTGTTTCTGAATGGTGCCTTATGTAGTACAGAATTACCTGTAGAAAATGACATAACCAAATACAGCATATGAGTCATAAGGCCTTACATACATGCTTAGAGACAAAAAGTATTATAACAAGAATAGAAACTGTTATGTTTTAAGTAAAATCCTGCAGGTCCCCAAGTGACTTCAGTGGGTCCTGACACCACATGGCAGGTCCCCAAAGTGGTGGCAGGCAGTGGGCAGCAGGTCTCAAGAGCAGCCAGTCCCAGGCAGGGACAATGCAGTTCCCCAAGTGGCTACAATGGGCCACAAGGGGCAGCAAGTCCCAGGCAGGAAGCTGCGTGATGGGTGAGAGACCTCAACAGGGCAGCTAGTTTCATAAGGAGAGACAGATGGATGGCCATGCCACGAGACCACACTACAGGTCTCCAAAGGCATCTGATTTTGGTCAGGGAGTCACACAGCAGGTGAGAGACAGAGACATGGATAGGCATGCTGTGCAGAGTGAGGTTGGATATTTACTTAGTGGGTTATGGAGGGAAAAAAACAGGGAGAAGAGCAGAGAGACTGGCAGAGAGAGAAAAACAGAGAGGGTGAGGGGAAAAGTGGGGAGAAGGGAGAAACAGATGCTGCTTCTTTAAGAGAGAGGCATGGAAAGGAAGAGACTCAGGCTGCAAGCAGGAAGAAAGATCTGCCTGCCTCAGTGGAGGGGGGAGGGAGAGGGTGTGTCTTGTCTCTTAAAGGGACAGGACAGACCATTACAGAAACTGTAAGCGTTTGGGCAATTACTTCTTATAACTTGTTTTGACCTTCAGACCCAATGGCATATATTCCTCTTTCATTTGATAATAGATTGATTGCTTCTGTGACTATCCAACTTTGTGGCTTGGTAAGTAATACTCAGCTCATGATGTCAGGTCAAATGATAAGCTGGTGACCCACTGTCAAATGTTAGATATTTCCTAATGCCAAATGCTATCTCCCAAAGGAGCATTTTGTTTGTTTGTTTGTTTGCAGGTAATGGCAGGGCCTTGCTCAATAACCCAGGGACCTTGTCTGTGATATTAAATCAGGGTCTGTCAAAGTCTCCAGACAGCATCCTTATCTTCCAGTGATGCTAAAGTATGACTGGATCTGCTGCAACCATGTGGTCCAAGTCAAAGAGCAGCCAACAAAGTTGCAAAATATGCAAACAAACACAAATTTAGATCAACTGTGATCCAATGAAGGTGGGCCAGAAATTTATATCAAAAATATTCAACCAATAACTTAAGAAACACAAGTTCCACTTAAGTGCATAACTGGCATGATAAAACAATTTGTCTCCTCCAGAAATTATCAATCCCAGCTGGATATGTTGGCCTATGTCCTTAATACCAGAATTTGGAAGGCAGAGACAATGCGGAGGCCTGAAAATGTGAGCTTATTTCTGTGTTGACCAAAGATCCTCTAGTTTATCCAAGGTTATTGTGCTTCTACCTCAAACAAAGCTCCCATCTAGATGTTGCTCAGAGGGTTCTGCTCTCTCAAAGTTATTGTCAACAGGTGTGGCTAATTGTCAGACCTTGTGCTCCAAGAATAGAGAAGTAGATCTGTTCTTACCTCAAACAAAAGTCTAAGGATCCAATTAAGTTCCAGTTCCCTCCATGGAGATAACTTTGGATTTTCACCAGGGAGTGGTTTGCAGACAGAATATTTTGGTTTAGGGTGAGAGCATGACTTGTTTTGTTCTAGCAACAGTATGTTAAACTATGAATGTAGCCTATGACTTTCAATTGGTATGTTCATTTACTTGTATCATGTTAATGCAGTCTTTTGTCTTACTCCTATCTTTTGGTGTCAAGGATATTTTAACCATTTGGAAATTAAATGCAATTGAATTTTCAGTCCTCACTGGAATTTCCTCCCAATACTATCCTATGTGTTGCTCTGATTTGAGAACATTACTATGGGACTGATTTCTTTTGGGGAACAAAGTCTCATTTTATATCTTTGACTTAGTATATGTAGAGAGTTCAAGGCTGGCAACATATACAAAAACAAACAAATTAACAAAAGGAAAAACCACAAAACAAAATCAAGAGACTGGAGAGAGATAGAATGACTCACATCCATCTATAATTCCAGTTTCAGTGAATCTAAAGCCTCTTCAGCCTCCACAGATACCATGCATACATGAGGTGATAGAAATATGTATGAAAAATTCACATACACACAGATTTTAAAAATACTCTCTTTTAAAATGGTAAAATAATTGAACAAGGATTAAAGCCTCTGAATAGATTCTAAGATGAAATAAACAGCCAGATTAAACCAGGACATTGAATTGGACTATGAAAATTGAATGCAATAAAAAGGTAGAAATGCTGAGAAGAAAAATAAATGGTCTTAATGCAACTTGATATGCCATGTTTTGGTGGTATCTATGGGGAGCCTTTCCTTTTCTGAATAACAAAGGAGGAGTAGATGGCCAGTGGGTGGAGCAGAAAGGAGGTGTGGGGAAGAAGAGACTTGAAGTGGAGAAGTGACTTTTTCGGTTTCTGGACGGGACTGGGGAGGACTGGGCTTTCTCCTTCCCAGAATTCTACTGTCCTCATTGCCCCACTTCCTGTCTGGTTGTCCTGCCTCTACTTCCTGTCTGGTTGTCTTGCATTTACTTCCTGCCTGGCTACTGGCCAATCACCGTTTATTTAAAACATAATTGACAGAATACAGAATTGTCTTGAACCAGGTAGGATTTGCTGCTGTTCTTTCACTAAATGTAGTTGTAAGCACACTGCTTTCTGAATGTGACTATACCCAAAGACTAGTGCTGCTCTGAGCCTGAGCAAGAGAAAGAGATGATTAAAACAAAGTCGTTTACTGATGAGTCTTTATCCCTGAGTGAAGCATCTATAACACCCTCATCTAAAGCCTAGGGAATATCAAAAGAGAGAGGGCAGAAAACAATTTTAATAGAGGGATGATAGGAGAAAATGCTGTGAAATGCTGTCTTCTCAGTATGGCATATCTATTGCTATCATGAACATGGAACAGCTTTAGCATCCTGCATAAGGCTTTTAACCTAAAACAAAAAGATACAAAACGGGGAGTGGATTGGCTGAGAGGGAAAGGAGGTTGGTGAAGTGGGTGAGGGATGAGAGAAGGTAATTGGGGTAAATATGATCTCAACACATTGTATACATACATAAAACAAACACAAATCATAGAAGATTAAAGAATGGGTATGCCTTTTGTAGTGGGCCTTCTTTCTACCTTTGCTTTCCCTAAATTGTGCTTGAAATCATAACAGTTTCCATTTAAGATCACCATTTTCGTTGTCCCTACATTATTAAAAGAAATGCTTTCAATATTCTTCCTGGAAATATCCTTTAAAACTTCTACCTGGTCTTTAAATATGTTTCTACTTTTATATTAATTTGGACAACAATGGTTCCAAATGCCTCATTACTGTAGGGGTCCCTGCAAATGCTTTAGTTAGCAGGGCTGGTTCAAACTTCCAGAACAGTGATTCTCAACCTATGGGTTGTGACCTTTTTAAAGTTACATATCAGATGGCCTGTGTGTGTGTGTGTGTGTCTGTGTGTGTGTGTATAATAATTCACATTTATCATTAGAGGTCACCACAACATGAGGAACTGTATTAAAGAGTCACCGCATTAGGAAGGTTGATAACCCCTGTTCTAGAGTCTGAGTCCAAGCAGTTTTTTTTTTGACATATGTGACCCCAAAGGGGATACCACCCCACAGATATAGGAAGGAAGGGTGTGTAATGAGTATGATATTAAACTTTTTTGCAAAGTACATGGAACCTCTTTCTTACAAATGGGGAATTTGAGTGAGACCTGACTCTACAGATAGCAAAAGATCACCAGGTTGATGTGGGAGTGATTTCTTTCTAATCTGTTGCTTTCACTGGTTAATTAATAAAGAAATTGCCTGTAGGCCCATTTGATAGGCCAACCCTTAGGCGGGTGGAATAAACAGAACAGAATGCTGGGAGAAAGAAGCCGAGTCAGGCAGTCGCCATGATTCTCCCGCCAGACACAGACGCAGGTTAGATCCTCCCCAGTAAGCCACCAGCTTGTATTGCTACACAGAATATTAGAAATGGGTTAGATCAATATGTAAGAGCTAGCCAATAAGAGGCTGGAACTAATGGGCCAGGCAGTGTTCAAAAGAATACAGTTTCCGTGTAATTATTTTGGGTGTAAAGCTAGCCGGGTGGTGGGAAACAGCCCCACCGCTCCTCCCTCACAATACCAGGCTAATAAACAACATCTACGCCCAGACTTCTGAATGGAAAAGAGGTTCAAATCTCTTCTGTTGAAAACCAAAGCCTATGAGTTTAACATTCCTATTGTTTGTGAACATTTGAACCTTGTGCCATCTACATACCATCACACACCACAGGCTGCCTTGCACTAATATCCAACATTTCCTTCCTGAATGTCCTTTATGTCTTCAATCATGTCTTAAGATGGTTCACAGCATGAGTTTCTATAAATTTTCAAATCAACGCTATTTAAGTAAAATGGGAAGAGGAGTTTTCTGTACAAATTCGAAACCACAAAACTACAAGAGGAACAAGAGAAGGGCAAGTGCATCAGAACAAGGTGGGGCTTTTGAAAAGTCAATATCAAGTATCACATGATTGTCGCTGGCAGTAGGCTTGGAGTAATTGAAGGGTACATAGCCAGTGGTCAGGAAAAAAAGCTGGAGAGGACACAGGAAAGGAAAAATAACAATTCATAAGAAAAAGTTGAACCCACCAGACAAGCAGACACTTTTCTTCACTACTTGACATGAAGACACACACCTCTGCTTTGTGGATGAAAGGGGGAGCTATTGCAGGATTAGGAAGATTAAAAGTTAAATCACTGTTCAACTTTTCGAATGGACTTTGGGTCGAAGAGTGGGAGGTGTGAGAATACAGGCAAAGAGGTCAAGATCATAATTGGTACACCCACTGAAACAGCTTACCTGAGCTAATGGGAGCCCACCAACTCCAGTCTGACAGCAAGGAAACCAGCAAAGGATGAAACTAGACCCTCTGAATGTAGGTGACAATTGTATGGCTGGGGTCACTGATAGACCAGGATTTATCCCTCCTGCTTGTATTGGCTTTTTGGAACTCATTCTCTTTGGAGGGATACCTTGCTCAACCTAGATATAGTGGGGAGTATAATGGTTTAAGTAAAATGCTGCAGGTTCCCAAGTGGCAGCAGTAGGCAGTAGGTCATTAGACCACACCACAGGTCCCCAAGCTGTGACAGGCAGGAAAGCCACAAAGGCACCCGGGTCCCAGGCTGTAAGCCATGTGGTAGGTGAGAGACCGAGATGGATAGGCACACCATGAAGAATGAAGTTGGATATTTATTTAGTGGATTGTGGAAGGGAGAAGGGGGAAGAGCAGAGAGAGGCACAGAAAGAGAAAGAGGGAGAGAGAGAAACAAATAGGGGGAGGGGAGAAGTGGGGAGAAAGGAAAGACAAAATCTGCTTCTGAGAGAGAGAGAGAGAAAGAGAGAGAGAGAGAGAGAGAGAGAGAGAGAGAGAGAGAGAGAGAGAGGGAGAGAGAGAGAAGAGGAGAAGGGGGAGAAGGAATTCAGGCTGGAAGCTGAAGATCAGCTTGCAGTAGTTAGGGGAGAGAGTGGGCATGGCTTGTCTCTTAAAGGTATAAAACAGACCATTACAGGGAGGGCCTTGGTCCTGCCTCAAAGCAATGTGCTAGACTTTGTTGACTCCACATGGAAAGGCTTACTGATGGGGGATGGGATGGGGGAAAGTGGAGGAAGCAGAAGGGGAGGGAGTGGGTACTGGGATTGGTGTATAAAATGAGAAAAGATAAGTTTTTTAATTAAATAAAAAAATCAGTTTTATTTTTAAAGATTTTATTTTTCATACTTAAAATTTTATGTCTGTTAAGTTTCAAACCTGGGACAAATGGCTAAGGTTCCTATTTAACATTTGAAAGTGGATCCGGTTCCCAGGTTCTCCCAACATCTCTCAGTACCTATTATAAGGTGTGTCTAGCATACCCTGCCCTCAACCCTGCCCTTCACCCAGAGACTCTTTTCTATATAATCCAGACATTTTGGTTACCCAGACCTTTTGTACCTTTGGCCTTCTGGATGCTGTACCAAGTCCCGTCTCCCCTCTCCCTACCCCTCCCACTCTTTTCCACATGGCCCAACTGAGCTTGGTCATGCTCACTCTGTACATGACCTGCCTCTGACTATGCTCTTCCACTTGTCTATATTAAACTTTCTCCTCCACTATACCTAGGAGCAGTCATTTTTCTTTCTTTGTTATTTCTTTGTTTCCAATCAATGTTGTTAATGTGTTTTCTGGCATCTATGTATGTTTACCACATGCGTGTAATACCCATGGAAGTCAGAAGAAGATAATGGATTCTCTGGAACTAGAGTTAAGACAGTTGCAAAATACCATATGGATTCTGGGAACTGAACCTGGGTCCTCTGGAAAAGCAGCAAGTGTTTTTAATGACTGATCCATCTATCTGGCCTCTCAGCCATCTGTCCCGTCTTATCCCTTCCAGATTTTTAAATTATAAAAATAGCAGAGTTTAGAGGATCATTACCCTACTAAGGGTGATGTGAGAGCTTATACCTTATGGCAGCTCCTTCCTGTTTATTAGAGCAGCAGATCCAAAAGGATAGACATAGGCTGTGAAGTTCTAGAGCCCTAGTCAATGTTCCAGAGAAGATCAACTGTTATTTCTATTGTGCCTTGTTCATCCATTTAAAGCCAAACCCAAACTCAGAGCTAGAGCAAGAGGGAAACTTGGGAAATAGGTTTTCAGTTCACCTAACTCCACAAAGTAGGACCTATCACAGAGGCTTTAAACTCATAATGTCATGTTTTTAAAGAACTTTAGGATATATTAAATGCTTGTGTTATTACCAGACATTTAATGATGATGAGTTATAACAATATTTGTTCAACAGAAACTTGAATTTTTATACCAGATTGATTGTTATGCATTTCTCTTTAAAACAATTCCCCAATGAGAGAGTGTATAATTCTTTTCATAAAGAATCTCCTGCACAGACCTAATGACTGATCAATTTTCCTCTCCCGGTGACCATGTAGTTCTTGGAACTAAAACTTTAGATTCTACTTACCCACAAAACAGCAGCATTGAAATTCAAATGAATTCAGCAGTAAGAAAAAAGATGGCCTTTCACTGTCACCATTTTCCATGGAGACTAAGGGAGTACAGGGTCCATGCTTGAACACTGTCTCCTCATTAACACTTCAATCCCTGCACTCAGCTCCTCCATCCACCTGGTGACCTGAGCTCAGACAAGGGGTAACTGGATGACAAGGTGATAATGAAGAGAGAAAGTCCTGTCCTGCTCTAGATCCAGCTGAGGCAAAGCAGCAATACCACAGGAAGAAGGATGGGCAAGCAGGCATTTAAATTATTCTTCCTATGGCACACAGCATGATGAAAAATCATTAACACAGTGAAAGGGAAGAAGAAGCTGCAGCAGCAGTGAGTGCAGATTTGCTAAAAAATCTCAGATCCTTCTTATGGTAGACGTCTTTTAAAAATCATAATACTGCTTTCTGCTATTTAACCACATGGACTGCGGTGCTATGTTGGAAGGGAAAAATGAGAGAAAGGAAGACAGAGAAGAAAAATTGAAAGAGACCTACTCATTTTCCAAGGCATGAAGCAGCATGAGCACCAGACACCTATTCAAAGTCTATCCCAAACCAATTTTTGATTTTTCACAAGGCTTAAAGCTATTCTTTTAATAACAATAGAATGTGCATAATGCCTATATTGTACAAGTGTTTTCTTAAGCACTAGATCAGACACAGAGAGATTAGCCAACACTGCTTTTTTCAAGGTATCTATCTCTACAAATGTCTGGTGATAAATGAAGAATGACTGGAAAGCAAATAGTATCACTACTCCAACCCTAAAAAATTCCTTTGGAATATCTCCCTTATATGTCTCAAACATGGGGTATTTATTGTATTTATGCAGCTCATTTTAAAATATAATATACAATTGAGAAATACAGGTTAGCATCTATAATAATCAAACTTGTAGTCATATTAAGTATGTTTTCAAGGTTAAATAGATATATTCAGA